>NW_022436963.1:15199062-15875640 GCF_009761245.1 Sapajus apella | reverse complement strand
GCCTCCCGGGTTCAAGGGATTCTCATGCCTCAGTCTCCCAAGTAGCTGGGATTACAGGCACATGCCACCACACCTAGCTGTTTTTTGTGGTTTTAGTAGAGAAGGAATTTCGCCTCAGATGATCCATCCAACTCACTCTCCCGAAGTGTTGAGATTACAGGTGTGAGCCACTGCACACGGCCTACCTACTTTTATAAATAAAGTTTTATTGGAACACAGCCATGCCGATTTTGTTTATTTATTGTCTGTAAGTGGCTGCTTTTGCCCTGTAACATCAGGGTTGAATAGTGCAACAGAGATCATACACTCTGAAGATATTTACTGTCTAGCTCTTTAGAGAAAATGTTTGCCAATCTAGGGTCTAAATTGTTTATGGAATAGATTACTTTTTCTGAACAATTTTTTTTTCCCTCTCTGCTTAGGGGAGCGGAAGCGAAAACCTGTTTGCACCAGGGAATCTGATCAGCTTACTGTTTCTGATCAAAGATGTGATCGGCTGCCCCAGCCTGGACCCATTACTGAACCCTGTGGCACAGACTGTGACCTGAGGTGGGCTACTATTTCCTCAAGGTCTTTACCACTGAATTGTGAGAGTCTTGCGGGAGGTCCCAGCAGGAGAAGTGGAAGGAGGGGATGCTGGTCTTTAGTTCCCCTTTCTTGTGTTTCAGTGAAATAAGCTTTAACCAATTCCCCGTCCCTCTGGAAATGATTATCCAGGACATACATGTGCAGATTTCTTGTTCACCTAAGAATTAAAAATAGCTAATAGAATATGGCACTTGCCAAAAACACATTCTCAATTGATCCT
The DNA here is from genome assembly GCF_009761245.1 of Sapajus apella. NCBI lineage: Eukaryota > Metazoa > Chordata > Mammalia > Primates > Cebidae > Sapajus > Sapajus apella. Next base: position 15,874,832 of record NW_022436963.1, on the reverse strand, counting down.
CACAACTTGCTAGGTAGGTATTAGCATTATGATTGAGTCACGTTGTATGTAACATCTTGTTTTGAAAGTCAAAAGAAAAGGAGAGAACCTCATCCCTCAGAGTACCCTATAAGGACCTATATCTACCTAGAGTGTATACCATCCAGCAGAAGAACTCCTACACACATGAAAGTTGCAGTGTACTAACGTAGCGTCATGGAAGAAACAAGAAAATGTATATACAAATGTCTGAGAATTCAAACAATTCTTTATTTAAGAAAAGTGTAAAATCTGAGGCAGGAAATATTGGGTGGGTAGAGCGTTCTGAAGCTTTTCCACTTGCCTGCAAGGTTGACTGTGTCATATTGAAATATTAAGTAGTCGAGCTTGCATTGTATAGTCTGCATGACAGTTAAATGCAGTTAAGGTGAGTTGCTGTTTTGTCCTCCTTTTAAGAAGGAAATTCAGTGGAGAGTGTATGGGAATGTGTTAAGGTCTCACCATTTGTAAGCAGAAAAGTGAATACTTAAGCATTTTGAAGGCTTCACATTACAATGCCAAATCCTATCAAAGGATATTGGCTGCCTATAGTGCTTTAGTGCAGATTATAAGGCCTTCTTGAGGCTCTGAGAAAACAGAGGAGTTATGAGATTGACTTGTAAAGTCTGCCATGGGAGTAAGAAGGGTAGTTATGGTAAGAGTGTCATATCTTTTCCAGTCCTGACTGAAGGCTGTGACGTCAAAGTCCAGGATCTTTCTAGTCTCTACCCAGTGTCACTGACTTTCTAGCTCATTGCTCTAGTGAAATTGGCTTGACAAAATATATTGACAAAAGTCATTGTAAAAAAAAACAAACAAGAAGATACTAAAAGACATTTATACTAGGCAATATTCTTGTTGTAGATACCGTCCATATAAATCCATTCTTTCAGTCAATTGAGTTAAATTAAAGTTCAAGTCCTCAGGAAAAAACAATTAGCTAACTGCCAAAATGAATTAATCACTAAAGTTTGAGAAAAAAACTGAATTGGTGGATAGATGCCTTAAGGCACAACCTTAATAAATTGGGAGTGGTGACATTTTCAGAGTAGCCTGATATCAAATTATCACTATATTCCCCAGTACTCTGTAATGGTTATGGTAACAGAGTCAACCATTTACTAAGAACTATTTTTTAACAGTTATATATTATCCCATTAATATTCTTTTACTAATAGGATAGTTCTTACATTATCCCATTATCTGTTAACCTATTAATATAATTAATACCCTGCAAATTCTTCAAACAACATTATGACATATATATTATTACCATTGTACAAATAAGGAAAATAGAGGCTAAGAGTCTTTAAGCAAAGTCCCCAAGCTCACACAACTAGTTAGTGGAGTGACAGAAATATAAGTGTGGTCTGTCTGCACCTAGATCTTGTGCTTAAACCTTAGGAGAGAGCTGTTTTTATTCTTAATTCAGTTATGGTGATGAGTGCTGCTCAGGGATTCTATTCTGTGTAGCCTCTCTTCCTTTGTGAAAAGAAAGAATTCCCATGAGCTTTCTGCCCCATCCCTGTTCTCTTCCTTGCTTGGAGCCCCTTACCTGTCTTTTCTCCACTGGTTGAATCAGAACGGGACTGATTGAGTCTCCCACGATAAGTACAGTTACAGCAGAACTCCTGCCTGCAGCACTAAGTGTGCTCCTATGATCGTAAAGATGATGATTTATACATAGCATTTCAAATAATAGAATGTGATCATAAAAAAGTAAATAATTCTTTAAGAACCCTCTTTTTAAGTTTACCCATGGAGCACCAATTTGAGATGGAGATAATGTTTGAGCTGTTATTTTGAAAAACTCTTTTTCACTTTGAGTAGATTCCAAAACGAGCCACGATTTAATCTGTGATGATGGTGGCTTACGTAATGTTCTCCAGAGTTTCTCCTGCATTGAAAGCCCTTAGACATAAAATTTAAACAGTGCTTACAAAGCTAATGCATTAAAAGGTAGCCTCAGAGCCATGAGTTTTTATGGAAAATGATGCAAAAGATCTTGAATAGATTTCTGCTCATTGGTTTATGTGGAGTTAAATGATACTTAAAACTTGGTTGGAGAGTGAAACACCAAGGATAATGATAATAATACTAAATTATAACAGTAATAGCTACTTTTCTTGAATACCTGCCATATGTGTGAAATGCTACACGTGCCTTGCCTGGCTCAATCCTCCAAATAGCCCAGCGAAATTGATTCTGTTTTCCTCCATTTCACAGACGAGGAAACTGAGGCTTAGTGAAGTCAAGTGACTCAATTAGGGTCACTTAGTTAATGAGGGACACTCACATCAGGCCTTTCTGATTCCACAGTTCATCCTCTGATTTTTATTAAAAGTGATGTCACAATCCCCAGGTAAAGTCAGGGCTTCAGGCTTTTTATTTCATATAGTAGGTATGCTAGATATGCTAGCATACTAAGCTATTCTAAATTCTAAATTCCCCATTTCGAGAAAGTCACTGTTTCTTTAACACTTAACTTTTATATATATTCTACTCAGACCAAACAAGGACAGGAGGTCAGATCACAGGTTCTGGTGATAATAGCACCTCTGATTATAGAAAAGGTGAAGGGATATGGCCAGGTCTTTTGGTAGATGTGAAGATCACAAGATTAGGAATTTTAAAATGCAAAGAAAAAAAAAACAGGAGTTTAGAATTAGTTTCCAAGACCCCATTAGACAGGTGCATGCTCATGCCTAAAATTAAACAAAAGGTCATGCCTATTTGTCAACATTCAAATGCATATCTTACTGGCCTGTATAGATTGTTGGGAAAATAAAATTGTTCACTGAGAAATACACAAAGACGCAAGCCAAGCCTAAATATGGTGTTCTATATTGCCTCTAGCAAAGTGATGGTCAATAAAACCATGATTTATGCTAATTATTGTCAAGTAGCTGTGCTTAAAACTGAAAGACTGAAGAGAGTATTGTTACTGATTGGTCAAACTCTGAAATAGTTTTTCTGAAAGCATGCGTGTGGATCACTCATTTCGTAAGATGATCCATGGCAAACCAGTATGTCTGAGAAGACTTACCGAGAATCTCCTTTCCCATGTGGAGATTAATAATGCTGATCAACGTTTCAAAGGCCTCGAGAAGTTCTGTAATATATAAAACCTTTGAATTCAGTAGTTCTTAAAATTATTTAATCCCACAGCTGCCCCTGCAACAAAAACACACAGACTTACACTTTTTTCTCTCAGTTCCTACTTATTCATACCCATTGGAATACGCTTTTCTGAAATATTGTAGTAAAATGCAATTATATTTTATGTCCTTTGAAATGAACTAAATGAATCCAAAACACTGAAGTGAAGACCACCATCCAGAGAGAGACTATGGAGCAGGGGGTAGCATTTTTTTTTTTTTTTTTTTTTTTTGAGATGGAGCTTTGCTCTTGTTGCCCAGGCTGGAATGCAATGGCACGATCTCAGCTCACCACAATCTCTGCTCCTGGGTTCAAGCAGTTCTCCTGCCTCAGCCTCCCAAGTATCTGGGATTACAGGCACATACCACCACACCTGGCTAATTTTGTATTTTTAGTCGAGACGGGGTTTCTCCATGTTGGTGAGGCTGGTCTCCGACTCCTGACCTTAGGTGATCCACCTGCCTCGGCTTCCCAAAGTGCTGGGATTACAGGCATGAGCCACCGTGCCTGGCCAGCAAGGGGTAGCGTCTTCAGAACTTTTCTAAGGAAATGCTATGCCTTTTTCATGGACTCTTCAAGGTTCTCTGCTCAGATTCTGAGGATGATGTTACTGTTGGGGGCACTTGAGCCACTCTGCCATACTAAGCTGCTTGCATGTTTTCTTGTGGAGGCAGGATACCTTCCTGCTTCATCCAGGATGGAAAATAACCTTTCCACAAGGAAATGGTGACGAAGGCAAAGGGAAGGTAGCCAAGAATCAAAGGGCAGATGAAAGTTCCAGATGCTTTCTGTTGAATTGGGCCACATTTTTGCCACACTTCCTGAAGGAAGTGAGCATTTGCCCCACTAGACTGTGACAGGATGAGATAAAGCATTATTTTACAATTCCTCATTGAACGTGTTCCAGGTTAGGACAAAATTCCCCAAATACGGTGTCACTCTATTGGAAAATCTCCATAGCCCACTTTTCTTGCTACATGGTCAACTCTGACCCACTTTTGGGTATTCATGAGAAATTCCAAGACAAGCATGTGGCCAGAACTCTTTTTTTTTCCCTCCTGAGTTCTACCCTAAACAGGTATGCATGGAAGTAGTCTCAGGACATTGGTAACCAGCAAACCACTCAATTTCTGAGCAGTAAGGAGTGAACAGTCAAGAGTAAAATCCAATGAAGAGTATAAATAAATCACCCTTTTTGGATTTCTAAATGTAATCAACCAAATACATTTTAAGGTCATTTATTTAAAATATTTAGTTTAAGTACATTATTTATTTTCTTTTTTAATTTAAGCACTGCTGATCATATTCCTGGGGCATTAAAAGAACTAGACAGTTGGCCAGCACATACGGAATACCCACTGTGTCCCCCCAAAATCTCTTTATAGGTACTATGGATACAAAGGTGACAGAGATTTATAGATTCAAATCTATTTTTAAAGGATATAATTGAATTGTATAAAATATAGTCCATGTCTTCAAGGAATTTAAGAGGCTTTATTTACAGATAATAATGTACACAGGGTATAATATACTTGAAATTCACAATTGTAGTCCAAATTATCCATTCTTTAATTAGTTCATGGAATGTTCATTGAACACCTTCTAGTATAGACCCACATAAAGGAAGAATCTTCGGGTGAGATTCCAAGAGCAGTTTTCTGTTGGGAAAAGCCACATGAAGTACTGGATTGCATGAACCTTTGAAATATAAAATTGCTTTATTTGCTCTGTTGAATTTCAATGTTTTGTTTTGTTTTGTTTTGTTTTTATTTATTTATTTTCCTTTTGGTAGCTTGAATTTCAGATTTACTGTATTGGGGTAAATTCATCACAAAGATAAGACCTCTGGCTGTCATTCTATGACTTCCATGTGTATTGGCAGCCATGAAAAATACATGGATATGTTGGTTTACAATTAGATTTTAGTAACTGACTGTGGCTTTGGGCTTCATGATACTCGAGTTAAGAAAGGAAAAATAACTCAACTCTTCTATGAATACTAGCTGACTATAGATAAGGCATATTTGTTTTAACAGAAATGTTGATTTTGCTCCATTTTTTATGCATAGGTGGCATGTTGCCAGCAGGAGTGAATGTAGTGCCCAGTGTGGTCTGGGTTACCGCACATTAGACATCTACTGTGCCAAATATAGCAGGCTGGATGGGAAGACTGAGAAGGTTGATGACAGTTTTTGCAGCAGTCATCCCAAGCCAAGCAACCGTGAAAAATGCTCAGGGGAATGTAACACGGGCGGCTGGCGCTATTCTTCCTGGACTGAAGTAAGTTGGCTCTCACTCAAAGAGTCTTCTCGGATGCTGTTTGATTAGTTGGTGACTCCTTGCAGGGGTGTAAGCCTCATTTAGGCTTTGTGGAAGAGAGGACCATGATTGACTTGTAATGCCTGACCCCATTCAAGCTTTGCAGAATAGAATAGCATGATTGATTTGTAATGTCTGACATGGGTATGACGTACGGTAAATTGGAAAAAGTAGAACAACTCAACTGATCTATTTTGCATACTCTACAAGCCATTTTCAATTTTATTTTTGTATGCCAATGAGCTAATATTGACTTTAATTATAAACCTGGTAAGCAAACGTAACATGAAAAGATCTCCACCAAAATAACAACTAGAATTGGCCAGCTTGTGTGTTTGTTTCTTAAGAGCTAGAAGAGACGACATAGCCAGGCTCTTGAGCATACTTTAGAAGAAACTTAGCAATAGTTTTATTTAATTTTTTGTCCCTTCAGTGTTCTAAAAGCTGTGATGGTGGGACCCAGAGGAGAAGGGCTATTTGTGTCAATACCCGAAATGATGTACTGGATGACAGCAAATGCACGCATCAAGAGAAAGTTACCATTCAGAGGTGCAATGAGTTCCCTTGTCCACAGTGGAAATCTGGAGACTGGTCAGAGGTGAGATGGGAGGGCTGTTATTTCCCCTAGGTCATCTCTCATATTCTAGTTCTGGTGCTCCTTATCTGTTTAAGGCTAAATCTTGGGCACCTTTCTCCCGCCTCTCCCTTTCTCCTTTATCTCCCTTGATAAAACAGCTCCAGTTCTCTGCCTGCACCATGACTGTAGTACTGGATGTGACTAGTCTCCCAGTGACCTCAGAGGCACTTTGGGCTTGGCTGGATTACTCACTGTGATAGCTTCTATTGTGATTTTGAAGTTTCAGTCCATCACCTTCCCTTCTCTTTGAGCCCTAGCTAAATCACTGAAAGGAAATCATGGATTTATTAATCATAAAGCTACACTAGCTCACATCTGAAGTCAACATGAGGTTTCCTATTTCCTTGACTTTGAAATAAGAGAATTAGATTTCAGGGAGTGACCTGTCTGACTTACCCATCCAACTGCAAGGAAAAAACAAACAAACAAAAAAACCTGGAAAAAGAAAAAGAAATGGACCAGACTGAGTACCAGATTTATGCCTTTCTCATCTCTTTCTTTATGAAGCACAAGGCAAACCCTCCAGTGCTTAGTGCGAGTAGTACCTAAGGACAACAAGAGAAAGAGATGTAGCCTCTTTCTTGCTTTTATGGTATAGTATTATCACTCACTATTAACATAGCCCAGCGTTAACACAGCCCAGCGTTAACACAGCCCAAGGAGATTCTTACCAAGCAGGGACTCACTCCACCTCCCTTAAAGGGAAGAAGAGAAATAAGAAACACAAAACAGAAGCTCCATTTTTTTTTTTTTTTTGAGATGGAGTCTTGCTGTTGCCCATGCTGGAGTGCAATGGTGTGATCTCAACTCACTGCATTCCCCATCTCCCAGGTTCAAGCAATTCTCCTGCCTCAGCCTCCCGAGTAGCTGGGACTCCAGGTTGTACGCCACCATGCCTGGCTAATTTCTTGTATTTTAGTAGAGGTGGGGTTTCACCATGTTGCCCAGGCTGGTCGCGAACTCCTGAGCTCAGACAATCCACCCGCCTAGGCCCCCTGAACTGCTGGGATTACAGGTGTAAGCCACCATGTCTGGCCCTTTTTTATGGGCTAAGTCAGGAACATGGGAAAAGAAAAAGTTTCCCTGCTACAGCTCATACATCTGTGCTCTTATCCCATCCTTGTAAGTGCAGTTTTACTTTCACCATCAAATAAAATGTGACTCTGAAGAGGATACTATTAATGGCCCTGAAATGGTAGTCAATTAACAGTGTATTTGATTAACAGTATCTGATTCTTGGACAGATGAACTACAAACCTAGTTCTTTAGTTCTAGGTTAACAAGTTACCTTTGCTTAAAAATCTCTAGTATTTGGTTAAAAAAGATAAAAGAAGTAGTGGGCTTAAATTTTACTTCCATAGCTAATGCTAGTTAAAGTATCATTTCAAACTAAGTAACAAACCTTTGCAACAATATGTGATAAAATGGGGATCGGAAAATCAAACTGTAAATTCACTACAATCCAAAGTTGCTAAAAAAGACTGGAAAGAAAATAACAAAATATTGATAATGGTTATCCTTGGGTAGTGAGATTTTGAATCATTATTTTTTTTCTTTTATGTTTTTCTGTAGTTTTCAAATTTTCTACAAAAAGTATGAATAAAATGATATATTTAACATTTATTAAATGAACATTATGCTAAGAGCTTAACTTGGATTTGTTTCATTTAGTTTTCACAACCCTTTGCAGTAGACACTAATTCTCATTTTACAGATCAGAAAATTGATCTTGTGACCTGGTTGTTTAAGGGTTAAAACCCAGGTTGATCTGATTTATAGTTCCCCACATTTAACTCCTATGCTAGAAAATCATGAATGTTGTTTTTCAAATTTGATAGCATGATACTATGTTGAGTTTATTTTGTACTTGAAACTGACCCAGAGACTATAAATATAGAATGAATGAATGTATGAACGAACAAAAGGAAAAATGCGGCTTAGTATATTTACAAATTGCTACAGAAGAGGGATGGGTGTGGGAAAAAGACACACCTGTTCCTATTCATCAATAAATAACCCCCAGAAACCACAACACATTGATCAGAAATGACCCTGACTGGCTCTGCTTTTCATTACAGTGCTTGGTCACCTGTGGAAAAGGGCATAAGCACCGCCAGGTCTGGTGTCAGTTCGGTGAAGATCGATTAAACGATAGAATGTGTGACCCTGAGACCAAGCCAACATCTATGCAGACTTGTCAGCAGCCGGAATGTGCATCCTGGCAGGCGGGTCCCTGGGGACAGGTATTTTGAACGATAAGGTTCTTAACTACATTCTTTCCTTCTTATCTGGAGAGGGCTTACAAAGGAGCATTCCAGTGGTAGGGATTTAACTGCTGTGCTGGGTGGCATGCAGGACACCTCCGTGGCACTGGATCAAGCACATGTAACTCTGCGGCGATTTTGCCCGGCTTCCAAAAATTGTCGCCTGCCCTCCTGGAGCTGATTACCCTTTTTACAGACCCATGTGCCTATTTTTGCCCTTTCGTTTGAGCACAGGAGTATTTGAACAAATTCACAACAGATTTCATGTCTGGTTGATGTTATCTGCTAGTGTGCCTCTGTGGGTGTTACAGAAGATAATCCAACACCAGAGTCTCTGGCAAGAAGGTCTGGAATGAGATTTGGAAAAGACGTTTTGACTCCCAACATCACAATTACAAAGCTCACCTCTCATAAATAAGCCAGACTCTTCAAACAATTAATTAAATCAAAAGTTGCAAAACCCTCATGCTTGGAAAGAATCTTTTCTGAGTCCCCTTATCTTTAGGTTCCACAGCTTTAACTTGAGCCATTTTTAAAGGAGAGTAAAAGTCTCCCTTGGGCTTGCATCTGAGAAGCACTACTCTTGGAATTAAGTCCTTCCTAATATAGAAGCAGAAGCATTCAGGGTACTATTTAAGCAGCACTCTGAGTTTCCATAGAAGTAGAACAGCTGTCTGCTGTCACTTACATAATCCCTTGAAGAATGACCCTACCGCCACCCTGACCAGCCACAGCCACTTCAGTCTTTTAGCCTCTATCTTCATTTCCAAATATGCATGCAACAAGTGGAAGCAGCTTTATTATCACACCCTTACAATTTCTATCACTGAAATGGACACTCTTCTGAATTTTCCCCATTTCATAGCATCCACAGTCCAAATAGCCCATCAGGTCTGAATTAATAGGGAGAGTTCACTTATACTTCTAATCTCGTCTTCTTTTTATCTATATCTGTATAACTTTTAGAGAATAATAAGAGGAGGAGAACACAGCTTAGGGTCACTGTCAAGATCTGAATATAACATCTATTAGAACTGACGGTCCTGTTTTTTATCTGTGTCTTCACCAGGCCATTCCTAACACATCTTACAATCAAAGATCTTTTTTTCCTTTAACTGAACATGCAGTTCAGGGGAACAGTTTGTTAAAGGTGTTATTTAAGAGTCATAAATATCCATAAGATAAATTTTGCAAAATGTAATCCAGCAAAATGGAAACCAAACCCAGTCCAACCTCTACACTGAGATTAGTTGTTGCTAACCTGTTTATGATTTTTTTCTAATATTTTTAAAGTAATATTGTGATTGTACTCTACCAGTTTTTTTTTTTAGTTGAAGTGAAATTCACATAATATAAAATAAACATTTTAAAGTGAACAAATCAGTGGCATTTAGTATATTAATGTTTTGCAACTACCACCTTTATCTGGTTACAAAACTTTATCACTTCAAAAGGAAACCCTGTATACATTAAGCCAGAGGTTGCCAACTTCTGGGTCATGGGCCATGGCCTGTAAGGAACCAGGCTGCACAGCAAGAGGTGAGTGGTAGACAAGCATCACTGCCTGAGCTCTATCTCCTGTCAGATCAGTAGCAGTGTTGGATTCTCATAGGAACGCAAACCCTATAGTGAACTGTACACGTGAGGGATCTAGGTTGTGCATTCCTTATGAGACTCTAATGTCCGATGATCTGAGGTGGAATAGTTTCATCCCCACACCACCCCCACCCACCCCATCCATGGAAAATGTCTTCCATGAAACTGGTCCCAGGTGCCAAAAAGGTTGGGGCCACTGAACTAAGCAGCTGGTCCCCACCCGACTCTTCCCTTAGTCCCTGGCAACCATCAATCTCCATGATCTTTATGGATTTATCTATTGTGGACATTTAATAGAAATCGAATTTGTGGCCTTTTCTGTCTAGCTTCTTTCATGTACTGTAATTTTTTTCAAGATTCATCTCTATTGTAGCATGTACTTGGCTGAAGAATATTCCATTGTATGGATATACCAAAATTCGTTTATCCATTTATCCCTCAATGAGCATTTGGGTTGTTTCCACCTTCGGCTATTGTGAATAGTGCTGCTATGAATATTTATTTCAGGCATTTATTTCAGTACCTAATTTCACTTCTTTTGGATGTGTATCTAAGATTGGAGTTACTGAATCATGGAGTAATTCTGGGTTTAACTTTTTAACTACCAAATGATGTTCTACAGCAACTGCATGATTTTTGCATTTTTAATACAATATACCGGGGTACCATTTTCTCCACATCTTCACCAAAATTGTTATTTTTGCTTTTTTAAATTAGAGCCCTCCTGATAAGATAAATTTATCTTACTATGGTTTTGATTTATGTTTCCCTCATAACAAAAGATATCGAGAATCTTTTCATGTGTTTGTTGAATATATCTTCCTTGGAGATGTGTCATTCAAGTTCTTTGCCAATTTTTTAAAAAAATATAAATTGTGTAAATAGTAAAATAAACTTATCATAGAATTGGTCTCAACTATTTAAATGTATAGTTCAATAATGTTCTTTTTCTTATTTTTTAGTCTATTTATTTTTCTTTTTGTTGTGAGTTGCAGATTCTAGATGTCAATTCCTTATCAGAGATGTGATTTGCAAACGTTTCTCCCATCCCTTGTATTGCTTTTTTACTTTGTTGATAGTGTCTTTTAATGCACAAGGTTTTAAATTATGATGTAGTACAGTTTGTCTGTTTTTTGTTGCCTTTGTTTGTGATGTCATATCAAAGAAGTCATTGCCGAATCCAATGCCATGAAGCTTTTCTGCCATTTTTTAAAAAAGAGTTTTCTAGTTTTAGCTCTTATGTTTAGGCCACTGATCTATTTTGGGCTAATTACTGTGTATAGCATGATGCAGGACCCCAACATCATGCTTTTGCATGTAGATATCCCATTGTCTCAGCACCACTTGCTGAAGAGACTGTTCTTTCTCCATTGAGTGGTCTTGGCACCCTTGTTGAAAGTCACTTGGCCATGGATATATGGGCTTATTTCTAAACTCGGAATTTTACGTCAGTAGTCTATACATCTGTTCTTAAGCCAGTACTCTGTTTTGATCACTATAGTATGTTTTGAAATTACGAAATATGATTCCCTTAGCTGTGTTCTTCTTTCTCAATATTATTTTGGCTATTTGGGGTCTCTTGTCATTCCACATGCATTTGAGGATCAACTTTTTCATTTCTATAAAAACACTATTAGGATTTTGATTGGAATTTCACTGAATCTGTTGGTTAATTTGGAGAATGTTGTCACCTTAGCAATACTAAATCTTTTAATCCATAGACATGTAATGTCTATTTATTTATATAGGTCTTCTTTAATTTCTTGAGCAAAGTTTTATAGTTTTTAATGTAGAAAGCCTTTCACCCCCTTGTTTAAACTTGTTCCTAGGTATGTCATTCGTTTAGATGTTGTTGTAAATGGAATTATTTTAAAATTTCCTTTTGGGATTGTTCATTGCTGATGTATAGAAATACAATGGGTTTTTCTGTTTATCTCGTATCCTTCAATGTTGCTAAATTTGTTTATTAGCTCTAGTAATAGTTTTAAAGGATTCTTGGGATTCCAAATGTACTGCATGATGACATCTGCAAATAGAATTAGTTGTTCTTCTTCCTTCCCACTTTCTTTGCATGTCTTTTGTTAGTATTTCTTTTTCTTTCCTAATTTCTCTGACTAGAACTTCCAGTACATGAAGAATAGTGGTGGTGAAAGTGGACACCCTTGTCATGTTCCTGATCTTGTGGGGAAAGTTTTTGCTCTTTTATTGAGTATGCTGTTAGCTGTAGGTTTTTTTTTTTTTTTTCCTAAGTGTCATTTATGATGTTGAATAAGTTTCCTTTTATTGCTAACTTTCTGAATATTTTTTATCATGAAAACATGTTGAATTTTGTCAAATGCTTTTTCTTCAATTGAGATAATCACATTTTTCCCCTTTGTTCTGTTAATGTAGTGTATTGCATTAAATGACTTTCTTGTGTTGGACCACCCTTACATTCCTGGACTAAATCCCACTTGGTCATGATGTATTATTATCCTGTTAGTATACTATTGGATTCAATTTGTTAGTACTTTGTTGGGGATTTTTACATCTATATAAGCAATATTAATCTGGTATGGGTGTGTGTTGTCTTTGGCTTTGGTGATAGGGTAATACTGGCCTCATAGAATGAGTTAGGAAGTGTTCTTCAATTTTTTTCTGGAAGAATTTGAAAAGCATTGGTATTAATGTTTGTTTAAGTGTTTGGTAAAATTCATGAGTACATTTGTACAAACTTTTGTTTTTGAGGAAGCCTTTGATTAATGATTCAATCATTTTACTTCTGATATGTCTGCTCATATTTTTTATTTCTCCTTGAGTCAATTTTTGTGATTTGTTTGTTTCTAGGCAATTTGTATAAGTTTGCATGTTTTATCTGGATTCTCTAATATATTGGCTTACAATTGTTCATAGTACTCACATATAATCTTTTTTATTACTATAAGGTCAGTAGACATGTTCCCTCCTCATTTCTGATGTTTAGTAATTGGAGTCTTGTCTCATTTTGTCTTAGTCATTCTAGCTAAAGAGTTGTCCATTTCGTTGATCTTTTCAAATAATCAATTCCTGGTTCTGTTGATTTTTTTCTATTGTTTTTCTACTCTCTATTTCATTTATCTCCACTCTAATCTTTATTATTTCCTTCTTTTTCCTGTTTTTTTTTTTTTTGTTTTAGTTTGCTCTTATTTTTCTAGTTCTTTAAAAAATAAAGTATTTGAGATCTTTCTTCATTCATTTATTTTTTTTCTTTATTAGTATAGGTGTTTGCAGCTATAGATTTCCTGTGAACATTGCTTCCATTGCATCTCATAAATTTTCTTATACTCTGCTTTCATTTTAATTCATCTTGAAGTATTTTCTAGTATCCCTTATGATTTCTGCTTTTACCTATTGGTTAAGAGGATGTAGTTTGGTTTTCACATATTTGTGAATTTTTTAGTTTTTCTTCTGTTACTGATTTCTTGCCTCACTCCATTGTGGTTGTGGGATCTCACTCTTTTAAAACATATTGAGACTTGTTTTGCAGCCTAATATGTGGTCTTTCTTAAAGAAAGATCCCTATGCATTTGAGAGGAATGTGTAGTGTGTTAGGTGAGTAATCAGAAATGCTGTGACACCTTTTCACCAAAATTTAGTGGCTTCTTTTTTTTTATTTATTAAGCACAATAAATTTCAGAGTTCCAAAAATGTTGGCTCCAGTTTTTGCTAGCTTAATGGTTGGTTCAGTGGAGGGACCAATTCTTGGAGCTCCCTGCTTTGCCATGTCTATGACATCACTCCCTCTACTTACTGTTTATAGGCAGCTTTTTATAATTAACAAGTTGCCTTTTAGTGGCTTCATTATTTTCCTAACTACCTATATGCTTTGATATTGAACTTTTTGTTGTTGCATACGTTGGTAGTGTCCAATTTTTTTGTCTCATAAATAATATTGCAAAGACCATTCCGTACAAAAATATTAAAATATACTCCAGTTATTTCTTCAGGATAATTTCCTAGAGGTCAAAGTCACAGAGCTCTCTATTAAGTACCTATTTTAGCCACAGCACTCTGCTAGGTAGTGTGAAAGATGTAAAAATGATGAAGATGCAGTCTCCTCCTTCCAGGAGTTCACAGTTAATGAGTTGAACTGATATAAATATGATTTCAATGGGAGACTGAAATAATTCCAAGGGTCATCATAATAATGAATCAGTATAATTTGTACAGAGCAGGATTGCCCACTTTGGCCTAATTTAGTTAAGTGCCAGCCCTCTGGCCTGCTATGATGGAAATATTTCTCTCTTAGAGAATGTTATAGGGAAAGTAAGGGAAAGAGATGATTTGCTGAATTATATATACCTTATGTCCTCCTTCTTCCAGTGCAGTGTCACTTGTGGACAGGGATACCAGCTAAGAGCAGTGAAATGCATCATTGGGACTTATATGTCAGTGGTAGATGACAATGACTGTAATGCAGCAACTAGGCCAACTGATACCCAGGTAAGTTTCCTTTGTCCAACTCAGTTGTTGACTTTGGGCACTAAGATACCAAACTTCCCAGCTATTCGGACAAAATTGAAATCCTTTCATAGATAAGTATGTCAGTAGAGCAATCAGTAGATTAACTTGTCCAGATTTACCTGTATGTTATATTTACAATCAAATATTTTGATGTGTCAGTTTTGCTGTTCTTTAGTTATTTGAAGTATATGTAGGTTTGCTTCTGATTTTTATTGGATGATAAATGTTGGATTTTGGGCTCATTTTTTTAAACTCATGTTTCTAAAATTATTTCAGTGTACTATGCAGTAACTAGTATCACATGTTCAGACAGTGATTTACTGGAGCTAACTTGTACCAGCTCACAAAAGCCAATCGATAAATTTTGCAGGAGTTTTGCAAACTGATTATTAAATATAACCATTATTATTAAAAACTGAAAATATAAACCTGTAATTAAATATGTGGTATTAAAAACAAAGTTGATAAACACTCAGAACTTAACTTATACAATGTACATATGTGTCTGTGTGGTGTATGTGCAATGTAAGAGTGTGCTACCACACATTTCTCCCCAGCTCTATGTGCATTGACATCAAATTCATAGCTTGAAATTGATCATGGTGAGAGTATTTACACCACAGGAATCAGCAAGGGCTACAATTCAGGGCTTAATTCATTATTTTGTTGATTGTTTAGACTTAAGAAAGTAATGGAGAAAATGTTAATGATGCAGATTAAATTTAAGAGTCTTGTGTCTGTAGCAGTTACACTATGAATAAAACAAAAGGATGTGGAAATATTCTTCCAATATCTGAAAAGTATCTGATTCAGCAAAGACATCTTCCACATCATTGGTCAGTGGGTCAAATTCTGACCATGTGTCTTCATTATTCCACTTTCATCCTACCCTTAAACATAAACAAAATATCAACTAACTAATGTAATTCAGTTTATGTCTGAACTACATTCATTTGGCAATAACAAACGTAGGAGGGCAACAGGTTCAAAAGTTCAGCAAAAATCATCAAATGTATTCTGTGAGAATTAATTTGCTCTATGTAATTTAAAATAAAGAACTGGATATTTTATTGTTATTTCAAAATTGCTATACATCTTTTATATCAGTAAAATTTATAATGAATGAGCACATATGTATACATATGTATGTATAGTACATGCATGTAATATGTTTGTATACACACAATATCTGTAAACACACAGATCTTTTTTCTCAAGAAGCTGATGGATAACCACTCGCCAGCACACTATTCTATATGGGCCTTGATTTTGGCATCATGTATGTAAAGAAAATATATAAAGAGAAAGCTTGAGTTTGCATAGCAGCTTTGCTAATTGCTGAAAATGGCATTTGAACCCAGGCTATTCCCAGAACCTGCACTCTGAATGAGCCCCCATGTTGCTGATGTACTGTCTCTTTTCTGAGCATCCTCAGTCTGCTGCCTTTCAAAGTGTTTTTGATGGATAAAGAGTGCTAAAAAAGGAAATTAATATGGCAATGCTGTGCATGTTATCATCATCAATAAATTAACCGGCCAACATGTGCCTTATAATAAAAATATTTTATTGAAATGTTCCAAACCACACTATGATAAATGCCTGGAAGATGTTAGCTATGACATCTAAATAATCATGAATTGAGGACTTAGCAGCTCCCTTTCAGATTCAAAATATGATTTCTCTTTAAGTTATTCTATGATATCCGTTTGACTATGGGATGGCTCCTACTGTTGCAGTATGTGAAAAATTTCTTCGCTTTGTAAAAAGTTATCTTTGGCTTTCTTTGGACCAAAAGCAAAGAAATAGGCAAAGTCTGGAGCCAAGTTAACAAAATTTCACATTCCACACCTAAGGTAAAGTTGTCTCAGTCATATTTGACACCAACCGCCAGCACTTTTGCACTGTGCACAGCACTCTTAGGCTTGTGATGAATATGCATTAAATCACTGGGTAGTTGCTAACCACTGAGGCTGAGAGTGATATAAACAGGTATGCACTTTTATTCCTGTTTGTATATCTTGGAATATTACCTGTATACAGATGACCTCAGTATATAACAGGGACTTCGTCTGAATAATTGAGATATACTATATAAATTCCAGGCATTGGCCAATTGATACACCTTTTATATCTACATTTGACATTCTGGGATTCTGATGTTATCTTTAGGCAAACTGGGAAAGCAAGTTCATGATTAGCAAATTCTGATTAAGAAATTAATTGAAATGTGAGAACAGAGTTTGGCCTTCAGAATTTTAAAACATTAACAATTAATGATTTTAAAATGATATACTGCTATTTCATGACTTATGTGTCCTTTTACAATATCTTTTCTCTTTTTACACAAATGGGTGTGTAAATATGCCTTTAAAAATTATCAGACTGACCCCTGCCCTGTATTAAGGCACTCACAAAGGGACTAAGATTATATCTCATTTTGCTGTAGAAGACATTGGGACTGAGAGATGTCATGTGACTTGCCCAGATTCACATAGAAATCTGAATCCTTAGAATTCTTAGTCTTTACATTTTTATCCACTGTGACCATTAACTTGAAAGTGACTTTGTTTTTTTTCCCCCCTTACATGTAGGACTGTGAATTACCATCTTGTCATCCTCCCCCAGCTGCCCCGGAAACAAGGAGAAGCACATACAGTGCACCAAGAACCCAATGGCGATTTGGGTCTTGGACTCCAGTAAGAAATAGACTAGGAGAAATGGGGAGGGCAGGACGGGGGCTAATGTTCTCTGAGATGACTATAGAAAGTGGGATACTGTCGAGTAAGCAGCCATTCCGAGTAACGTGACCGCATGATTTTACTCCAACACCCAGTGCTCAGCCACTTGTGGGAAAGGCACCCGGATGAGATACGTCAGCTGCCGAGATGAGGACGGCTCTGTGGCTGGGGAGAGTGCCTGTGCTAGCCTGCCTAGACCAGTGGCAAAGGAAGAATGTTCTGTGACACCCTGTGGGCAGTGGAAGGCCTTGGACTGGAGCTCCGTAAGCGAGTGGATTATTTGGAATTGGGGAGTGGGGGGGATGAGGAGTCAGTGGAGTGGGGGGTCCCACTGGCAAATGTCAATGGGTAATATTTCATAGCTGGACTTTATGATTTAAATTGTTCTGCTCCACTTATGTGCAGTTAGCCAAGTGTGCAAGGACTCTTAGCTAAGTGTATAAGGAATGCACATTTTCAAAAAAATGGATAGATCAGTTTACAATCAGCTTGAGTGCCCATCCTGTTCGGCTGATCAGAAATCCCAGTCTTCACTGAGTCACATTAGTATGCAGTCTATTTGTAGAGGACCAAAAACGTCAGGAGAGTGGGGGGAGAGGCTCATACTTTAAGTCTGGATTCCTCCTGTATCCTGTGGTCCCTAAAAGTCAAGTGGCTCTTGGTTTTCCCTGCCAAGAGTGGGAAGTGGGAATCCTTATCCAGTGCTATGAACCTGCCTGCTGTGTACACTAAGCACCATCTATTAGTTTTTATAAAAGTAAAACTTTTATCTTTAGGCAGCTTCTGTTTTCTGCTCTACAAAAAGCCCAGAGTTCAGGAAATAGATTAGGATAGTTGAGAAGAGGGCATAAGGAGAATGGAGATTCATATCTCAATAAATATGATAATATACATAGAGAAATTTGAGAGGTGCAATAAAATAGACCTGTATAAAAACCCAGACCTTGACATTTACTTGTTGCATGGCCTTGAGCAATCTGGTTTGGGAAAGAAGACCACAAAGAATACTACTTTACAGGGTTGTTGTGAGGATTGAGATTATGATGTATGTTAAATGCCTAGAAGAAAGTACTACTCAGAAAATAGTAGGTAATCTCACTCTCATGCCTTGAACTTTCAAACACTGATCCATGCATCCGTTCATCCATCTGTCCATCCATCTGTCAGTTCATCTTCTCTAAGATCCATCTGTCTACTCACCAGATGTTTGTGAAAGTTTACTAGAGAAGGAGCAGTGAAGAATGAATAATAAAGTCTCTACCCTCATGGAGATTATTCCAATGGAGTATCCAGTCAATGAACAAATAAGGAAGTATATAATATAGCAACAGGTGCTGATAAATCTGAGAAAGAAGTCAAGAGGAGAAATGGAATAGAGAAAGATGGGATGTGCTTTTAGACAGGATGGTCAAAAAAGGCCTGACATTGAGCAGGACCTGAGTGAAGTGAGGGAGTAACCCACATGGGTATCTAAGTGGTACAGCAAAAGAGGCAGTAGGTTTGAAGCCCCTCAGATGGAAGTGTTCTTGGTATGTTCAAGAAGCATCAGTAAGGCCAGCATAGCTAGAGTGCAGTGGGTGTTGAATATTAGATGGGTCAAAGAGGTAGCCAGTGGCTACATCACAAAGGACCTAGTAGATCAGTGTAAGGATTTGGGATATTGTTCAAATGAATTGGAAAATCACTGGAAGGAGGATAGGATTTGACTTGTGTTTTAATGGGTTATGTTCTGTGATGCATGGACAGCAGACTCAGGTGAAGAGTGTCCAGATCGGAAGCAAAGCTCAGCTGAAAGCCCATTGCATGGTCCTGGCAAGGGAAGGTGATGTCTTGGTCTAGGGAG
This sequence comes from Sapajus apella, assembly GCF_009761245.1. NCBI lineage: Eukaryota > Metazoa > Chordata > Mammalia > Primates > Cebidae > Sapajus > Sapajus apella. The sequence continues at coordinate 15,855,776 of NW_022436963.1, read as the reverse complement.
GTGATGATGCAGACTAAGAAGTGGCTGGATTTGGGGGATATATTTTGAATACTGAGCTGACAGATTTCTCACTGAAATGGAAATGGGGTGGGAGAAAAAGGGAGGAAACAAGGATGATCCCAAGGTTTTTGGCCTGAGCAATTTGGGAAAGTGGTAGGCCATTTACAGAAATGCACATTCGGGAATTTTCAACCCCTCCACCAAATGACTGACCCTTTGTCTTTCTGAACATTCAACCTAGTGCTCTGTGACCTGTGGGCAAGGTAGGGCCACCCGGCAAGTAGTATGTGTCAACTACAGTGACCACGTGATCGATCGGAGTGAGTGCGATCAGGATTATATCCCGGAAACCGACCAGGACTGTTCCATGTCACCGTGTCCTCAGAGGACCCCAGACAGTGGCTTAGCTCAGCACCCCTTCCAAAATGAGGACTATCGTCCCCGGAGCGCCAGCCCTGGCCGCACCCACGTGCTCGGTGGAAACCAGTGGAGAACTGGCCCCTGGGGAGCAGTGAGTATTCCCTGAAGTCTTTCCATAGTTTGCTTGCTTCCCTTTCACGTGAGGTTGGTTTGGGGAAAAACAGACTAGAAACACCTGTAGAACATATTTTTTTCTTTACAAGGGATTGACATTGTGCATTTTCATTTGCTTTGAGTAACTGGTAATGGGTTAATTATAGCCCCTGATGATACTGCCTGCGTGTACCTATAAGCTGTCTCGATTGGGTGCAGAAAGGGGATGTCACGGCTAGGTGATGTGATCACATGGCCTCCTGGAAGGTATCATGAATACTATCATGATTTATCCTGGAGGCCACAGGCAGTTCATAACAGTAGGGGAATTAAGACAGAGAAACTTTTCTGAAAGGGAATTCTTAATGAAAGTAACTTTCCTTTCTACTATTTTCCAGAAGAGTGCAGTCTCAAAGCATGGTTGCTGTATAATTTGTAGTGGTAGGTCATTGTCCTGGATTAGGGAGAAATTATAGTCTAGGTAAGATTTGTGTTTAGAAGAGAAATACCCTAACCTAATAGTTATCAACAGAAACCCTGAGGGAAGATGCCTTGGTTTGATCCACACTTTCAAATCTGGGGACCTTCTGCAGGTCCCTTCTCCTCTTTGAGCCTCAGTTCCCTCATCTGTAAAATGAGGATAACAATAATTCTTGCTTTCTTGGGTTTTTGTAAGAATTAAATGAGATGCTGCAAATAAAGTGCTTTGCGCCCTGTGTGCCACAGAGTGAGAACTTAATAAATGTCAACAGTTGTCTTTGTTATTATCGTTATCATTGTCCTTCAAGTTAGGAAGGTCTTAACAAATACCTGCCATCAAAAGAAAAGTATGCTTTGGGATGTTTTAATGTTTTTACTAAATAATTTTCAAAAAAACAGTGTGCTGTGGAATACCAGACATGTTGAATGGAATTGCAGGAGAGGGAAGGTTTTAAAGGATCCTGGGTAAGGATGTAGTTAGGTGTTTAGTAATTATTCAGGAGCTTTCTTTTTAATTGTTTACTATTAGTTTCCTTCTAGTACTGCTAATGCTGTTTAATTGTTTCTCGGCTAAAAAGAATTAGAAGGAAGCTGTCTGTTTCCCACCGTGGTTATGTTTCAGTAAATTAGATGTACTCTCCGATGAATACTAATTAGCCACTGAGCATTTGTGACCACTGTCTGTGCTGGTTGTGTGCAGAACAGCTGCCAAGTTGCCCAAGATCCTAGCCATCCAATCCCCATCTTTTGCTTTCCACTTTTGGGCTTCCTTTGCCTGGGTTAGAGGAGATTTCAGTTCTGAGAAAGTAAAGGGTGATCCAGGGAAATAATCATCCAGTGTCTCATGGTTTTTCCTTGTTGACAGAATTCAAAACTCACACATGTGTAGTCTGATGATAGCACTAGGATTTAAAGAGAGCATTTTAGTGCCATGCTTATTTAGGACTACATTTGGGGATGATGCATTCCTTTAAGATTGAATGATTCTGGCCTTGGGCAGAGCTCCCAATTAGGGAGGATTAGGTAAGCTTTTTGTTGCAATGGGTAATACCATTCTTTCCCTCATTGTGCCTGTTTTTTGTTTGGAGATTTTTTTTCCCTGAAGTTAAGTGAGGCTGAAGCTGGACATTGTGATTTTCAGTCTTAGCTTGATGTGTCTGACCTACTCTCAGGAGGATGAAGGATGTACATCATCTTTGCCCTGCATTGCATGGGACACAATCCGTACATGGTCTTCCTGCCTTCCATGGCAGAAAAGGCGGCAAAGTGTTATAAACATTGGAGAATGGGAATCAAGTTTTTCAGTGATTTCTGGAGTAAGAACTTCATTTTACGATACATTTCTGCATACACTTGGGCAAGGTGTGTGACCAATTAGGGATTTTGCAAACCAAAGAAAAGAAGTTGACTCTTTCAAGTGAAAGAAAAACAAAGCCGTTCATTTAGCCCCGGTAGGGACAGGGACCAGAGCATCTTCAGGGCTCTAGCTCAGGGGCTGGCAAGTTTTGTCTGCAGAGGGCCAGATAGTAAATCTTGTCAGCTGTATGAACCATATAGTCTCTGTCGCAGCTAATCAGCTGTGTGTTGCAGCACAAGGGCATAGATATGTGAATAAGTGGGTGTGGCTCTGTTCCAATAAAACCTTATTTCTAAAAACAGGTGGTAGCCTACATTTGCTCTTTGGGCTGTGGCTGGCCAACCCTTGATCTAGATAGAGGGGTAACTAAGGGCTAATTTCTTTAGAGAGTTTCTGTCTTAGTGAATCTCTTTTAAGCGTATGCCACTCTTGAGTTATTCTGCCGAGGATTCAGATTCCCAGAAAACTCTGGTTGCCCACCTCTGACCACAATAAGGCAGAGCATCTTAATTGACAGACCAAGGTGGCACCTACAGTGGGGAGGAATGGTTTCTTAAAGGAAATTGTGCTGCCGGAAGTAAGGGAAAGGATGTTAATTTGAGCAGGTAGAAAAAAACAAATGTCTATCGCCCTTTGCTTCTCTAAAGGTCATTCTCCTTTATTTTGTCTGTTGTGGATGACAAATCTCATGTACGTTTCACTAATAGATATTGGGTTTGTTTAAATAAATATTTACCTAGGAAAATGTTGTCATTTAAAGAGGACAGGGACTTTGTTAACAAAAGTCCAGACTGAAAGTCTGCAACGTAAAGGAATGGAACTAAGAATCTCTGTTAATCAAATAATGGCAAAATTAGACCTGGAGAAGGGTTATGTACAATACTTCATCTGTCTGTGGGAGTATAAAGACCCAAGCAGGCTCAAAACATGCAGTGCCGCTGCCTGGCCCAAGCTGAGAATTATTGCCAGTGCTTCAGTTGGATTCTCAGTAGGAAGCATCCAGTTGCTCCCTGGGTGGCCAGTGGATTGGTTGACCTTAGATCGGGTATTCCTCCTTGCACCCATCAGCCATATTGGAGAGAGAATACCATGTACTTTCTAGAGCTGTTCCTTCCAGAATCTTTAACTGGACCAGGTAGCAAATCCTGTGACCAGCACTATGGGAGATAATACGGATACCAGTTATAACATTAAGCCCTTCCTCAAGGAGCCTACCATTTTACTGGGGCAATAAAGCTGGCCCCTGACATAATAAAGGAATGATACAAGATTATATTATCAAGGGGAAGGCTCAAGGATCAAGATATAGATTACAAATCTATTTATACCAGGAAAGGCCCTTCCTAAATTCTGGTCCTCAAACAAAGCTAGTTAAAATAATAGTTCTGTTTTTTATTATGTACTAAGCTGTTTAAAAGTAGGAAGGTAGGAAGTAAGGCCAGGCATGGTGGCTTACTCCTGTAATCCCAGCACTTTGGGAGGCTAAGACAGGGGGATTGCTTGAAGCTAGGAGTTTGAGATAAGTTGGGGCAGCATAGTAAGACCCTGTCTCTACAAAAAATTTTTTAAAAATTAGCCAGGCATGATAGTGTGCACCGGTGGTCCTAGCTACATGAGAGACTGAGATGTGAAGATGGCTTGAGCTGAGAGGTTGAGGCCATAGTAAGCTATGATCATACCACTGTGTTCTACCCTGGGTGACAGAGAAAACCCCATCTCAAAAAAAAAAAAAAAAAAAAAAAAAGAGTAGGAAATGAATATTTTAAGGTTTAGAGTAAGTATACCAGAATCCTCAAAGAATAAAGGTAAAATTTTTGTAACTTGAAAAATACCTAAATAGTTTCTCAAGAGGAACTATTAAATCTATTATCTGGCTCCACATTGAAAAATTAAACCCAATATAAAATGAAAATTTAGGTACCGATTTAAAAACACTTATGATTTGACCAGCATGGGCAGGGAAATTAATAGTGGTCCAGTTCAATGGGCAACAAAATATATTCCCATCTTGATATAGAAGAAGCTGACCAGCAAGAAGCAACGTCTGATCGAGCCTGTTTTGAAGTAACACTGATGTGAGCTACGATTAGCTAGAAAGCAAAAATCAGCCTTCAGAACCTGAAACTAATACATAACATGCTTGCAAATGCAGTTTGAGTCTTGATAAATCTTGAGAAATACATTGCTTTGAGGGCCAGATGATTATTTTATAGGCAAACTGATTTTGCAAGGGTCAGAGTAAAGGACACTAGCAAACATTTTGGCTTTAAAAAGATAAGGAAATTATAGAAAGAAGAAAACACTTCAGGTGTAAATAAATAAGTGAGCTATGAGAGGCTCGCGTGGGGAATGAACTGAAATGCAAACATAACACCATGACAAACCATGAGAGAGAGTATGTTAGACTAAAAGCGCAGCCGAGATTTGGCTGCAAGATGAAATTCAATTAAGTTCATTGGGGAAGTAAAAAATAAATAAAACAAGCCTTGCTACCATTAGCCACCAAAGTTCGGGCTGTTTTAAACAGAGAGAAAGGAACATTTTATTGGCTAGAAAATGGAAATGATGTCTAAATGACATTTCATGATGTTTTCCTGGAGTAACTGAATGAGTTCATATAGAAGCTTAATTTCAACAAGTAGCAATTCATTAAGCATGTAAGTTGACCTCTGTGTTGAAAGGGAAATCAAATATTGGTTCTAAATAGGCACTTAGAGCTTTGAAAAGAAAAGAATTTCCAAATAAACTGTGGTTGTCCATCAACACCTCTGTACCTCTTAGAGATGCAGAGGGGATAAAGAAAGACAGTTAAGTGGCCTGCTTTGGAAGTCATATTAGGCATTTATGGAACCCCTGCGGAGGGCCTGAGGCACACCAGAGGAGGAGCCACATTGCTGCCTCCAGATGTGTCTATAAGATGTGTACATGAAATAACCCCACAGTGGGGAAGTTCTCGGGTTCTGATTGCTTTTTGTCCTTTGTGGATGACTTGAGATTGCTTTTCAGCACGGTTGTCTTAACCTTTCAACTAGCTGCTTTTGTGTTCCTAAGATGGAGATTGAGGTGGGGATTAACTTGTCAAATGATGTGTTTAGTGTTCTAGTACCTGTGCTGGCGGATCCCAGCGGCGTGTTGTTGTATGTCAGGATGAAAATGGATACACCGCAAATGACTGCGTGGAGAGAATAAAACCCGATGAGCAAAGAGCCTGTGAATCCGGCCCTTGCCCTCAGTGGGCTTATGGCAGCTGGGGAGAGGTGAGAGTGAACTATCCGTCTATAAACACAGAGGAATTGTGTTAGCCAAACTGGGTCTGTCACTCAGATTTTATTTTAAGGAAGAAGAAGTAGCTCTAATAGAAGCTTCTGGAGTGGGGATTAACTAGGAAACCTGTCTTATTACATTCTAGACTATGTTAAAGTGCTTCTGTTACCACTAAGAGACAGCTTGGGCATATAGGTGAGGAAAATTAGAAGAGAATACAGATCATTACTAGTATAAATTGTTTGCTTACCTGTGATGAATACAAAGTAGATGCTTTTAAAGTGATTGAAAATATAAATTAAATCAGTCCATGGAAGTCTTGCCCTCTTCGTAGTTTTGTGGTGTTTGTGTTATGCCCTGTTCTCATGGCATAATGTCTCCCAATATTCCACATCCCTAATGAAACCAGATTGAATAGGTGCTATAACTCCTATGAAAGATGATGTGTTTTTGTTGTAGAAATGAGTAGTTAGCTGTGTATTCTCAAATATGGAATTCTTTAGCTGCTACCTTTTCAGAGTTACCTCTGACAACTGATAAGGGACAACAACTAAGTTTATTTATAAATTAACTTTATTTATAAATTTTTATTTTATTTATTTATTTATTTTATGTATAAATTAAATTTTATAAATAAAATTTATTAATTTATACATAAAATAAATTTTATTTATAAAAAATTATTAAATAAATTAAAATAATTTTTTTAATTTCTTAAAAAATAAATAATAATATTTCTCAGTATTAGAAGCTGAGGAAACCATGTTCTGTTCCCAGCTATGGCTCTTAAAAGTTTTGTGACCTTGGCAAATAATGTAATATCTGCCAAACGCTTATATTTTCATCTGTAACTAAGGATAATGATAGCACCAACTTCTTAGTATTTATGACTGTGATATGAGATAGTACCTGTCAAATGCCTAGCACATAGCCTTTCATCAAGTAACTGGTACTATAATGTAATAATAATTAATGTTAAGAATAAGTATTATCATTAAGAATACTGTGATTAAGTGGAGTTTTTGGCCCCTATTATACACAGGGCTTAGATGCTTATTGTTTTGTGTTTAATTAACTAAGAATATATCTCTCTATTTTTGAATCCACAGGAAGAGCACATATTTAAAGTTTCTTGAGTTGTTCTGTCTTGACTATAACATTTATCAAATAAAACACGAGAAATAACACTTTGGAGGTCCCAGTGCCAAGAAGGAGAAAAAGACAAATGAGACTGTTGGGCATGTTAGTCCACGTCGTTGGCTAACTGAAATCACGTGTCCACATTTCATGGTTGCATCCACGTAACCTAGTAGTCATAGGGAGTCATAACAGGGTTTTTGTTGACTTTCATTGACAGTTGCGTCATTCTGGAGAGCTTTGTTGAAGGGAAAGAAAGGGGAATGAGCCTTTGTGACTCATGTATTGTGGATTTCCCAAAACCTTCTCGCAAAGTTCTGTCCTGTGGGGCCTGTGATTAAGCTTCTGTAATTGGATTTAGGCCAGAAGGATACACGAACTTGCTGGGATGCTTTGCTGTCAGCACAGACCAGATCATTCCAAATTCTGTGGGAGATCTGGCCTTAGCACAGCAGGGAAAGCAAATGTCAGTGTTGCTGGATTTGAGCACAGCAGCACTGTCCAAGAAATACAACGTGTTCCTGCCTCAGAAGTTTAGATCTAGCCAGCAGTCAGAACCTTACCCAGCGTTCCCACCATCCTGTTTATTCATCTAAGGGGAAAGTCATAGTTGTCCTCAGATTCAGAAATACAGTAAAATAGTTTAGTGTCATAAAAAGCTATAGAGACTGAAATCAGAGAACAGCCAAGGATTGGTGACAGCTTCTTAGAAGTTGCCAGAAAATTGAACCGGTTAAGTTATTATCTCCTTTGTTTGGTATTGGGTAGTTTTTGTTTGTTTATTTTTGTTTTGGTTTAGTTTGGTTTGATTTGGTTTGGTTTGGTTTTGTATTTCTCAAAGAATCTTTGACACTTGCTAACAGATTGGCCTTGATCAAGTTAATTAACCTTCCTTCATCTTAATTGCTTCATATATAAGATGGGACAAATAACTATACTCCTCTTGATTAGATAATATATGCAAAAGCCCTCAGTGCAAGTAAAGAGAAAGCACTCAATAACTAATACCTACCGTTAAGGTAGGAGAGCCTTGGGTCTGTTTCACATGTCACTACTGGTAATTCACACTGGTTCCATCTGTCAGAGGCTTACCTTGCTCAATGCCATAACTGAGTTTGGCTAAGAAATTAGGGAGAAAGAAATTTTGTCATTGGTCTTTCAGACAAAATAACTTCAGCTCTCCTTTTCCTTCTTCTAGTGCACAAAGCTGTGCGGTGGAGGCATGAGGACAAGACTGGTGGTTTGTCAGCGGTCCAATGGTGAACGGTTTCCAGATTTGAGCTGTGAAATTCTTGATAAACCTCCCGATCGTGAGCAGTGTAACACACATGCTTGTCCACACGACGCTGCATGGAGTACTGGCCCTTGGAGCTCGGTACGGCCCTAACTATTCATGTTTGTTAACCAAACTATCTAATTGCAAGGTATTCTGGGGCACTCCTCTGCGGCAGATAATTATCACCCTGACAAGGGCATCCCAGAAACTCGGCTATAAATAGTCTATTATTTTCTCCATATTGACACAGAATAGAATTAACTTTTTATGATATTGCCAAAGTGACTTTACAGAATATGTGTACCTCATACAGGACCTGGTGCCAAGAAGTAGCTGCCTTTTCTTAGCAGAAATACACACAGACACATACACATAGGCACATACACATACACATGTAGTGATTTTAGCAGACAACTCAATAGCAGACATTCTTTCCTTTTCTAAGCTATGGTAGTTTTGACTTTTTGGGAAAGATATCTGCTTATTGAGGCCAAAGCAATTTTTCTTCAGTGACTGTAATTTTCCTGTGTGACTCGGGTATGGCTCTCAACATAATCTGTACAAAGGCTGTGCCCACAAAATATACTAAAATCATTTTGAAAATATAAAAGACCAACAATGAAACAGGTGACCTGGTGCCTGTTATGGTGTCGGAAATGTTCTCTGTCTTGCACAGAGACAGGAAGCTCCTTTGAGACCATTTTTTGCTTTGGTCCTAGTCTTCCTTTGCTATCTGCTTAGCCAGCAGCTGACATGGTGAGACAGGTTTGCCACTGTAAATACGATGCAAACTTTGGGGCAGCTCTTGGCAAACAGAAGGATCAGCTGTGTCGAAACAACACTTTGGCTGAGTTGTGCCCATAAGCTGTGGAGCCATTAGGGCTGTTTCATGTAAATAGAGTAAAAATGGTCCTATAAATACATTAATTGCACTGAAGCTGAATTTAGCATTATATTAAGTCATACCCAGAATGTTTTTTATTCAGTATGGTTCTGACAAGTCTTAACCATCTCTGAAACCAGCTAAGGAGCAGATTAAGTAGAGTGACATCGTTAATATCTATTGACATTTCTAAGAGTCAATGGTTTCAATGGCTGGGGTCGTTTCTGCAGGTATACCACTAACTATATAATCACTGTACTTTGTATTAAGTAGAAATCTAGAAGAATTTGGAGCATTATCTCTACTGGTACTATTTAGCTGGACTATAAGTATTTTCTTCCAGAGTTTAAGAAATGCCACTCTGAGTCAGAGAGCTCTGGTTTGTTGTACCTCTAGTCAGTTCACTAGGAGTATTTTGCCTATAAAATGGCACCTGCCCCACATGAACATTTTTGAAGATCAGAAACAACCTTAGAATGTCAGGAACATCCTCTGACATTCCCAACTTCCCTCATCACCTATTGCATATTATTTTTCATGAAATTCCCTCGAGCTCATTATATTTTCACCCAGCTTACTTGACCAACAGCAACACCAGTGCCAGAGTTATGTTTCAGAAAGTCTACTGGCTCTCCACAAAGAGGTATTTCATTAATTTTGACCCCCAAAAAAAAAAGAAAAAAAAAAACTTTTAACCCTAAAGAAGGAATACACAAGCCTATTTATTGCATGTTCTTGTGGTTTGGTGAAAAAAAAGAATTTTTTTCCTTGTGCATTTTCCTTCTCAGACTCAATTCCATTGATCATCTCAATTCCATTGATCATTCTATATTTATCTCTACAGGAATAATTATTTGGGAAAATGGAGGGGAAAACCTATAGTCTTAGAGAATTATAAATTATTTTCCATGGTATTCTCTTCCTTAAACACTTTCTAAATACACTATAATTTTTTACACAGGATCACTACCCTCCCCTGCAGATATTTTAAGAGCACAAATGTTTAAATTTTAAAACATGAATTGCTAATTATTGTAAATGAAGACATAAGGTTTATTTCATGTAGTTGTTCTCCTTGGCTCTGCACACAGATTTCTGAAACAGGAAGAAAGAGAGAGAAAGAAATTATAATGCTCTAGTATGCACAGAAGCAAGTGCATGGATTTTTAAAATCATTTTGCTGCCTACATGATTTCAGTACTTTCTTTATAAAGTGATCATTATTCAAATCTGTGTTTAAAGCCTCTTCAAAAGAGCAAGACCACTTCTGCAAGGCTTTTGTGATTTAAAAAAATTAAATCAAAAGCATTTTCTTTAAATAGATACCTTTGTAATATATTACTTTTCCTAAATATATGTGTTAGAGGGCAGTCTTTCAGATTCTTACTGTAGGATTTTCATTTTAATTGTATGTTTATTTCTGTGGATGCTTTGGAATAATATCTTAGTAAGTCCAAATGTGAGCATACCTCAGTAATTGTGTTAATAGCCATAAAGCCACTTCCATGGTGCTTCATCATTGTAACTGACAGTGAAACTAACAACAATAAAAAGTATGTTGGAGGTGCTAACATGTTGCTTTCAACAGAAAGCAAATTAGATTTATTAGAGACCAAGGGTAGCAATTAGTCCTTCTGCCTGGGTGCTTTCTCTCTCCAAGTACTCCCATGCAGTAGATAATGTCAAGGAGTAATTGCTGCTGTGTGAATTAGCCTTCTCCAAGGTCAAAATGGAGATAGCCTACTTCAATACTTGTTACTAAAGAGCAGTTTTTAGGAAAGAAACCCCAAATCACTATTAATATACCTTCCAGAGTCCCTAAAATGAAGCTTTTGTGAACCTAGGTTTTAAGTACCCATCTTAGATCAGCCATTGGTTCTGCCTCAAGTCATTACAGATTTAAAAATCATGGTGGTGAGAAATATCCTCCAGAAATTCAACCTTTTCTGTCTTTTTTAAAATAGGCCTTTGGACTCTTTATTGCTAATGTTTGTTTTGGAATAATGTTCTTTTTTTGAGATGGAGTCTTGCTGTGTCACCCAGGCTGGAGTTCAGTGGACATGATCTCAGCTCACTGCAACCTCCTCCTCCAGGGTTCAAGCAATTCTCATGCCTCAGCCTCCAGAGTAGCTGGGATTACAGGTGCCCATCAGCATGCCTGGCTAATTTTTGCATTTTCAGAAAAGATGGAATTTCACCATGTTAGCCAGGCTAGTTTCAAACTCCTAACCTCAGGTGACTGCCTACCTTGGTCTCCCAAAGTGCTTAGATTACAAGTGTAAGCCACCATGCCTGGCCTGAGATAAGGTCTTTAAACCTCCGTGCCTTTCAGTCAACTCCTGCAGTCAGTCCCAGGAGGATACTAAATAGTCAATGCACACATCCTGTGAATAGAGGAGTCAATTGGAAAGAGAGCTCTGTATTGTCAAACTTCAGCAGAAAGTAGGCTAAAAATCCAGAGCATTCTAGAGAAAGCTAATTCATCTAGGATACAGATTAAAAGTATGCTAGGTGATACCATATATCCAAGATGGGTCTTTGATGTTCCTTTGTGCATTGCCCTGTCAACCTGCTTGCTGATCACCTTGGAAACCGTGCTTCTCCTTAGGAGAAATTGCTTGTTTGGTTTTTTCATGACAAACCTAAAAATGTTCTCTGAGCCTTGCTTTAGGTGCATTGGAATAATGCTTGTCGACCCGAATAATGAGAATTTATGAGCTCATGAAGGAACTGTGCTTTTGTTTCTGCCTGGCTAACTTATGTCTACCTCATTTTTGTATTAAAGTTTGCAGCTTCTTAGGTAGGAAGAGAAAATGTTTGATATCAGTATTTTATAACCTCACTACTTCTTTCTCTAGAAGAAATAAAGATTGTAAATATCACTACCATATTTTCTAAACACAGTTTTAAGCAGCCACGCCTAGAATTTTCTGAATATTTTGAGCAGTACAGATTTCTATGTGTTATATATAATAAAGCATATTTATTTTTTCATGTTATTTAATTTTATATACAATGTTTAAAAACTCAGTGTTTATCAGCAGACTGTAAAGGCAAGTAGGCTCTGTGAATTAGAAATGAATGTATATGTTTCTTCTGGTTTTAAAAAGATACAATTTTAATTTTGTAAATTCCCTCCAACCTGTACAACCCCTCCCTCAAATCTGAGTAGCTGAGTACCTAGCTTTGTGTAATTAGATAGCTTCAAGTATGTATTTTAAAGGGATACTTAAAGAAAAAATTTCTGAGTTGGAAATGATGCTTAGATATGTAAACAAAAATACATGAGGCTTAACATTTTGTTGGGTATTTTTTCTTTTGTAATACTGTTGTCCTAAGTTATTGAGTCTCAACTATGAAATATGCATGTTCATTTGTTGAATTTGTAGATAATGATAAAACATAGCCACAAGACAAAAAAAAGGTGATTGGAAGACATGGTTCTGAACACATGAGAGACGACTAGGTACAGGAAAAAGCAAACCTAATGTGCATAAATTTGATTACACTTCATTCTGTGTGTTCAGATAACTGTAAAAGGCTTACAGCATTTGTCAATTTTGTTATTTGTTCACTTGCAATGCATTTCAGAAAGGATTTCTTATTGAAGGAAAATAAAATACTATAACAATTACCTTGGAAGTTTCAAGAGATCCTACCGTTTTCAAAAAAGTCTAAATCATAAAAATGACCGGGAGGCCTATTGATACCTCATCCTCCTATTGAGCCTCCATTTTGCTATATAGGTTATCATGGTATTCATGGGTGAAAGGACCAAGGTAAGGGGGGGGGTCCCTAGTCCCTATATAAGTTAGACTTTATTTTTAATAAGGTACGAAGTAAGCTAATGTCTCCAAAGGAAATGAAGATAACAATAGGTAACGTTTGCTGAGTGTTTACTGTGTAACAAGCCAAATTAAGCAAATACACATCACATTAACCCTCTCATTGTAACCCATGAGGGAGGTGCTGTTAGGAACTCATTTGACTAGGGGATAATCTACTTGAGTGATTCTACCTCATTGTTATGATATTGCCTATTAATCTCATTTTGGTAGAAAGGAACAGCCTATGTTCAGAATAAACTTTTAGGTTCCTGTTTATATTGCATAAAGGATATGCCTGAAACTCAAACTTCATTTAGACTTAACATTATTTAGCTAATTGTGGCATTGTCCATTTGACTCCAGCAACAGAAAATCCAAATTCATTCTTGTTATTAGTAAATTCCCAACCAGCAATTACAAAAGCTTCAAATGACTGTCACTTAGGGAATGGCAAAATATTCCTCTTTCATTTTACAAATATGTTTTTAGCCAGATTAGGAGGATGTTATCAAGATTTTGACTATAACGAATATCATGTTAAATGTATATGTATTTTTATAAATATATTTTTTACTACAATGAAGACATGTTTAAACATATTGCTAGCATTTTTAAAAAAGAAGTAGCCACATTATTTGGCTATATCACTATGGAGTATAAAAAATAAGATAGTTTTTTTGTGTGGAACAAAATATTATGATATATGAATTTACAAAGTTTACCTGAGTTCTGTGTAGCACTCATCTCTAATGTGTTCAGAACAACCAAAACACTTGCCGGCATCTATTTCACTAGAGACAAAACTTAGCAGGCTTTTAATCATTTTTTTTTTTCACTATTTATGGAGATTATATGCCAATGAAAGACTGATCCTGCCTTCTGATGCTATTTTGTGGTAGCTTGACAGATTCTATTTTCATGGATTTAAAAAGTCCAGAGGTGGGGGGAGCCGGGGTAGGAGGGTTATTGGGCTCTGAGGAGGAGTCCAGTTCCTCTCCGTGACTCCTGTTGTGGAGTTGCCCTTCAGGAATGGAAAGGAATAGAAACTTCGGAATGCAGAGTGGGAGGTAGAGGTTGAGTCCAAGCATAATTGGCTAGGAGGGAATCCTGGCGATTAGTGATGGCAGTTGAGGAAGATTTATTTTAATATCAGGAGTTGGAGGTAGGAGAAGGATAAAAAAAACTGTGGGTCATTTCTTTAAAAAAAGTCATTCAATTTTCAACAAATACTTTTTAAGGGCTTACTGGGAACTGCTTTAGGTGCTAAGGACATAGCTCTTCATTCTAAGGGTGTAAGAGAAATTTTAGTATTAAATGAATATTAAACACATGTAATTAAAGAGCTGATACTTTGGTTTTCCTGGCAGTTTCACCGCCACCATAAAAATAAAAACACAAGTTGCTATTAGGGTATGTACCTTCATGGTTGCTGATGATGTTTATTCAGTAAGTATACATTAGTAGTTTTATCTTTGCTTTTAAATGTACAATTGGCCATTTTCAGTGATAGATGCTGCCTGACTGATGGCATGGAACTTTAAAAAAATCTCCTATCAGAGAATATGCTTCAAATTACCATTATATTAGAACCAAATGTGAGTTCAGTGGTCTAAGAGCCAGGATCAGTGGAGAACCTAACTTTCTGCCTTTTCCCTGCTGGGTCCTTGGCCTCCACATAATGTGGAGAGTTGTGGTCTGAGGATACTTTTTCCCTTTGTTATTTAATGGGTACCAATTAAAAGATGTGGAATGTGTGGATCTCCACACCACCTTCTTTGCTCGTTGCTGTTTTCTCTAAAGTGGGATCATCGTCATGACTAGTTTTAATGACCATAACCTCTCTTTCCAGAAATTTATAAAATAGAAAATTGCAGCCAAGAAAAGCATGTCCAGGCATGGTATAAAAGATGACTTACGTAGGCTGAACCCAGAAATCCATCATTCTTAGCAAGATCTGCATCCCCTTTCTCCTATGAAGAAGAGCTTAAGCCTTGGCCAATAGAATCGAGTAGCTTTCTGCAGTGATGTAAATGTTCTGTATTTTTGCCTTCCATTATGGAAGCCACTAGCCGCATGTGGTTAATACTGAGCACTTGAAATGTGGTTAATTGACAAGGAAACTGTATTTTTAATGTTATTTTAACTACTCTAAATAGCTACCTGTTGCTAGTGGCTACGATGTTGGACAGGGCAACCTCAGGAAATAGGACATCTCTAATAATTAATAATAAACTAGCAAAGAAATCAAATTTAATAAAATAAATTGGGGAGAAAAACCTTATTCCATAGGTAAGGGGTCCCACCATAGGATACCCATGCATCCAATTATTAACATTCTCTTGCCTTTCTTGGGTTTTGTGCTTTTGGTTTGGAAAACTTCAGTTGGTGTTCCCTGACAGCTGGGGATTAGAAAATGCAGAGGACAGTGAAAAGACAGCCTATCAGAACCAGGGGTCTTGTGAATAGTAACTCCAGGGCTTCATTGTAAAAGCAGCTGTTAAAACAAAGTCTCCTCTTGTGCATCTCAGAGTTCAAGTTCATCGTGGCAATAAGTTCAGTTAAGGAGAAAGTATGTTTAAGTGTTCAGTGGGTTAAAAGGGCAAGGCTTGATTGATGCTTTTTAGGAGAAGGCAAAAGTAGAAAACACCAGGTAGCCACCTTGTAGAAAGAAGCTTGAATTCCAAGAGATCATTCCCTCTTTGAAGGAAAAGTTTCAGGAAGGCAGCTTTTCATATTCATTGAACCCAGTAGGTGAAAGCTGAGCACATTAGCTTTGCAGGGCTGTGTTTCAAAGACACATCAGAAGAAACTGAGTTGAGGCAATGTCTCCTCCATGACTGTAATTGTAGTCATTTATTTTTGTAAAACTTAATGTCCACAGTGTAAAAAAAAAAAAAAAAACTCTTATTCATTCACATTTTTACTCTATACTGAAGGCCCCAAGAAATTTAAATTCATGCACAACATTGACTACAAATTGATAATTTTCATCAGTTTTCTTTCTCAACGGCCAGATAGAGTGTTCCCCCTGCCTTTAGGGCAACATTCTGAATTAAACTATAATACAACAGTTGGTCTGTTTTGATTAATCGGTTATGCTCACTCTCAGGTTGTCTATGCACTAAAATGAGAAATAGTTCAAATAATCCTTTCTAAGTCATTTTCATCGGAAATAGAAAGTGAATGAATTGACAGCTTCAGTTACCCACGAGAAAGCAGATTTTTTCCCACTTAATTTTTCACACCATGTGTTTCCCCCCTTAATTATAGGGAAGACTTTGATTTTTTTTTTTTTTAATTATAACAACCACTTACATTTTGGAATGTTTACTTTGTGCTCAGAATTGTGCTGAACAATTCATCCATGTTGTCTAACTTAATCTTCTCTACTTGATGAAGTCCGCACCATTGGATAAGTTATTTAGTTGATCTCACTGCTCAGAAGTGGTCTCTAGGTCTCACTGTTGGGAAGTGGCTGAACCAGGATTTGAATTTAGGATTTTCTAAATTTCAAGCTACTGGTTTAAGCCAAGATTTAATCTGCTCATATCATTGTTTAGTTGATGAAATGGTAAAACGTAACCTGTATGGAAAAAGTATGACTATAATGTAAGATTTTGTGTTATACCAGGGTATAACTATTAATACTTGAAATATTCTGGAATTAATTGAGCTATTTACAAGTTTTGCTTAGTGGATAAGCAAAGAAAATCGGGACAGAATACAAGAAAATTGTCTTATACCAAGTAAAAGAGCAAGATTTGGGGTTTTCAGAAGATTTTAAGAAAAAGCAACCAGCATTAAGCACATATTGGATGAGATCTCTGGCATTTTTGATAGAAATGGAATAACCTGAGGTAATAAATCTAAATATTTTTCTGAGATCAGATGAGATCGGGCTCGTTCAGGGTGATATGGCTACAGACAAGTCTACGTATTTTCTTTACTTAGTAGGTATATAGATAGTCAGGATGATAGATTTTCTTAGAGCCAGGTAGGTGATTTTACAGATGTTCATGGTGATGAGGTTCCTTGTAGAAAGTAAGATGTCATAGCACTTACAAATTAATTAAGAAAAATGATAAAATTTACTAAAATTTGATCTCACAGTAGTAACTCTCTGGTTGAAATGAAAGATAATGCATTGAAGTGTCTTCCAAACTATTTCATGAGCAAAATTTAAGCTACAGGAGCTGAATTCTCTTTTAGCAATACTAAGTCTTGTTCATTTCCATTGGTAGGACAGTCAATCACCTTGAACCCTGCTCTTGCATCCTCTTCCTCTCATCACCCCTCATTCTCACAACTACCTTTGTATTCCTTAATCCATGTGGCAGGTGAATAATAAAACAGTTATGTTTTGGGAACTTGGTAAGATGAACCAAGGGGAAATATAACAGGGAAAAAGCAGAATGGGTTTGCTTCCTTTTTCTTAGCTAGGACAGAGGAAGAAATATGGACAGAGCCAACACATTTTAAGTGAAAAACCTGTTTCCCAAATCATTTAATTGCCCCAATCCTTAATTTCCTTCTGCCTAATGAAGCCCACAGTTCAAACTGGGTGTCTCTCTCAAACTGGGCATACTATAAACAATGTTGAAATGAATGAATGAGCTTAGCTGCTCAAGAGCTGAACTCCTTATCACATTAGTCCAGAAATATGGAAATAAAGAGCTAACTGGTAGAAGGAGATCATTAAAAAGAAAGACATAGGATTGTTTAGTGCTGTTGTATTTATAGTGATATCCTGACTTAGATATTTGTATGGTGTTTATGTAAAAGAGTGTCCTTGATTTGAGGAAACAGTTTTAGAGATAATGGTACATTGTGTCTGTAAATTACTCTCAATTTGCTCAGTCAAAGACAAAATGATAATAGCACGTATAGAGAGAGATGGGAGGAGCAAATGTGGTGAAATGTTGGCAATTGGGGCCTCAGGATGGAGGGATAAGGGAGATCTTTGTGATGTTCTTGCAATCTTTCTGCAAGTTAGAAAATTTTCATAATATTTTATCAAATTTCTTAATACTTTCATAATACTTTATCAAATTTCTTAAACATAAATATGTTCAGAGTGTGTATTTTCCTTCACAAGGAAGTAAAGAGTAGATCTGGATTTATTTCACAACTTTAAAAATTCTAACACATTCTAGGAAGCTGTTTTTAATCTCAGACCTGCACCGTAACGTGATAAAAAAGGGAGTGGGTGTGGCAGTCAGAGCTCAGGAGAAACAGAATCTTTCCTACTTTTTCAATTGACTTTTTCCCATGATTTTCTCTTTCCTAAGTCTTTTCTCCTCCACCCTCCTCCCCATCCCACCCATGCAGCTAAACTGAAAGGCCTCTGGGAATGGTACATTTTTTTGCTTCACCTTTCCCAGGGAAATCTAGACTTTCATTGCATCGCTTCCTAATAAATTCCAGTAAATATCTGGCCATATGCAGACTTCCCCCCTTTTTTATCGACTGCTACCCAGTCCACGTTCAGATTCCTTTGAAAATGAAAGCATTTTCCCAAAAATGTGTGTTGTTTGTTTTCCTTGAGATTAATAAAAGCCCCACCTAACCCACTTACCTATTCCTGTCTTGGTATGTGTTCTTTCTTGGTGAAATCATTATTTCCTTCTTTCTGGTTGTCTTTGAATCACACGTAACATATCCGAGACCCCTGCAGGGTGCAGGGTCATGGACGTGATGTCAGGGAGGAAGTGCTGTTCAGAAGAACCTGTTTGTTCATTGTAATTGGGATCTTCATTGTCGTACATGGGAATTGATTTCACATTGTACATGGCACGTTTTCCATAGATGGGGGCTTCCCAACGCTTTTAGCTGCAGCCCCTGACTTCATTGAACGGTTGTTCAGCAGGCCCTTTGCAGCCCCCATCAACAAAGAATCTCTGTGTGCCCTGAGCTCACCAAGTCAATTTGAATCAATTTGGTTTTGAGAACTTGCTGAAGGTCTTTCTGAGAACCTTAATGTAATTCACTGGTTCTCAATTGGGAGGTGATTTTCGCCTCCAGTGGACATCTGGCAATGTCTGGAGACAGTTTTGGTAGTTATGATGGAGATGCAGGTGCCATGGGCCTCTAGTGGGTAGGGGCCAGGAATGCTGCTTAATAGCCTACAGTGCACAGCATAACCACAACGACAAATAATTGGCTTACCCCAAATCTGGAAATAGTGCCACCATTGAAACATTTGGAGCCACATTCAAAATTGAAAGCTGAAAGTCATAGTTGCAAGCCCATAGCTATCTGAAAGCTCTTTTCTCTGGAAAGCTGAATTTCCCATAAAATGCAGAGGAGATTCCAGGGAGTCATCAAGGTCAGTCAAACCTAAGCAAGCAAGGTTTTCAAGGATGTGCTGAAAATATGAGGTCTCAAACTTGGCTCACCAAACTGTAAATCTACAAATCAACAAGCACCATCACTCATTTTGGGGGCAGGTTGAGGATTGAAAGAGGTGGCAGATACTGTAAATGTGTACAGATATGCCCAATTGATCAACAGACATTCTGCATGGCAACTTTGGCATGAAGAATAAACTTTGAAAGAATGGCATAAATGTGGGTGGGCATTTCTAGGAAAACAAGGGTAATATCCTCATGATGTTCATAATGCTAGCATTGTCTGATAGCACTGAAAGTTCATATATAGAGATTCCTTTTTAACTTTAGGTTTCAAACAGAGCTTCCCATGTCAATGATAGAATTTACATATATGTAATAGGCCATCAGTATCTAGGAATTGGTCAGATTTGAGTGTCAGAGTTGAGTATATAGGTTTCCCTTTTAGGAACTCTTTTGGAAGGATTAATTCTAGTGAGCATTTTACCTGAGAATTTCTGGTTAGGGACTAAGACAGCAATGTGTAAAGTGTTCCGTGGATTGTGAATAGGTATGAAGCAGGGTTTCCCAGCCTTGGCAATGTTGACATTTGGGGTCAGATAATTTTTTGTTATGGGGACTGTTTGGGACATTGTGATGCTTATCAGCATCCCTGGCCTCTGCCTACTGGATACCAATAGCATACCCCCTCGGCTGTGACAATGAAAAATGTCTTTAGACATTGCCAAATGTTCCCTGAGAGGCAATATCACTCTTCCTCTCCCACCGGGTAGTTCTATGAATTTCTCACAGCAGAATTTCTCTTTCCATTTTCCTGTGGGCATTAGATGGGTAGAGTCATCAGCATTTTCCAGACATATTTGATACCAAGTCCCTATTTGTTAAATCAGAGAATTCCTTGAGATTATAAAATTGTTCCCTTCCTCCTCTCAGGGAAGTGAAATCCTTGTGTTGTAGAGATCACCAGGTTTTCACAGTCAGTCATTTCCGCTCTATCTGGGTTTTTTAAAAAACCCATCAGAGGGGCTGGGCACGGTGGCTCACACCTGTAATTCCAGCACTTTGGGAGGCCGAGGCGGGCAAATCATGAGGTCAGAAGTTTGAGACCAGCCTGGCCAATATGGTGAAACTCCATCTCTACAAAAAAATACAAAAATTAGCGGAACATGGTGGCATGCACCTGTAGTCCCAGCAACTTGGGAGGCTGAGGCAGAAGAATCGCTTGAACTCGAGAGGCGGAGGTTGCAGTGAGCACCTTTTGTAAATATGTGGCGTTAACTTGGCTTTCCTATACATTAACTTCTGGGAAAGCAGGTTTCTGCAGTTTTACTTCTCCGTTCCTCTTCTTTTCCACTCTGCAAATCTTTCCTCCGCTAGCAGATGGCAAATGCTATATATTTGCCAACCCCAACCCCCATGCCACACAACCACACTCAAAATGGCAGGTGCAACTCTGAGATCAGAGGGTCAGAAAACACTTTAGATGATATGCCTTGGTCTCAGAAGGAAAATCAATCTCAATTCTTTTCCTTTAAAAAGATCATTAACAATGGCTGTAAACACTAGTAGTGACTCCAAATTTTTGAGACTGGAGAAGAAATCTATTGGTAGAGGAAAGGCAAAGAAAATAAACCCAAGACACTATCATCAGCCTCAGAAATTTCATGGTTGGACCTAAGCTCTAATGAAACATTCAATTTTCCCTGCAATGTTCAAACTTTATTTGATGGAGGACCAAAGAAATGTTTATTAAGACTTAATAACGGACTTATGCACTGGTGCCCAATGTGGAAGAGATCTTGGTTTTCCATAAGGAAAGTGGATGCTGCCTTTCAGAATTAATTGAAACCTTAAATTACCAATTGGCTATGTGAAAAGCCCTTTATAATTAGAAACTGAATTTTGACTTTTCACTACATATAATCTACATATAAATCTAAACTATAAATTGAGCACATGTGAATCTTTCACCTAGTAAAGAATCCCTAAAAAATGAGGAATCTCAGCCAGGGATGGTGACTCATGCCTGCAATTCTAGCACTTTGGGAGGCCAGGGTGGGTGGATTGCTTGAGCCCAGGAGTTCAAGACTAGCCTTGGCAACATGGTGAAATCACATCTCCACCAAAAATACATATCCAGTCTCATAGCCTGGTTTCTGAATTGATTAATTAATTGATTAAAATTTTAAAAATGTTTAAAAAGACAAATCTCCCCTAAACAATCAAGGGCACACCACCACCATCAAAAAAGTTCACTGCTCTGAATGAATGACTTTCTCCACTTTAGTAGTTACCAGCTGATGGGCAATTAATTGTCTTACATTTCCTGATGTGGCACATAAAGGCGCCCACTTGCAGTTGACCAAAGGGATTTGAACAGAAGCAGAAAATAATAAGAAAGTCCCTCATTTATTAAATGTCTGATGTGAGCTGTGGCCTTGACCAGGTCCTTTGCATGCATTATTGCTAATCCTCATATAATCTTTGCAAAATAGGTCTTATGATGTCCATTGTGCAGATAGGAAAACTGAGATTCAGAGAAGTTAAGAAAGGTTCCCAATAATCATACAATTGGTAATTATTGGATCCAGACCTGATAGACTCCAAAGCTCTATGTTTTTCCACTGCCTTTCTTGGGGGGCTTTCAAAACTTCTAGAAACAAAAATTTTTGTTTGTGACACATAAAAGAAACAAGCCTGAGCAGAAACCAGTTCAGCACTCTTTTGCTTTATAAAAGTCCGTGACGCTGAGTCCTTGGGATCTGAATGTTTCCCAAGGGTTTTCAGCCAGATTCCTGATTTTGTTTATTTTTCTTATCACAAGTCAGAGATAGCCGAATATTTGCATTTCTGAATAGGACCTTTTTTATATTTCACTTGATTTTGAATGGCTTTCAAAGAAAGAAAGAAACTCAAAAATTGGACTGGGTCAGCTAGCAACCTCAGGCCAGAATTTTGAAATGGATCAGCCTGAGGTTGATCCATTTCAAAAATGCTGGACTTTTACAGCATCCTAAAATAATGAGAATTAGTACATCTGTAAGGAAAAGTCCTACTGAGCTAAGAAAATTTTGTCTTTCTGGACATGGCCTGATCCTAATATTTGGATAACAGGTATTCTCCATAAGAGATTGACTTGACAGTGACTGGCTCTAGAGAGTTTGCAGAAGGGTGGCCATGATTTCATTCTATCAAATTCACTCTACAGTTATAAAATCTTGGGCTCATTGTTGGTTCTAGAGTCCTGGATATCTTATACTTTGAAAGGCTTTTTCTAAATGAAAGAAAACTTAAAAAAAATTGATCAGGATCACTGAGACTCATTGTTTGAGAACAGATGACTGAATCTGAAGTTTTATGCTTTTAGATGTTTCCAGCCAGAAGAAAGAGAATGTCTGGCCTTGATAAAACTCATTCTTATGTATTGCATTTCATTGTATTCTGTTTTTAGTCTATATATGTACATTTTCCCACCCATCTGGCAAAAATGTTACTCTAAGATGACATCTTTAGGGAGGGGAAACAACACTATATGACACTCAGGGTGTGTGGTGGGATCAGTGGCTAAGAATGAACTGTCAATGTTTCTTGCATTTGCAGGGCAGTGTAGTATTCTGAGTTCCTAGCTTCTGCCTGTTGTCTGCTTGTTTTATATGATAATCTCAGATAATTTTCCCTCTAGATGTCCCCTGTACATTTAGTTCTGTAGATATGATTTAAATATTAAACCACAAGAATATGTGGCTAGTTTTGGACTGAATGGATATAAGACACAGGAGACAGCAATTATTTATTTGGTTCTGACAATAAACTGAGCATTGTGCAGAATGTTTACTTAATCTTTATTCTTGTGAGATAAGTGGTTCCAGGTTTTATTAGATACTATTTATTCACTTGTTTCATGCATTCATTTGTACATTCCATAAATGTTTGAGTGTTTTTCATAAACCGGGCACCATTCTAGGGATTTTGGACATAGGAGTGAACAAAATACACAAAAACCTTTGAACTCATTGCACTTACATTCTAGTGAGGCGTGGAGGCAAGCAACAAATCACAAAACAAAAACGTCAGATATATATTATGAATGAAGATGACAAGCGCCATAGATAAAAGTAAATTAGGAGAGAAGGATAAGAGATAGCATGGAAGAGTAGGTGAGAATTAGAAATTAAATTAGAGCTTAATTAAATTAAAGAAGGTTTAGGGAAGTCTCCGTTAAGAAAGTGACATTTGAGCAAAGATAGGGGAAAATACAAAAGCAAGCCGTGTGAGTATCTGGGAGAAGAGTATTACAGATTAAGACCTGAAAGTAAGAGTGAGCCAGGTACCACTTCGTGATAGCAGAGAGACTAGTGCATCTAGAGCAGAGGGTGTGAATAACAGGATAGGAAATTAGAGATGAAACTGAGGGAGACGAACATGGAGGCAGACTGTCGGGCAAGGAGAGCAAGAAGAGGGTTAGCCTATTGGAAGGAGTTTTGTTTTCACTTTGAGTGAGATAGGAAGGCACTGGCAGTGAAACGGTGGGTGGAGGTTGACTTTGGCTTCTGAATTTAGCAGAGGCTACAGGAGGAACAGAGATGGAAATGTTAAGACCATTGTAGTAACTCAGATGAGAGAAAGCATTGCTCGGATGATAGTGGTCCCAAGGGGAGTGGTGAGAAGTGGTAGGATTCTGATTAATTTTTGAGACGGTGCCAAAGGATTAGCTGAGAGTTTGACTGTGGGGTGCAAGAGTCAGAAAGGGGTCAAAATGATTCCCAAGTTTATTGCACTGGACAAGTGAAAGGATGGAGCTGCTGTCGATTAAAATGGGGAAGCCTATAGGAAGAACAGATTTGCGGAGGAAGATCAGGACTTCTGTTTTGAACATGTTAAGTTTGAGATGTGTATGTGTCATCATTTCATATCTCTGTTAAACAGAATTGGATATAGATGCTGGAAGTGGTGAAGCATCTTGCAAAAGATAACAAAGAAAGATCTCTCCAGCCAGACCAGGTCTAACTGTCCTAACGCTGTGTTCATAACTACTACACTCTTCTGCCTCAATCTTTCCATTTCCATCTGAATACATCTCAGAGTAGGATAAGAATCATTTGAATCTGCAGAAACCATCTAACATAATTTTAGCCTTTTTAAATGCCAAGTCTTCCGTGTTGTGAGCCATTTACATTTTATCTGGTTATACTTCTTGTCCCATCCTTTCATGGTGCTATTTTTGAGCCTTTTTTTTTTTTTTAACCAAAAGGAAGGCAGGAAGAGGAGACAAGAAAAGCCACAAAGGACTTGAATAATGCATATTGACAGTGACTATGTGCTGTCCAAATTCCCAATAGAGCAATGCAAAATTGGAGGATAAGCATCTAATTCAATAATGGTTAAAATGACCTTTATCCCTGCTGCTGAGATTCATTTCTCTGTACATGGATTGCTTTTCTACAGAAGCATTTCTGAAGGTGGTTTAATCTTCCCAGCTCTGTCCCATGACTGCTTTTGACAGTAGCATAAGTGATGTGAAGTGGGTCTGCCCCAGCACTGTCATCTCCTAGTGGACTGACATCTCCAGGTAGCCTTGAACTCTCCAGTCCAGGCCTTCAATCACAGTCCACTTTCAGAGTACCAAGAAACTCTGGTCACTGTTCTCACCAGTCATCGCTTTCCCACCAATTACTTACTCAGACACAACTTCATTCACCTCTGGAACAAATCTCTCACCCACTGCCCTCCCTGTCTTCCAGATGGCTTTCAGAAATAATCCCATGGTAGGCGCAGAGTGGGTCCTTGTATCACCTTCGCCTCTTTCCTGAAAAATGTGAACATGATTATTCTGCTGATGTCAGGTTACAAATAATCACCAGCTAAACCTTGAAAAGGAAAATAATCCCTACCAAAACAGGCGATATGTTTGAGAATGAGGAATCAAAGGGGCGATAGAGCCCTGTTACCCACGGAAGGGGTGACACCGCCTGGTGATTATTACCTTCACTTCCCTGTTTGCACCCCTGGATACAGCCATGATAGAATTCGCCAGGTGCTACATTTGCTACATTTCCTTGGTTTTCATTTCTTTCTTGATGGGGAACTGTAATATTTCCACTCTTGCAGAACAAAAAGAGCCCTAATTTGGGTTTCATAGTGTGCATAACTAATATCATATACTGTTCTACTTAATGTTAAAATTTATTTTCCTCCCTAACATGAAGTTGTTACTTTGTGAGATCAAAGGCTGTGGGACTGGAGAGCCCTGTGCCCCATCTTCCTGGGTGACGGGGTGGGAGTGGAAGGTGTGAGCCCCTGGTCGTCTCCCTTTATCTGCTCGGCCCTGCCATCTCCCTTGTTAAGCATATGCAGGGCCACCTACTTGGCTGTCATATTGACAGCAGCCTTCGACTGTGCTCCAAGAGTTGACATGTGAATCTTGGTTCCTTTTCTTAGACCTTTGTAGCATTGCAAAGGCTGGAGTGTTGGGGGGGCAGCGGGGACAGGAGGATGGCCTAATGCCCCATCTGGCTGGGATGACCGTGACTCCCACATCCGCTTTCTTCCTTGGTGTTCCCTGCCAATCTCAGGCGGTCTCAGCTCCTTTTCATGGTAATAAGTGCCAGGGTGGTCCGAGACATAAACAGCTATCAGGCAGGCCTTGTCAACACTGGCTTTACGCCCTGAAGTCACAGCCCTTGTTTCCTGATAAAGCTTTCTCTCCCTTCTTCCTCAATATTTTGGTTGTCGCTGCCACTGTTCAAAGCCATTCTTGTGTGAGAAGCCCTGTAAGACCTCCCCTAAATGGGTTCATTGCCAGTAAGGAGATATGTTTTTGACAAAAGACCGTGACAACTCTGATAGCAGAGCAGGGCGTGGCAGGGAAGTGAGTGACTATGGATTCCATAATGGTTATCATTGACACTGATTCTGTGTCTCAGGACATTTAAAGAAATGATATAACAAAAGACAAGAGGGAAATACGGGAGCTCTTAAGAAAAAATAAGTGTGAGCAGGGAATGGTGGAGTGAAAGAGGGATGTGAAATTCAGATATAGCATCTTTCCTCTCCTTACTCTGGTGAGAAGAGACAACATTGGTAAGTCATAGTCTCTAAGATAGAAAAGGTCAGTACAGAAGGAATCTTCAACATGTATGACTGCTCTGTGGATTGATTTCTCTGTGACCTTTGGAAAGAAAAGCACTTTGCCCATTCACAGGGATGAGATCTTGCCAAAGTCCCCCTTTTACCTATCAATCCCTCTGTTAGAATGTTAGGCTCCGTTAGTTAACAAATATATTTTTTTAAAACTCACCTGTTAAACTTCATGTTAAGAGATATTCTAAAAGAGTCCACTGAATAAAAATAATAGTAGTGGTGATGGAAAAAAATAAAAAATAAAAAAAAACTGTCCTTTGTATGTTGTCTGGCCGAAACACAAAGAACTTTGTAGCGTTTTCTCATTTAATTGTAACACGGCGATATTGGGTATAGATAGTACTAGTCTCCCATCTTACAGAGAACAAATTTGAGCTGAGAAAGGTAAAGTCACTTGGCCCCAGTGGCACCATGGTCAAATGACAGGTAGGATTCCAGCCCAAGCCTGTCTGACTTCCAAACCTTGGCTACATTTTAGAGCAAAATGAAGACAAGCACCCTCCCCACCACCCTAGCTGCCATTGTCTGTGTTGGCAGCACCCAAGCACAGCCACCCCTTGAGGTTGTTACACTCTTGTTTGGGAATGAGAAAGAATCAGAGTGTGTGGTTAACTGTGGTTCCTGAATAACACCAGAGCCTAGCCCCAGATCCCTATTGCAACTGGAACCAAATAGCTTTCTGTGCTAAGATAGAAGCTTCTTCAGCCTGCGTCTTCTCCTTCCCTGCTGTGTGACCTTGGGCACAACGTATCTCTTTTTCTCTAGTCTTGAATTTGTAAAATAAATAGATGGACTGAATACTCTGAGATGGCCTGCAGATCGAACATTTGAAAGATTTTTTTCCTTGGTGAATTGGCGGGGGCCAAAATTTACAACCTGCAGCCCTCCCTTCTTCACCATATAAAGAGCCATTCACCTGTCAATGGTAATGGTAATTTACTGTGTGGCATCTGGCAGGCCTCAAAGAGTTAATAAACCTTGAAAAATGGCCAAGAGAAAAGTAGCGTGGCTTCAGCCATGGGAAAATGTGGGCCTTTATTTATGGGATTGTATGTTTGCTTTTTGTAGTGTCTTTCTTCACTGGCACTAAAGGTGTTGTGAGAGAGGTGTTAAAGTCAGAACTATTAACATTGCAGCTACTCTCTGCCTGGGAGACTGAGGAATCAGGTGACTCTAAAATAGCCTTAAGAGACATTTCTTGAGGTTCTTGCTTTCTGTTGTTATCATGGGTTAAGCAGAGGTGCAACTGGTTGTCT
This sequence comes from Sapajus apella, assembly GCF_009761245.1. Lineage (NCBI taxonomy): Eukaryota > Metazoa > Chordata > Mammalia > Primates > Cebidae > Sapajus > Sapajus apella. Next base: position 15,828,296 of record NW_022436963.1, on the reverse strand, counting down.
TAACCAGGCCCTTTTTCCAGTGTAACTTAAGGATTAAAGTGGTTGGGGTGTGTGTGTGTGTGTCTGTGTTTGTGTGTGTGTGTATTTAGAGAGATCTTGCCCTGTCAACCAGGCTGGAGTGTAGTGGCACAATCATAGCTCGCTGTAACCCCAAACTCCTAGGTTTGATCCATGCTCCTGCCTTAGTCGCCCAAGCAGCTGGAACAACAGCTGTGCACCACCATGCCCAGGTAATTTTTCTTTTTTTTGTAGACATGTCTTGTCGTGTTGCCCAGGCTGGTCTCAAACTCTTGGGTTCAGATAATCCTCCCACCTCTGCTTCCCAAAATTCTGGGATTAAAGTCATGAGCCAGAGTGACCAGCCCATGCTATATTTAAAGTCTAACTCTCCTGCTTCCTGGTGCTGTGACCCTGAGCAAGTGATGTCACCTCTTTGACCCTCAGTCTCTTTGTCGGTATAAAAGAAATCCTAATAGTGCCAGAGCCACCAGAGTGTTGTTAAAATTAAATGAGAGAAGCCAATGTTCATTAGCCCAGTATCCTGCTCATAGTAAGAACTCAATGAAAGGTAGCTAGTATGATTTTCAGGAGTTCTGCTCAAACTGAAAGAGAGTGCTCTTGGCGTGGCCTTTTTGAATCTAAAGAACTTGTGCCAAATGAGTTCAGCATTAGCAACGTGAGTCAGATTCCAGGTGGTTCTTTCTTTCTGACCTTTACAAAAACATGGCATTTGGTTTATAGTACACTTCTGTGATGGCTATAGCTTTTATATGTTCATTCATTTGCATAAGTATTTGCTGATTGGCTACAGTGTAGAAAACAGCAGGTAAACATGCGTGAGTTGTAGCTACTATCTTTTTTCCATGTGGCAAGCCTACATGGTTTTCCAGGCCTTTCACTGAGCAGTGTTTGAAACTTTGATCCCTAAATCTGTATCCTTGTGCTTATGCTCTTTCTTCAGTGGAACAGGAGGTACAGGCTGGCATCTCCTTTGCCTCCCCCAACAGTGCAATGCTCATACAGTGTTCACTTCATTTGTCATTGTAATGGGCAGAGGCAGTCCTGAACCTTGGGCACATGCGTTGCATCCTTTCTGATGACGTACTTTCCAGATGAGATGTGATTTTATGTTTTGTTAAGCAAAGTTAAAATGAGAGTAGGATCAAGAAGAGTTTGTTGTATGAAAAGATACAACTGAACATCTTTTAAATGAAGTGATTTAGGTGTTATTTTCATAGTCTCTAGACTCACAGGGGAAGGACCACAAATAGTAATTCATTCAGTCTCCTGTCTCAAAACACCTATCTCTGAGATGGTTAGCCATCTGTTGTCAAAAATCCTTAGATCAGAAGAGCCTTGACAACTTGGTAATAGGTTCTAGTATATGATGGTTCTCTTGGCCCTTCAGTGCTTGTTATTTCTCACCTGCTGTCAGCCAGTCCTGTGGTTGGAAATATGGACTAGTTGGTCAGCATCCCCTATTTCATATTTCTTATGTACAGAAGCTCATTGATCCAGACTGCTTGGAGATGGGAATCACCTAGATGCATAGAACTATGCCCAGACACTGTGCTAGGGCTGTCCCCCGTCCCATCCATTAGTCCTTGCATAGCGGGCATCTGCTATAGCTCAGGCAGTCCTGGTCATTATCTGATCCCCTTCCATTGCTTTTTCTAAGCCCCAGCATCTTCCAGCTCCACCGAGAAGCTTCCTTCTTGCCGGATCCTATGTACATCTCTGACCTCCACCTTATTACTTGTTGGTTCCCTGTGGTATTGTTAGCAACTCTGTGTAGAAATCCATCTTCTTTTGGATGTCCAGGTCCTTGACAGCCTTGGCAACCCCAGGGATCCCATTCTCTTTAGTTCTCCAGCCCTTCTCCTTCAGGCAGACATACCTGGGCAGTTTTCTGGCTTCTCAATGACGAAGAAACCATGTTCCTCAGTATAAGTGAAAGGAACAATGCAGGGCATCCCTAAAACCAGAGACAGTGCACCAAACCCAAATTCGTCTGCACTATATCCAGTGCTACTGCTTGAGAGAGAGCCCTCGATAGAGGTGAAGAACAGACAGCCCATGTCTTGAGTTTCCTTTCCACCGGATAAATTGGAATGCAAGGATTTCAAGCTCTTAGACCTTAATTACTGAAAAGTGTTAACACATCATCTGAACAAAGCTCCACTTTCAACATCCCCTTCAAACCACCTCACAGAAACAAAAGCCTGAACACTCAAACACTTGTGATACTGACCTTGGTGCTGCTAAGTAACAAGCAGAGATGACATTGTCTGACAGTCTTGCTCAAAATTGGGAGGAAAATCGCTCTGTTACACAAAGTTGGGTTGTTTCCCAAGACAAAAATGTTAGAGTCCTATTGGCAAAGTAGGTGGCTTTTTGGCTGCAAATTTCAGGAATTAAACATTCCCTAGAGCAAGAACTGTCAGATGGGTAACCAATAAATAGCATGTATTAGGTGATGCACTAAATTTGACTGTTATGTCTCAGTGACACATGTTGATGTAAAAGTCAACGCCTGGCAAAGGACTGGAAATGATCAGATGGAAATTTCCCTCTGAATGGAAGAGCTGAAACTTGTGTTTATTTGATTATCAAAATGACAGCCCCTCTATCAAGTCATAGTAGACCTAATAATAAACCTGTTAGATTTAAACATTTCCACAAGCAGCTGCTTTTCTTCATTGGTAAATTAGAAGACATTAAAAGAAGAGTGTTTGCTATCAGATTAGATACCATGAAAATTTCCTAACTGCCTTTAGATCTTAACAGTATTAGGTAAATAATATGTGTACTGAGTACTGCATTGTTTTTTTCCAAGTCGATTCCATTCAAGTCCCCAAATTTTTAAAAAAACAAAAACAAAACACTGGATTGGGTAGGTTGCAGCTAGTTCAGATAGTGAAAAGATTTTTAAGCCATTGGATTTAGAAACTACTTCATCCACCTTCATTCCATTAGCAATAGATGTCAGTCACACCTCAGATGAATTTTTATCAGTAAGGTTGGTTGTAATTTAACTATTTTTCATTGTGCTGTTATTGTTTCCAACAGAAATGTATTCATTCGTGTTGAAGTCATGTGGGAAGCACTATATAAAGCATTGAGGTTATGCCATTCTGAAAACACCAGTTGTCTCCAGTAATAGTACCTATCTCTATTACTGAGTTTCACTGGGTTATAGGGATGATTAAATTAGATGATGCATATAAAGTCGTAGGGTAGTGCCTGACTCATAAATATGAGAGAGCTGTACCTTTTCCAATTCATCCTATACAGATTGTTGCCAACTTTTAGGCTGTATATTCTGATGATCACAGTAGATTACTAAATTAATATTTCCATCAACTCTCTTCTCCACTCTATATTAAGAGATAGCTTGTTTGGACTATTTGTATATTGAAATGACTATCCCTACAGATAGACTTGTGTTAAGGTCACCCATGTTCATTTGATTACCCTAACACAACTATGTTTCTTCACCCTAGGCAAAAAATTTTACCACTCATGATTCTATATCCTTTAAGTTCAACTCATTTCCTAGAAATAAATATATCCTTGACTCCCAATGCCGTATCTCCCAATTTTCCCCATTTCTGTAAGTGTTATCACTGTCTGTCGAGTTGCCAAAACCAGAAACCTGAAAGCTATCCCTGATACTGCCCTTTCCTCTCCACCCTAGAGAACATCTATCATTTCTTCCTCAAAAAAATACATCTTAAATCCACCAACTTGCCCTACCCAAGCATTCCTGAATGAGTTTCTCATTTCCACTCACACTGTATTTCCATTTGGTCTCTACTCAGCAAAGTAAATTTTTGAAACAAAAATCAGACTATGTCTTACTCTGACTTGAAACTCCAGTTGTTTTTCATCTTGTGTAGAAAAAAAACCCAAACTCATAATTATAGCTCATAGCTTTGCTGGCCTGACCCCAGGAAGTGCCTCAGGGAGCCTTCTTCCAACCGCTCCAGCCTGTTTGTTTCATAGTACTCATCTCAGTGAATAGTCATATATTTATTTTTGTCATCACTTAATTAATGTCAGTTTCCCTCACTGGTCTGTAAGCTCCATGAAGGCAGAGACTGTCAATTTTATCACTGTATTCCTAGTACTTTGCATAATTGCTAGAACATAGTAGGTGCTCAATAAATATTTGTTAAACAAACACATTAATTCATTCCAAATCTAATTAAACCCTTTATATTATTTTCTTGTTGGAGTGACATTTTAACATGTTACAATTGGTCACTACTAATAGGGATTATCTGTGCGCAAGTCATCAGCCAACTTTTAGAGATTTGTAGCGATACTTCTAGGAATTTCATGCTAAAAGCCTTTTAGAATTATATTGCAAAGTCTTTATATAGATCAAACACTGTAGGTTGAATGATGAATACTATTGTTTTGGTATATATATTTCAAGTTGGGTGCCTTCCTGTCATCCTGTGTTCTCTATTAAGATTTTCAGAATGACTACTCCAAATCATTATATAAGATTAGAGCTCAAATGAAGACAGCAATATTTTTACCTCCTAAAGTTAAAAAAATTAAAGCCAAATGTATTAATACACATGCCTTACATTTGTCTATCAGGAACTACTGAAATTTTTATAGTGGTTTGTGTTTACTAGAAAAACATGTCTGCTGCATTTATGAATGGTATAACTGTGAGCATGCTTGGTAACAGTGGTTGAATTAATATTAGGCTACGTATTTCATGTGGTGCTATTTATTAGGTATAAAAGGGCATGTTGGCAATTTAACAAAATCGCAAAGTTAGTGGGAGAAATAAGAAATATTGAATAGAAGGAAGTGACACTTGAAATCTGTTTTCATTGTGTTTTCACATTTTGTTCTTCATTCTTAAACTCATTTCCCTCTAAAAAGCAAGACCATTATATTGGGAAATAATGTGTCTTGAAAACCTGAGCCAGCAGCTTATGATCCGACTGGTAATGACTTCTGTAATCACTAATGAGGCAATGGACATTGCATATCTCAGCACACTCACTGGGGTGAGCCTCTTGCCTGTTTTACAAGAAGCTGTCATATCAAATTTTTGTCCCAACTCCATGGGCACTTTGATTCTTAAACCTTTCTGAGAAACCTAATCTGAAATCAAAGTCAAGTTTCTCAGATGTGGTCAGACAAGGTCACATTTAAAACAGTCCAGTGAATCTGCAGATCAAAGTTGAAAGGTAATGCCTCCCTCCCAAAATTGGCACAGACTTACCTGCTAGCTTACCTTTCAGTTTCTAACGTGCCTTTTTCACCTCTTCCCAATAGACTGGGAAAATGAGAGCTTATCCTCTGGAGAATCGTTGAAGAGTTTTATTCTTAAATCATTTAATTAAGAAATTGAACATAGTTATATTTTGGAAATGCACTTTTATCCCAATCAGTGAATCACAATTCATTTTGTTGAAGAAATATCTCACTATTTCATAGTAGAACTTCTTAAAATCAGAATTTCATGGTAATTTCAGGTTCATGAGCTTTATTTTTGGCCTCAATTATCAGGATTTACCCACACTCTTGAGTGAGCCAAAATGCCACACAGGATTGCTGCTGTAATGCTATGGACTTTTTTTTTCAATGCCACTTTCCTTCCCTATCGAGCCTTGAGATATTATCCGAACTGGCGCTGTAAAAGAGGGGAATGGTAACTTTTATTAGGCATTGTCTTAACATCTCACGACGCAGGTTTTTTCTCAAACTCCATGTGATTAAAAAACAACAACAACCTTGCCATTGCTTTTATTGCAGTGTTCTGTCTCTTGTGGTCGAGGGCATAAACAACGAAATGTTTACTGCATGGCAAAAGATGGAAGCCTTTTAGAAAGTGATTACTGTAAACACCTGGCTAAGCCACATGGGCACAGAAAGTGCCGAGGAGGAAGATGCCCCAAATGGAAAGCTGGCGCTTGGAGTCAGGTGAGCAATGCTTCTCCTCTACCAACTACTTCCTTACAATTTGCCACACGGCTGACACCAGTGTGTTCACTTGTGTTTCTGTGCACTGTTTTGGTTTTACTGAGGAGAGCTCAGTGACTGGGAGGGAAGAATTGTTACCTTGATAGTCAGGTTACTAACTAGCTGTGATTCTTACTAGTTATTACCTAGAGAGTCAGGATACTTACTAGCTGTGTGATGTTGGGCTTCAGACTCTGGAGCTTTGGATAATACATATAATTAGGGGTGGTTGTGAGGATGAATTCTAAGCAGAAATAAGGATCAGATGGAACACAGAGCAGTCCCTCAAAACTTCACGGATGGCACTGCATTATCACCACATAGAAAACTACTAATTCAGACTGCACTGAAGCTGACTGTGGTCACCTGGCAGAAATTGAGTTTCAGTATACTTTGGAGGCTCTTGAAGAAAGGGCTATTGACCGAAAGTATTAGAAAATACATCTCTGCTCATTTGCTTATTTACAAAAGGTAAAGGACAGGAGGGGGTGTTCTCTGTTCTTTTCCAGCTATATGACCTTGGGTAATTTGTTTAACTTTCCTGAGCTTATTACACAGGGCTCTTATGAAGATTTAATGCAATCATGAATACTTTGCAGGGGTCTTGAATCTAGTAGGCTCTCAAGAGTAATATTTTGTTTGGACGAGTGTGATGTGTGTATGGGATGGAGAAGTGGGTGAGTACCCAAGACACTGATTACAGTTAGACTCCACTAATTCTAAACATTTCATAAGCTAGTCAGGAACCAGGTGTGAGTTTCCCTGTTGAACTTGAAACAGGAACTTTAGAAGCTTCTGTTGAATCTATAAACACTGGATATGTGAACTAAAGCCATTCACATCAAATCCTTGAAATAGATCTGGTAACTCCAGATTTGCACATTTTCTTAGTTTGGTTGACGGTGCTAATTTTAATAGGGCTCAACTTCTTTTAAAGTATTTTGTATTTAATGCTGATCCTTCTCTCCACTGATCTGAGTCAATGAGGTTTTACTGTATGTCTGGCACTTCCATGCAGTGGAGAATCATGCAGATGACTCTAGAGAATCGATGAGAAGCTAGGTTCAAGGTTGGCAGATTCTAGAATGGATTCTTCCAGAGCCTAAAATCTTGATTCTTAAGGCCCCAAAGCAGCTATGAACATAGCTACACTAACATGGGGAGGATGTGAGAATCCTCTATTTCAATATGACTAATGGAAAATTTCTCAAGAAACCTGAATGTATTCTAAATGCCCTGATCTGGCATCACTGCCCTCCATATCTTCCAGCCATCATTGCCTAGGGCAGTGGCCTCATCCCCCTCAAGGCCTTTATCATAATGAAACACGGGTTGGTGGGGGTGGTGTTGTTTGTTTTAATTTAACAGTCAAAAAAACTGTACCCAGCCATCGCTAGTTCCTCCTTTGCCTTCCTTAAGGGATCACATTCAAGGTTGTATTTTATACCAGTCATCCTTCTTAATGTTTTTCTAAGTGATCTTTGCCATCTGTTAACTTCCAGCCCTTTTATTGTTTGGAGCTATTTAATTCATGTGAAAGCTTGCAGCTAGCATTATTTAAGATATGCTACTTAGCTTGTCCTCTTGTGGACTTTCACGACCTGTTACTTTTTTTAATGTTCCCTACCGTCTACTTACCTATTTGTATTTATCTCTGAATATTAAGTTCAGAGCATATAAATGATGCTCATGTTAAAGGCCAATATTCACAAAGGATAATTAAAAGAATATTTTGGTCTTTATTGGTAAACACAGAGTGAGTTTTAATCCAGCATCGCGTGATCTTGATGGGAAGCCAGAAATTGCTTACAAAGCTGGAATGATTAGGTTTAAACCCTGGGGGTTTTTGCCAACATAAGGTAATAGGATTATCAGAATGCCTCCCGAGAAAAAAACTGCACCTGTTCAAAATGATTGCTTGGAAAAGTCAAGTCACCTTTTTAGAAAATGCAAGTAAACACAGTTATATAATGGTCTGTGGCCAGTCTTATAATGCCCTGATTTGATTTGTAGAAATGAATTATAAAAGCGGGCAAAACAAAGTCCTGCATGGGTAAAATTCAATTTGGGCAATTTAGAAGTGTACCTGAAAATAATCAGACCCAGTGGTTGATGGAGAAAGACGGTCTGTATGATTAAAGTTATTGGCTTCCTAATGATCCACTAGTAAACAAGAATATCCCTAAGGCTGTGATATTAAGCAAGAGTAATGATTGTCCACTTGCAGCAATAGTTAGAAGATTTTATATCTGGTCTTTCTGTTTTCTGCTGGTAGTTACAGCCTAGCCATCCTGTCTTCAAGGTAGGAAAAATAATTGGTGTAATTTCTCACCACATCCAAAGGTCTGATGATAATGTGATATATAGAATATTGGGATAGAAACTACTGTAGCCATACTAATCTTTACCGTTTCTCCCCCAGTATTGATATTTTGAGTTTTAAAGTAGAATATTTCATTTCTGCATCTTCTGAAATCTTGAATTTGTAAAGAAAATCAGCTTTTCTTGAAGGAGGGGAATATCCTTACTAAAGTCTCAAAGGGTTTTTCTCTCTCTGAAAAGGTTATGTTTAATTTGATTAGATATTTTAAATCAAGAGCTAAGGAATGCCTATGAACTTTTAAGATAAAAATCAGCATCAAGGTCTTGGATCAGACTGACAAATGTGAAGACTCTACATTCCCGTGATACAAAGGCATTGCACAGTAAAACTTCTTTTTTTAACTTATCTGTATAGAGTTTTAAAAATAAAAATAAAAAAGAATAAATTATCAGATTAGAATGAAAGTAACACACCAACACATTCATCAATCATGAATTCATTCAGGCAATTCATTCATCAGTTCTGAGATGCAGGTCTTTTTCACAGTTCAATACCTTTGTGATCAGGATGGGCTTCACAATCTATGGAATGCCACGATTTCCTTAACAGACCTTGTTGTCTTTCTTATGCTACAAAATATAATGGTTTGTCTTGCAATCAGTGCTGTCTTACATTCAATGAAATGAGCATTAATTTTTAAAAGATCTTCAGTGCTAATGCTGAAATGGAAACTGGCAAATTGCATTAGGAATCTACCATCCCCTCTTGATTAAGACTTTTCTTATAATTACAATTAGAGCAGCAGGGTTGTGGTGTCATTCTGAAGTGTCCTTCAAGTGTTTAATGAAGAGATGTGGCAAATGTGTAGCTTGTGTTCTTTGAGAAATTAAGGAAGCCAAATGTGGTCAGTGAGGACAACTAGAGTCACTTTCGTATTTTATGCTTTCCTTGTACTTTGTTTTTGTTTGAAGCATGAGCATTGATGTTGAATTGTTTGAAGACAGACTTCTCACCCACAGCCTCGCTGACCTAGTACAAAAGACTGCATCATATTAGTACCGTTTTAAAACCGGAATCACAAATTCATACTCGCAGTAGCTATGCTACATTGTCTAAGAGAAATTTTACTCTGTGGTTTTAGTTTTGTTTTTGCTTAAGTTAGGGTGATTATCTCTGTTTTTTATTTATTTTTGAGTATCTGCCTAAACAATTTATTGGGAAGTATCAGAGGTATTTTGTGTAAAATGCTTAGCCAAGAGCTAAGCTTTCAACTGGGGGCGATTTTGTACCCCATGGGACATTTGGGAATATCTAGAGACAGTTTTGTTTGTCAGAACTTGGGTGATGAGGGGGACCGCAACTAGTGTCTAGTGAGTACAAACCAGAGATACTGCTAAGCTTTCTACAATGCACAGAACAGCCCCCACAAAAAAAGGAATTATTTAATTGAGAAACCCCAGTATACTAGTATAAACTGTATGGTAGTATAGAAATCCTAGCGTATAGTAAGTGCTTAGTAAAAGTTTGTATTATTATTGTTATTATTATTACTTATAAAAGTTGGTTTATATAGTTATTTTTCAAACTAATTGCTGCTTTAATGTCAACACCATAATTTCAGCAGTAATACTGGAAGAAAGTATATAAAACTCTTTCTGTGTTTTCAAGTATATATTATGATTTCCTAAACATCAAAAGTACCATGGAGATTCTTTCCCTCTATGGAAATAAGCATCCAGTTCCCCTTTTAAGCTGGTGAGTTCTGCATACTAGCATTGCACAGTGGGGAGTAGAGAGAGATGAAACATAGCTCCCAGCTTAGCAGTTCGGATGAAAAACATCTACTTTCAAACCTTCACGAATAGACTGTGATGGTGGGAAGGTGGCTGTGGGGGGAACACATTAATAGAGGCCATTCAGATGTTTTTATCTGCAAACTAACTAAAGAGTGTACTGAACACAACAAAAAAAATCTTAGATTTACACACATATACACATACCACCACCATCACTGCCTCCAGGGTCACACAGAGGGCTTTCTGATGCTGTTTTATTCATGGGGTGTCTGCACAAATCTCTCTGTTCCAATCAAGCCTGGCTGGCTCTGTATGCAAACTGTTGCCTCCCTTGAGACAGCATGGGAAGAAAAGTTGAGCACAGAAAACCAACTCTGATGCAGTGCACCTCATTGTGAGCAAAGATTACTGTGAATGTATTATTTAGAAAGGCAGATTTGTACCTTGCTGTGAGCATTTAAGTCATGTAGAAACTTCTGAATGTGTTATTTCAAACCTGGCTTTGACATTATGAAAATCAGAAGCCAGAATGACATACTGTGTAATGGAACCCTCCTCTATCTTAATTTGTCTTTTGAAAAATTATCAAACATTGTAGAAAGTGATTTTTTAAATGTTGGATACTTAAGGCTCTTAGTACCGTGCCTTCGTTGAACCGTAAGTAATTTATTCAATAACAATAGCATCAAAAAGAGGTTTTATTTATTTAGTAGCCTGAAGAGTTTTATACATTCTAGAAGTCTTTAATATGTTTTCATTTTTCTTTAGGTTATTAAAACATTATAAGATTTTGCATATTTTTGAGCCCTATGCCAAACTCCAGTTTGTTTATAATATTCTTCCTGTATTTCCATTTGGATATACTTTTCCGGAAATGTGCTCTTTTATGTTTAAGACCCCGAATTGAAATAGTCAAAAGACTTTTTGGTTTTCGTTTGTTGTCGATGATGATGATGATAATGTTTGAACATTTCTGTTATTTATGGGGTAACTCTACCATGTTACAGTTCATTCTTTCCTAGCGTAATCAATGGGAAATATTATTCATGTAGCTCTAATGAGCATTAAATGGCCATTCTCTGTAGATATGATCATCACTTGTGTACAGGAGCCCTCCCATTACACCCAGGACATAATGACTTTAAAAGTCTGGTTTCTTGTGGGTCACAAATTCATTCAATCCAATTAATACAATTGAACCCAAACAATAGTAGCTATGTTGATCCAAAAAGTTTTCATCTGTTCAACTAGCTTCGATGTGAACATATGGTCTTCCTCTCTGGCATAGATTTATCTGAAACAATATGATTTCCCAAGCTACCTTCTAAATATCATTACCTGTTTTCTTAAAATCTGAAATGGAGGAAAATTAACATTCAGCAGAATCCATTTGGGTATGATTCTTGATAGTAAATTTCCATTATTAGCCTCAGAGAAAGTTGAATGCTGCTACAGGTTAATTGGAAATTTTTTTTTTTCAAGTTTGAAAGAGCATGATTCTATAGGAAGAATTTCTCTTAGGAGTGTGGCTTTAATGTATGTTAAACTTGTTTTCTCAACACCAGACCAATAAATGGAGGCTGAGCTATCACAAAAATTTGAAAACAATTTTTAATAGCTAAGAGTAATAATATGCCATTCTTTCCAAACGTTGCCTTTAGTTTCTGATTGTCAAAACCTTAATTAAGAAAATAATTCTTGGGCTGGCCATAACTGAGATTATGAAACCTAGCAATGAGGAAACCATTAAAAATTAATTTAGAGGAAAGTTAATTGCAGATTTAATATGGTGTTTTGCAACTTGGTCAACAAAATGTTCAACATGATTAACAATATTTTTCAAGGGCTAAAAACATTAAACTCGAGGAAATGGTTTTTCCTGTCAGCTTTTTATTCTTCATATATTCATCTGAGGTTGTAAATAGATACAAATTCTTTAGTGAATTCCATGGTTAGAAAAATATTACTTATCTCCAGGAATAGGAACAAGAAAAGGAAGAGACTGGAGAAAATAATTATACTTATAAGGTCCTAAAATATTCAGTGGTTTGCTCTCCTTGGGTTATATTTTTAATCTGCCAAGAAATTCTTCCTGTACAACACTGTCTCTCCAGTTTTCATGAATCTCAAGTCCTCCGGGATAGAAATCATTGCAACTTTCATTTCTCATGGCAGCATCATTTCTAGGTTGTGCTAAATGTTTCATAGTGATTTCTATCAACCTCTTCAGTCCTTCAAGAATTTCATTAACTTGAGGGATTCCTCCAAACTTGAGCACTTTCCTCACTCTCTAGCATGGTTAAGATAAGCAGTGAGTTTCCAGGTTTAGGACATGCTCTGGGATCCCTTTCATTGCAAATTAGAAAGCGATGTGATAGCTATGAAAGTCATTGGATTAGGAGTGCATTCCCCTCCTCTGTGACCCTCGACACCCCCCGCCCCCCAAAATAAATGAGCCGAAGCTCCCACTTACGTCCTCTGTCTTCATAGTGCTCTGTGTCCTGTGGCCGAGGCGTACAGCAGAGGCATGTGGGCTGTCAGATTGGAACACACAAAATAGCCAGAGAGACGGAGTGCAACCCGTACACCAGACCGGAGTCGGAACGCGACTGCCAAGGCCCACGGTGTCCTCTCTATACTTGGAGGGCAGAGGAATGGCAAGAAGTAAGTAGAGCCACAAAGGGGTACCTGTCAGGCATTTTACGTACACGCCCCTTGCTATGATCACATCCGGTCCCTATAAAGCCAGAGAAGTCATCGAGCACGGTTACAATGCTGGCTCTTTCCCAAAAGGTTCACTGTCAGACTCGAGCGCTCGCTCCAGCAAAGGTGGGAGAACTTTTCGTTTTTAAGCAATTCCCAAGTCTGTCTGTGTTCCTGAGTGTTCCGAGTCTGGCCGCCTCCAAAAAAAAAAAAAAAAAAAAGGCCATGGGCCAAATGCAAATCCATACAGATAACTTTCACAGAAGGAGGGTGGAGATAGAAGGAATATTTTAAAATATGTGTCTCCAGAGATGGTCATTCTGTATTCGTTTAAATAGCCACAGGGCAGACTTCAGGTAGAACCTACTCTGTATTTTTCCTCTTTCTATGACTTTGGCTGTCAGGTAGAAGATGGGCATTCATGTGCAACCTTGATTAATTAGTGAAAGATTTCTAACATTCAAAAGAAAAAAAAAAGGATGATATCTGAAGAAACTGCTCTGTTGATGGTCGATGCAGAAATGGACAAGACTTGCTGTTTTCCTGGCTTCAAGTTAATGTTTGCTTAAAGAAAACACTATGTCCATGGAGAAAAGTTTGGGCAGGAAGGTTCTGTAGGAGGTAACCTCTGTTTCCAGAGCAGAAGATTAAATTGTAGAAAACGAAGGAAAGAATTAGAAAGAAAACCGTATCCATTGATGCTGGCATGAAAACACAATGCGTGCTGTTTGAGGTGCAGAGATAATGAAAAATAAGATAGGAAATTCCCCACCAGGAAGAGCTTTCCAGAACACAGGGAAAGGGTATGGTTTGGGGAAAAGTTAGGCTGTACCCCTGGCACTGTGCTGGGTACTTTTGGTTCACTTCACTTCATCTTTTTAACCACCAGACAAGGTGATTATTATTATTATCATCATCCCATTTTGCAGGTGAAAAAACTGAGGTTCAGAGAGTCTATATCATTTGTCCAAGTGTCACATACCTAGCACCTAGCTAGCAGAAGAAGCAAGAGTTGATGCTAAGTTTGTTCTCTTAAACCAGTGTGAAATACTAGAACTGCATTCTTTTTTTATATACTTTAAGTTCTTGGGTATATGTGCAGAATGTGCAGGTTTGTTACATAGGTATATATGTGCTATGGTTTACTGTGTCCATCTCCCCATCGTCTACATTAGGTATTTCTGCTAATGCTGTCCCTCACCTGTCCTCCCATCTCCCTGCTATCCCTCCTTAGCACGCCCACCCCCGACAGGCCCCGTGTGTGATGTTCCCCTCCCTGTGTCCCTGTGTTTTTGTTGTAGAACTGCATTCTTTACCCTATTGGGATTTAGCCACCCAGCCTGGTCTTCCCCCTTCCCTCGCCTCCTCATGGATTACTTCTATCGTTTGCAGTAATTTCTTTTCTTAGGAAACTCACCCTCTCCATCTACTCAGTCTTGTTGCTGTTTTCCTTCTTTACTTTTTTATTCCCACCAGACAGTGGCAGGGAAGAATGCCTAAAGCAGTTATATTTCGGCCTAACAGCACTTGAGCCACACAAGTTATTTGGAACCCTAGAGACTATAAAATTCTGCAGACTTGGTTCATATCCCAGCACTGCCACACATTAGCCAAGGGACTTAGAACAAGGATTCTTGGTTTCTGTGAGCCCTGGATTATCCATCTGTAGAATGGGGATGAAGTAACTTTGCAGAGTTGTTCTGAGAAAACTGAAGATAATAGTGTTATCTATGATCAATTATGGTTTGTGGATTGGCCATGTTAGATACAGAAGGAAGAGGAGACTCCCTCACCTCTCTCTCTCCCCCTCAGTGTGACCTCTTGATTCTCTTTGTGATCCTGTTTCAAACTTACCGTGACTTGCTCTCTCCTTCTCCCTCTTTGTGTCATGCTAAACTCAACCCTGCTCTGTGGAGCAGAAAGTGAGAGAGTGTTCAGAAATGAATATAAGCTGACTGCTCGCACTTTAGCCAGCTTTTGAAAATGCTAGAGCCAATCACAAAAATGTAAGCTCTGTTTACAATTCCTTCTGCATCCCAAAGAATGGAAAAACCTTGCCACATACGCATTAAGGAAATGCTTCTTCTCCGAACTCGCAAAATATGCCTAAAATTTACTTCTTTGCATGTGCTGTGCAGATGGAACTGTTTTACACCTCACTCAAATATTGTGGTTAAACTCTGTATAAGAATAGAAGGCTTCAGGAGATAGCCTGGCCTGGGCCTCTATTTAAGAAGTTTACTAATGGTTTGCCATTCTCACAAAGAGAAAAGACTCTGTGAGTAATGGGAAAAGCAGAGTCTAATAGTCACCCTCCTGGGAACACACTCATCTGCCTTCACCCAAAGTGGAGAGTCTAAGGAAGGAATACCGGGGTGGCGAGAGTGGATGGAATATGAGATACTCCTGTGATATTCCTATGGTATTCTATAGGAGGCCTGTCATTGGCAGAGTGAGGCCCAGGGCAGCTGGAGGCTGGGAGAAGCCCCACCAAAAGTTTTTATGTTTTCCAAGTATGCAAGGCCTACTGACAGCCTGCTCAGAATGTCTCCTCAGCAGCAGCAAGACTGAGAGTGAAGGATGACAGTAACTGGGCAATTACCTTAATTGATCAAATCAGGAAAAGGGTGGCCATGCTTCCTGTTTGGCTGGGGTAGTCCTCAGGTAATTATGAATTATTCCTACTTTTGTGATCAAAAGTGCCTTTGTTCAGCAGTAAGTTGGGTGGTCACTTGTAAATATAGCACCCTTCAGGCTCCCCAAAATCACAGCCCTTACCTCCTTCCTTGCTCCCACCTGCGCTCACATCCATTCATTCGGCCACATTTTTACCTGCTATCCACTGATGCAGGCACATGTTTCCACTTTTCTCCCACATCAGTGACACCTTGACCTGAGGTCAGAGGTGCGCCACAGGGCAGCCTCTTAGCCCACTGAATGGGATGTGCGGGAGCCCCCCGTTACAGGAAAGCCCTTCTTTCTTAGCAGTAGTTGGCCATCACCTCAGAACTCTTGTCTGCTTCTTGAATGCACACTTTCCTTTTTGCTTCCCCTCTGTGGACTATTAAAATCTCCCAGTTTGTTGGCAAGGTGTATTTCATGTCAGGCCCGTGGTATATGGCACTGTCCCCTTTTTGAGAAATAATCCAGGCATCTGCCTTGAGAAGCACAGTTTCTGCACCCTCACCATGGCGTGGTCATCAGGGATGTCCTGTACAGCCACACAGGTTGTACACTGCACAGCCTTGAGGGGTGCCATTTTTATAGGCTACAATGTGAGGAGCATCCCCTAGAGTTGTAAAGTACAATGACCCTAATACTGATGCTAACAAAAATAATAAAGTTTGTTGTTTACTAAGCTACAAACCAGGCACTATGTTGAATGTTTTCACATGAAGTACCTCACTTAGCCCTTTCCATAACTCTCTGATGTAGTATCTATATTTTTATCATCATTTAATAGGGGCAACTTGGGGCTTAGGTAGCTTAATTTGTCAATGATCATGTGTTTAGTAAAAAATATGGCTGGAATTTAAAGGCCGGAAGCTTGACCTCTGGCACCTGTACTTTGAATCATTATCTTCACTAATCCCATGCCAACATAAAATAATTTGCCTAAAGCGAATTATTTTATTTTCCTCTCAATGACTTGCCAAGTCTCTTACTGGAGAGTTGCTATCAAAGTGCATTCCCTTTCCTGGGTGATAATACCAGCCCCTTCTAAAAAGGAGATTCTCTGTCCAGTTGGCTATCGAACCTTAACCCATGTCACTGGGAGAGTATTGATGATGTTGGGGCCTCTCAGTGGACTTGCCCTATTCATTGTGAGGCCCATTGATTGCGCAGGGGAGAGGGGCCTCAGGGTACCTTCCCAATGCCATGAGAGTAGAGCCTAGACTTTCAGGCATAGGGCAAAATAATTGGACAAGAGAAAAATGCTCTGTCCACATTTCCATGTCTCATTTTGTTTACACTCTAGAAACAACATGTTGTAAGCAAAATTCTATTCAGCATGTGGCTCTGAAAAGTTGACTTTGAATTTCTAGACTTCACTTAGCTCATCTGCAAAATGGGAATTATATGGCAGACTTTGCTCAAGGGTCACAGTGAGGATTTGGTGAGATGGCAAGAGGGATTCGACACAATGCCCAGCACATGTTAGGCCTTCCCAAAATAGATGTCTCTTGAGTACAGTGCCTTTGGATGGAGGCTTCTGGTGATGACCGCAGTTCAGCTCAGCCTGCGCTTTATGGCGTTGGGCTTCTAATACCACCATGAGCTTCAGGTGAGTAATTTGTCCTCGTAGTGGTCAGCTTTACCCACTTTAGAATTATAATGGGGCT
The DNA here is from genome assembly GCF_009761245.1 of Sapajus apella. Lineage (NCBI taxonomy): Eukaryota > Metazoa > Chordata > Mammalia > Primates > Cebidae > Sapajus > Sapajus apella. The sequence goes on along the minus strand of NW_022436963.1, from coordinate 15,811,140 downwards.
GTTTGGGAGAAAAAAAAAATTTAAAAGCATTTTTAATTCTTTTGAAAATTATTATCACAAAGGATTTACTTGTTCATAATATTACAATCTGACATAGAAATGCATTTAGAGCAGCAGAGGTCCTTCTGATCCGGTTTGAGTTGTGATTGTATGGGGCTCTGAATCTGCAGCATTGAGGAATTGATCCCACAGGTCCTGCACGTGTTCCTTTTCCCCTTTACCTGGAATACTCTCTTCCCTTGTAGTACCTCTTCGTCATAAGGCCACCTTGCTCCCACCCTCACCTCAGTCACCCTTTCTCATTCTTCAGGCCTCAACCAAGATGTCACTTCCTATCAGAAGCCTCTGCCAATCACACCGCCCCACTAAATCTGAGTCAGATGCTCCTCCACTCAGCTCTTACAGTACCCTCAAATTACTGTATTCTGGTAGTTAGCATCCAGAATTCTCGTTGCCTGTTTTCCTCATCTATGTTATCATTTAAGGTCAGGAAGCTTGTTTACCAGAATCTTCTCTATCATTTAGCATGGTACATATAACATCAAAGGCACCTGTTGAATGAATGAGTCTGTGAATGAATGGAGGGACAAAAGAGTGGAAGAAAAGAAAGGAAGGGCGGGAGAAAGGAATGAGGGAATAATGGAAGCAAAGAGGGAAGGAGGGAGGGAAGGGAAGGAGGGAGGGAGAGAGAAAGGAAGGAAGGAAGGAAAGAAAGAAAGATAGAGACATAGAGCAGTGCCTGCTAATTGATGGACTTCGATCTTTCACTCTATAGAATAAAGACATTCTAAAATGACTTTTAGAATAGTCAGCAGGCTAGACCCAGTGGCTCATGCCTGTAATCCCAGAACTTTGGGAGGCCAAAGTGTGAGGATCATTGAGCCCTGGAGTTTTAGACCAGCCTGGGCAACGTAGTGAGACTGCATCTCTACAAAAAATAGCAAAAATTAGCCGGGTATGGTGGCATGCACCTGTGGCCCCAGCTACTTGGGAGGCTGAGGTGGGAGGATTGCTTAAGCTCAGGAGGTCAAGGCTGCAGTGAGCCGTGATTGGGCCCCTGCACTCCAGTCTGGGTGACAGAGCAAGACCCTGTCTCAAAAAAAAATAAAAAATTAAAAAAAAAAAAGCATAGTCAAGCAAATTCTGTTTTTTCTGTAAGAACAGCTGTTTTAGTTTCTTGTCACAATGCCACAGACAAGCTGTTTTCAGATATGTCTGAATGTTGCAGAACTGCTCACCTCATTGCTATTTGGTCCAATATAGGGACTTGGGCCACTCCAACACATATTTGGATTCTGAGGACTTTTACTAAGATCAGCTGTAGAATGATTCCCAAGTTCAACTCCTTAACACAGAAAAGTTAGAAATGAGCAGCAGGTCCTTGGTCAGTTGATTTAAAAGATTTTTCTGAAGTTAACAGTAGGGAATGAGCAGGTTTTGATGTGTGCACAGAGCCAGATACAAACTCTTTATTGCTCATTTTATTAATTTATTTAACCAACATTTATCAATCTCTTGCAAAGTTCCAGGCATTAGACATTAGGGATGGTCCAAAAATCTCAAAGCACAAGTCATACGCTCTGAAAACCCCAAACTGCTGTGGTCATTCTCCTCCCCTGCTTCTTCACCCATGGTGTTTCGCACCTCCAGCCACCAGGCATGCTGAGCCCCTCCTAAGAATGTTCTCTTTCCTTCCCTGCCCAGTGAACTGATGTCCTCCGTCATTCCTCCTGCTCATCTGCTGCTACCTGGGCCCCCACTTTGCAGCATCACAGGAATTGCTCCATTGTTCTTCCTCTTCTCTCCCTGGTAGCTTCTTACTCAATAATGCACTCTGTTACAAAAACCACATCTGCTTACAAAACTGCATAAGGTAGCCCTAGGTGTTAAACCCCAGGGGTCACCAGTTAGCCAGCTGAGCTAAAGCATGAGACCTCAAGCTGAGAAGAGCTGCCACCCTGGGTGCCCTAACAGGGAGAGAAGTGCAATAGGAAGCCATGGGGGCTGCCTCCCAGTGCCCAGCATAGACCTTGGTTCATTGTAAAATACTGACAGAATGAATGAATGAATGACTTCAAAGTTACGAAGTGTCTCCATAGCATTATTTCTGCCTCCTTCTTCCCACCCCCTCACCCTTAGCAAATATATACTATTTGGGAGCAAAAATATCTAAATTCTATATACCTGACTTTAAAATGAGCTTCGAAGTAAGGACTGCTTTTTTTGTTGTTGCCAGTTAAAGCAATGGTAGATAAACTGATTTGTCATTGCTGCTTCTCATGACATAAAAATCCTGGAACTCTGTGGTTCTGTGAGTTGCCGTCCACACACTGTGCAACAGTGGTAACCTGGCACTAGAGCTGACAAGGTCTTTCATCCATGGAGAAAATCAACAACCTTAAAAGATAGGGCCTGTGAACATCAGGTGATTTTCTTCCCCCCATGCAATTAGGGAATTGCACCAAAAGATACATTTGAAAGTATAAAGCAACTTGATTACAATCTTTAAGGACAATTTCTACCCATCGCATTAAATGATCCTTTTTAGACCATCACTCTGGGGCCAACCTACCTGGCTGAATAAAATACCACCTTCAGGGTTTACTTTAGGTTTTCCTCACCCTCCAATTTGGAAAAGTTCTTTTCCCCCTGTTAATTTCAGCACATTTAAAGGTACATGGAGCTTGCACAGCAATAGGCAAGCTGCCCAATTTAGTCCAGCAGTGTGATTATTTTCTTTCTGAATTACAGTATGTGATGAAATGCAAGGAGGCTGGTGGTATTACTTTTGCTAGAGAATTTTCTAAAAGCCATACTGAAATTAGAGAAAACCTTTTAGAAATTAAAATGAGGCAGATTGATCTTTCCAACTGTTTTTTAGAAAGTTCTAGATCACATTCCAGGACAGGGGAAAAGAGTCATAAATCATGGAGGGTTGCAGAGGAAGCCAAATTTCAAAAAGCTGATAAAACCTGATAGCCTGGGCTGGATTTGTTTTATGATTGCCCAGCCCCCATACCCTAGTTAGGATTTAAGATTCCAGGAAAAAAAAACCCTTGCCATGTGATTTTCAGAGCTGCTGTTGACTAATTAGGAAGCACTGGGCAAGTCACTTATTTACTTAGTTTAATTTTTAATTTTGTAAAAGTTATATTCAAAGTAAATTTTCCCAGCTCCTTTTTCCACTGCTGGCAGAATAGTTTTATGGTAGTTAACCATTCTTCAAGACCCAGAGAGAAACGCTTAACAAGCATAAAGTATTTAGGAATCATTGTATTTCTGCTCTGAACTGTTACTTATTGACGCAGATTAAAGCCTTGTGGATTAGTGAAAACAAGAGAGGATACTGGGATACTGAAAGATTTAGTCCACGTTTAGCTGTGCAATAATTAGGATCTTCTCTGAGTCACCTAAGTCCTAATTTTCTAAAGAATTGCTTTTTCTATGGGTAGTTAAGTATTTGCGTATATCGACACTTCGAAGATTTCTTTCTTTTTTTTTTTTTTTAAACATTCAATGGCTCTCTAACTCAGTTTTTCAATGATGAAAAAAAAATTTATCACTTTGCAGTAGTTCCCAGCATACTCTAGGGGAATAGAAAAGCCCAAAACCACTGAGCAAGGGTTGAGCTAGGGAGCTAAGCTCAGCCAGCCTCCTACACTAATTTGAAGTGATTCTGCTCCTTCGTGCTCACCTCACAGTGGTTTCAAGTTATGCTTATGCTCCAGAAAAATGAGGAGTAATTTCATACTCTAGATATTGAGGTTTGCTCCCAAGCAGCAGCAATTTTAAGTTAAGTTTGCAAGTGACAGGGGGCTACCAAGACATGCCAGCATATCCCTTCTGCTTCCAAAAGGAACAGGATAGCTCATGAAAGACATAGGGCATACTATGTGACCCAGCAATTCCACTCCCAGGTATATATACCCAAAAGAATGGAAAATAGGTGTTTAAATTTGTACACAAATGTTCATAGTGGGACTATTCACAATAGCCAAAATAGAAACAACCCATATGTCCATCAGCTGAGGAATGGATAAACATGTGGTATATGCATACAATGGAATATTATTCAGCCTTAAAAAGGAATGAACTATTGATACATGCTGCAATGTGGAAGAACCTTGAAAACATTAAGGGAGAGAAGTCAGGTAATAAAGGCCACATATTGGATGATTCCATAAATATGAAATACCCAGAATAGGCAAATCTACAGAGACAAAAAGCAGATTGATGGCTGCTAGGGGCTGTGGGAAGGAATAAATGGGGAGTGACTGCTTAACAGGTACAGGGCTTCCTTTTACAGTGATGAAATATTCTAGAATCAGATGCAGTGATGATTGCACAATGTTTCAAGGTACCAAATGCCACTGAATTGTACACTTACTATCATTAAAATGGTGAATTTTATATTATGTGTATTTTATCACCAAAAAAAAAAAAAAAAAAAAAAGATATGGGGCATATCATAGAAGACATTTCTGAGTGAAGCTGAATCCCAAACATGAATACCTTTGAGGCAAGGCAGGTGATAAAAGGAAAGACTGCGCGTTAGATGGAAAAGAGAGGTGTTGTCTATGGTTCTCCGTAAAGAGACTAAAATTAAACATTTTAAAAGACAGTGTGCTAGCTGGGCATGAAGGCTCATGCCTGTAATCCCAGCACTTTGGGAGGCCAAGGAAGGTGGATCCCTTGAACCCAGGAGTCCAAGACCAACCTGGGCAACATAGTGAGACTCATCTCTCCAAAAAAAAAAAAAAAAAATTAGCTGGGCATGGCGGCTCATGCCTGTAGTCCCAGCTACTTGGTACTAAAATGTGAGAGGATGGGTTGAGCCAGGGAAGTTGAAGCTATAGCAAACTGTGATCACACCACTGTACTCCAGCCTGAGTAACAGAGGGAGACGTTGTCTCAAAGAGAAAAGAAAGAAGAAAAGAAAAGACAGCATGCTAGCAACGCAACAAAAAATCACAGTTGTTAGATAAGCTTTTTGCCAACAGGTTATTCAATCTCTGGCCTAAAAGAAACCATAGCAGTCCTTGGCACAGGTTTCAATGAGCTCACTGGGGTTGCCCGATGTAGTCTAGAGTCTTGAAATGTGGAGTGACACAGAGACTTTAGATAAAATACGCTTTGGGTGACCTTTAGCAACACAGAGCACTAAGATTAAACTTCAGGGATGGGGTTTGCTTTCGTTAAAGCAAAACAAATAAGAATCTGTGGACAGTGTAGAGATTATCCCACAATGAAACATACCACTTGCTCTTTAATCATCCTTTGGCTTATGGGAATAAACATATCTGTCCCATTTCCCTCACAAAGAGATATGTGACCTGGGACAAGTTACTTAGGCTCTCCAAGTCCCGGTTTCTTCATCTGGAAAATGGAATTACAGTAATTGTTCAATCTCGCTACCTAGCTATCTTCTTTATCGTCTGCCTTTGCTACCAACATATAAGATCCTCTCTGAGAACAGGGAATGTGCCATCTGTGCCCACTCAGGACCGGTCACAGCGCCTGGCACCTAGTAGGAACTTGGTGAATGTTTGTAGGATGATGTGGGATGAGAGCAGTTCCCCTGGAGAAGAAAAGGCTCCTGGGGCTGCAGGAAAGCCCTGTTCAAGGAGCTGGAGGAGATTTCTTGTGAGAGCTGAAACTTTTCTTTATGCTTCCCTGGAATAGAAAACTAGGAGAAGGGCCTGGAACATACAAAGAGATTTGCTTCGTTCTGTGTTATGAGATGAGATGACTACCTGGGTAGGTACTGATGTCCCTGACCCTGGAGGCATTTAGACACCAGTTCGGTAACCATTTGCCCGTAAGTGTTAAAGCAAGTCACTTGTGACTTGTGAGTAGGTGCTTGAAGTAAAATAGGATTTAAGGTCCTTTCTAAACTGAGACTGACTCATTTATACTTTCCTTCCTTCCTTTAGAGAGCCAGGTGGTAAATGACAGGAACAGCGTTGTTAGATAACTGGGGTAAAATGAGGAGTTCTCTGGCAATCCTTGCCTTCAGGGCTCTCATGATCTTAAAGGCTATGTACACAGGTAAACACATAATTACAGTCATAGGATATGAGGAACCATTGTTTATTCTTCCCTTTTGCTTGACTTTAACAGTGCACCAAGACCTGCGGCGAAGGCTCCCGGTACCGCAAGGTGATGTGCGTGGATGACAACAAAAGTGAGGTGCACAGTGTGCGCTGTGACGTGAGCAAGCGGCCTGCGGACCGAGAACGCTGCAGTTTGCAACCCTGCGAGTATGTCTGGATCACAGGAGAATGGTCAGAGGTACCATCCTGGGGCCCCTGTAACCGTCTTCAGCTCATCCTCCGTGGCCTGAGAGCAGCAGAGGGATGAGTGCAGGAATGTAGGAGACTTGAGCCTACCTCCCAGATCTGCCACTGTGAACTGTGTGTTCTCTGACAAGTCCTCAGCCTGCCCAAACTCAAATTCCTTGCATGCAAAGTGGGAGAGATGTATAAGATGGTCTCTAGGTCCCTTCAGGTCTACATTCTGTGATTCCCCTTGATATCCTATTGGCATAAAGAAGGAATTAACGACAGGGGCTGCAAACTCATAGGATGCTTTTAGGTGCCTGAAGACAGCTAAATATAAGAAAATTTTGTAGTGCCAGGGAGACAACAGGGAGAGGTGGGGGCTGTGACAAACTAGCACGTGCTGTGTAAAGGAAGCAGAATCTCTTTCATCCAGCTGAGGCCATGCAGAAATGTGGTCTAGTGTTACCAGACCTGATGTTTCAAGAGTGACTAAAACTCTTGACTAGCTTGTGAGATTTCCTAACTTGAAAATGGGGGCTCAAATTTTTGGTTTTAAAACGCTGTTAGGGGCAAACAAAGCACTTTCATGAACCAGATATATTTTGCCTGTTTAACAAACAGCTTCAGGGGAATGAAATAATTTTCTGTAATTTCCAAAGTATCTCAAGTACGATTTGTTTCATATATCCTTCTGTACACAATGTTTATCCAGACCCTTTTTATTGGTAATAAACCAATAGTAATAATAGCATGATTATATTCTTTTCAAACATCATAATATGTTCATATCTGTATGAGAGATCTGTAGCATTCAAACCAGTTGTCATTTGCCCAGAAGAATTTAGAGATTTGAAAGGGAGGCATCTGGACTCATGGTAAAGGTACTGAAGATTGTTAGGTAACATGATTGCTGTTGCTGGGTCTCTTCAAAGTTTGACAGGGCAGCAATTTCATATGTTAATAAGATGAATATTTGCATTTAGATGATGTATGTGTTAGGTATTGAATTGCTCCCTGCACTAAAGCTGATCTCAGAGTCTTTTCTATTATCTCTCCCTAGGCTTTATTCCTGTGAGTTTTGTCCTTCAAGGGGACATTTGGCAGTGTCTGGAGACTTTTTTGCTTGTGACAACTGGGGAAAGGGGATCCAACTGGCCAGGGTTGGAAGGTGGAGACCAGGGATGGGGCTCAACATCCTACATTGCACAGGGAAGCCCCCACAATACAGAATTATCTGGCCCAAATGTCAGTGGTGCTGAGGTTCGGAAACCCTGTTCAACCCCCAACCCTGCATCTTCTGAGTATGCCCTGAATAGTGCTATACACCCTTAGAGAGTGAAGAAGAGACATGGTTCTGGTCTTTAGGAAATTGATTTGCTCTTGGTCAGCTAGGAACATGTGGAATCCAAATAAGTGTTCAGAATAGTTCTTGCCGTTGGGCTTGAGGCATAGGTTCCAACCCATCCAGATCCCAACGCAGGGGGATCTCACCTTTCACCGGGCCAAGTTGACATCTTTATCTTAGCTTATCTCTTGTGTAGCACTTTTATTATGCTAAAAGAGTTTTGATCTTTTTCTAGGACTTGAGTCATATTACTCCTATAGCTTTCATATAACCATAAGTCCCAAAAGATGAGACAGGGAGAAGATTAAAGAGAAAAAAGGAAGCCTTCCATATTTCTGTAAATTCACAGGTGCATCATGAGTTGAAAAGTTAGTAAATTTATGCGCAACAGCTAGAGGGCTGGAAACATACTTAGCACAGATACAAGGACCACAGGGAAGGGAGCCTGCACAGAGGGGAGAGGTGCCAAAAGGGACTGGCACCAGCATTCTCTCTAGAAAAGAAGACATGCCTTCTCTCTGGGACCTCTATTACCTGGAGGGTTCTTTGTGTTTTTCCCTGAACTCTGCTCCACCTGAATTTGAGGAGGCCCAAGCTAGACTGGCAAAGAAGAGCTCTGTCAGTCCTGATTGACACATGCATTTTCCTAGCGGGGCCTAAAGTGTACAGCTCACGCGAGGAACCCACATTCTTATTGTTTTATTTTGCTTTGCTGTTATTTTCAATTTAGAAAAGTAATGCATGCTCATGTGGAACCAAGCACATACACCAAGGCATGCAGAGTCTACAGTATGAGCTTCTCTCTCCAGAGAGAAGCCTCTTAATACTTCGTAACTCTGCTCTGAAATGGTTTAAGGAAACCAGCAGCAGTCAACATTTTCACAATGCTGATATCAGCTAGCTGAGAGCATCTGTTCTTGCCAGCTTCTTTTTAGAGATGCAAAGGCCTCTGCATTTAGCCTGACCATATTTGGGGCTCAGTTCCATCAGCAAATGCCTGTCTCCCACTGGGTCCCCCACACAACCAGGGGGCTGTTTTTGCTCCCGGTTTGTGGGGGTCAAGGGTATCATTCCTTGCCTCTCTCAAACACACAGGCTTGTTTAAGTTAGTATGGACTGATGTCAATGCATGCAAACACTGGGTTAGAAACTGAGTTACCCATAGCTTGGACAGAGTTTATTAGCCATCTGCATGAAACACCCCGGGCTGACCTTACACTTCCCTGGCCTGGTGTCAACTTGGCCTTCAGACATTTGAACAGCAGCAGCCAAAGAAGGAAGAAATGTACACAGAGCATGTCTATGTCTTGAGCCAACTGGAAGGGAAGGTCCAGGGATGCTCTGCATGCCTCTGGCTGGACTTGTTCTCTCCTGTTTCTGGGGTTTCTTCAAGAAGAGCCTTTTCCCTGGAAGAGTTGTAGTAGATGAAAACCATGTGACTAAAAGCAACAGGAAACATTAGGGCAGAGCAGACACTGTGGCTTCTAACTGCCCTTGAGAATTGGTGAAAGCTGTGGTCCCTCATCGCAGAAAAAGCATAATATACCCCATGTGGCATACTGTTTTGGGCAGTTTATCCCACCCTCACCCAAGAACCCTAAGTCTAGAGAATAACTGGCACTCTACCCCAATTTTATGAATCACATTTACAAAAGATGACCAGTTATTTGATGCTGTTGCTAAAAATACCATCAAAACTAAATTAATTGTAACTCAGTTTTATTTTTTAAATCGAAAATGATTTTAAAAAAAAGTTAGCTAAGGAGGTTGAAAGTTGGGACACTAGTACGATGTTTCTTTCTTCTCCATTTCTGTATTGGTTGAGTATATTTAAATGCTGTAGTGTTAGGATAAAAGAATGTAGATGAGGGCATGATACAGAGTAAGAGATAGAAAAGAATAAAGGTAACATGCCAGTCAAGATCTATAACCTAGCCGGGTGTGGTGGCGCACACCTGTAATCCCAACTACTTGGGAGGCTGAGGCACTAGAATCACTTGATCCGGGAAGGTGGAGTTTGTAGTGAGCCAAGATCATGCCACTGCACTCCAGCCTGAACAACAGAGTAAGGCACTGTCTTTAAAAAATAAAAATAAAAAATAAAATAAAATAAAATAAAATCTATGGCCAGGGAGAGAGAGGAGAGAAGGAAATTAAGTGGAGGGCAGGTAGGAAAGCACCAAGTAGGGAAGGAAAACAGTCCCAGAGTCCCCTTTGGCTCAGCGCTTGTATTTCACACTCAAATTGCTGACTCATGGGTCAGCTGCTGGATCCTCTTCTCCTCCCAATTTGGTTGTCATCGTAGGTTTAGAAAAGGGCACTTTGCCAACTTGTGAAGTTGGGCTGACGATGCAAACTGAATGAATGACAGCTGGAGCACCTCCCCCTCCTCCTCCCCTCGAAACCCCCAGAAGGGGCTTGAGGCACCCCCACCTGCAGTGGGGGCCCAGAAGATGCCAGTGGAAGCATCAGATCTCGTAGGCACCCTGTAGGGTTGCCTGTCTCCTGTGTGCTCAGGGCCTGCCACTTGAAATGAATAAATAAGCTAATGAAGTGGCAGCTTTCTGCAGCATAGTCACACGGTCAGTGCTTGGTGTGGAGGTCAGGGGCCTATTGTGGGCTGCCCCCAGGAACTGCTTGAACCTCTCCTCTCAACCCCTGTCTTCACAGTGCTCAGTGACCTGTGGAAAAGGCTACAAACAAAGGCTTGTCTCGTGCAGCGAGATTTATACCGGGAAGGAGAATTATGAGTACAGCTACCAAACCACTGTCAACTGCCCGGGCACACAGCCCCCCAGTGTCCACCCCTGCTACCTGAGGGAGTGCCCTGTCTCAGCCACCTGGAGAGTTGGAAACTGGGGGAGCGTAAGTAGAAGACTGAGTGCTCAAATCTGAAAGCCCTTGGATCTCAACCCCGTCTTAAACATGTCCCGCCTGACCCACTCTCCTGAGTAACTCTACTTCCAGGAGACACCCTGGAGTTAGCAAGCTGAAATGGTCTGACAGGGATCAAAGGGACCTCTTTCTGTTCATAAATGTGGCTTGGTGCTTGAAACATGGGCTCTGAAGCCAGGCAGTCTCGATCTAAACCCTGGTTCTGCCACTTCCCAAGTGAACAACCTTGGGCAAGTTGCATAACTTTTGTGTCTCAGTTTCCTCATCTGCCAAACAGGTGGCTGTGAAGATGAAATGAGTTTACACAGGCTGAGCATCCCTAATCCATAAATCCAAAATACTATAAAATCCAAACATTTTTAGTGCTGATTTGACACTCTAATGAAATACGTCTTGGAGCATCCCAGGTTTCAGATGTTCAGATTAGGGATATCCAACTAGTAATAATGCAGATATTCCAGAATCTGAAAAATATCTGAAATGTAAAATACTTCTAGTCCCCAGCACTTCCAATAAGGGATACTCAGAAGGGATATTCAGCCTGTATATACAAAGCACTTAGGTTATAATGGCAAATGTTTTATATAATATTTTACTGCAAATAATTTTTTAAAATACTTAAAATCTGACACTTCATAAGAGTTATAGAAGGACTATTTATTGTTGCTTATGTTGTTAAGAAATCTGTATGTTCTATGTAAGAAATACTTCATTGCATTGGGGTACAATAAGGCAGAATATTTTAATTGTGACTGCCCTGGAAGATTGTCACAACTCCCTGGCTCTGGACCAGGCAGCTCTCAGTCTTGAAAAGTGATCAGGAAAAAGTATATGAAGAGATGAAAGCAGTTACGGTTTGAATCCTGGCTCCACTATGACCTTGAACAAATTTCTTAATATTCAAGCCCCAATCTCCCACCTGTAAAAATAAGATAATGATAATACTATCTCATAGGGTTACTGTGAGGCTTAAATGAAAAAATTGTCTGTGTGTGTATGTGTGTGTGTGTGTAGATATTTATAAAATTACACAGTTTTATATACACATATAAGTGTTTTATACATATATATATGTTTTTATAAATGTATAAATATGAATCTATAAGGCTTAGCAAAGAGACTGGCCCATAGTAAGTGCTCAGTAAATGTCAGCTATTTACATTCAGCAATGCAGGGTCTGAAGTGACACCCTGTACATGATGATGTCAGGGCTGAGCTCCACACCACTAGAAACCTGTGCCTTCCACATTCCATAGCTACACCATTGACTCTCATTCATTTTACAGTGCTCAGTGTCTTGTGGCGTTGGAGTGATGCAGAGATCCGTGCAATGTTTAACCAATGAGGACCAACCCAGCCACTTATGCCACACTGATCTGAAGCCAGAAGAACGAAAAACCTGCCGTAATACCTATAACTGTAAGTTGGCCAACTGAAGTTATCTTTCTTTAGCATGAAAAACAGGCTCTCTTTGTTCATTTGATTGCCTGCCCTTTTTAGAAATATGGAATTTTTAATGAAGAAATCATTCCCTTTGCTAAAAAGTTTTAGTGTGAACAATGTCATTCATTCTGTAGGCAGATAATTCACATCTCAGAGTGCCACACCCTATTTTTTGTGATTTGTGTTTTCTAGGTGAGTTACCCCAGAATTGCAAGGAGGTAAAAAGACTCAAAGGTGCCAGTGAAGATGGTGAATATTTCCTGATCATTAGAGGAAAGCTTCTGAAGGTGAATGTCAGATACCATGCATTATTTCAAGAATATTTTTAGAGTGAGTGATCACTGCTCTCATCACCTATTTCTGAGCCACTCTTCATGGGTTATTTCTGGTCTTTCAGATATTCTGTGCAGGGATGCACTCTGATCACCCCAAAGAATACGTGACACTGGTGCATGGAGACTCTGAGAATTTCTCCGAGGTTTATGGGCACAGGTAGGAGAGCCAGGCCCAGAAGATCCCAATGGCCTGGAGGTCCCTGCAAATGTTTTCCCATCTTTACCAGAACATTCTCTCTATAATTTAGGTTACATAACCCAACGGAATGTCCCTATAACGGGAGCCGACGTGATGACTGCCAATGTCGGAAGGATTACACGGCGGCTGGATTTTCCAGTTTTCAGAAAATCAGAATAGACCTGACTAGTATGCAGATAATAAGTAAGTTAGTGAGGCGTCCTGAGGGAACATGTGCATTTTTCTTTCCATTCAGACCACAAGCACGCCTTGCGTGTTGGGTGGCAGGGAGGTGCTGAGGGTATGGAGAGGAAGAAGACTGGGAGCTGACAGTGCAATATGGACAATCCTGAGCAGAGCGTGTCCTTTTTGTTTGATGCTGTGTCCTCAGTGCCTGGAGAGTGGCTGGCACAACGCAGGTGCTTGCTCTGATTTGTAATGAATGAATTAAATGAATGAATGAAGTAGATAAAGTACATGGAAGAAGCACCATTGAAATGTGGGAGGTGCTCTCTCTGATTTGTAGTAAATGAATGAATGGAGTAGATGAAAGCACATGAAAGAAGCACCATTGAAATGTGAAAGGTCAGGGCAGCATTCCAGAAAATGTGACATCGAAATGGAGACCTCAAAGTCAAGTTAAGGTTGGTCAGGCACAGGGGTCAGTGTAGGGAAGGCAGAGGTGGTAGCAGAAGTATTCAAGGTAGAATAAACAGCAGATACAAAACCCCAAAGCTAAGAAATTTATGGGCAACATTCAGCACCCCCACCCCAGCTTTCAGCAGCACAGTGTACATGCTTACACGGGCGTAAAACTAATTTTATCCAATTGTCAATTTGCAGAAGAAAAATGGAACACAGAATTACCTTTTCTAAACTAGCCTGTGCGTGGGCTGATTTCATACTCTTACCAACACTGCAACTCTGTTGGGGACATTAATCATAGGAGTGGTTAAGGACAGCTAAAATACCTCAACGTGTTCCCTTGAATAAAGGAAAAACAGAAATAATGAATAATTAATTTTTCCTGATTAACATTATCCCCATAGTATTGCTTTGCTTTGCTTTTGAGATAGTTTAAGTGTGATTTGTACCAAGATACTTTAAATTTCCTTCAACTAGACTGATAAGGGTCAGCGGTTTCTCTACTTAAAAAAAAAACCCAGCTAAGATCCAAGGGTTCTACATGCTGAAGCAGGCAAGGGCCCCTTTCCTTGCAGAATGGAGCACTGGGATTTCCCTCTCACCAAAGTGTAGTGAACTGTAGAAAGATTAAGGCCATTCCTGAAAGACGAGGCAGAAAGATGAAACCTGCCTCTGGCCTCCAGTCTCCCTGGCAGACAGCTTTTGCAGGATTCTCAGTTTAACTCCTCCCTTTCCATGTGCAGAGCTCACCTCAGAAGCTACAATAGGGGTTAACAACATGCACTTAGGGTTGGCCTTGTATTTATTGGCTCTTTAAAAAATAAAAAAATTATAGGCTAGCCCCAAACTTGAGAAACTGCCATTAATAATTTCAAGATGGGGGTTCTAATTGCTCCACATTTTGGCAATAATAGTGCCTAGGCCATGGGAGGACAGAGGAAACCTCCGGGAATGGCTCCTAAGTAGCTGGAAATGCTTTCTTTCTGGCTTATTTCCCCCTGGCCTGAAGCCTGCGATGCAGGATGACAGGGGGTTCTCAACCAGCCAATTACACTACATTTAAGTGAGGCGATTCACATATTTATTTACATAGGAATCAATTCCAAAGTCATTTGAAACCCCCTTTTTGACTTCTATACTGTGGGGAGACAGACAGGCAGGGCTGATGAAGCCCAGGGAATGAAGCTCTCAGAACCACAATTATAATGAGGAAAAAGCAAGCAAGCATCTGGATCCATTTGCTCACTAATACTTCATATTGCTCCTTTTTCTCTCATTTCCTCTTCTTCTTCTTCTTCCCTTCTGTCTCCTTGTTAATGTCCTGTTCCTTCCTTGCCTTTCTCTCACTCTTACCCTCTCCTACCCTTAACCCCTTCTCCACCCCACAGCCACTGACTTACGGTTTGCAAGGACAAGCGAAGGACATCCTGTCCCTTTTGCCACAGCCGGAGACTGCTACAGCGCTGCCAAGTGCCCACAGGTATGTGCTTGGTGCCTTCCCCCTTGCCAGGGATTCATCTCCCACCTTCCCCAGGGACACCCTCATTTGCAACTGTTCCTGGGAATGTGATTAGAACAGTTGCTCTGGAGGGCAATTTGGCCACATCTATCAAGAGCCTCACAAATGCTCTAGAGTCTAATCCCGTAATTCAGCTCCTGAAAGTGGGTCCTAAGGAAATGATCGTAGCTATGTGCCTAACTTCTGCATTCAACAAAATGCATCAACTTCGAAACAAATTAGATTTCGGGTGGCAAGGGCTTGGTTAAACAAATTATGGTGGTTAAAAAAATGAATATTGTACAGTCAGCAGAGTGCTAGTAAATATTTAATGACTGACTCTTCCAAAAAAAAAAAAAAAAAAGGCCCTATTTTGTTACATTTGTCAATTGCCATGGTGTAAATATTCTCCCCATAGTTGATTTCAAGCTGTCACCATTATGTCACTAAATGGAGGACTAGGAAGAATGTAGACAATTGACTCTCCAAAGCCAGTTCAAGTGAGTGCCATTTATGAATCTGAATATTGCATGATATATAAAAACACTTAGGAGATTAGACAGAAAAAAACAAGATACAAAACAGTACATGCAGTATGATCCCATGTGTATTTTCTTTTAACATATAACTAGAAAAAAAGTCTGCAAGAACTTTTTCAAAATATTAGTGGGGTATATTGATAAGTTTAACTTTGCCAGGTTTCCTAAGTTTTTCAAAATAAGCATGAAACCAATTTTTTTTTTAAAGAAATAAATGTTGGACCTAGAGATCTCAAAATTTTCAACACTTACCTGGGTTTCCTTTGATTCCTTAATAGTAGTCAGAAATGGCTCTAGAATTGTCTCTGCAACAAATCAGCTGACATTTCTTGAGTGCTCACTTTGTGCCCGGCACCATCCTTTTCACTGGAGACTCATAAACATTCATCCCTTGAGGAATTTATAGCCTATTGGAGAGCATGACAATGAATACCAATGAGTTAATAATATATTCTAGAAATCCTCCGGGACCAAGGCTTGGGGCTCTGTGGATGTCATTGACTCAACCTGTTACCCCTTCTTCAGATCTACAAAGTTTACAATGTTCCAGCCAGAAGTACAAAGTCATCATCTTCTGCTGGATGGCTTTTCAGCAGAGTCGCTCAGCAGCAATCTTTCTGCCCATTCTGTGGTTCTACACTTTCTTGCCTGAGAAAGGCGCGGCAAGTTTTAACTTGCCTTTTGAAACATGCTGTCATAATCAGCCCAGGCTAATTTTGCAAAGCAGGCATTGGTCCTGGCAAGAAGCTTCTGCCCTTGGAAGGCAGGACAAACAATGAATTCAGTGATTCCGGACAGGAGAACTTGGCCAGTTTGTTCTTCAGTTTGAAGGAGGTCTTTATAAAGCTGTTGTTAAACTCTGTCAAGAGTTCCTCACTTTGCCTGTGAGACTTCAAAAGTCTGAAGACTGGGACGCGGACTCCGTGATACATTCAGAATCCCAAGCCCTGTCTCCATAGGATGGATTTACCCCTAACTACAGAGAACGTCCAAAGACAAACACACTGAATGTTCTTTTAACGAAGTGTTTTTTCAGCCTCAAGCTTTAGAAGCGCATTGCTAAACATTTTAGAGAAGTGGAGAGGAAGCTCTCAGGGGAGAAAGAAAATAAACAAAGGACATAATGGTAAAAAGAGCCTTTCTTGCATTACCCAGGAATCGAAAACTTTTGAAGTGCAGTTTTTTTAGGGCAATTGATGGCTTCAAAAATCCCATTGGTATCTGTTGCATTTTAGTGGCTAATAGATTGGCCCTGTCCTGCCTTTTTCAAATGTCTCAGGATTTTCCTGTTTCTATATGCACATCCTTTGGGAAGCTTAAGTAAATGAAAAGTAATTTGCATTCATTTATTTTAATAATTCAGAGACAAATGAACTGATTAATTTGCTAAATCCTGACAATGAAGCAATTCCTAAATGGGAAAACCTAAAGCTTGTGAGAGGCTAATTTGTATTTTTTCCCAGCTCATTCTTCAAACCATATTGAGTACTTTTAGAATTCAACTCCTTAGACATGTGTTGAGCACCAGCCATACTGTTGCAAGATACGAGTTTTTCAAATCAGTTTTCCAGGAAAAGGTTTGTAGAAAGCATGATTGTGCAGAATGCTTCAGAGTGGATGGTTCAGCCTTTGACCTAATGATTGCACAGAAATCAAAGCAGAATGATGCTGCGTTTCAGAATTTGTTTCTTTTACCTCATTGACCACTATTGCTTTGTGTATGTATTTATTAATAAGAGTGGGTTCCCCGACAGCCCTCACCTCAAAACATATCCAGAATATTTCTTATCCTAATGAAAGTGGATGTGACACTGTTATTATTGATGGTATTAATAGCTAGCATTTATTATGCATTTATGCATTAGTCACTGTACTTAGCATTGTCTACTCAATGTAGCATTTAAATATATATATATATATATATATATTTTAATATATTTAAAAATCACCACAATATTCTAAGAGAATTCCTTCTTTATAAAGAGGAGAGTAAGGAGTAGAAATTGGGTAGATTCACTCAAACCTACACAGCTGCTGCTCAGTAGAGTCTGGATTTGATCCTAAGTGTATCTGAATTCATATCCATGATAGCAGAAGTGCCTTTCTGATTCTGTTTTCAGGCAAAATTTTTGCAATGTTTGCTCTTGTACTACAGAGAACAGGATTCCCCTTTGGTCTAAGCACATCTTTTGTAAACCTGTAGGGACCATCTAGTACATGTATAACTCTTAATCACTATTCTTAAAATCAGCAACAGGAGGTAGTAGTTACAACATGGGTGCCCTTTAGACCCTGAAGATAAAGCCTTTAAGGGCAAAGATGTACCAGAGCAGAGCCAGAAAGAACATTAGGTGTTTACTTCTCTGGTGGAACTCAACTTTTAGAGTGTGAATAATCAGCTAGGACATTTACTGAAAATGTGGATCCCTAAACTGGAAAAGGCAGAAGGAGAATGAGGAGGATGATCTCCTGTTGCTTCTGGGTTCATCAACCCCTCTGGGAAGACAGACCTTGTAGACATGTATATTGAGCATGCTCAGACACTGGAGGCCCAGATCAGCTGGGGGCATTGTCCAGAAAGAAGCTAGGGTAGCAGCCTGGACCTCCTGAAAACTTCAGTGCCAAAGATCGAGTCCCCTTTCTCCTGCATTATAGGTGGGACAGGCAGTCTGAGTGGGAAGTAGAATGGAGGAAGAAAAGAGGGGCATTATGAATTATGTCCAGGCCATCCTAGTGCCAAGAATGTCCCTCTTGGGGACCCACCCCTGGGGGCAGGAATTGTAGTAAGATAAGAAAATGGGGTCCCAGGCACAGTGGCTCACGCCTGTAATCCCAACACTTTGGGAGGCTGAGGCAGGTTGGATCACTTTAGGTCAAGACCAGCCCATCCAACATGGTGAAACTTTGCCTCTACCAGAGAAAAAATTTGCTGGGTGTGGTGGTGCACACTTGTAGTCCCAGCTACACAGAAGGCTGAGGTAGCAGAATCGCTTGAACCCGGGAGGCAGAGGTTGCAGTGAGCCAAGATCGCAACACCGTACTCCCGCCTGGGTGACAGAGTGAGACTCTGTCTCAAAAAAAAAAAAAAAAAAGAAAAAGAAAAGAAAAAGAAAAAGAAAGAAAGAGAAAATGGCCAATGAAATAATGCAACACACAGAATTCAGTGTCTGAGGAGGCTTCAGTGCAGCTACAATCAGAAACATCTGAACATTGTGGCCACGCCACACAATAGCCATAAACCTCTGTATTGTCATAAAAATAATGTCCTCCGCATATATATTTGAGATGGAGTTTCACTACGTCACCCAGGCTGGAGTCCAGTGGCACAATCTCTGCTCACTTCAATCTCCACCTTCTGGGCTCAAGCGATTCTCCTGCCTCAGTCTCCTGAGTAGCTGGGACTACAGACACTCACCACTGTGCCCAGCTAATTTTTATATTTAGTAGAGACAGGGTTTCACCATGTTGGACCAGGGTGGTCTCAAACTCCCGACATCAGGTGATCCACCCACCTCGGCCTCCCAAAGTGCTAGGATTACAGGTGTGAGCCACTGCACCTGGCCCAAAAATATTTTTTAAATATTACCTGCTCTCTGCCAGGTAGTGAGTGACATGCATTATGCCTTCTGTCTAATCACCTCCTATTCACAGGTTAAGTCTTACTAAACCATTTTACAAATAGGTACCTTGCCTGAGATCACACTGAAAGTAAAGAGGGGAGCAAGATTCTAGTGTGAATCCACCCTTTGTACACGTTTTCTCGGCCTCAACACTGTTGACATTTCGGGCTGGAGAATTCTCTGTTGTGGACTACCCTGCGCATCACAGCAATGTCCTTGGTCTCTACCCACCAGATGCTAATAGCAACAGCACTCCCTGTCCCCCATAGTTGTGACAAACAAAAATGTTTCCAGACATTGCCAGATTTCTCCTCAGGTCAAAATCATCCCCTGTTGAGAATCACTGATTTAGTCCAAACTAAGTCCTCTGGTCGCGTCTATCTTGTGGAATCTCGCGCTCCCGAGGGGTTTATAAACTCTTGTTAGTCAATATTTATGGAACTGGCACTGAGAGACCTCGAAGCTACACTTAGCCCTGGAAATCTTAATTGAGGAGCTAGGATATAATATTTAAGTGACGAGTCATATGTTACAAACCATAGCTGATTCAATAAATGAAGCAATACTAAACCCCTGCTCTCAATAAGCTTACTGTTATATCGGAGAGATCACATGAATACTTAGAAAATAGTTAGAAAATGTAGGACAGATGCCATCTCTTTGCATGTCTACTAAGTGCCAGCCATATGCTACATGGCTGTTTTCATTTAGTCCTCTGTACAGTGCTCTGAGGGGAGAGAGTTTTAGTACCTTCCATTTTACAGATGAACAAACTGAGGTTCCAAGAGGTGAAAAAATATCTGGCCAGGATCTAATCACAGGTGAAAGAACTTTATTTACCAGCGGGTCTGACCAGCTGTGAGCACCTCCTTGCCTCTCTTCTTGCTTTATAAAAGGCTGTTTTGATAAAGTACTAGCTCGTCAGGTTCAAAGAGAAAGCAATCAGGAATGTTCATGTGGAATATTTTTAGCTCTGAAACTGCTCATTGTGGAATAGGAATTCTCAAGAACAAAGCATTTCAGATGCCTTTGCGAAGTCATTTTTGAAACAGAGAGTGAGAGAGACAATTGGAGAAAGTAGTGAGAGGGTCTTTCTGCTGCACCATCTCTTTAGAAATAATATTGAGGCACCAGAGGCCACGTTCTGCAAGGTACCCTTGGAGGGGTTTGGAAGATCCCTTAAGCCTGAAGCCTCATCCCACAGGCCCAGGTGGTCTTGAGCAAGCCAACCCTGCCCTCTGCTGACCATCCTGGGGAAAGCGTCTCTTCTTTGAAGTCCCGCCCTGCTGTGCTTAGTACGAAATGTGCTAATCACCCCAGGGAGCTGAAAGCCCAGGAAGCTTGGCACCAAGATCTTGTTAGAAAAATTACACTGTGACATTTTGTTCCTGAAGGAATCTGATAATTGTGAGCAACATCAGGACTGCTGTGTTAGGGAGGCCGAATGGAGCAAGGACTTTGAAGTCAGGAGGATGTGAGTTGGACTCTTACCGTATCCTGGAAAAGTTAATCACCTCCGCTAAGCCTCAGTTTCCCTGAAAAGAAAACCTCCTTCATAGAGCTCTTTTGAGGATGATTAAGATGATGCATGAAGGATGGCTGGCCCTAAACAAACAAAACAAAACGCCATCAATAATTAGTAGCTATCACAATTAATAACATCCTTCTGTTTTCCGAAGTACATTTTATTGTATCACCTTTGCCTTTGCTTTTGTTGGGGACATCACATGGACTGAAAATCTCGTTTGTTGGCCATGTATTCCAGGGTCGTTTCAGCATCAACCTTTATGGAACTGGACTGTCTTTAACTGAATCTGCCAGATGGATATCACAAGGGAATTACGCTGTCTCTGATATCAAGAAGTCGCCGGTAAGGTTCTACAGATTGGTTGGGAGATGAATTTTGATCTTTCTTTCTTTATTTATTTTCTTTCTTTCTGTCTTCTTCTTTCCTTTACTTCTCTCTCTTTCCTTCTTTCCTTTCTTTCTTTCTTTTTCTTTCCTTCCTTCCTTCTCTCTCTCTTTCTTTCTTTCTCTCTCTCTCTTTTTTTTTCTTTCTTTCATTCTCTCTCTCTCTCTCCCTCTTTCTTTCTGCCTTATAACTGTGGTAGTTGTGCTGAAGTAACAAACGAATGTGCTTTCCTACTTAAGCCGTTTTGCAGTGTCAGGAAAACCATTTAAGAAAGAAACCTAGGGTGCAGTGTTTACGTGTGATTAAAATGTGACAGTCTTCTTCACTTCTGGTGAATTCATCCTCGAGATATGAACCATCCAAGTAATTAGAAAAACCACCTAGCCAGGAAGGTAAAAGCGGGAAGAAACCTCTGTCGAGTATGTGGCTCAGACATCTTGCAGTTAGCCAGTTTGTGGTTCATTCTGTAAACCGAGGGGAAATGACCTCTTCTTTTTATTTAGAAAAATTGAAATACAGATGGAGCTGGAAGACAGATAAATTATTAAGTGATCTATCTGGAGAGTTAGAGAAACCCCCACAGAGTCCACAATAATCATTTTTCACACTCTAAAATCTGGCTGCTCAAGGTGTGGTCTATGCAGTGCATCAGTGTCACCTCGGGGCCTGTTGGAAATGCAGGTTCTGGGGCCCAGAACTAAGTGAGTCAGAGTCTACAGCAGAACAAGGTTTCAGGTGATGATGGGCACGGTACAGCTTGAGAAACACTGTGCTGTGTGGATGGTCCCCAACTTTCGAGGGTTCCACTTGAGTTTTCAACTTCACTGTGGTTCCAAAGCAAAATATGCTCAGTAGAAACTCTACTTTGAATACCCATACAACTGTTCTGTTTTTCAATCAGTACAGTATTCAGTAAATTACATGAAATATTCAGCACTCTATTATAAAATAGGCTTTGTGTTCGATGATTCTGCCCTGCTATACATAGGCTAATGCAGATGTTCTGAGTACATTTAAGGTAGTCTAGGCTAGACTGTAATGTTCAGAAGGTTAGATATATTAAATGCGTTTTTGACTTAACGATATTTTCAACTTGCAATGTGTTTATTGAGACATAACCCCATTGTGAACCAAGGAGCATGTTGACTGTGTACTGTTTCTCACCTTGGGTGTATAGTAGAATCACCTGAGAAGTTTTAAAATGCATGTGCCCAGGTCCTTCCCACACAGATGAACTGAATCGGAATCTCTGAGAGTGGGCGGCCCTGGCAGAAGTAGAATTCAAAACTCCTCAGTGATTTAAATGTACAGCTACGTCAGAAACCGCTGCCACTTGACAGCCTTCCCTCTGAAGTCCTGAGAACATGGGGCAGAAATCCGGCTCATGGAAAAATATGTCTAAGTTAACCTAAGCATGGCCCGTTTCCCCAGTCCCACCTCAGCCAGGAGCCCTGCCTGAGGTTGCCTCAGAAATGTGGGTAGGGAAGACAAAGAAGAGAGCTGGGAAAGTAGTGTATTATTACAAGGCAGAACTGCCAGATAAAATGCAGGACACCTGGTTAAATTAGAATTTCAAATACACAATAAGGATTGCTTGATCCTAAGAGTTCGAGACCAGCCTGGGCAAGGTGGTGAGACCCTGGTTTTGCAAAACCTTTAAAAATTAGCTAGACATGGTAGTGCTCACCTGTAAACCCAGCTACTTGGAGGCTGAGGTGCGCGGATCCCTTGAGCCCAGGATGTCGAGGGGGCAGTGAGCCATGATTGCACCACTGCACTCCAGGCTTGACTGCAAAGTGAGACACCATCTCAAAAACAAAACAAAACATGTACACAATGAACATTATTTACTATAAGTGTACTGTTATTACATGGGACATACTTATACTAAACATGTATATATTGTTTATCTGAAATTCATATTTAATCAAGCATCCTGTATTTTTATTTTCTAAATCTGGAAGTGCTATCACAAATACTTCCACTTATTCTCAAAATGAGAATGTAAAAAAGCAGTTCAACCTGCCTTTCTCACCTGAGAAAGGTGAGAAATGTCCAATTGTGACATCCCAGATTTGAAAATCTGCTCTTTTTCTAGCTGCCAGGATTAAGTAAGTTCGTGTCTGTGAAAAAAAGCTATCTCACTCTCTCTTTTCGCCATCGAAGCCAATCAATGACCTCAGATCCAATTAAATAGCCATATTGATTACTTGTAAAAATTAGTCATTAAATGTTTTTCCTTACACTGAAAGGAATCAAGATAGCTGAGAGTGTATGAGCTTTAGAGTGTGCCCCGAAATTATCATTTTCTTCCCCCATTCCTTCCCTCCAAAATATATACATTATGTTTCTTTTCTATGGACAAATAAAAATTATATATTTTTACTGTGTACAGCATGATGTTTTGGAATATACTGTATGTTTCAGTGATCCAGAACCAAAAAATTTCCCTGTCTAGTGCCACTGCACTGCAGCCTGGGTGATAGAGTGAGACTCTGTTAAAAAATAGGGAAATAAATAAATAAAAATGTGATTGTAGGAAACCCATCTAGGTAAACTATGTAGCATAAAGCATAATTCTACTTGTTAGCTAGTTACTATCGTTTCAGCCAGAAACAAAAAATAATTAAAGCCAGGAGCGCCACCTTATGGAAAGAATGATCACTACATCGGCTATTCTCCAAGGCTTCTGGGAGATGCCTAGGCTGGAGGGAGCTGGGTATAATTGCCTGTAGGCTTTTTTTTTTTTTTTTTTTTTTTAAATATTGATGCACTTTGGCAGCTCAGAGAGTCTGAGCTTAAAATTAATCTCCAGGGCCTGTCAAGCACTCCTTATGAGTGTCTGGGAGCTGTCACTGAGCCCTCTCTACCTCCCGGCAATCTGGAAAAACACTGCTCTATGCCTGGCTTCCCCCGTGTGGTTCATAGAAAAACATCTCTTAGCGAGGATTCCTGAAAACAGGCTTCCACCGCCAAACACATTTGGGAAAAAATGCTAGTATGTTGTCTGTCCTTCCTGAAGAGTCACAGTAAGCATTAGCTTGTGAGGGGAATAAAGTATACAGGAAAGAAACCTGTGTGACTTTATTTGAACCAGCATTTCTCTAAAGCAGTGGTTCTCAAACTTGCAAGTACATCACCATCACCTGCAGGACTTCTTAAAACACAAGCAGGTGGCCATACCCAGTGGCTTGTGCCCAGAATCCCAGCACTTTGAAAGGCTGAGGCAGGAGGATTGCTTGAGCCCAGGAGTTCAAGACCAGCTTGGGCAACATAGGGAGAACCAATCTCTACAGAAAAAAAAAAAAAATTAAATAGCTGGGTGTGGTAGTGTGCACCTGTAGTCTTAGCTACTCAGGAGGCTGAGGTCAGGAGGCGCCTGGGTGGTCGAGGCTGCATTGAGCCATAAATGCACCACTGTACTCCAGCCTGGGCAAAAGAGTGAGATCTCATCTCAAAACAAAACAAAACAAACCCACCATGGGATCAGTCTGAGAAGACTCCAGAAATTGACATCTGTAACAATTTCCCAGATGATGCTGATGCCCCAATCTAGGGTCACAGTGTAAGGACTACTAACCTAAATGAAGTCAACAAGAAAACCTTCTTTTCAAAGTTACAGCTTTTAATTTCCCCAAATAACCAGGGTTCCATGAAACACACTTCAGGAATTGTGCCATATCCTGTTCCCACTTGATACCTCCTATGATCTGGCCCCCGAGGGCCTGTGTCCCAGTCTCCTCTGGGATGCTCAGACCCTGGCCAGTTATAATACTCTCTTTTCAAAATAGCCCTTTTTCAGCTCTCAAATAATCATTCCTCACTTTCTTTTGCTTTTCCGTTGGTAGCTACAGAGGGAAAAAATACAACGAATACCTCAATTTTCCACCTCCTTGGCAATGAAATGTTTTCCCCAAGCAAAACTAAAGGAGAGCTATAGTCAGTCAGGGTAAAAGTAGATCTCCAGCACCACTTGGAATACAGTGACACTGTCTCACTTCCAAGGGTAGAGCTGGTCAAAATCAGTCAATATCATGTTCACTGTTGACTACCTTGTGAGCAATGGAGAGCACTCTTTCTCTGGTTTTATCCTAATTATAGTTAAAATAGCTACTATTTATTAGGAAGCTTACATGCATTAAATCTGCATCTTCCTCCCAGCTGTGCCGTCACCAGGAGATTGGGACAACAAAGTGAGAATAAGGTCAAATTCTTGGGAGGTTAAGTGGAGCAGGTGATGGGCTCAGCCTCTCCAACCTGCAGCAGGCTCAGCCCTTGGTGCCACAGTGAAAACCGTCAGTGGCTGCAGAGCACAGAGGTGAAGCATGTGGACTCTGAAATATGATTGCCAGAGTCTGTGCCCACTGGCTCTGCCATCTTAGGCAAGCTCTTTAACTTCTTGGAAAATGGGAGAGGGGAGAGGGGAACTGTTTGTTCATCTGTAAATTGGGGACTGTAGTAGCCCCTTTTTCATTGAGTTCTTATGAAGCTTAAATGAAATGAAAATGTAGAGCTGCTGGTATCCTACTAGGCAAATAGCAGGAGCACAAGTATTAGCTATTAATGTTACAACGTTTTCATAGCCCTGAGGCTTGCCATGTTGTTTCAGAAGTTGGCCAAGGTGACTAAGGAAGGCAGCTTGCTTGACACAGCTGGTGGGAAAAACATGGAACTGCAGGGTAAGCCCAAGCTGAGCCTGTTCACGTGGCCACCACCTGACCCCAGGAATGAGTTGTTTGGGACACTGCTTGGTTAGGTGTGGACTTCTGAGCAAATGATTTGGTTGTACCAGCTTAGCTAGGGGTCTAGTAAGTTTCTCCTCACTCACAGCTTAGATTGCTGCATGAGAGACACCCAGACAGAAAGGAGACCATGGCCTAGAGGTGAGGTCTGAGACAAAATGTCAGAATTTCAAGCTCCTCTGCCCGTGACAGTATATACCCTCAACTCTCCAACATGTCAGGATGTGAAAGTGTCCTTCAGCCCCACCCAGAATTCCACCACAGCTCCCCATGCCCATTCTTAGAACTGCCCATTTTGGTCTCCTCCAGGTAGAAGATTCTGGAACATGCCTTGAGAGACAGGCAGCATGAAGGGATGAGCATGTCCTGGCTGGGTGTGAGAGGCGTTTACAGGGCTTTGCAGGGTCAGGGAAGAACCAGGGCCAGTGTTCTAAGGGATATGGTCTAACAGGCATTCCTGTGCTAGAAAAAGGACTGTAAATCAAATAATTGCTTTTAAATTAAAAAATAATGAAAGTTCTATTACCATAGAGGAGATGGACTCAGTTCCTATTGTTCAGTTCACTTGCGAACAATGGAGTTCAAGTACCTGAAATAAACACACGTGTGAACACACGCACATTCTCAGTGCCATCCACTCTCATGTATCAATTTGGGCTGCCTCCAAACTTGCAGTTAACTTATGAAAATCCAACTATCCACCAAGTGTACAAATCATACCACAGACCAGTAGAGTAAAATGCTGTACATTTACATTTTATGTAGTGTGACTTTTATTCTGTATGTTTCTATAGAAATTAGACATTTATACGTATGTTCATATATAGCAAGTGTCCAGGCCTATATTCAGAAAAAAACAACAGCCTATATGCTATGTTTTATGAGCAATTAAGGCGATAGCAGGAATGGTGTAAACCCAGTACTGGCTTTATTTTTTAAATTTTATAATTTTGTATTTACCCAGACTTTTACTTATTCCCTGAAAACTGGCTATGATGGATATTTACACATTAAAAATATCTTTATGATAATAGCAGTTAATATTTATTGAGCACGTATATTAGGCCAAGTACTATGTTAAGCACATTCTGTGCTTTATCTCATTTACAGCAAACCTGTGAGGGGGAGACTATTATTATCCCTATTTTACAGATGAACCAGGAACTGAGGCTTAAAGAGCTTGTTAAGGATGCAGTACAAGCTCCAGGCAGTCCAATTCAGGTTATCTCCTCTGCTGGGTCAGAAGAGTTTGAGTACAGCATAAGTTGTGATGATACAGAAGACATTCTTAGCCTGCCTGTGAAGGCCCCTGGCCTTATGCTTAAGCCTGGTGAGAAAGTTCCTCACTGGAGGCCAGTTAGTCTGGCATCAAATCCAGTTGCTGGTGGCATAGGCCAGCTCCAGAACTACCACAGGCCTCTAAAACCAAGACCAGGTAGGAGGATAGAAATAGCTTTCCCAACTCAGTTCCATTCATCGGCACATGCATGCAAATTTTTAAAAATAAAGAGACAATATTTTGTTCTGTTTTATTGTTAAACTGGCAATAGTTTTTATTTCTTTTGTATTTTTATTGATATATCATAGTGGTACATATTTTTGGTTATACATGTGATATTTTGATTCATGTATACAATGTGTAATGATCAAATCAGGGTAATTGGGATACCTAACACCTGGAGCATTTATCTTCTCTTTGAGTTGGGAACATTACAGTTTTTCTCTTCCAGCTATTTTGAAACATATAATTAATTATTGTTAACTATCTATATTAAATATGTTATTTATAATATATTAATATACTATAGATATTGTTATAATACATAGTATAATACATATAAGATTATCATAATAAATTATACTATATATTTTATGTATAAATATATAAAAATTTTGTATATAAATTTTATACATAAATGATGTATAAATGGTTATAATATATAATAAATTGTTATAGTTTTTCTACTGTAGTATCAAATACTATAACTTCTAATTGCATTTTTATACTCATCTTTTTTTCAAATGAGATTATACATTGTTTTCAAGAAGTTTTCTTAATTCAGCTGAATGAAGCAAATCTTCATGACTTTTGACCTAGTTCTGAGAATGTAACCCAAAAAAATCCTAAAATGTAGGGACAAATATTATAAATAACATATTTTAAAATATAAAAAATCATCCTTAGCTTGCAAGCCACACAAAAACCGGTGGTAGGCTGGATTTGGCTCACAGGCTGAAGTTTGCCAGCCCCTGCTTTGGACCATGGTGAGTATGGTGGGCTTCATGTCAGTTCAGATGGCCCACTTACTGTGTGTATAAGAACATTTTCCCAAAAAGCTAGTGCAGGCCCTGAAAACACTAACCAAGCAGGTAGCCTAATATGATGCATCTCCTTGCAGGATGGTACCCGAGTCATAGGGAAATGTGGTGGTTACTGTGGGAAATGCACTCCATCCTCTGGTACTGGCCTGGAAGTGCGAGTTTTATAGCTAAGGTAAGCAGTCCTGTGTCTGTCTGTCTGTCTTTTATTTTTTATGTAGCATAGATGAGCAAATGTTGGTAGATCAGGCAGGGTTATAGTTAAGCATCTTGAAGCTGACCCAATACTGTTCTACGTTTTTATCTTATGCTCCTCTGTTCTCACGTGACTGAAGCCATCAGTTCTCTGCCGTTAGACATGGGTTCCCCTCTGCAAAGCTGGCCTTTTTATTTATTTACTTTGAAATTTTAGATTCAAAAGGTACATGTGCAAATTTGTTACACTGATATATTGTGCTGAGTTGTAGGCTTCGTTTGACCATCACCCCAACAGTGAACGCGGTATTCGATAGATTTTCCTTCCCTCCCCACTTTTGGAGTCGCCAGTGTCCATTATTTCTGTCTTTATGTCCATGTGTACCTAATGTTCCACTCCCAATTATAAGCAAAAGCATATGGTATTTGGTTTTTGTTTCTGTGTTAATTCACTTAGGAAAATGGCCTCCAGCTGCATCTGTATTGCTGCAAAGAACATGATTACATTCTTTTTTGTGGTTGCATAATATTCCATGATGTATACAGACCATATTTTTAAATCCAATCCACCATTAATGGGTACCTGATTCCATCTTTGCTATTGTGAATAGTGCTGCAATAAACATGTTAGTGCTGGTGTTTTTGGTTGAATGATTTATTTTCTTTTTGATATATACTCAGTAATGGATTGCTGGGTCAAATGGTAATTCTGTTTTTAGTTCTTTCAGAAATCACCAGGGCTGGGCATGGTGGCTCACATCTGTAATCCCAGCACTTTGGGAGGCCACGGTGGGCATATCATGAGGTCAGGAGTTTGAGACCAGTCTGCCCCAATATGGTGAAATCCCGTCTCTACTAAAAATACAAAAAGTAGCTAGGTGTGGTGGCATGCACCTGTAGTCCTAGCTACTTGCGTGGCCAAGGCAGGAGAATCGCTTGAACCCGGGAGGCAGAGGTTGCAGTGAGCCGAGATCATGCCATTGCCCTCCAGCCTGGGCAGCAGAGTGAGACTCTGTCAAAAAAAAAAAAAAAAAAGAAAAGAAAAAAAAGAAAGAAAGAAAGAGGAAAAAAGAAAAGAAAAGAAAAAAGAAATCTCCAAACTTTTTCACAGAGGTTAAACTAACTTATGATCCCACCAACAGTATAGTCCATTTTTCTCTGCAATCTCACCAATAGCTGTTATCTTTCTACTTTTTAAGAATAGTCATTCTGACGGGCATGAGATGTTATCTCATTGTGGTTTTGACTTGCATTTCTGTGATGATTAGTGATGTTCAGCATTTTTTTCATATATTTGTTGCCTGCTTGTGTGTCTTCTTTTGAGAAGTATCTGCCCATGTCCTTTGCCTACTTTTTAATAGGGTTGTTTGTTTTTTTTTCTTGTTGGTTTGCTTAAGTTCCTTATAGATTCTGGGTATTAGTACTTTATCAAATGTATAGTTTAAAAATGTTTTCTCCTATTCTCTAGGTTGTCTGTCTATTCTGTTGGTAGTTTATTTTGCTGTGCAGAAGCTCTTTAGTTTAGTTAGGTCTCCATTATCAATTTTTGTTTTGTTGCATTTGCTTTTGAGGACTTAGTCATAAATTATTTGCCTAGGCCAATGTCTGGAAGACTGTTTTCTGGGTTTTCTTCCAGAATTTTTAAGATTTGAAGTCTTACATTTAAGTCTTCAATCTATTCTGAGTTACTTTTTGTATATGGTGAGAGATAGAGATTCAATTTCATTCTTCTGTGTGTGATTAGCCAGTTTTCCCAGCATATATAACCAGTTGGTTATAGATATATAGCTTTATTTCTGGGTTCTCTATTCTGTTCCATTGGTGTATGTGTCTGTTTCTGTACCAGTGCCATGTTGTTTTGGTTACCTTATAGTAAGGTGTAGTTTGCTGCCATAGAGTACAGTTTGAAGTCCAGTAAGATGATATCTCTGGCTTCGCTCTTTTCCTTAGGATTGCTTTTACTATTTAGACTCTGCTTTGGTTTTATATCAATTTTAGAATAGTTCTTCTCCTAACTCTGTGAAGAATAATATTGGTAATTTGATAGAAATTTTGTTGAATCTGTAGATTTCTTTGGACAGTATGGACATTTTAATGCTATTGATTCTTCCAGTCGATGAGCAGGGAATGTTTTTCTATTTGTGTCATCTGTGATTTCCTTAAGCAATGTTTATAGTTCTTCCTGTAGAGATATTTTACCTGCTTGGTTAGATGTATTCCTAAGTATTTTATTCTTTTTTTGGTGATTGTAAATGGGTTGCATTCTTGATTTGGTTCTCAATTTGAATGTTCTTTGTGTATAGAAATGCTTCTGATTTTTGTACATTTATTTTGCATCCTGAAAATTTACCAAAGTCATTTATCAGGTCTCAGAATCTTTTGGTGGAATCTTTAGGGTTTTCTCTGTATAGAACCATTTGGTCAGTGAAGGAAGGTAATTTGATTTCCTCTTTTCTTGTTTGGATGTCTTTTCTCTCTTTCTCTTGCCTGATTGCTCTAAGATTTCCAATACTATGTTGAATAAGAGTGGTGAGAGTACACATTCTTGTCTTGTTCCAGTTATTGGGAAGAATGCTTCCAACTTTTGCCTATTCAATATTATATTGGCTGTGGGTTTGTTATAGATGGCTATTATTATTTTGAGATATGTTCCTTTGACATCTTGTTCCTTATAGGTTTTTATCATGAAGGGATGTTGGATTTTATGAAATGCTTTTTCTGCATCTATTTATATGATCATAGCGTTTTTGTTTTTAATTGTTTGCATAGTGAATCACATTTACAGATTTGCATGTGTTGAATGATCCTCGCCTCCCAAGAATAAAGCCCACTTGATCATGGTAGATTATCTTTATGGTATGTTGCTGGATTCAGTTTGCTAGTATTTCATTGAGGATTTTCACTTCAGTCTTCAGCAGGGATATTAGTCTGTAGTTTTCTTTTTTTGTTGTTGTTGTGTCTTTGCCAGATATTGGTATCGGGGTGATACAGGTTACATAGAATGAGTTAGGAAGAAATATCTCCTCTTCAATTATTTTTTAATTGTTTTAGTAGGATTGGTACCAGCTCTTTGCAGAGCTTATTTAAAATGCTATTTATTGGGCTGCATCTCTAGGGGTCCTGCTTCATTAGGTCTCTGGTAGATTCAGGGATCTGTAATTTTAATACAGGGAATACTGATACAAGTGAATCACAGCTCATTCTTTGAGAAATACTTCCCAAGAATGTAATAGTAATAACCACAATGGCATTTGTTGAGCAATATTTCACTGAATCCTCACAACGAAACTGTGTGGAGGGGCTGCTATGTTACATATGAGGAAGCTGAACCCCAAAACAAGTAAGTTGCTTAAGATCATGATGAAGCTGGGCATGGTGGCTCACGCCTGTGGCAGGCAGATCACTTGAGGTCAGGAGTTCAAGATCAGCCTGGCCAACATGATGAAACCCCATCTCTACTATACATTCAAAATTTAGCTGGGTGTGTTGGTGCATGCCTGTAGTCCTAGCTACTCGGGAGGCTGAGGCAGGAGAATCACTTGAACCTGTAGGGCAGAGGTTGCAGTCAGCCAAGATCACGCCACTGCACTGCAGCCTGGATGACAGAGTGAGACTCTGTCTCAAAAAGATAAAAAAGATAAAAAGATAATGGTAAATTCCCTTGTGAGAACCCAGAGTGTCCTACACTAAAGCCGGTGTTCCTAATTGCTGCATTGTGCCACACCCTCTGTTACTCATAGTGTGTTCCAAGGACCAGTGTGATCAGCTTCACATAGGAACTTGTTAGACATGCATGTCATCCATGGCCATACCACCCTGAACACACCCAGTCTCATCTGATCTTGGCTGCTAAGCAGGGTCGGGCCTGGTTAGTACTTGGATGGGAGACCACCTGGGAATACTGGGTGCTGTAGGCTTTTAAAAAATAAAAAAAATAAAGAAAATTCGTAGTGTCAGGCCTCACTCTATACCTGTGAAATCAGAATCTGCATTTTAACAAAGTCCACAGGAGTCATGCATGTTAAAGTTCGGCATTCCCTGACCTAAATACATAATGCCAGAAAGTGATTCTTCTGCTGCGTAAAGGACTGAATTGGTCACTGTTTTTATCATCCCAGTGCCTTCAGCTACAAGGGATGAGCTCGACCAATTCTTGTGACCCTCCTGCATCTTCCCTCAAGCTTCCAGTAGCCCATTACCATGTAAGGCTCTTGAACATCCTGATACAAGAGTGCCTATTTGACACTTAGGATTATTTCTGTTGCAAGGAGCTAAGAAATTTATATCTTAAATAACTGAGATATCCAAGAAGTATGCTAGCTTCAGGCATGGCTAGATCCAGAAGTTCAGACAGTTATCAGTGTTCTTTCTTTCTTCATTAATCAGCAATGATTGCCTCTTAAATGACTTTATTCTGAGGCAGATCATCACCCTACACCATGGTCCTGGGCAGCTCAAGGATTATATCAACCTTACAACGCATGATTCAAGTGAATACTCATCTCCTAGCATACATTCTGCAAAATAACTCTGTTTAGCTCTGGTTAGGTCACATGGTCATTTTTTAACCAATCACAGCATCTAAGGATTGGAGATCATGTACCCACCTAGAGTCAGGTGATTGACAGCTTCAGTTAGGAGACGGATGGTTTCCAAAGGACAAGAAGGTGTTGTTATCAGAAATTGGGAAATGGGATGGAGGTATGCAAAAGTCAGCAGTTATCCACTAGAGATCACCATTATATATGTACTTTATATATTTTATGTATAAGAAGATAAATTTTGTATATATGTTATATGCAGTAAATTTTATGCATAAGTACATATATATAATATTTATACATATAAACATATATTTATAGAAAAAAGACTAGAAGGAAATACCAAACTACCCATATATGAAGAGCAGTTATCTCAGGTGGGGAGATTTCAGGCTAGTGGGTTTTTTAATTTTATTCTTTATTACTTCACTGAAACTTGCATGTTTTTTACAGCAAACAAACATTACTTTTAAAATCTAGGGCCAGTTGTGGTAGTTCATGCATATAATCCCAGCACTCTGGGAGGCTAAGATAGGAGGATTTCTTGAGTCCAGGATGTTGAAACCAGCCTGGGCAACATAGTGAAACTCCCATTTCTGCAAATAAATAAATAAATAAGTTGGGCATGATGGTATGCACCTGTAGACCCAGCTAGTTGGGAGGCTGAGATGGGACGATTGCTTGCCCAAGGTCAAGGCTTCAGTGAGCCATGGTTATGTCATTGCACTCTAGCCTGGTTGACAGAGTGATACTGTGACTTAGAAAAAATAAAAATAAAATCCAGAGAAAATAAGTGTTAATTTTAAATTCTGTATGTAAAAATGTATCAGTTGCCCATTCTTAACTTATGGCTTTTGAGGCAGAAGGTTTATATTTTCTGGTCTGTTTATTTCAGGTGCTCTGAAGAGGAAGCCATTATGGGATGGATGAAGGATAGTAATGCAATACCTCCACCTTAATTTGGGTGCATGTGTGTGTGTGTGTGTGTGTGTGTGTGTATGTGAGAGAGAGAGACTTGTATGCTTGTGTGGAAATGTGTATACATATACATATATATACATATATACACATACATATATACACATATATATGTGTGTATGTATATATGTCGAATATCCTAATGATGTAAAGTTTAATATTTATGTTTGAAATTATTTATTGTGATGTAATATTTTTGTACGTAAAATGATTCTATTATGACTGCCTTTGCATGTAGGACTATGACAAAGTGATCCTTCATTATCACGGTACACTATTGTTTACTTTTCATCTGTAAATGTTCTGTTTTTGCTTTTTTAAAATGAATTTTTTTAAAACAACCTACCCGTCATCAAGGTGCTATGAGAGTTATGTAAAAAGTATTTTTGTCCTTTCTAGGCAAGTATCACCCAATAAGTAAGTTCATGATATCACAGATTGTACCAACTATTAACTATGTTAAATATCTATTCAGTTTCATGTGATCTCTGGGAAAAAAAATATGCTGCCTTGGTGCTAATATTGTATGTATTTAAATGATCTTCAGACTCAGAAATATAAACACTTTTAATGAAAGGGAGGAACAGAAGGACAATTTCCAGTACACAGAATCACTTGGATGAAATAAGACCAGCTCTTTACCCTTATTTTTGGACATGCTTTTTTAGAAGAGACTTGGACTTTGTCCTCATTGTTGTTAGTGTTAATATTCTTTGCTTCAGCCCACGGTGCCTTGGTCCCTCTGCAATCAAATGAAGGATCCCCCAAACAGCTTCCTTACAGAGTGACATTGGGAAAGTGAGATCCTCTCACCATTTTGCCAAGATACTCTAAAATGACATCCACGTTTACCAGTAGCAAGACAGAGGATGCACAGAATGGGCGTGACCTTCAGCTTACTAGCACACCTGGAGAAGTTTAGAACCAGGTTCTGAATCATCAGGTTTGCGTTTTGCATGAAAACATTGGCTGGTGACGTGACTTCTCGTCAGGCCGTGTGCGTAACACCCTGCCAGTTTTCATGGGCACTGCAGTAATGGACGTTTGTGTGAAGAAATGAACTGTGGAGTACAAAATGCTTTGAGTCTTTCTAATTGTTCATTAATTCGCTTTTTTTTGTTACTTCTTTGCAAAATGGAAGTGCTGAAGCCATGGTCTTTCTGTCCTTCCAAACTGATGAAAGGAAGCCTTTGCCAATGGCACATGGAAGACACTTGGTTTGAAAAACCCTGCCCACTTCCAAAGACCAAAGAGATTAAGAAAAACCTGGCAGTATTCTCCAGCTCCAAGCAAGCTCCAGAGTGCTCCAGGAAAAATTATATTCCGTATATGAATAAGTGTTATTCTCCATTATTAATATGTTCTTAAAATATATTATGAATAAATACATCACCACACCGGAACCATTTGTGTTTTGCATAGTTTCTGGACTCTTGATTCAAGTTGAAGTAAAAATGTCTCTAGTTTCCAGATTGAGAAGTAAAGATTTTTT
This sequence comes from Sapajus apella, assembly GCF_009761245.1. NCBI lineage: Eukaryota > Metazoa > Chordata > Mammalia > Primates > Cebidae > Sapajus > Sapajus apella. The sequence goes on along the minus strand of NW_022436963.1, from coordinate 15,776,182 downwards.
TTTATTTCATCTATTACAATTGTCATTCTAGAGACAGATAGGAATGGGGATTAAGAATAAGATCTGTCTTTTCATCATGCAAAAATCAGTTAGAGTGGTTTTTCTGGAAACTGGGAACTACCCCTCTTGGGAGACAAATGAGAAAACAAAACAAAATATTTAGGTGGGATTTGAGCACTTAATTGTTCACTTTATACGGCAGTAGTTCCTACGCTGTATGGTGTCCAGGGAAAAATAAGAGCTTTCTAAGTAAGTCTACTAAAAGCAAATTATAACCGAAAATTCACCATATGCCACGCCTTTTACTTATATTGTTTCACCTCATCCTCACAACCATAAAATACAGCAGGTAATAGACTAGCTTTCATTTGATGTTAAGGAGACAGAGCCTCAGAGTTGCAAATTGCCTCACGTTCACACACAGTGAATAAGTAGTCGTCTCCCAAAGAAGAACTCTGTTTGGCTCTGTTTGCGTCAAGTGACCACTTCTGGACCAATCACAATATCAGGATCCACTGGGATCCTGTGCCAGTGGCCATCTAGAGTCAGGTGACCAACAGCTTCAATTGAAAAAGAGATGGTTCCCAGAAGAGAAGTTTTGTTGTTATCAGAAAAGTGGAGATGGGATGGAGATATGAAAAACGCAGGCATCCACTCTAAATTCCCATTTGTGTGTGTGTGTGTGTGTGTGTGAACACATGCGTGTGCCTGTGCACAATCTCCAAATCCCAGAGTTTACACCAACATCCCGTCCCTTGCTATCGCTCAGCATCATCTGGGGCCTCAGTTCTCGCCCTTCTCTAGTGTTTACTAACTGTATGATCTTGAGCCTTAGTTTTTTCATGTGTAAAATGAGGCTATTCATAGTCCTCTCACTTACCTTCCAGGATAAAGTGTTTCTCATATCCCTTTAAGCCCTGCATCAGTGCTGGCAAAATAGCTGCCATCAAAATGTGTGTCAGTAGGCTTAAGCTGACAGCAGTGAAGGCATGGGCTCTGGATCAGTTAGGGATTGTGTTCAGCAGCTAATTACAGAGATCTGACTGCAATGGCTTACATATGTAAAAGTGTATTTCATTGTTATGTAGGAGGTAAGCAATTTGGAACTAGCATGGCAGCTCTACAGCTTCATCAGGGACAGAGTTTATCTCTCTGTCTCCTTCTCTCTTCATTCCTCCATATTTTGATATGGCTGCTAGAGCTCCAGCAATCACTCCCAAACTCCAGATGACAGGAGAAAAAAAAAAAAAAAAAGGTTGGGGGAAGGATAGAAAGTGGCATAGTCTCAGTTCTCTATTGTTCTTTTAAGTAAATTTTTCAGAAACCTTACCTAACAAATTTTACTTCTACCTCCTTAGCTAGAAGGAGAATTGAGTCATGTGGTTGTAGGAGTAGTGGGGAAATGGGTTTGTTTCACACAGTGCTACATTGCCATAGAAAATAAAACGAGGGATCTGTTTCTAGTAAAGAAAGCAAAATGAATTTGAAAGAGGCAATTAAAAGTCTCTGCAATGGATCAAGTGCAGAGACTGGAGAAAGTTTTGGAAGCATTTGCAGAGTAAGTAAAATATAAATGGGATCGAGAGTGGTGATCGTTCTAATGGTAGAAAAAAAACAACTATAGAGAGATATGGGTGGTAAAATTAATAGGAGCCGACAACTGACAGATTTGGGATGGGCTGTGGGAGTAAAGGAACCAGTAAGAGTTCACAGATGAGATTTTAGTATCATTGTAAACACAACCAGGGTGACAAAAAGATGAATGGATAGGTAGACAAATAGACAGATGTACAATCTATAAGAGTCCGGTAATCATTTATATTTGTATAGCACTGCACAAATTAAATATTATCTTTGCATTTCATTTATTTAACCAGGTAATATTTATTGCATATCTACTAATTTTTAGGCACTATTCTAGGGTCTGGGTGCAGCAATGTTTCAGTTAAGGTCAAGGCTAAGAGATAGCGTGAGTTTGCTCGGGCTGCCTTTGCGGAATACCACAGACAGGGTGGTGTCAACATCAGAAATTTATTCTCTCACAGTTCTCTGGAGGCTGGAAGTCCAAGATCAAGGTGCTATCAGGGTTGGTTTCTGAGGAGGCCTTTCTTCCTGGCTTGTAAACAGGCCTCTTCTCCCTGTGTCCTCACATTGCCTCTCCTCTTGTGTGTATGAACAGAGAAAAAGAGATTTCTGGTGTCTCTTCCTCCTCTTAATGAGGTCACCATTTCCATCAGATTCGAGTCCTGCCCTTCTGGCCTCTCTTAACCTTCATTACCTTCTTATAGGCATCTCCAAATACAGTCACATTAGGGGTAGGGCTTCAATATAGGAATTTGGGGGCAAGACTTGAGGACAGAATTCAGTCCACAACAGAGGCTATAACAAAGAGAACCCAAAATAAGGTAAACATTTATTTCTCTTACTTGCTTTCCAGAGGTAGCAGGCACTCTGGGCCTGGTAGGTGACAGCTCCATAACATCAGAGGACTAAGATCCTTCTGTTTTGTATCTTGGCCATTCTCAAAGGCATTGTCCTCATATGGTTCTTCCTCACAATGTCTGCATCTAGCCTGCAGGAAGGGAGCCATTGTTTGAAGGTAGGACAGGGAAGATAAAGCATAATTTTTATTTACAATGTATTGGCGATATTTTATTGGCATAGCCACACCTAGCTGCAAATGAGGCTGGGAAATATACTTTCCAGCTGGCAACCACATGCCCAGCTCATGCTAAGTGGAGGTGGGCAGTCTGTTACTATAAGGAAGAAGAGGAGAATTGTTACTGAGGAAATTTATTGCTTCTGTCACAAACAGTGAACAAAAGCTACAAAAATCTCTTTCCCTTTGGAGCTTACATTTTGGCGGTGACAAAAGAGAGAGAAGATGAACAAATCAACAACTAAACCACCCTACAGTTATTTTCCAGTAATAAAGCTGACCATATTGTTCATGATGGCCACTCATCTGCCATCATGGCATGGGATGGCATTCCCTGGGCACCAAGAACTTCCATACCCCAGAGCTTGCCAACACGCCATGATTCCCTTTGCCTTGGCATGTTGATTTTTCTTTATGCTTCAGCTGGTACAGAAGTAATACGTAACATGCAAAACCTTGTGTGTCAGAAGGTAAAAAGTATCAGAGAGAAATAAAACAGGGAAAAGGAATTGGGAATGCCAGGTGTCGTGGGGTAAGCATGTTGCTGTTTTAAATAGGGTGGTCAGAAGTTGCTTGTTTACAAACTGGATAGCTGTGAGCAAAGCTGTGGGTCGCCATCAAAGCCTGCCACTAACCTCAGTGGGCGTGGGAAACCGCCTGTCACCAATAGATGGCGGGAGAGGTCTTGCTTTGTTATGTCTGGGCCATTGCACTGATCATCTGCTTATTTTGTTTTTTAAAAAATAGTTAAATATGGAATACTTCATGAATTCATGTGTCATCCTTGCACATGGACCCCACTAATCTTCCCTGTACAACCCCAGTTTTAGTATATGTGCTGCCCAGGCAAGTGCTCTGCTCACTTTAGAGGTGATTTTGCGAAGTGTGCTTATAATCTTTTGAAGTCCTCAGCCCTAAGAAGATGATATGTCTCCCCTCAAATATGTACCTCAAGATGAAAAATAACTCCAAGGCCAAATGCAGTGGCTCAGGCTTCTAATCCGAGCTACTCCGAAGGCCAAGGTAGGAGGATGCTTGAGGCCAGGAGTTTGAGACCAGTCTGGGCAAGACAGCAAGAGCCTTCTCTACGAACAGATTGAACAATTAGCCAGGTATAGTGGCACATCCCTATAGTCCCAGCTACTTGGGAGGTTAAACTGGGAGGATTGCTTGAGCTCAGGATTTGGAGGCTATAGTGAGCCATGATCATGCCACTGCGCTGCAGCCTGGGTGACATAACGAGACCCCATCTTTTAAACAAGAACTCCAGACCAGGAAGTTAGTCTTTTTCCATGACAATTACTTGTTCTTTTAAATGTCAAATATTAATTTTTCCAAAACAAAATTTTGAAGACAATTTTTGCTTTAGCTCTGGGTGCATGTTTTATCTGCCAGGTAGGCGATCAACTAGTTTTACAACATTATTCACCTCAGTGATTTCCAGTAGGGATAAAAGGAACAAATATTCAAAGTGCTAATAAGAAAGGCATCCAATTACAATGGGAAAGAAAAAAAGAAGTGACGTTGCACAGAAATGTACATCTTCATATGTAACTTACATCCTGCTACTTGGTTTGGACTTGGGATCAAATGCCTTATAGGTCACTGCTATGAGATGTCACAGCATGGTCAAAAATGGTGTTGGTTATAAAAATGGTGTTGGGTGTAAAAAAGAATTGATATTCAGTTTATTACATTTATAAGTTCAGAAGCCTAGTTGTTCCTTAAGTTTTGATTCAAACTTACAAATTTTATCATTTTATTTATTTACTAACCTAGTTTTTTTAATTACTTTTAAAAACCCTAGTTTTTTTCAATTACTTTAAGAAATCTTTTGACTAATGTTTGTCTCATTTGTGACTTAATTAAAAGGCTTGAAATATTTTATACGACATTTGTACATTTAACAGATTGTACTTCTGTCTTAGGTTCTTCAGTTATCTCACTCAGCAAACTTTTCTGAATACTTAAATGATTTAGGCTGGGCGTGGTGGCTCATGCTTGTAATCCCAGCACTTTGGGAAGCCAAGGTGGGTGGATCATCTGAGGTCAGGAGTTCGAGACCAGCCTGGCCAACATGGTGAAACCCCATCTCTATTAAAATTACAAAAATTAGCCAGGCATGGTGGTGGGCACCTGTAATCCCAGCTACTTGAGAGGCTGAGGCAGAAGAATTGCTTGAATCCGGGAGGTGGAGGTTGCAGTGAGCTGAGATTGTGACACTGTATTCCAGCTTGGGTGACAGAGTAAAACTCCATCTAAAAAAAAAAAAAAATGTATATATATGTGTGTGTGTGTGTATATATATATACACATACACACACATATATATTTTTATATAGATATATAATGAATATTATGTAAATCAGTGGCTTTAAAGTTCTTTAAAATATTCCAGAAAAGAAAATTAATGTAGTATGGTTTTGACTTAAAATCACAAATCTAAATCAAGTACTCAATGACACATTTTAAATTGACATTATAAGCTGCCACTCTAAGAGTTTAAATTTTTAACATCATGACATATAAACTGCTAAGTTTTAACATGTTCTTCAACACAAAAAGTCTTAATGTTTCTGATGTCTTTGAAGATTTTTAGGTCTCAGATCTCACTCTTGGCATAAATAAAAGTTGTGTGCTCATATACCTATTGTAGAGCCAGAGGTTCACTTGGGCACAGGTCTGGAATAGAAGATAATCAGGGGAATTCTTTTTACGCCAACTAAGGAAACTATGAGATTATCCATGTAAATTTGAGGGAAGCTTTCTATATTGGTTTCTTATGTTGCTGCAGCAGATTACTTCAAACCTATGTGGCTTAAAACAGCACACATTTATTATCTTACAGTTTTGGAGGCCAGACATCTAAAATGGGTCAGCAGGGCTATGTTCTCTCTGGAGGCTCTAGGTGGAGAATGTGTTTTCTTGCCCTTCCCAGCATCTAAAGGCTACCTGCATTCTTTAACTCATGACCCCTTCCTCTGTCTGCAAAGCCAGCACTATAGTATCTTCAAATCTGTCTCCCTGACCTCTGTTTCCATCATATGCCACCTGTTTCTGGCTTTAACCCATTTGCCTTTCTCTTGTAAGGACCCTTGTGATTCCATTGGGCCTGCCGGGTACCCCAGGATCATCTTCCCATCTCAAGATTCTTAATCACATCTGCAAAATCTCTTTTGCCATGTAAGGTAATATAAAGGCATATATACAGGTTTTGGAGATTCGGACATGGATATTTTTGGGAGGCCGTTATTCTGTCTACTCTCCTTCTGCAAACATGTAAGGACCAGATGCTGATCTGACTGTCCAAATCCCCAACAAGCCACACTGGGCTTTACATGAGTGACCCTTAACTTCAATTGAGGGATGTTCCCATAGCCCATGTTCCTGGATTCAAATTCCATGTATTGGCTAGTTTTTCTGTCTACATTCCAAAGTCTGCAGCCATTTTATTGCTTGATTGATTTTGCATGAGGCTATCATATACAAATCTCTTTCTGCTTTGATCCAAAGACTTTTGAACTTGACAAGAATTCTGCATTCTTACACATACTTCTTAAAACATAGAATTCTTATAGTGCTGGGTGATGGTATACTGAATTCCGGATGTCTCTTGTGGCTTTGTCAAGGCTCACAGGACTTCTCTTATGATAGCCATTTAGTACATGAGCCATTATTAAGTATAGAAACCTCTATGGGCATACCTGAGAGCTGTGCTATCTTCATGTTTCTTGGTGAGCTGGGATACTTCTGTAGTGTTTACTGCTCAGCTTCACAATACCACAGAATAGATGTATAACTGAGAGCCTTCTGAGCCCTGGCATGACCAGGGAAAAAGCGGGAGACCTTAGTAGGATCCCATGTGGATCCTGGACATACCCCAGCCTTACTCAATTAGTGTCTCTAGGGTTGGGACCTGAGAATCTACCTGAGAATCTCTCTCTCCAAGAGACCTTTGTGCACACGAGGGAGATCCACCTTTACGGTGTCCTTTCCACACAGCGGTGGAGTCTCCAGGCAGTGGCAACATCTCTCATTCCCATTACTCTAGCACTACAATTTTTTGCATGCTATACATGTGTTTAGAAACTACAGGCTCTAGAACAGGACAGAGTGGCTTGTTTGGGTCCCTCCACTCCCTAGTTGTGTGATCTTGGACAAGAATCCTTACATTCCCTGGCCTCATCTTCCTCATCAATGAGATGGAACATATTATTGGCACTGGCACCCACATCATATGGTTGCTGTGAAGCTCATTGTGTTAAGACATTTGAAATATTCAGAACACTGGCTGGTACATGGTAAGTACTCAATAATTCTTGGCTATTTGAAGAGTTATGTAATATACAAATGCTGCCTATAATCTGTGTTTTAGTTTGGGAAAGGCTATTATGGAGAAGATGTTGACCCAACTTTCATCTCGACTTCATAACCAAGCGTTGAGAAAACTGGATTTTCCTGTATGTATCCTTCTCAGATTCCATTTGCTTGCACAATACTGCAGTTCTTTCTGTTTCCTTTCCCTAAACGTAGATGCATGTTGTACAACAGAAGACATCAAGATGAGAAGGGGCCAGAAAGGGCATATAGATAGACCAACAGCCACAGAAATAATAACTATATCATAAGAAAAATATTAACTACATTTGTTGACCATGCCTTAGTCTATTCAGGCTGCTATAACAAGATAGGGTGGCTTATAAATAATAGGATTTTATTTCTCACAGTTATGGGGGCTAGAAAATCCAAGATAAATGTGTCAGCAAATTCAGTGTCAGGTGAGGACCCACTTTCTCATGGACAGCTGTCTTCTCATTCTAACCTCAACAGCATAAGGAGTGAGAGGTCTCTTTCAAGCATCATTCATAAGAACATTAATCTCATTCCTGCGGGCTCCACCCCTATGACTTAATCACCTTCCAAAAACCCAGTCTTCTAATCTTATCACCTCAGGGTATAAGTATTTCAACATACAAATCTTGGGGGACATGTACATGTAGACCATAGAAGACCATTTACTATGTGTGAGGGTTGATTTTATGTGTCAACTTGATTAGGCCATCGTATCCAGTTTTAGGTCAAACACCAGTCTAGATGTTGCTGTGAAGGCATTTTTTAGACGTGATTAACATTTAAATCTGTACTCTCTGAGGAAATCATATTACCCTCCATCATGTGGGCAGGCCTTATCGTGTTAAGACAATTGAAGGTCTTAAGAAAGAAAGATGGATATCCCCCAAGAAAGAAGTTCTGTCTTCAGACTGCTTTTAGACTCTAGCTGCAATGCCAACTCTTCCCTGGGGTGCCAGCCTGCTCATCTGCCATGCAGATTTTGGACTTGCCAGCCCCCACAATCACATGAGCCAATTCTTCAAAGTCTCTGTTTCTCTCTCTCTCCCCATAGATATAATAGATACAGATAACATAGATCAGCTAGATAAAGACAGTGATAGATACAGTAGATTCTTAGAGAGATGGATAGACAGGTCAATCTAGAGAGAGACCTATCTCTATTTTTATTCTATCAGTTCTGTTTCTCTGGAGAACCCTGACCTAGACTAATGCAGTATGTGACAGTCCAGCACTGATCCTTTGCACAACTCCAGAGGGCACCATTCACTCTGAGCTGAAACATGCCAGGAGTGGTATAAATGCTTTGCATGTGGTCTCTTTTGGAACCCTCATGATAGCTCTTTGAGGGAGCTGATATTTTTATTCCCATTTTAAAGATGGGAAAATCAAGAGGTAAGAGAGTCAGCTCCCAAACCCAGGGTCTTTAATAGCTCAGTGTAGGTGAGACTCAAAGCAGCTGTGTCCAGGACATTAAATCAGTTAAAGAGCAGTGCCAAGACTAGAGCCAACACCTCCATTCTTGTCATGCTGCCTTTTCACACCAACAAGCTTCCTCACATAAAGAGAGAAAATTTAGAACCTTGCTTCACAAGAGCAAGCAGAGAAAGAAAGAAAATTAGTCCCGACTGGAACATTTCCGGTGAGTGCTCAACTATATTTTGTATTAGCTACCACTGGTTAAGAGCCACAGGCCCCTGAGAACTCAAGATGAAGCAATTTTCCAGTTTGTGACTTCAACTTGCCTCCTATTCTCTTGCTTTTTGTAGCTCAACTTTCAATATGACTTTGAGGCACGTAGAAATGCCTACCTAGGTGTCCTTCTGGGCTTTATGCTGGAGCTTTTCAGCAAGGAAAGGTCAGGCAAGAAGTGCTGGGCTTATTTGCATCCCCTCAGTCTTGAGACTGAAATAAAAACTCTTTGTCCAAGGAAAGAGCCTAGCTCTTCTCTTGATTGTTGTCTGAGGCAGAGAGACCCGTAGCTTTTAAGAAGCCCTATGTTGTCTTTCTGAAGTGAGGTTTGTTTTCTATGTCCCCACCAGGTATTAGTCCACTTAGGAAATAAAGTGTTAAAAGCAATTGCCTGACCAGTTCCAGCTAACCCAGGAGTTGCCAAATCCATGCTTCTTGCACAGTTTATAAAATATTTTCTTTGTAGTTGTCCTTGAAGCCCAAGAGGAACTAATGGCTTTAACTACCAGCCTACGTGTTTCAAAGTGATTTCCACATCAGGAAGCCATTGTCGGCTTCCCCAAACACTTAATTGGTATAGGATGTGAGCAATTCTGAAAGGCCATGCTTCTTGTTCTAGCCTCAATTCGTTGCTCAGATAAGAGCTGGTTTTCAGCAACGATTTCCATTTCTGCCTCCTTGTGTGTGCTAAATCATTTATGGCTCCGTTTTTTTATGGAATAAAAGACTCCTTTGGTCATGAAAAAGCATTATAATCAGTCCTGGCACCCAAGAAATGGAGTTGGCTTTGCGGTCACAAAGACCAAAGTGCTCTGTGTTGGCATAAAATCAAGGAAGAACAGCATCAAAAATAGCCTTTGCAAGTGCATAGTAGTATAGAGCACAGCCTCTAAAATCTAGACAAGTTAACTTCTTTCGCTGTAGACCTCAGTTTCCTCATTTGTCAATTGGGGTTATAATGGTACTTCCCTTATGGGGTAATTCAGGGTTTAAGTGCAATATGCACAAAAACTTCCTAGAATAGAAACTGGCACATGACATATTATACAAAACAAGTATTTATCATCCTCCTTCTCTCTTCTTCCCCTCTAGCATCGCCATCATCATTCTCATCGCCAGCATCTTTGACTAAGAACATCTTTTTAGAAATGATGCAAAACTCCAGAGTTATAAAGAAGAAAAATTAAATGCTTAACCACATAAAAATAAAAAATGTATATACGAAAAAATAAATCCATAAACACAGTCCAAAGATAAATTCTAAACTGGGAGAAAAATGTTCTCCACACATTTGCCAGATTAAGGCATTATTTCCATTTACAAATATAAACAACCTGCTTTAAAAAAAATGCTGAAGAAAATGAACAAAGGAGAAAGAGAAAGAATGAGAATAAAAGAAAGAAATATGGTTAAAAGAGATAATTTTTAGCACTTTGGGAGCCTGAGGCAGGTGGATCACTTGAGGTCAGGAGTTCAAGATCAGCCTGACCAACATGACAAAACCCGTCTCTACTGAAAATACAAAAAATTAGCCAGGTGTCGTGGTGCATGCCTGCAATCCCAGCTACTCAGGAGGCTGAGGCGGGGGAATGGCTTGAATCCAGGAGGCTAAGTTTGCAGTGAGCCAAGATAGCACCACTGCACTCCAGCCTGGGTGATAGAGCAAGACTCCAACCAAAAAAAAAAAAAAAAAAGAAAAGTGTTCTCCACCTCTGCAATGGGCAATTTGGTAATTCTCAAAATCATAAAATTTTAAGTGTAATTTAAGAATAATTTCCTTAAACTGTAATAGGACTAATAGAAGTGTATTTTAGCATTCTTTGCAATAGAAAGTCTTGGCCATAACCTAATACCCTTTAATAGTAGATTAGTTAAATGAACTACCTATATAATGTTGTGTTTGTCATCTATTACTGCATAGCGAATCACCCTGAAACGTAGCAGCTTACGGCAACACACATTTACCATCTCACGGTATCTATGGATCAGGAATCCAGGTATGGTTTAGAGACTACAGTCTGACATTGGCCAGCAATTGTGGTCATTTCTAGACTGACTGGAGAGGGATTGGCTTCCAAGCTCACCCCATGGTTGTTGGCAGAATTCAGTTATTTGCAGGCTGTTGGCCAGGAACCTGCCCTCGGTCCCTTGGATCTCTATATAGGGCAGTTCATGGCATGGCAACTTGCTTCCTCAAGAGTGAGCAAGGGAAAGACCCTGAAAGACAGTGACAGCAATATGAAAGTCACAGCCTTTTATAACCTAATCTCAGAGGTGACAGTATTAGTCTGTTCTCACACTGCTAATAAAGACATACCTGAGACTGGGTAATTTAAAAATGAAAGAGGTTTAATTGACTCACAGTCCCATACAGATGTGGAGGCCTCAAAATCATGGCAGAAGGCGAATGAGGAGCAAAGTCACGTCTTACGTGGTGGCAGGCAAGAGGGCTTGCGCAGGGGAAACTCCCATTTATACACCATCGGATCTTGTGAGACTTACTACCACAAGAGCAGCATGGAAGAAACCATCCCCACGATTCAATTATCTTTACCTGGCCCCATCCTTGACACATGAGGATTGTTACAATTCAAGGTGAGATTTGGGCAGGGACACAGCCAAACCACATCAGTGACATCCCACCCCTTTTGCTACATTCTAGTCATTAGAAGCAAGTCATTAAGAAGTGCAAACATCATGAGTTTTCACTCCTAAATTCTTCAATATTCATCTTTAAAAAATAAGGACATTCTTCTCCTTAACCACAATGCCATTATGACATCTGAAGTAATTAAAATAATTCCTAAGTCCTTGTTTCCATCCTAAAATGTTTCCAGTTGTCCCAAAACGTCTCTTACAGACGGTTTATTAGAACCACGAGCCAATTAAGATCCACATGTTGCATACATTTGATTGTTGTATCTCTTAACTCTCTTCTAATCTTAAGCACCCCGTCTGTTTTCAGGCTATGAATTTGGTGAAAAGAAAGGAGGCCAGTGATCCCACCTTGTGGATTTATCTGTGTACTTTTTTGTGATATACTTTAACTTGTTCCACTAACTCCTGTATTTCTCATAAACTAGATGTTAGATCTAAAGGCTTAATTACATTTAGCAAGACTATTTCATAAGTGACGCTGTGTCCTCCGAATTCTAGGAGGCACATAATGTCTGGTTGTGCCACCACTGATGATATTTAAATTGATGAGAATGGTCTTTTTAACTATTCATATGAAAACCTGCTTAAAACCCTGTAAACTCCATCACAAATAGAATAAAACCCTAGCTCCTACCATATAGTCTTGCTCTTGTCTGCTTCTTTCCCCGTTGGTGACTACACGTCAACCACACTGTTACTATCCCTCAAATTTGCCAAGCCCTCTCTCAACCTAGACTCTTTGCACTTATGCTTGGGACACTCTCCCCCTAGAACTTTTTGTGGCTGGCTGCTTCTCAGCTCTTTCCAAAAGCCCTTCTTCCCAAGCCACTCTCTGACTCAGAGGCCTGTTTTATTTTCTTTGGCATTTATCACAAGTTGAAGCAATTTTATTTTTTGCTTGTGTATGTCTTTAGGTGTTTATGAGTTATGCTTGTGTAGGTCAAAATGTGCTTATGAGTCTGTCCTCCCACACTGGAATGTAACTCCTTAAGGGCAGGGTGCTCACCACTGTACCCTAAAAATTTGAAACAAGCCGCCCAGGTACTTAAGTATTTGTTAAGCAAATAAATGAATCTGAACCAGCATCTTTTCAAGATGGTTTATGTTAAGATACAGTTTCTAAGACACCTAACCTGATGAGAATAAAAACATAGCACTGGTTACTATTTGTATTTTGGGGAGGAGATTGTTTGTGCTTCTGTCTTCACTTCTTTTTTTGGAGGGATGTATAATGCTTTCATACCAGAGAACGTTGCTGTTCAAAATGTGGTCCACAGACCAGCAGCATCAATATCACCTGGGATCTTGTTAGCAATGCAAAATGTTAGACCCCAGCCCAGACCTATGAATCAGAAGCTGTACTTAACGAGATCCCCAGGTGATTTGAGTACATTTTAAAAATTAAGAAGGGCTGATATAAATCCTGGTCTCTTCCACTCCTCCTTCCCACCCTACTCTCCAATTGCACCCAGCCTCCCCATTGTTAAGCCTTACTGGCCCATCCCAGGAAGAAGCTTCTGGTGCCTCTTGAACTATTTACCTAACGGCTTATCTTCTCAGGATTCTTCCCTCTGGATTTTGTTCTGTTTATAAATACTGAGGCTGAAATGTAAACCATGTTGAAGCTCTTCTCCAAAAGGCCTGCGTGTCCTGGTAAGCCTTTACATCTGCAGGTATCTATTGACATATCTTAAGCAAACAGTTTTAAATGATTCCACTGGTGCCCTGAGTTTAGCTTTTCCCTTTATCTTGCCTGGTAAGCAGACTGAGGTTAATGTTTATTTTTAAAACATGCAATATTCACAATGTTTCATAAACGGGGGTTGAAGTCACAAACCACAAGCCACGTAACTGGGCTTTGAGCTCATTCTGCATGATTCTAAAGCCTGGGCTGCTAACCTCTATGGAGCAATCGGCATAAAAGTATGCTTTAGGAGAGCACCATTTGTCCATTCAAAAGGTATGTGAGGGCGTTGGGTGATAAAGAAATGTAGAACTCTTCAGCCCACCAAAAGAGGAGATGAAACAAGCACAAAAGTAACCTTACAATGTTGTGTCACGTAAATGGTGTAACATACACTGGGTACAGTAGAGGACTTTATGGAGGAGGCAGCAGGCACAGGTGCCTTTGAGGAGCAGAAGGCGTAGGAAATCAGTGTCCTAGGACTGTCCCCAAGCCCTTAGATCTAACTTGATTCAGGATCTTGGGTGTCTTCTAGAAAATCACTAGGCTTCAGTTTCTTTAGGATGTGCCCAGCAATCCTGTAGGACCCAGGATAAAGGGTATTTGCCTTCATGCAACAGAATTTTCCTAATCACTTACTACATGCCAGGGACAGCCCTAAGAACTGGGAGTCCCGCAGTAAAATAACAGGCAAAATACCTCATTCTGTGGGGCTTATTTTCTAACGAGCCATAAACAGATAAATAATGTTTGAAATCCTCGATGGTTTTGGTGTACAGAAAAGACCATTGCAAAGTGTATCTTGGTTCTAGAAATTAATGATTAATTTATTAAAGGCACATGTTTTTAAAAAGCAAGGGTTTAAGCTCAGCTTGTGTCTACCGGCAAGTCTCAAAACTGTGAGCCGTCATTTTTAAAGATTGTTTGAAGATTTGAGTTCATTTGCAAACTCAATTAATTCCAACACTATCAAACATTTTAAGCTACATTTATAAATTCTGTGTATTCAGTTTCACTGTTTAGAAGCTCATTTGTGTTACTGATAAATCTTCCTAGGTACCTAAGTAATTTACATATGTCTATTAAAATAAGAGAATAAATGTAATTTTTAAAATGTCTTAAATATTCTAACTATATATATACTTAATAAGATCTCAAATTAAAATTCTAAGCCAATAGCAATTATTACTCAATTACATATTTGAAATGAGTATTACTTGGCTGATATGTTCATTCTAATAGACCAAATTCTTGTAAATATAGTAAGTACATAAAATATGCATTTTAACATGAAATATTTATATACATATTAATATTATGACTTGATTATCCTAAATATTCTAATAATCATAAATTTTCCCAGGGATAAAACATGCTTAATCTTAAAAAAAAGCAATTATATCAGCACTTTCAGGTTTGGGGTTTACTGAGTTTAATGACTAAGGTATGGCTAGATCTTGGAGGGTCTAATCAGCCAGCTGAATTCCTTCTTAACTATTCATATCACTACTCTGCTTAAAACCCTGTAAACTCCATCAAAAACAGAATAAAACCCTAGCTCCTTACCATAGTCTTGCTCTTGTCTACTTCTTTCCCCATTGTGACTACACATTGAAAGAAGCCTAAAGAAGAAGGTGATGGCTTCACCTACATTCTTTATATTCATGTAACTCATAACTCCTCAGTCAGATGGCCACATGCTGTTAGTTTTTGCATTTCTTTCACTCTTGGATAAAGGCATGTGATGCTTAATATTGAGTGTCAACTTGATTAGATTGAAGGATGCAAAATATCGTTCCTGGTTGTGTCTGTGAGGGTGTTGCCAAAGGAGATTAATATTAGAGTCAGTGGGCTGGGAGAGGCAGACCCACCCTCCGTCTGGGTGGCCACCATCTAATCAGCTGCCAGTGTGGCTAGGATAAAAGTAGGCAGAGAGACAAGGAAAGACGGGACTGTTTCAGTCTTCGGCGCTCCATCTTTCTCCAGTGCTGGATGTGTCCTGCCCTTGAACATCAGACTTCAAGTTCTTCCGCTCCTTTGTCTCTTGGACTTTCACCAGTGGTTTGCCAGGGGCTCTCAGGCCTTTGGCCACAGACTGAAGTTTGCACTGTCAGCATCCCTACTTTTGAGATTTGGGGACTAGGACCGGCTTCCTTGCTCCTCAGCTCGCAGACAGTCTATTGTTGGACTTCACCTTGTGATCGTGTGAGTCAATACTCCTTAATAAACTCCCCTTTCATATGTACATCTATCCTATTAGTCCTGTCCATCTAGAGAACCACGACTAATGCAGAACACATGAACTTGACCAGAATTTGGCTTTTTCCCCCTTCAGAATCTAAAGGCCACAGAGCTCTTACAAATTTCAGATTAAATTGTGGATATCTCTCAGGAAGGTGTGGAATTTTTAAGCCTAATGTCCAAGGTCATTCTATGGACAAGCCACACCATATGAAAAGAAAACTAAAGCAGAGGGATCAGAGAGTGACAGGAAAGGCATTGTTATGTACGGTGCTCAAGGGTGACTGTGGGGTCAGATCCTGAATGATGGAAGTGACAGGCCGATGCCGGTGCCTGGGGGAGTAGTGCTCCAGGTAGAGGAAACAGGAGATGCAGATGCAAAGGCCCTATGGAGGGAGTGTGCTTTACATTTTTTTTTTTTTTTTTTTTTTTTTTTGAGACAAGAGTCTTGCTCTGTCGCCCAGGCTGAAGTGCAATAGTGCGATCTCAGTTCACTGCATCATCCGCCTCTTAGGCTCAAGCAATCCTCCTGCCTCAGTCTCCCAAGAAGCTGGGATTACAGGCGCCGGCCACCATGCCTCGCTAATTTTTGTACTTTTAGGAGAGACAGGGTTTCACCATGTTGGCCAGGTTGCTCTCAAACTCCTGACCTCAAGTGATTCCCTTGCCTTGGCCTCCTAAACTGCTGGGATTACAGACATGAACCACCTTGCCAAGCCCAGGCTTGGCATTTTAAAGGAGCATCAAGGAGGCCAAGGGATTTGAGTTATGAGTGAGGGGACAGTAGTAAAAGATGAAAGCAGAGGAGAATGGGGCGGGATATTGGGATGGGGGCAGTTGACACATTTCCTTAGGAACCAGGATAAGGGGCCTGGATTCCTTTCTGAATGATGTAGGAAACCATTTGACTGGACTTAGGTTTTAAAAAGCATTCCCTGTCTGCCTATTGGTGAATAGAATGTCGTCAGGCTGGGCAAACGCAGAAAAACTATAGGCCAGTCCAAGCCAGGTGCGGTGGCTCATACCTATAATCCCAGCACTTTGGGAGGCCAAGGTGGGTGGATCACTTGAGGCCAGGAGTTTAAGACCAGCTTGCCAACATGGTAAACCTCATCTCTACTAAAAATACAAAAATTGCCTGGGAGCGGTGGCTCACGCTTGTAATCCCAGCACTTTGGGAGGCCGAGGTGGGCAGATCATGAGGTCAAGAGATAAAGACCATTCTGGTCAACAACGTGAAACCCCATCTCTACTAAAAATGAAAAAAAAAAAAAAAAAAAAAAAAATTAGCTAGGTATGGTGGCACATGCCTGTAGTCCCAGCTACTCAGAAGGCTGAAGCAAGAGAATTGCTTGAACCCAGGAGGCTGAGATTGCAGTGAGCCAAGATCATGCCACTGTACTACAGCCTGGGTGACAGTGTGAGACTGTCTCAAAAAAAAAAAAAAAAAGTACAAAAATTAGCCAGGCATGGTGGTGTATGCCTATAATCCCAGCTGCTTGGGAAGCTGAGGCAGGATAATCGCTAGAACCTGGGAGGTGAAGGTTGCAGTGAGCCGAGATCACACCACTGCACTTTAGCCTGGGTGACAGAGTGAGACTCTGTCTCAAAAAACAAACAAACAAACAAAAAAACAGGGAAGTCCAGAAGGCACAGCAGTCTGTAGTGCCAATGGAAATTGTGCCAAGTGGCTGGCTTCCAGATGCCTTCTCAAGGCAGTACCACCATGATTGGCTGAGGGATGTGAGACCAAGAGAGGAATCTAAGGGAACAGTGTAACTGGAAGAATGGAGTGACTTGTTTCTGAGATGGAAGACACTGGCATAGTAACAAATGGGGTCAGGAAGATCAGGGGTTCAGTCAGACACATGTCAGGTGGGAGACATCCAGGGGAGACTCAAGGAGCAGCTGGACACATGCACCTGGAACTCACACTGGAGGCAGGAGCCACGCTGTGGGCTGACTCTGATCTACCCTAAGCTCTAGACTGAATGTCCAGCTGCTCTTTGGTGCCCCCATCAGGATGTCTACGTGCACCTCTGATGCTCAGCAAGAAGCAATTACTGCCGATTAGCACTATCTGCCATGGGTGGCTGGTCCGGGTCAGGCTAGAGGAAGTACCTGGTATGTTCTTCCAGGAAAATAAGTAGTGTCATCTCAGTGGCTTATCAGAATTTCTGGCTCCTTTTGTAATGGAGTTTCAAAGATTAATGTACTGTACCTCCAAATTTCTAGTTCATACTTGAACCAACTTAGGTAACATGCTTTGGGTGTACAATAGACTCTAATGATTTGATGTCAAAACATGAATCCGAATCCCTTCACTTAACTACTCCCAGTGTTCAAGCATTAAGTTCCAGTGTTAAGCATGAGTGCCTCTCACGTGCTGGTGTATTCATTTATTAAGGCTGCCACAACCAATGACCACAAACTGTATGGCTTAAAGCAACAGAAATGTATTCTTTCACAGTGGTGGAGGCCAGAAGTCGGAGCAGAAGTCAGACCAAGTGTGCAGGGCCACCCTGTCTCTGGAGGCCCTGAGGGAGGATCAGTCCCTCCTTTTGCTCTTCCAGATTCTGGTGGCTCCAGGTGTTCCTGTGGCTACATCGCTCCAATCTCTGCCTCCATCTTTGCATGGACTTCTCTGTGTCTGTGTCTCTGCCTCTGTCTCTTATAAGGACCCATTGGATTTGGATCCCACCCAGATAATTCAGGAGATCCTACATTAATTATATCTACAAAGACCCTTTTTCCAAATAAGATCATATTCACCGGTTATAGGGGTTAGGATGTGGAAGTATTTGGGGGCAGAGAGGGACTATTCAACCCACTACTGCTGGTTGGTGACAGATACAGGAAAGATGTAACCCATTTCCACACTCCTCTGTTAATTCAATAAACATTTATTGAGTACATGCTGTATACAAGACCTCATGTTTGGCATTATAGACACCAAGATGAAAATAATAAGCAAAGGTCTTACAAAGACCTCACAGTTTTATTAGGGGAATGGGATCAAAAAGGCTCAGCATACCTAGGCAAGCTGAGCCTTTTTGATCCCATTCCCCTAATAAAACATATTAAAAATAATATGGTATTCTTGTATTATTTAATCCCCCCAACTCTGGAAGGTAGCTATTAGTGTTCTCATTTCTGGATGTATACACTGTGCCTCAGAGAAGTGAAGTGACTTGCATGGGATGATGATTGGTAGGTGGCGCAGTCAGGATTTAAACCTGGGTCTGCCCACCGGCAGCATACCCTGTTCTGTGCACTTTAACATCAACTCCTCAATCATACCCACTGGGACATCACACGTGCACATAATTAAATGCTGACTTCTGTGACACAGGGTTCAAAATGGATGTAAATGGATTTTAAAAATAGACTCTCATTTAAATATGCAAGGAAAAGTATTCTTGGAATCTTCTGGTCAACGCTTTTTGGGAAACATTTGGGAATCACACACTTTTATATTCTGTAAATCTACCCGTGCCGGTCTTAGGTTTGCTTAAAATATGGTAGTCTCAGAAGCCTCAATCCTATTAAAGAACATGAGAATGATAAAACTTGTCTTTGCCTGGGCTTTGTCAACCCAGGCTCTGTATTTCGTCTGAGAGAGAGAGACTCTTAAATATGTTGTGTCAAAAAAACTATTGATTATAATCAATAGTGTTTTTGTAATTGACTATAACTAGATTGGACACAGATTCACCAACCAATACCCTGGAAATGTACCCCTTGTATAAAGACCAAGTAATCAGAAACACGGATTTCATGCATAATTCTTACCTGGTAAGGAAGTGAGGTTTTATTTTATTTTCTTTTTCTAGTGTGGCCCAGTAAACAGCAGACCTGGGTATACTCTTAGCAATGCCAGTTCTGAGCCCAGTGATCCAGGACACATTGCTTTCAGCCTCTGAGCCTCATGCTTCTTATCACTAAGGTGAATATTTGTGCGAGGTGATCTTTGAGGTCCCTTTTGGCTCAGAAGTATATGAACTGTGAGGCTAAATATTTAGTGCTAATTATATTTGCTGGGATGTGTGTTCTTTATGGCTAGGCTTAGTTTACATTTTTTTATGAGACAGATGAATGAAGTTAATAAGAATAGTTAATTTAAAAGGATACTGAATTCCCAGAAGGTATTTTATTATGAATTTAATTATGAAAAGTGGTAATTGCTTCACTCCAAGACTTGAAATTTGTCCAGTTGCTCGGTGTACTAAGTGAGGGACAGTTTTTCTCAAGCCTGCCTCAGCTCTTTACTAATACCAGTGATGCAAGAACAGCTCTCTTTAAAAAAAAAAAAAAAGGTTTTTAGAGATGGGGACTCATCACATTGCCTAGGCTGAAGTTGAACTCCTGGGTGCAAGTGATGCTCCTACCTCAGCCTCATGACTATCTGGGATTAACAGTGCCTACCCCTGAACCAAGCTTTACTTTCTAACTATGGAAAGAAAGAGTGTGGGAGAGCTAGTCAGTTTGCATAATGGGTCTCTTATCTTTAATGTCTGTACAACAGACAAGAAACCTACATGTTAAAATGTAGCTTCATTACTATCAATCTACCGTGTGTTCTGAGTATAGGGTTGCCACCAGCCTGTGTGGCACTTTCATTGCAAATTAGCAAAAGTAACCCTTTTTCAAAGAACACGCACAGCTCTGCACAAAAACAGCTTGGGAAGCAGATGGCTCTGCACCAGGGTGTGGTTTGACAAGTGGAGCTGGGGATGAGTTGCAGTTCTCACTTTTTCCCTTAGCTGAGCATGTCTGTGCAGTGCATACAATACCCCAGTGGACAAGGCGGTCCTGCCTGGCTCAATCTCTTACATTCTTTCTGCTTCTCCAAGGAAGTGGCTGGTCTTTGCTTTGAAAAAAGTCCTTGATCACTGCTTTGAAAATAGCCTTCTCTGAGGTTGCAAGCAGAGGGTCTGAAACACTGAAGGGCCTTGGAATTAGGAGAGGGGATGGTATCTTTGAGAAATGGAGAGAAAAACCATTGTGGTAGAAATCAGCAAACAAGATGAAGGCAGGAGACAGGCTGTAGAGATGGACCAAGGTCAGTTTTTTTTGTTGTTGTTGTTTTTTTTTTTTAAATCTCTAAGCCATTGGTGAAGGGCATTTTCCTAAGAACAATGGGACTTGGTAGGCTGGTTTTAAGCATGGAAGGGTTTAAATAGATCAAATTGGCTTCCCTGTTGAGTGAGAGTTGTAGGAAGCCTTATTCAGAGGTAAGCGATGCTGGTGGCTTGGACAAGGGTGATGTTGGAGAAACGTGGGTGGATTTTAGAGTAAAATTATCTCATGAATTAAAGTTATCTAGAAATGATGATGGATCTGATTAAGGAATGAAGGGAAGGTAAGGAGTAATTTCAAAAGTAATAATAATAGCTGATATGGTACCAGGCACCATTCTAAGGGCTTTACATATATTAGCTCATTTAATCTATGAAGGAGGGACTATGATTTTCCTCACTTTATACAGGAGTAACTTGAGGCACAAAAAGTTTAAATACCTTGTCCAAGGTTCCATAGCACACAGTCTGAGTTGAGATGTGAACACACAGTCTGAGGTTTAAGTCCTTGTTCTAAACCAGTGATTCTCGAAGGAGACATTTTTGGTTGTCACAGCTGGGGCTGGAGTGCAACTAATATCTAGGGATAGATGCCAGAGATGCTGCTAACTATCCTACAATGCCCAGGACAGTCTCCATGACGAGAAATTACCCAGGCCAAAATGTCACTAGTGCCCAGGTTGAGAAACCCTGTTGTAAATTGCTGCATTATATTAATACTACCTACTGAGAGTAGCCACTAGGCTTCTTAGATAACTGGTTTACCAATACTAGGGGAAGATCAGCTTGAAAGAGACTGAGTTGCTTTCTGAATATATCCAGTTGAGGTCCCTTAGAACACCCAGGAATATAGGGCAAGTAGACTGCTAGATGCTCACTCTGCTCTGTAACACAGAGAGGTCTGGCACTGTTTGGAGGATGTTTCTATTCCTGGCAACTGGATACACCCAAATCACCTTCTGTATTTTTATCTTGTATTTGTTTGTTTGTTTATACCCCCACCCTCTTCCAGAAAGGATGCAAAGCTGCTTAGAAGGATAAGGAACACACAATAGTCTGATGTAAGTTAAAAGTAGGACAAAGGAACACATTCACATCAGGGTGGAGACACAGGATGGTGCCAGCAGTGAGGCTAAAAGAAACCCTAATCCCATTCCAGGTGGCTGCAGGCCTCTTCTTACAATCTTACTGGACTCCTTTAACCCTGTCTCTGCCAAGCTCTCTGCCACCTCTCCAGGAGGTGAACCCCAATTCTTACCTCTTGGCTGCCCGGCAGCTGAGATGAAAACTGATTGTGCTTACTGTCTTTTAGGTTCCTGGCACACAGTGGGAGAACAATACATACTTGTAGAGAGAATCCCCGGGGATGGGGTTGTGAGCAAGACACAAAGCCACCCCCATGGAACTTCCTTTTGAATGGGAGAGACAACCCAAAAAGGCAAGTAACCATTGATGTGGGCATTTGTGCTTTGCTTTGCTTATCAGATAATTTAATAACTAGTTCCCAGGCCTCTTTCATGCTATAAAGAAACAAAAAAGGAGCCAAGAAAGAATGACGAGGAGGAGTATGGTGGTTGGGGAAGGCTCTGTGAGAGGAAATGTGCGAGCTGAACCCTACAAGAGGAGAAGAGACAGACTGTCATAGAGTGAAGTGCAGGCATTCCAACCAGGAAACAGCGTGGACAGATGGCCCGAGACGGGAGACAACCATGGCCTTTGAGAATCCAGGAAGACGCCAGCAGGCCTGAAGCAGGATGAAGGAAGAGAGAGAGGGTGGGGAAACAGCCAGGGCCTTGTAGGCATAGAAAAGAGTCTGGGTTGTATTTCAAGTGCAGTAGGGAGCTGTGGAAGGACTGCATGTCAAAGATCAACAATTATCCACAAGTATCTATTCTCCCCTTTGTCATTATTAATAAAATCTACAGAGTTGAACTGGGCATGTGCCTGCCTAGAATAAGAACTTTCCCAGCCTCTTTTGCAGGTGTGGTCATGTGACTTAAGCTCCAGCTGCTAGCATCTAAGCCCAGGTGGCGTAGGCAATTTCTGAGTAGTATCTTTGAAAGGGGGCCGTGTGACCCCACCTCTCCTTGCTGCTATATGTGGTATAGATTAAATGGCTGGAACCCCAGCACCATCTCAGACTCTAAAGTGATCTTGGAAATAAAAACCAGGATTGGAGGTGCCATGATCTAAACAGAGCCTGGATTCCTGACTCTGCTGAACTGCCATAGTCTCAGGTAGCCAGCTGCTAGATGCTTCAGGGAGGGAGAGAAAAGCATCTATCTTGCTGAAGCCACTGTTAGTTGCATTTGCTGTCACAGCTAAACCTAATTCTAACTGATAGAGGCTTTCAGGAGGAATGACATGGTTCTGTTTATCACATCAGAAGCTCCCTTAGGCCCTGTGAGGAGCATAAGATTGCAAGGGAGTGAATACAGAGCAGGGAGATGGGGGCAGAGGCTGCGGCAACAATCCAGGCAAATGAATAAATGAATGAATTGTAACCGGACTCAGGTTCAGCTGCTCCCTGCTTGAAAGTCAAAACTCAAGAAACTAGACTTGGTGGGAGGAAAAGCAGTTATTCAGAAAGCCAGCAAATCAAGAAGATGGTAGACTAGTGTACTAAAATGCCATCTTAAGTCAGTAAAAATTTCAGGCTCTTTTTTATGTTAAGGGCGGGGAAGAAGAGGGAGTTGGGACAAAAAGGTAACTGAGGACTGCAGACATCTGGGTGCGAGCGAGGGCCTGAGGAGGGTGGGAACCACTTTGTCCTTGCTCAGGTCACAATGCTTCTATAAATCTTTAACAAAACATAGTTGTTTACATACTTTCCCTTCAACCCCAGAGTTAGTTTTAAAAACTACATGATTGCTATTTTTGTGTATTATCTATATGGATCTTTAACAAAACATAATTGTTTACATACTTTCCTTGTAACCCCAGAGTTAGCTTTTAAAACTACATGATTGCTGTTTTTGGGTATTATTTCAGTGCTCTAAAATTATCCTAGCCTACGTACAGGAATGGGTAAAAGCCCCTTACACAAAAACGGTGAGTGTTCCTTTGCTGTTTCACTGTTACTGAATGAATGAGTGAATGAAAGCATCTCCCAGGGCTGCCTGCTTTCTTACCTTCTCACGTGATCATTCTTTGCCTCTCTGTTTCTTAATGAGCTTTCTGTCCCTTCTTTCTTGCTCTAAGGCCCTGAAGCTCACCAGTGTGATCAGAAGGAGAAAAGGAATGTTCTATTCAGCCCCACACCCCAGCACTTGCTAGGCAACTTTGTCTTTTCTTCCACAAAAGAAAAGAAATCTCCCAAACACAGGAGATGATGGGAAAAGGCATCTCTCTAGGCATTAACCCTGACAGGGCCCATCAGGATTCCCAAATTCCCAATTTATAGACAGGGAAACTGATCCCCAGAGAAGGGAAGGGACTTGCCCATGTCAGTGGGACACAGTATGAAACATAAAAGTGGGAAGAGAGTCTAGAAACCATCCAGCCCTACTGCCTCATTTAGAGAAGGGGAAACTGAGGTCCAGAGAGGGAAAGTTAGTGACAGAGCCACAGCAAGAACTCAGGACAGGGTCAGATGGTGCACGACCAGCTCAGTTACACAAAAGCCTGTGCTAGGGATTTAATGTTCTACTATAGTATCTCAAAATTCCTCATAATCTTATCCCTAAATGTGTGCTTTCTAAATGAAGGCCGTGGAATAACAGAGCAGGAACCCAGGCTAGCAGCCTCAGCTCAAGTGCAGTATGGCCCCTTCCCCACCAGGTGCATTCTCAGTGCCAGCTTCCCCATCCCCTGCTGTCCCCTCCTCACATCCCTTCTTCCCTCTCTTCCCCCAACAGCTGCCACTCTGCTCTCTACAGGGCACTGGCACAGGAGGGTGGATGCGCAGAGCCCACAGAATTTGGGTAGGGCATGAATGCCCCCACGCCTGCCCTAGAGGTAGGTGGTATCATGGTGACTTCACACGGCAACTGATGAGGCAAGCTTTTCCCCTATGCTAGAGTGTCTGACATGGAGGTTGCAAGATGTGGGGGTACCTGTCCACCATGGTTTGGAGAGAAGGGTCCGTGGGAAAGGAGGATGCCTGGCTCCCCTTCCCTAGTTCCTCTTGCCTCAGTGTAGGGGACCTGGCAGCAGATGGTTACTGGTGGGCCACGCTGCTGGAGAAGGCTCCTGGGTGCCTTTGCTCCTGGGTGCTCCTGGGTGCCTGGGAGCTGCAGGCACCTCTCCAGTAGCTCCATGCCCAAAGGAGCATAGCATTAAATAGCAAACACACAGCACAAGAGGGGCCACAGAAGTGGGATGGGGCTTTACGCTGGAGTTCCTCTCTCCCGCCTGTGGAACAGCAGGTGTGTGTTTGCACGGTGCCCTGGGCTGTCACATTAGGTCGCCGTCCTGACTCTGGACTTCTGTTGCTCTGGCCAGGAGCCCCCAGCCCCGCTGGGCAACACCAGTGTATTCACCTTCAGTCTACTGCGTTCCCGGCCCTGTGCTGGGCCCTTTTTCTCTGTGTTCTTGTTTGCAGCCTTGTCATATATAACTCAGTGAGGTTATGCACTATTATTAGACTCATTTTACAGGTGAGGAAAGACAGGTGCCCACAGGCTGAGTTAACTTGGCCACATCCTCCACCTGAGAAGCAGGAGGGCCAGGTTCCCCGCCCAGGTGGCCCGGTGCTCCTGTCGTGTCGGACGTGTGGGCAGTCGGGCTGCCAGGGAAAGAAAGCACAGGGTAGAGGAGCAGGGTTTCGCCGCCTCTCCTCCCCTCCCCGCCTTCCCCGGGAACTCACGCTCCTCCCCTGCACTCCAGCTCCTCCCCAGCTCGCCCTGGGCCCGCTCCGAAGGGAGGAGACCATGTGACCCAGGCCGCCAGTAACCAGGCAACTGTTCCAAGACGCTGCTCTTCGTCCACTCTGGCTTCTGCCTTATTCAATATCCGCCAGGCAGACAAGGCTCCTGGGAGCATCCCTGAAGTAATCGCAAGAAATAAGGCTTGCTGGGGAGGCCTGTAGGGACATCTAATATTCTCTCTCTCTGAACTCTGTGCCCCAAAGTCCTGAACCTGCCTGTTGGGGATTCTGAGGGAATGGTGGAAATCCAGATTCGTTGGAGCCAGAGTTTGCCGTGCGCATGATGGAGGGGGTGTGGGGTATGGGCAGAGGTGGCAAGCGAGGCTTTGTGAAACGTTACACTCTGCCTCCTCAGCTGCAGGCCGTTTCTCTGGGCCGGGAGCCAGCTGCTCCCAAAATGGCCACAATGCCTCAGGAAGGAGGTTGACACCCTGTGCTCTCAGAAGCAGCTGGGAGCTCAGAAGTAGACCTCTATTCATGCAGTTCTGCCTTCTGGGCATGCAATGGATTGCTGCCATCTCCAGTCAGGTGGGACATTAAGGGGGTGACCAAGATTTATTAAGCCCCTGTTGTCTTCCCTAAGCTAGACACTAGGGAGAGAAAAATTAGCAGATCCGACCTAATTCCAGTTTCATAGATGGGAAAATGGAGGCTCAGATAGGCAGAAAGAGTTTCTCTGAATCTGGCTGATGAAAATATCAGCCCTTCCCATTAGCCATGCTGCTTTGACAGAGGAAGAAAGGCACTTCAAGTGCATCTAGACCAGCTCCCTTACTTTACAAAAGAGGAAACCGAAGAATAGGGAGACAAAATGTCCCCTCCTCAGGGTCACACAGCTTGTTTGGCCCCAAAGTCACTTTCTGAATTACTTAGGGGACCCTTAACCCCAGTTATGACCTGTTCTTGGGTTCAGTTTTTGTTTTGTTTTGTTTCATTTGAGACAGGGTCTTGCTCTGTTGCCCAGGCTGGACTGCAGTGGCGCAATCATAGCTCATTGCAGCCTTGCACTCCTGGGCTCAAGGGATCCTTCCTCCTTAGCCACCCAAGTAGCTAGGACTACATGCATGTGCCACCATGCCTGGCTAATTTTTTTTTTTTTTTTTAATGTAGAGATAGAGTTTCACTATGTTGCCCAGGCTGATCTTGAACTCCTGGCCTCAATCAGTCCTCCTACCTCGGCTTCTCAAAGTGTTGAGATTACAGGCGTGAGCCACTATGCCCAGCCCAGTAACTGTTTAGAACTCTAAACCTCCTTCTATTATCTGAAACCAAATGAATTATGCCTGTCTCTGTCCATGTGCAGATAGTATTGTAATATCATAATATAGGCAGTGCCATGTAGTTAAAAAACATTCTTGCCTCTTCTTGGGAGCCATTGAAATTTGGGACAACTATTTCATCTCTTGGAGTTTGTTTCCTCTTCTGTAAAATGGGGGTAATTATAGTATTTATTTCATGGAATTATTGGGAAGATTCAATGAGATAATTTATATCGTGTTGAATACAGTGAATATAATAATTGGATATTATCATAATTGCATCAAACTTTTATTACCGGCATCTTCAAAATCCCAACCAGATAAGGAATAGAGCTTACCTCACCTCATAGTCATTCATTCTTTTATTTCATATCCCAAAGGACTATCCCTAGGACTATGTTGGCAAACCTTTGGATGCTCAATAAATATTTGCTTAATTGGTGAAATTCTAAAATATCTAGAATTGAACTCAAGGTAGACTTTGTAAACAATACCAGAATGGAGGACAGAGGCATCTTCCTTTCTTAGCCAGACCTGGACTTGAGCAAATGGTACATTTAACATCCTCTTCTTTCCCCTGCCTTTCTCTAAACCTTCAGCTTCCTCTCTGGGGAGCACTGGAGACCTGTCATTACCTCTGTATGATCTTCATTTAAGATCAAGGTGGCCCCTCTCCTAGTTGCATTTGAAGTCTTCTCTAAAATTTTGGAAATTCATTTATCAGTAAGAGGAGATGTCCAGGGGTGGGCGCTGTGGGAATTAATCAGATTCTCCAGAAACGAGAATATAGTTGGCTGTGAGATAGCCTTGACCACTAGGTTACATTTCCAAGCATTTTTTGCAGTTAGGTATGACCATGTCACTGAGTTCTGCGTGTGGTGCATGTGGGTGGAAATGATGTACACCGCTTCCAGGCCTGGCCCATCCCATATGCCTCCTTTCCCTTCCCTAGCCACAAAGGGAGGCCACCTGCTAGATACGAAAGAGCCACCCAATGGACGAAGGCTGGTCTCTGAAACACTGCTTGGAGGAGACAACTCTGGCTGCTTTCTAGGAGCCCTGATTTTGGCCTTTCTAGGGGGAGAAAGAGAAGCTTTTATTATGTGAAGCCATTGAGTTTAGGGAAGAGGTGGGTTATCTGCTACAGCAACTAGAGTATTACCTTAACCAGTGCAGTAAGGAGGCGGGCCACCGGAAAAGAAGTGGAATGAGATGCTCTCTGTGCTGTGTGCCGAAGCGTGGGCAGCCTGTGCGGGAAGCTGGGCTGGGTTCAGGTCCTGCCTTGCCATTTCCCGCCTGTGCTGTTTTTTCAAAGCCCCTAAGCCAGCTATTTTAAAAGTCTTAAAAGCTGAGACACCCATCATTGCTTGATCACCCTCCTCTGAAGAGAGTCTGGGAGAATCGGAGAGCTGGAAAGTAGGGCAAGGGTTCTTTGATTTCAGCTCTGTTTTAATATTTTTACCTTGGCTGAGAGTTAAGAGCAAAATTAAAAATGCCCTGAGGGAGGAACTTTTCCAGTTCTCCTTCTGCTGCCCCTTTTCCCCTTCCTTCCATATCTTAAGACGAATGTGGATACAGGCAGCCTGGATTCACGGCTGGCTCTGCCACTTTTTTTTTTTTTTTTGGTATGATTTTTTTTTAATTAAAAATTTTTTTCCCATTTATTTTATTGCATTTTAGGTTTTGGGGTACATGTGAAGAACATGCAAAGTTGTTGCATAGGTACACTCATGGCAGTGTGATTTGCTGCCTTCCTCCCCATCACCTACATCTGGCATCTCTCCCCTTGCTATCTCTCCCCAACTCCCCACCCCCCACCATCCCTCCCCTATTTCCCCCCAACTGACCCCAGTGTGTAGTGCTCCCCTCCCTGTGTCCATGTGTTCTCATTGTTCAACACCCACCTATGAGTGAGAACATGCGGTGTTTGATCTTCTTCTCTTCTGTCAGTTTGCTGATCTGTCACGTTTAGCTAGGTCTCCATTTCCACATATGTAAATTGAAGAGCATATGACCTTACCTTGCCCAGTTGTGTGAATTAGAGATGTAATTTCAAAAGATGAGCACACAGGAAGCCCTTGGGGGACTTAACGGCAGCAGGACACAGCTCTTCCTTCTGTTAGTACTATTGCTTCTAGCCTTTATGCTCCCTGATTCTGTGCTTCTATTCAACCCTCCATCTGGTAATCATTTGTTGGGTACCTACTATGTGCCGGGCAGTGAACAAGAAGATGGAGTTTCTACCCTCATAAAGCTTGCATTCTGGCAGAGAGGTAAATGCACTTTAAGTGCACAGACACAAAATAATTGCAAATTGTAATAGATACTATAAAGGAAATAAGCAGCTTGCTGAAATAGAGAACAAGGGGTGAGGGGAAGGTGAGGCACAAGTTGGATGTGACATTCGGGGAGGTTTCCTGAGGCGGTGACATTTCTATGGGTCCTGAAGACTGAGAGGCAGTCAAACAACAGAAGAGTTAAAGGGGGCGCCATCTGAGCAGAGAGAGGAGCTGGTGCAAAGGTCTTCAGGTGACTACCTGTGGTGGTCAAGAGGCAGATAAGAGGCCAGTGGGTGGTTAGCAGGGCGAGTCAGAGGCCCGGAGCTAGGAGGCTCTCACCCTGCCTGACAGGCCAAGGTACAGAAGGTGAATTTTTAAAACATACATATACAAGTGTTGTAAGTCACTTAAACAGGAGTTTCATGGCTCACCTTGTATTTTTACAACAGTAGTTCTCAAAGTGTGATCCTCAGCCCAGAAGCACCACCTGGGAATTTGTGAGGAATGGGAATTCACCGGCCCACTTCTGGTCTAATGAATCACAGACTCTGGGAGTGGAACTCAGCAGTCCATAGATTAACAAGCCCTCCAGAAGATGCTGCTACTGCTGGTCTGGACTGGAAGCTCAGTGTTTCTCAATCCTGGCTGCACAAAAGAATCATATAACTGTGGGAGGCCAAAGCAGGTAGATTGCTTGAGGTCAGGAGTTCGAGACCAGCCTGGGCAATGTGATGAAACATCATCTCTACTAAAAATACAACAACAACAAAAATCTGGGTGTGGTGGCACACACATAGTCCCAGCTGCTCAGAAAGCTGAGGCAGGAGAGCCGCTAGAACCTGGGAGGTGGCGGAGTTGCAGTGAGCCGAGATGGCACCACTGTATTCCAGCCTGGGTGACAGAGCGAGTCTCTGTCTTAAAAAATTAAAATAAAAAGAAAAATCTATAAGCTTTCATGAGCTACAAATGTTTACAGACCTCCCACCTCCGATCCCTAGATTCAGATATAATTAGTCCGGATTTGGCCCCTGGGTGTTGGTAGGTTTTGAATGTTCCCCAGGGCTACAGCAGCTAGGACCACAGCTCTAGCTGCTGTGTGGAGAATAGACAGCAGGGGAGAGGGAGGAGATGCAAGAAGGCCAGGAGGCTAATGCAGCGGTCCGGGTGAGGGATGATGGTGGCAGAGAATACAAAGGCGCTTAGACAGATCTTAAATTTACTTAGGAGGGAAAAACCCAACAGGACTTTTAGATTGATTGGATATGGTGTGGGAAGTGGGAGTTTTGTTCAGCATCAGATCAAAGGGAATGTCAGCCATAATAGTAAAGACCCTGTGCTTAAAGATAGCCTGCAGCTGGAAGACCCTTGGAACGTGGACTAACACTGAGCGCAGCATCCCAAAGAAGTCTACTTCTCTATCTGCCCGGCCATAAAGAAGATTGCAGCAAAGTTAGCAAGATCTAAGCTTATCTTAAATTCTCAGAGGAACTGTAATGTGAACTAGACTTTACAAAAAAAATATCTGGGTACTCAGATAGGATGTTCCTGTTTTACAGCCCGTTCTCCTGAGAACACTCGGGGCACCATCCCTTCTGGGGAGAACAGGGGGCCGAATAATGTATCCAGGAGTGTCCAGCAGGTGGCGTGCCAGACTCAGAAATGTGCATTGCAGGGAGTAAGGCAACTCTTGGTGTTTGCCGCTTAAGCAGAATTCACTCCGGAAGTGATACGCACGTGTTCATTTACTAAATGGCTACTGTGTGCCAGAGACTGTGCCAGTGCTTATGTGTATATTCTCACTTAATCCTCATAGCTCTACAAGTTGAGCTTTCCACCACTTCACATATATTCAGAGATCTAAGTGACTTGGCCGATGTCACTGACATGGTCATTAGCAGAACCAGACTCGGTCCTCTAGCCTGTCTGACCCATGGCCACTTTTCCCGTCAAAAGGGCCAGGATCCCCAGCAGCTCTTTCTTGTCCACAGTGGTGCTTTCACTCATGTTTGGGGGCAACGTCCTTGGAAGGTGTGGTCACCAGAATGAGCCAAACCTTTGAAGTCAAACCGCCTTGGTTTTGCCGCTGGCTTGCTGTGTGATGGTGAGGAAGCTACTTGGCCTCTCTATGCTCAAGTTTCCTCATCTCTAAAACGGAATGAGGCTGGGCTCAGTGGCTCACTCCTGTAATCCCAGCACTTTGGGAGGCTGAGGCAGAGGATTACTTGAAGCCAGGAGTTCGAGACCAGTCTGGGCAACAAAGTGAGACCACAGCTCTACAAAAAAAAAAGAGAGAGAGAAAGAAAGAAAGAGAGAGAGGGAGGGAGAGAGGGAGGGAGGGAGGGAGGGAAGGAGAGGGAGAGAGAAAGAGGGAGGGAGGGAGGGAGGGAGGGAGGGAGAGAAGAAACAAAGAAAGAGAAAGGAAGGAAGGAGGGAAGGAGGGAAGGAAGGAAGGAAGGAAGGAAGAAAGGAAGGAAGGAAGGAGGGAAGGAAATTAAAATGGGATGAGATGTGAAGCAGTGAGCTGTGGTGAGATGATCTCAGGTAACTGACCCAGAATCTTGCTTGCTTGGCCCAGAGGAGGTACTCAATGAATGGCAGCACTTCTGCTTAAAAATGACTTCACAGGAGGTAGAGACAACTCCGAAAGGTCTAGAACTGTGCTATCGAACAGTGCTTTCTGCAGTGATAGAAATGTTCTATATCTGCACTGTCCAGTAGCATAGTCGTAACCACATGTGGCTGTTGAATGCTTGATACATAGCTAGGGCAACTGAGAAATTGAATTTCAAATTTTACTTCATTACAATACATTTAAATTTCAATAACCATATGTGGCTAGTGGCTACCGTACTGGACAGTGCAAGTCTAAAACCTGTCTGAGCTCACAGTCTGTGTGTCCTTGACAGCCCCTTGGGTATGAAACAAAAGAAGCTATGTTCAACATTTGGAACCTAGCATATAGCAGGCATTCAGTAAACCTGAGTTTGTCAGAAATGGAAGAGAAAGGAAAATCAGCAAGCAAAGCCAAAACGTTTTACATTTAACCAACTGTGTACAATTGTGGGACTGGACTCTCAGACTTTTCCAACAAAATCTTCCCGAATTCAATACCCATGGGGTTGCTGACTGGGGGGAAGGTTGTCAGTTTTTTAATCCTTTCAAGCCAGAATTCTCTAAATATTTCTTCAATCTGTATTCAATGGGGACAGAGAAGAAATGTGTTCTATTTAATAAAGTGTGTATTCGAAACAAATTCCCTTCATCCAGTCACTGACTAAAGAACTCTTCCTCCTTTTCTGTGCCCTTCTCTTCAAGTTTTTTTGCTATTTCACAAATCAGACAACTTCTTAGAAAGTTTATTCTCGCCCCCTTTTTTTCGAAAAAAAGCAGGGTCTCACTCTGTTGTTTAGGCTGGAGTGCAATGGTGAGATCTCAGCTCACTGTAGCCTCGACTTCCTGGAGCTCAGATGATCCTCCCACCTCAGCCTCCCAAGTAGCTGGGTCTATAGGCATGTACCACCACACCCAGCCTATTTTTGTGTTTTTTGTAGAGACAAGGTTTCACCATGTTGCCCAGGAGTCTCAAGCTTCTGGGCTCAAGTTATTTGCTTATCTTGGCCTCCCAAAGTACTGGGATTAAAGACATGAGCCACCATACTGTGCCAAAAGATTTTAAAGGTTCAAAATGTACATAAGAAAACAACTGGGTCCCAGGAAGCAGCACTATGTTATGCATTTCTCACTTCCATAATTTTATCTATCAAAATTTTGTTTTTAAGTGATGGTCAGTTGGCAATTCTCATGTATTGCGTAGTTGAATCTTGCATTTTATAAAAGCTAGTGGCAAAAATATTCTCCAGAGGTAGGTCTGCATAGGTCTGCGTTTGCTTCTACTTGAAGATAATTTCTATGCTGTCAGTATTGGGACCAATTTGCATTCCACCTGTGGTTTAAGAAAATCTGAGTTAGTGGGCACCTTATTTCTGAAGTATCCCAGATGTTTAGTGGACCTTGTGGACTGGCACTCTGGGCTGCTTGTCCATTTCCTCTCCTGGCTCTGACCCAATTAAGACCAAGCCCCTCTCATCCAGAGCATCCTGGTCTGCTCACAGGGCAGACGTTCTTACCTACACCAGGCAGAACCTTTCCTACCTGTACAGGGCAGAGCCATTCTTCACTCCTCACCATCCTGAAGACTTGCACTCTCTCTGGGTGCCCTAGCTACCAAGTTGATTTTGCCAGTGATCATAGGTCCTTGAGCAAGACCTATGGCTCTGATAACAAACAGCCCCATGAAAGGAGCTTCTTTTGCTTTTCGTATTTTTGGCTTTTAAGGCCTATAGGACTCAAAGCCCTACAGGAACATAGAGAGTCCTCTGCCAGAATGACACATTCTTCTGTCTTTTATGGCTCTTTGTTTCTTAACATAGCTCATTCGCAACTCTGCCATCAAGGTCCCTTGGGAATAGGGTCCAGGTATGGATAAAGAGGCTCCCTCCATGATTCTGCCTTTGAGTGATAAGTAAAGGGACCAT
Organism: Sapajus apella; assembly: GCF_009761245.1. Classification (NCBI taxonomy): domain Eukaryota; kingdom Metazoa; phylum Chordata; class Mammalia; order Primates; family Cebidae; genus Sapajus; species Sapajus apella. The sequence goes on along the minus strand of NW_022436963.1, from coordinate 15,742,880 downwards.
TGGATATGATGTCTTTTCTATCACTCTTCTCACCTCTGTGTATCTTCCCAGCTCCCCAAATGGTTGGGCACCCTCTTCCCAAATAGCCATTTTCCAGTGTTCTAGCAACCCAGGTAACCATTAATACACTCCCATAAGGCAGTGTGTTTCATGGTATCAACTAGGTAAACGTCTGCACGACTCAAAGAAGCTTCACCCAGGTGATAGCTAACCCACTATTAAAATAGCAGTTCCCACCCAGTGGCTGAATGTGTTTTCATGTTACGTTATCACTGGTTAATATCAGAGCTAAAGTGCAACCTCAGCTCTCTCCTTCCCCTTCCTCAGTCTTTATCTACTCAATCTATTTCACACCTGTCTCCAGGTAACAGTGCTGCTCTTATCTTCTGGGCTGGGTATCTTGGATTCCCCTCTAGATCCTTCCTCTGCCCTTAGTGACTGACCATCTAGCCTAGAGGACCCTTGCTCTTTGGCATTTAGCTGGGTTCAATTAATGCAGAACCCCCACAGGAGATTGCAGGATGGGAGAAGAAAGGATGGATGGCTTTCCTTTCAAGGTCTCCTCAGCCAGGCTCTGTCCCCAGACTAAGGTCTCTGTTCCTCTCAAGCTGCGCAACTCTCTAAGGTTCTGCTAATATCTTCCTTCCCTCGTCCCTTAGACCTGAAGATGGTGACCCCTTTGCAGCTTCTAGCACTGGGTTATATTGCTTGCCTTCATATTCTCCTGCACATGCACCTCTCTAAATGCCCCCTTTCTAAATAAATCTTCCTCAATTTTGTCTAACTCAGATGCGACAGCTGTTTCCACTGGGTCTCTGATTGACATACTTTCCTTTGGCATACAAATGCATTCTGGTTCTGCTGTGTTTCTATTCCTGGTTGCTCTGTGAACCTCACAACAAAGATTTACCTCCCCTTCCAAACATCACTTGGATTCAAGATATTTGCTGTTCTTAAACCTGAACTTCTCGATTTCACTCTCTTTGAACTAAACATACACCTGTTCTTTTTCTTTTCTGCCCTCTTTTCCTTTTGCCTCCTTCCCTCCCTGCCTTTCCTTCCTACTGGGCGCTGATATGAGAGAGCACTAGCGTTAATTACTGTGCTTTAGTTAAATTCTCAGCTTCTTAGGCAACCTCACACCTTTAAGCTTAAGTTTCCTCATCTGGCAAATGGGGACAATGATTGCATTGTCATGAAGATTAAACAAGAAGGGTGGTGGCTCATATGTATAATCCCAGCACTGTGGGAGGCTGAGGAGGGTGGATTGCCTGAAGCCAAGGGTTTGAGACCAGCCTGGCCAACATGGTGAAACCCCATCTCTACTAAAAATACAAAAATTAGGTGGGTGTTGTGGTAGGTGGTGGTAGGTGCTTGTTATCTCAGGTATATGGGAGGCAGAAGCAGGAGAATCACTTGATCCTGGGAGGCAAATATTACAGCGAGCCGAGATTGCACCACTGCACTCCAGCCTGGGCAACAGAGGGAGACCCTGTCTCCAAAAAAAAAAGGTGTCTGCACAGTCTGGACTGATTATTTCTGTGTGCCAAGCTACTCTCTTATCTCCAATATCATAATCTAGATTTCTAAAAGCTCTCTTTCTTGCACCTCTAGCTGGTAGATGGCGTCTTCCTGCAATACTTCTCATGGTCCTGAAGTGATCTTTTGAGCCCTGATTTTTAAAGGCATCCTTAATTTCCATGGGCCCAGTACAGAGAGCAAATTCTTAACCTAATTCTTATACTTTTATTTGCTCCCCGCACCCACCACCACCACAGTTACTGGTACATAAAAAGAAAAGGAGTTTTAAATTGTCTTATTACTTTTAGTATCTCCTATGAAGTACTGGATATTCAGAATGCCATAGAGAAGGGCACGAAGAGGAATGCTTTTCTTACAGAGGTGATGGGCATAGCAGGAGGGAGAATTTGACACCAGTTCTAATAGGCACGGGGAAAGAAAGGTACAGAATGTTTTGCACGTGGAGACTATGGATGTATTTGTGGGTTTGCAGTGGATTTGATCAAGATTATAGAGGAAGTAGTTAAGACCAAAGGTTAGCTTGAAGATTTAGGAAGGTCTCTGCCTATAAATTCTCCATTACATGTCTGGTCTATTAATCATTTTAAAAAGTGTTGATTATATGATTTTTCACTTCTAAACTCCGAATTGTAGGAAAGGGATTACGAAGGAGGTGTGTGTGTGTGGGTGTTCAATTCACAGAGAAATAGTTGAGGATGCAGTTATATCCACAGCTGAATGAATTTTCTTAATGCTTCGTTTATTTCATATTTTTATTTTCTCAAGAGTCCCCCAAAATAGCAATTCATACATATTTGTCTTCCCATCTAATTTTGCTTTAACAATAGTTAAGAAAACGCAACCAGCTGTTTTTTTATAAAAGGGCATCTACGTGTTGACATCAACATCAAAATTAGCCCTCAGTCTCCAGAACATCACTTTTTTCAGTTCAATTCAATTAATAATTAGGTCGGCAAACTCACCTCTTAAGTTCTGGGACAACATAGCAGGTGTCCAAACACTGGTCTGGCCTGGGGAAGTCAGCCAGCTAAGGTTCTTTTTCTTGCAGTTCCCTGGACAACCGTTCCCTAAACAAGGTCCCTTATTTAATTAATTACCTAAGTAAGAGATAAATACATTATCTTAAAAAAAAACAAAAGACTTAATACATCACAGATGAAGCTAAAGTGCCCTTGGGCTGCTACTTCTAATCATGACCTTCTTTACTGAAGGTTGCAAATTTGGGGTGTGTCTTTATAGAACTTTTACTTCACATTTTCCTAAATCTATATACATGTCCACATTGCAAGTGAGTAGCATTATTGTGTGCTTGTTTTTTTCCTTGATTTCTTACAATCTATAGTAGTTTTTCCTGGACCCCTGCTCTTGAAGAACACCCAGTACCAAACTGAAAAACCCAATGGGCTGGTTGTGTCTCATTCTCTTGGGAGTAGGGAGCTGACTTAAGTCCATTGTCTTTGCATGATGAATCATTGACAATATGTGGTTGGGGATACTTTATTTTCATTTCCATTTTATAATTTGTTGATTGTTAGGAGAAAATTAGGGGAAAATCTCTCTAAAACCATGTTCACAGAATTTGTGTGCTGGTAAGATCTTAGACAGTTATCTATTTAACACATCAAGAAATGGGTTCCACAGGGGGAATGCAGCATTTGGAAGTGCAGCGGGCCTGGGTCCTCTGTATTTAAATAAGGAGCAGCAGGAAGAGGAGGTCAGACTCTGCCCTGTACTCACCTTCAGACTGTAATAAACATTTTTTTCCACGTGCCTCCTTTCTCCTTATCCCATTCCACTCCTCCAAGCCAGCCTTTCTTAGCCGCATTCTCCTTTGTAAATCCATCTCAGCTATTCAATGACTTTCTGCTTTGGATTTGTTAACAGCAAAAGCTGACTGCTAATGTTGACGGTGTTTATTCTGCAGAGGATTATACTGCATGCTTTCAGTACATTTTCTACTTTATCCTCACAGAATACTATTTGAGGTTGTCACTGTTCTTACCCTCACACAAGAAAACTGAGGCTCAGAGAGGATGGGAAACTTAGCCACCGTCTCTAAGCAGGAAGTGTTAACACCAAAATCAAACTCTACATTCCTCTTGACTTTGCAGCTTGCACCCTTGATTCCATTCTGTACTGCCACATGTTGTCTTTTACAACAAACAAGAGGAAATATTCAGTGAGAATGGGGAGAAGCAGGCTAGAGACCCGCAATAGGTTTTAGCAAACCACCCTGTAAACAATAGGAACTCAATGAATGTTTGACACCTAAATAAAACGATCTGAAGACTAAATGAGTTAACATGCATAAAGAAGCTAGAATAGGGTCTGGCACCTACTAAGGTCTAAGTGCATATTACATATTATGAATGTGTATGCCTACTTGTGTCATCATTTATGCTGTGTAAATACCACAGAAGGCAAGACATTTCTTGTCCAGAGTCGCAGGTCCTGGGAGTCAATGGTACTATTGAGACAAATTTAAAAGACTTTTCTAAAATATCACCTCCAAGCAGTTAGAGGATCTGAGTTTGCTAACAAAACCATCTGAGACGTTCTAGCAATAGAACAATCACAGCCAGGACTCATGGGAGAGAAGGTTTCAAACTCTTTCTTGTTACTGAAGTTTGGAATTTGGGACCAACTCCTTGGCTCCATTATATTTTATTTTGCCATCTTTTTTACTGATCAAACCTATCATTATTTCTTCCTTTCCAGGGACTTCTATGCCCTCTGCAGTTTGCCCCTTCCTCTGTTATTTTTTCATGTATGTGAATGTTTTTTGCCTGTATTTTAAATGCCAGCCATCATTTACCATGTCTTCTAGGGGCAATCTGCATTTAGCCCAAGTAAGTAGGTGGCAAATCACAGCATCCACCCCTACACCTTCCCCAGCTACGGTAAATCAGTTATGATGAGCACTTGACCTTTGAGGTCATGGTGTTGTATTAGGACTGACCGCCATCTTGGGTCAAGTGCAAGGTAAGAAAGTGGACGTACAAGCCTAAGTGAGACAGTGAGGTGGCCCCTACTTTTGGTTTTCTAGTTCCAGTACCTATGTTTTCTATTTCTTGGATTCCACATCCTTTTTTTGTTTTTTTCTTTGTTTGTTTTTTGACTTGAGTTGAATTGAGTGAGTTTCTGTTACATGGATCCAGAGAGGGTTTCACTGGATACTTCCTAACCAGACAATTAAACTCTTTGAGGACATAGTCGCTGTACCTTTCAATGTGTGTTATACTGCCTGGTACATTGTAGGTATTCAATAAATATTTCTTGTTAATTCATATTTTATGGAGTGAGAATTATCTTGATCTGCGAATTTGGATTATAGTTTTTTTGTGAGTGATAGAGGCTATATGCCAATAATAGTAATCATTCATTTGTCTATGCAACGGCATTTATTCTAGATAAAATTGAGAGGTAAAATAAGGCCCAGTTTCTTAGTTAGGAGGTTCCCTCTCTACCAGGGGAGATAGTAATGTACAATAGATGAATTACTACTTGATTGACAAGTGTAATCCAAACAAAACGTTCTCTCCTTAGATCTGCTGTGATTGTTCCTTTTCACAAACCACAATGACTCTGAAAAACCTGGCTATAAACACCAGCACTGCCACCAGCTAAGGATCTGTGATCAGGAGTGCCATCTCACAGAGACAGGGTAAGTGTCCCTTGCCCCATTTAATTCTAATTGGAATTCCTTCCATTTTGTATTAATGTTGTTCACATCAAACTAATCACCAACACGTCTCATTCATTCTAGGATGTTGGTCATGTCTGAAGTTCAGTAGTCTATGTTTGCATGTGCAGGATTTTTAATGAAATGCTAGTATGTCTTTCAGTCAACTTTTCCAGACTTCACAGTGAGTTGAACTGTGTTCACAGTCAAAGGATTTTTCCTTCCTTTTATTCTCCTTTATAGGGTGAACCAGGTCCCTTCTGTACCCCAGTTCAAATACTAATCTCCAATGGGGAAGGTCCAAGCCTCTATCACTGATGCAGGCTTTCACTTAATTATTATGAATGACTGGATGATGGATTCATACATATAATATATTTTTTGAGTACTAACCATGTGGTATGCATCAGGCTGTGTCCTGGGGACAGTGGAAAATAAAGAAGACCCAGTTGGTACCTGCCATTCTGGAGCTTAGAGTCCAGTGGGGACAATGGATGTTCCACAAGCAGTTCACACAATACAATAAGACTGCAAATGTGATACACACTGTGAAGAAAAATTTCCAAGTGATATGAAATCATGTAACTGAAGGGTTGGCGAATGCTGAGTGCCTAAAAAGTTATCATAAAGTCACACTGGAGCTCAGCACTCTGCGGGGTGAACCAGGTGAAGAAAAGAGGTGCGAATGTTTGGGTTCAGGGAAGAACATTTCCAAAGGCTTCAGAGGAATAGTGGGAATAACTCAGGGGCACACTCGGAAGCCTTGAGAAAGGAGGAGAATGCTCATCAAATTGCCTAATTTCAGAAAACACATGCTCTTCTGTTTTAACCAAAATAACTGGCGGGTGGGTGAGAAACCTTCATGATCACAACAAGTGCCCCAGTTGTCCCCGAATTGGAAACTGTTTTACTGACATCAAGATGTTTAAAAATATGCATGGGAATTCTAACGTCATCCCTTCCTCCTTCCCCCCCCCTTCCTCCTCCCCAGTCTTCAGAACTCTAGACAGCTCAGGGATCCCACAGCATCTTTTCAGGAGGAAAATAGAGCCACCGAGGCATTAAGTTTTCTGTTTTACCTTTACGAACTTTTGGCTTCCCTGTCTTGGGGGAGACAATAACAACTAAAAACCTGAAAGGCAAGATTTGAGAGGAAACAAGCAGATTTTGCAGTTAAGTCCAAAATCCACCGTTGAAAGCCTCTGGCTGCTCTTTCTGTTCCTTTTGGCTTTGTGCTTCGGCTTCTTAGCAGGTCATGGTCATCATCATCCTCACAGTAGCACTAGCAATTAATACTTACTGGTCATTAGCTCACAGCCAGGCATCATGATCAGAACTGCCTGTGTATCATCTCATTTAATGCTGATAAAGTTATATAAGGTGGGCCCTGTTAGGGTGATGTGAAATTCTCAATATTGAACAATTTGTTTGGTCTATAAAAATGCCCATTTCATAAGGTTGAAGCCAATGTTATTATTTCCCAGGGGCCCAGGGGGTTACAAAAATTGTCCATGTTTTTATAATGGGGAGTGGCTGAGCTGAGCTTCATGCCCAAGTGTGTATAGTACCCCAGTAGCTGTGTTCTTTTGCACGATGAATGCAAGTGAGGAAAGGAGGAAGAAAATCACACCATAAAGTTTCGTCCTTTTCTCTTTCCATGTCCTAGTTTACTACTTAGCGTGTCTCATGGGTTAGAAAAGGAAAGAGAAGCCAGATGCTGAAGCCTGAAGATATTCCAACAATTCTCACTCTTTTTACTCTGCTGCCCCGCCCCTGTCCTGACCCCATTAAAAACTGATCTTCCCTCAAAAGGGAATGACTGGTGCATGCTACTGAAAAGCCCAGGCGAGTGGTAACCATAGGCACAGCCAGGTCCAGGCCTTCACACAGTGCTGAGAAAAATCTGTCTCCGGACTCATCAGATCTTCCTTCTACTAAGAGGTCCAAGCCCATATTCCACAGCGCATCATCCCCACCAGAGAGAGCAAGAAAGAAAACCAGTTTATCAGTAGTCCTAATAGAATCCTAGCAAAGATTCCCATGGACAGGCATGCTGTATGCCCATGTGAAGAGACTGAGTCACAGAAATGATAAGGTGTGCGTCTGAGGACACACGGCCCCACCCCACTACACTGTGCACCTGTCTGAGGTCATGGACTGCGCTGATCAGCAGCTGCGGCTCAGATCTTTATCCCTGGGATGAGAAGTGGGGGTGTAGGATCAGCTCTGCAGGGTCAGCCCCTCCTAGTCACCTAGACTGATGGTTGTGGGCAGTGACTTTTCAAAAGAAACCTGGCTGCTCTTACCGGAAGAAGGGAGATTGGGTGCCAGGCAGGGGAAGGCACAACTGCTCTCCACAATGAGACTGTAGAAAAGTTTTGGACAGAGAGGATATTTTTCTCTCCAGTCTGTTGCTGGGCCCAAATTTCAAAGAACAGAAGGCTATTAAAAGGGCAAAGGAAGGAAGTACTAATTAAAAGGTCTCTGCCAGGCTCTAGGGTCAGACAGAACAAAGAATTATCCATTAAGGAAGCTCCTAGCCTGACGTTAACTGCAAGGCCTTTGGGGCAGGACAGAGGTTCAGCTCAGGGCCCTTAGATGGCTGAAACCTCCCTGACTTCATTTTTTCATTTGTAAAATGGACATGAAATACCTACTTCCATGGTTTATTGGCAGTATTGCATGCTTTAACACATGGCAAATCTTCAGGCTGGTGCTTGGCTCATAGCTTGTTCTCAATACATGGTAATGGCTGTAGTGAATGTTGCTAAGGCTTCTCAAATGTTTGAGTCTTGGAGATTCTTCCTCTTAGGCCAAAAGTCTCCTTGGCTCCTCTGAAATCTTTGGTTCTTTATTTTTATTTATTTATTTATTTCGAGGTAAGTTGTCGTTCTAGAGTGCAATGGTATGATCATATCTCACTGCAGATACCAACTCGTAGGCTCAAGTGGTTCTCCCAACTCAGGCTCCTGAATAGCTATGACTACAAGGTGCATACAATCAGCTCAAGCTTAATTTTTTTTTTTTAATATGTAATTCTGTAGAGACGGGGTCTTGCTATGCTCCCAGGCTGGTCTCAAACTCTTGAGCTGAAGTGATCTTCCCACCTCAGCCTCCCAAAATGCTGGTTTTACAAATATGAGCCAACCATGCCCAACTGCGGTTCTTTTCTTTTTGAGACAGAGTCTCACTCTGTCACCCAGGCTGGAGTGCAATGGCGTGGTCTCCACTCACTGCAACCTCCACCTGTTGGATTCAAGTGATTCTCCTGCCTCACGCTCCTGAGCACCTAGGACTACAGGCATATGCCACCATGTCCAGCTAATTTTTTTTTCTATTTTTAGTAGAGATGGGGTTTCTCCACATTGACCAGGGTGGTCTTGAACTCCTGACCTGAAGTGATCCACCTGCCTTGGCCTTCCAAAGTGCTGGGATTACAGGCATGAGCCACTGTGCCCAGCCTCTGGTTCTTTTTTAATGATCCCAAGATCAAGGAATTATTCTAGTACTTATGTTTCTAGAAGTCTTTTGTCACTTTTCCAGAACTTATGCTTTGACTTTGGGGTTGTGAAACATGGGCCATGTCAGAATGGACTATTCTGGTGTTCTTTGTATCTATTAGATGTTGGAGAAATAAGAGACTTTATATTCCTTTGATCTGGAGTATTCAAATGATGCAGTGTCTTTTCCATGTTTCCCTCACATCACCTGGTTTTTCTAAGGGCTACTTTCACAGCTACATTTCCATAGCCCATGTCCAGTTGCCTCTGGCCACCTTTCTAGACTCTTCCTGCAGGACCCACTTCTCTGTCTTGCTTTCTCTTTGAATCCTGCCATGGCACTCAGACTTGCCACTGTAGACTTTCCTTGTTACCTGACTGATACAGTTGGATCAGGTGTCTTTTTGTAGCAAATGACAGACACCAGTTGAAACAGACTTAACTATTTAATTGAAAAGTCAGAACATAGCTGGATTCAAGGACTCAAGCAATGTTATTAAGTCTCAGTCTCCATCTCTTGCCTCTGCTTTCCTTCCTGTTGGCTTCATTCAGGGAGACTTTTCCCATCCCCTAGCAAAACGGCTACCAGCAAAGGCAGCTTACACAGTGGGGGTGACTGCATGATTTTTCCCGACTCATCACCCATCCTGCATGCTAGCCTTTTGTCGGTGACTTTGTAGTCTCTTCCACCACTAGCGTGTGTTTGCCATCTCACTGATGTTGGGTGTAGCCATGTACTCTATTTTGGCCAAAGAAATGTGGTTGTAAATGACAGTGTGCCAGTTCTGAGCCTAGGTGCTGAGAGGAATTGCCTGTTTCCATATGCTTTCTCTTGTGCTTCTGGAATTACCATGAGGATATCCTGCAGGTAGCCTCTTAAAAAAAAAAAAAAAAGAAAGACATTTTGAGGGAAGCTGTCTCAGTTGAATGCAGACTTGCAGCTGGAAGCAGAGGCATGCCAGTTAATCTGAAGAATTGTTAGCATGATAATAAACACTTTCTTATAAACGGGGCTGAGCTATATGAGGGCTAGTTATATAGCATTGTTGTGGCCATAGTTGAGTGTTGCATAAACTATTTCCATTTCCACCAAAAGAGTTTTATTTTCTTCCTGATGGTTTCAATCAAAATCCTAAAATCGAATTCAATGCACCAAACTTAATTATAGAACTGAAAGTGAAGAAGAGATGGCTCCCCACAGGAATTCATGGTGCTCTTACCAGGAGATGATATAAAAAATGTTGAGAAGCCAAAATGACAGGTTCTCATTACATCATCCTTGAAGGGGCTGTGGGAACCTGTATCCCATATTAAGCCAGGAAGCAGCCTTTTCACATCTATACCCAGCTGTATAGGGCAGAGCTCAACCAGAGTTAAGAACCCGTCACCAACTGGCCAGCTAGGGATGCCCAATACATAGTGATTGGTGCTCCACCAAAGTCAGAAAGACCTAACCCCTAACTTCTCTCCCTTTCCAGGCCAGAATGGATAAGCTGGGTTTGTTAGGCTAGCAAGCTGCTATTTAGTAACTCACTGCCCTCCTCTGCAAGGCCAGATCAACTCAGAAACATTGTGGGCAGAATGGTTGCTGGGTCCTGATTTAAAGCAGTCTTTTCTTTGCCACCTCTGGTCTTTAGCTGTACTCTGGGGCTTTAATCTCTAGTGGGGTGGGTGCCCCACCAAGTCTGTCCTTGAGAAAGAACAGACCTGAATTGAAAGCATGACATGCAATAAATAGAACCCATTTGCCCTGCTCCATAGGGTCATTAAACTTCCTAGTGAATATCATTGAAAATTAAACTGATTTTTAAAACTGCAGTGGCTCTATTTTGCTTTCTTCTCCCAAATCCCACCTTTCACCTTGACCTTTTTCTTGCTGTTTGGCAGCTGCTGTATTTAAGGAATGCCGCTTGGCTCCAAGATACTCATGGGACATTTCTGATGGCATTGCTTTGGGAAAGGGCATGATTCTGCCTCTTTCTGACAGTATCATCTTCCAAAGCTGCATGGCAACTCATCCCTTCTGCAGGGCGTCCATCGTGTGGAAGCATTTGGAGCTATGAAGAGAAGGCTCTGTTTCCTCTACTCCCCAGGGGTCGCCCATCGCTCTTGCCGTACTCCACACCCTCCCCCTCCTTTGAATGCCAAATCTCTTTATGGAGCTGGGAGACAATATTCGGGGAAGGCTGGGGAGGGGGAAAGCAAACACTGGTCAGTGTGTTCACTCTGATTACACCGTTGCGGGTGAGACAATAGCTACTGCGAACACAAGCAGTCAGAGTTCAATGCTGCTTTCTTCCCCTCCTCAGTGTAATTTTGATCCAGCCAGGGCTACCCTGGAGGAATTTCAGTCTAACTGGGGCAGCCCAACCTGGAAACCAAGCCTCTCTCTGCGGGGGGTGGCTCCTCTCCTCATTTGGAAGGTTATTGGGACCAAGCTTGGAACATCCCATGAACGTGGGCCACTCCCAACCCACCATAGCTTCCACGGACCAGCCTAACTGTTATTAAGACACATCTTTGATATAGGCATGATTGCTGGAACCGATTGCTAAGCTGTTGTCCCTGACCCCAAGCCCACCAACCACTGTTTTGTGATGCAGTGGCTGGGGTTGCCACTTCTCCCTACCAGCTGGTGCCACATTTGGTTCTGCCTCTAGGAGGCACCAGAGGGAGACGGCAAAGTTGGTGGCTTTAAGAGGGCCTCTCACCTTCTTGTTCCCGTCAGCTTCATCCTGGCAACAGCAGTTTGTGTCAGTCTCTAGCTTTCTCAGCACACCCAGTACCAGCCTCTTAATCATTACTCTGCTCCATGATTTACATAATTTTCCTACTTAAGAAAAGCCAGCCAGATGCAATGGCTCACATGTGTAATCCCAACACTTTGGGAGGCAGAGGTATCAGGATTGCTTGAGGCTAGAAGTTTAAGACCAGACTGGGCAACATAGTGAGACCCCATCCCTACAAAAAATTTGAAAGTAGGCCAGGTGTGGTAGTGCACACCTCTAGTCCCAGCTGTTCAGGAGGCTGAGGTGGGAGGATCATTTGAGTCCAGGAGTTTGAGGCTGCAGTGAGCTATGATTGTCCACTGTATACCAGCCTGGGCAACAGAGTCTCAAAAAAAAAAAAAAAACAACAACAGAAACCACCTCTGGTGTTTGTTTTTATTGTGTTTGTTTTGTTTTGTTGGTTTTTTAAAATCTCAGCTCTGTGTGTACAATTTCACTCACAACAAAGAAGAGAGGCATCCACAGCTGGTACAATAGGGAATGGGATCCCCTACTTCCTAAAGATCCAATTTCATCCTGGGTGGTGGATAAGGCTAAGAAGATAAAAAATGACCTTTCACCTCCAGGGACAGTAATGTAAAATTAATTTGAAGCTTTGAAACTAATGAGCTGGCCCATCCTGGTGTCTACCCCGTGAGTAACACAGTACGTGCACAGCCAGAAACCCAGCAATCTTTCTTCCTCAGATGGGGCTTGGGGTGGGAGGAGGGGATGAGAAAGAAACTCATTTTGAAAAATAATCCTCAGAGGAGAGAGGTCTGCTATGTCTTCATAAACCCAGTATTAGAGGGAGGAAGGGGGAGGGGAGGAAGAGAGAGAGAGAGAGAGACAGAGGGAAAGAGAGAGACAATTATGTGCCTTTAATCTGCTTAGCTTTTCACTGCCGAATAGCTAAAGGGCTCAGACAGGCAAGAGTATTGTGAGGTGGTTAAGTCCATGAACTTGGAGTTAGATCTCTTGTGGTCCAGGCTTGATTTGTGACTTTTTAGCTATGTGATCTCCAGCATGTTTTTAAACTTGTGTTTTGGGGATGTTTGGATTAGATAGTAAGTGGAAACTACTTGCGTTTAGGCTAAGAATCTGGTTATTTTTGCATTTTTTGACGGTGATTGAGGAAGGCGGGAGCAATTCGAGGGCGATTGAGCCACAGAATATGAAGTCTGAGGTTTCTGCTCTGACAAGAGGAAATGTCTAACAGCAGGAGACAAGGAAACTGGGCTAATGGGAATCATGGGGAAACTAGCTTTGGCACCTCCGGAGAATGAACTGTCTCATAGCCTAGCTGATCAGCCATGGAAATGGCTGCCTGGAGAGGCAGTGAGCAGCCCATCCCTGTAGGTATGCAAGCGGAAGCTCTCTCCACTGTAAGAAAAGATGTATTCATTTATTTCTAAGGATTTTTCTCCCTGTTCAAATGCTGGCTCTTCCACTTGCTAATTGTGTTGCCTGGGTCACTGAATCTCTTGGAGACTGGGATGCTTTATCTGTGAATCAGGCCAATGGTGCTATTGGCCTCCCTTTTATGATCTCCCTCCCTTTCCCTTGTCCTCCCTCCCTAACACAAACTAATGCTCATGATGTGCTGGGCACTGTGCCAGGCTGGGGAGATGCTCAGAGGAAGAAGACAGTATAAGCACTCCCTGGAAAGAAAAAACTCAAACATTTAGTTTTAGGTTTAGAAGGAGACAGATAGATGGACAGATAATTTTAAAGCAATTCCATAGATGCACTGATAGAGATATACACTGAATATTCTGGAAGCACAGGAGAGTGGCATGTAACTCTTCAGGTGTGAGGCAGAGAGGGGGTCAGAGAATGCTTCAGTATTGGGCATTGGTATAATATATTTAGATGTTGGGGTATCTCTGGCAGAGGAAGCCATGTGAACAAAGACCCAGGGACAAGAAGACAGCATGGTGTGCAGGGAACTATATAAAAGGCAGCACAGCTAGGATGCAAAATGTGAGGGAAGAATGATGGGAGATGAGGCTGAAGAGGCAGACAGGGGGTAGATCACAGAGGCCCTTGTCTTCCATGCTACAAATGTAAACCAGGAAACGTCAATGGCTGATTTTAAGTAGGAGACTGGTGTGGTTGGGTTTCCATTTGGAATGATCTCTCTAAAAACTGTATAGAGGATGAATTAGGAGGTGGCAAGGCCAGAACACCAACTAGCAGTGTTGAAATCAGGAAATCATCTAAGTCAGAATGATGATGCCACAAACCAGGCTTCTTATGGGGTTGTGGTGAGAATCTGATGAGGGGATGCCCCAGGAAGCTTGCAGTAAAACATGAACTGCTTCCCACAAGCCAAGGGTCATTATAATTATGACCACTCTATAAAATATCGGTTTGGGTGCCCATCATATAAAATGGATCCCCCCATCACTTACTCAAACAGTGGCAATAAAATCCATACACTTTGTCAAAACCAGTATAAATGGTAGTTGTACTTAACAAGTATCTTTTAAAAAGTAATGAAACCACTGGCTTGAGAAATAATTTTGCAGATGCTTCTGGGATACAGAGAACTAAATTTTGGTGCTGCTGGAAAGAAAGTGGGAGAGAAGCACAATATTAAATTTCGGGCAAATTTGAAATGCACAATTAAATGCATGCAAACTGGGAGGGCAGATGATACTCTTTGAATAAAACTTATAATAGATTTGGCACAAGAGGGTACTGGAGATGGGCCCAAATGTCTCAAATTTGCTGAACTGTTTTTATAGACAGCTGGGAATTCACCAGCATTATCCTTTTTTTTTTTTTTTTTTTTTTAACCAGAATATTTTGGATTTTGTAGACATGCCCTGGAATGCCCCATCTCAGGGAAGGCTAGAGGAATGTCTCAGTGCAAGTGTGGTGTCTGCTTCTAGTGATGTTTATGGCAGAGCTGAAAATTGTCTTTAAAATTAACAATAGATGTGCATAAATCTTCCTCAGTTACCTAGCAACTGATACAAGACGACACTGAGGTTCACAGGGCTGGGTGGAGGTGAACCTGTTTGAGGAAATACCTGGAAGCATTTTTGTAACGTCTGGAGATTACTGGGAGGGAGAGGAAAACAGATTAACACGACCAATTAAATGTCTGAATTTCTCTGCTTTTTGTTTTTGTTCCTGGGTTTTGTTTTTTGTTGTTGTTTTTTTTTTTAGTAAAAATTAAATCAAATAACAAAAACTTCCCCTAAATCTCTAAGGTTTCTAGCAACAATGAAGGTTTTACCAAGACAAGCTAATTTCTGAGGCCTTTTTCAAGGCTAAAATTTTTGGCCATATATTAGGTGTATTGCCTCATGAGTAAAATGACAGGTCAAACTAGGGGAATTGTAGTTTCATCCATATTCCTAGGGTGTATGGGGGAATAGGGCTTTTAGACCAGTTTTGTTGAATCAGACACCAAGGGCATGAATCTGGAATCAAAGTGAATTTTTTAAAAAAGAAAAGGTGTTGAAATAATGAAGTGAAGAGACATGGGACTTAAGGAATACACACACACATATATATACATTTATTCTCTGTATGTATGTATGTATGTATGTTTATTTATAAAAATCAGTTTATACATGAGGGTGTAGGTTACAGATTCAACGCCACATGGCCCCACAGCTACATCCCTTGTCTGGGACCACAGCGAGCTGGAGAATGGGGTCCTAGGGCTTCCAGATCTGTTGATTTTTCAAATAGCCAGAAATCCAGAATTTGTATAGAATCTCCTATTGTTAAAACATTGACAACTAATTTGAAGTGTTTTTAAAAAGTACTGTGTGGGCTAAACAAAGTGAATTTGCCTTAAAGTAAAAGTTCCAAACGTATAATTCTCTTTGTACATATTATATAGTTAATTAAGACTCACTTTATTTGATGGAGTGAAGATGAGCTTGTGCGGGCCACTGGCTAACACAGTTTATCCCATGCCTCCCACATACCAAGCACGGTGCCATGGACTTTTCACATCTGGCATCCTCAGAATCCTCTGAGAGGTGGGTGATATGGTTTGGCTGTGTCCCCACCCAAATCTCATCTTGTATTGTAGCTCCCATAATTCCCACGTGTTGTGGGAGGAACTCGGTGGCAGATAACTGAATCATGGGACAGTTCCTCACATACTACTCTCATGATATTGAATAAGTCTCATGAGAGCTAATATTTTTATAAGGGGCTTCTGCTGTGACTTGGCTCTCATTGTCTCTTGCCGCTGCCCTGTACAAAGTGCCTTTGGCCTTCCACCATGATTGTGAGGCCTCCCCACATGCATGAAACTGTGAGTCCATTAAACCTCTTCTTCTTCCCAGTCTCAGGTATGTCTTTCTCAGCAGTGTGAAAATGGACTAATACAGTGTGTGTTATTTATCACAGGAGTTTGGTCTCTAGCATAAAGATGAGGATGCTGATGCTGGGACCCCGCAAGGGCATGCTGAAGATCAGGTAGCCCCTTAGTCCTTGACCCTCCATTTCAAGTCCCATCTCCCTGACTCTAGCTCTCCAGCTGCCTGCTCTTAGGAGTCTGACTCACCTGCAACATTTCTCTGAAGATGTGTTAGGAAGCTGTCTTAGTTTGCTAGGGCTGTCATAACCAAGTACCACAGACTGGGTGGCTTAAACAACAGACATTTATTTTCTCCTAATTCTGCAGGCTGGAAGTCCAAGATCAAGGCTGATTTCTTCTGGGCCTCTCCCCTTGGCTTGCAGATAGCTGTCTTCTCCCTGTGTCTTCATATGGCCGTGTGTGTGTGTGTGTGTGTGTGTGTTCCCTGATCTTTTCTTATAAGGACACCAGTTATATTGGGTAAGGAGCCACTTGAATGATCTATTTTTACCTTACCTCTTTAAAGATTCTATTTCCAGTTACAGTCACATTCTGAGGTATTGGAGATTAGGACTTCAACATACGAATTTGGGGTGTTGAGGGCATAATTGAACCTGCAACAGAAGCCATCAAATTTTTCCCCTCACTTCTTTTCCTTTCATATTATTATTATTGGAGGGACAGGGAGGGGTTTCCTGAGCCCAGGGTATTGGAACACCTGAGGGGAGGTGCTTATCTCGTGACCCCACCCTCAAGGTGACCTGGCTGGCTGCAGCTCAGCCCCTGAAGAAGGTGGTATATTTGCACACTGCAGCCACAGTTAACCAGTTCCCAAACTACAGCTTCAATATTTCAGAATGCATAAAACATGAGATCACATTTAGCAATGGCACCGTTTTATTTGGCATCACTGACTATATCTGTGTGTGTTCATCTAAAATAATACTGATGCAGACGAGAAGCATTATTTATCATGTCAAAAATTAGAAACAACCTCAGTGCCCAACAATAGGGTTTAATAGGATAGAATTGTGTGCAGCCTTTGGAAACTGCTGTGGAAAAGTATTTATGGTGTGAGAAAATAATCATGACAGCTGAAGTGAGGGGAGAGGCAGGCTGCAAATAAACAGGTGTAGTTTGATCCCAATTTTTCAAGAAAGGTTTATTACAGGTACATATTTCTATGTATATATGTGTGTGTGTGTGTGTTCATCTGGAAGGGTATACTCCAAAATATTTAAAATTGTATTCTTGCAGTGATAGAATTCTGTGGCCTTTAACTTTTTTTCTTCTGTTTTTCTAAGTGTGTGTCCCATATTTTCTAAAATAGACATATTACTTTTGCAATTCAGGGGAAAATCTTAGAGATAAAAGTCTTTAAGATTTAAGAAATCCACTCAGTTTATAGAAAGTTTCCTCTAACTTAGCCTTTTTCATAAGGAGCAGCCTCACAGCTTTTCACATAGGGCTATATTTACAAAAATGTAATTTACTCACCATTTTCCAGATACAGCTCTTAGCTACAATTACCTGGATTCTAGAATAATTTTTGTGACTGGCCTGAGAACCTCTTCTCTATTTTTGTTTTTCCACCTGGCTCTATTTTCTCATTAAAGAAGTTTTAGGAGTGAACGCAGAGAAAGGGTGGAGTCCCACAGACTAGGAGAAAAGAAAAACCCCTAAAAATAAATAAATCAGTGAACTAGTTTAATGTGTTTAAAATATCATCTAAGGAGACCCAAAAAGAAGCAGGATGTAACTTCACAGTGACTTTGTTCCTTCTGTTTCTCTTTACTTATTTGAGAGATCCTTTAAGCACACTTCCCTTTTAATAGAATGTGCTTTGATTGGCTAAATAATGCTATGATGTTATGTTTTTACAAAGGAGAGGTTTGTGGAGGGTAATGCTGTCAGGTTTGGAAGCGGCAGTGGAGATCACGTTGCCCAGCGCTTGGCATCATTGGTTCCCAAAGCTCTGAATCCCCTGGAGAGCTTTTGTAAAAGGTCAGCACTCCACAACGTGACAGAAATAGAAGGGGCCTGGGGCTGTGGGTTGTGAAAGCTGCGATTCTTTTGATGCTCAGCCAGTTTGAGGAACCCACTTCCCTGTGGTTCCTGCATTCCTTCCTCAATATCACAATAGGTGGTTACCTGAACACTTGTAGAGATGGAGAATTTTCTACCTCAAGAGCTAGCCTTTTTCATTCTTGGACTGCTGTGCCATTGTAATTCTTTCTTTCTTTCTTTCTTTTTTTTTTTTTTTGCATATAATCTGTATTCCTCCAATTCACGGAGCAAAATATGGAGACATTTTGCTAGTGTAACCCAAATAAATCCTGAGGCCCCATGTGGTCCAATCTCTGCATAGAGTCACATCTTCCAAACGAAAATAATTACAATGGCAACTTTACCTGCAATACTCAGAGAATGTTATAAGGGGCCCAATTGATAACCCATGGTAGTGTTGTTTCTCAAATATTTTTCCCTTTTCTTCTTGATTTTCTCAGTTATACCAGAGCTGCTCATTCACCACCCTAGCCCCAACCCTAAACCTCTCCAAGAGCAGCCCACTTGCCCTTTTAAGCTCTCTTATAGTGAATTATACCATCACACTTAGAATCTTAGCCTCTGCATGAGCTAAACCTGATCACGTAATCTCTCTGTCAGCCTCCTTATCTGTAAATGGGCAACCACAAAAATCTTACTCAAGGGGTTGTGAGAATTAAATTAACTTGAGTAAAGTGCTTAGCACTGCAAAATGTTGGCTCTCTACATACACCAACATTTCCATTTTTCTTTACCATTCCTTTTTGGAGAAGACAGGAAAAAGAAAAGGGTGAGTCTGCTAGGAAGTGAAGAGGACCTGGTGAAAGACTTAGAGCAAGAGCCAGCAAACTATGCTGGATCAAACTGGACCTATCACCTGCTTTTGTAAATAAAGCTTTGTTGAAACACTGTCACGCTCCTTCATCTATGGCACTTTTGTACTACAATTGCAGGGTTGAGTTGTTGCAATAAAGACTGTGTGAGCTACAAAGCCTTAAATATTTCCTGTCTGACCCTGTACAGAAAAAATGCCAACTCCTGATTTAGAATATAAAAACAGAATCACTTTTTCATACAGTTTGCCATTGATGAGATGAATGTCATATGAGGCTTTCTCTTTCAAGTGAAGTAGTTAGCTATAGTCAGAGTTTCTGCATCTGAGGCAACCCTTACCAAGAGCAAGAATTAACATCTCTGAGGCCTAATCAAAAGTAAGGTTATGTTCTTTAGAAGCCTGGCTAGTTCTACTAGGAATACAAGTAATGCAGTGTGAGATAGTCTTGCAGTTCTGATAAGGCCACTGGGACAAAGATGCCCAAGGGCTCATGCATGTCTGTGCTTCTCCTCTTCTCAGGCACAAAGCTAGTTGATGCTTCGCAGTTCTCTTGCAGTAAAGGAGGCCATGTCTCAAGCTTGTGCCAATGAAACTGGGGGAAAATATGTCTACCACTCCTCACTGACTCTTTACCTTCTCCTGTCTGCAGGTCAGATTCAGACAATCCAGTGGAACACTCTGAAGGTTAGAGGAAGTTGTCCAATAGAATTTTCTGAAATTATGGAAATCTTCTATTTTTTGTATCCAGTAGCTAGTCACATGTGGCTATTGAGCACTGGAAATGTGGCTAATGCAACTGAGAAAGTGAATTTTACTTTTGATTCATTTAAATGTTAATGGTCACATATGACTTATGACTGCCATATTGGACATCCCAGTTCTAGAAGATGGCAGATGTATCCCTTAGAAGAATCATAGGCCTGAATGTCTGGGCATAGCAGAGTACCACCTTCCCACTCACTCTTCCCCTCCTCCCACCCCACCGCTTCACATGCATAAGACTGTGATGTGAGCAAAAGCATGAAGTGGTCTTTTGATAGGCCTGTGAGACTTGCTGTTCATTGGACTAGCTAGGCTGCTCTGACTCATACAGACCCAAATCCTGGAAATGACTTTTATGAAGAAATGACCATTCAGTCTCCTACTTGTCCATTTTATATGCCCAAGGAGTGTGAGGGGCCTCTGTTTGGATCTAGTTTTCAACCTAGTCTATGGCATTGATTATCCTGTCTAAAAGACAAAAAAGGTGACTTCATGGGCACTTAACATCTTGGCCTTACTGGCTCCAGCTGCATGCTATGTAGGAAGTTTTGGTTCCATTTAAACTGAAGTTCCAATTATTGTTTTACAACCATTTAAAATTGTGCATGTCCTATACATGACAGAAAAAGGGTCAGCTGGTTGGATGATTTTTGGCTTGCAAGAAGAGAACACAAAAGAAAAGCATACGTTTTAATACTCAAGAGACCAGATTCTCTGCTGAAGAGGAAATGAACTACATATCTAAAATGGTCCTGCCAAGAGGCCAAACAGACTATGGTCTCTTGGCAGAGTTCTCAGTGGTGATGAGAACACCACTCTTTTTTTTTTTTTTTTTTTTTTAAGTCATTTCCAAGGTGAGATATTGACTTGCTGCTGAAGCAGGACAACTGGTCCCTCTTTCATTGGTAGAAGCAGAGTAAGGGTCTTGCAAGTTTCAGGTCGCAGCAGAGAAAGGATCTTGCAAGTTTCAAGCCAAGGCAAGAAGAGCTAGGATTGTACCAGCTGTCTCCTACTCTGTGCCCACCTGTTTCTGGATGAGGCACTGTGACATACATTTTATTGTAAAGAGAACCAACTTTGGAATCAAATGGAACCTCTGTTAAAATCCTGAATCTGTCACTAACTTGGACAAGTCACTGCTCTTCTCTGAGCCTTGTTTTCTTCCAGTTAGGATTAATAGTAAGCCTGCCCCACAGAGCTGTAGCAAGGCTAAAATGAATGGTGGCCTACAGAAGCATTTAAAATAGGCCTTCATACAGAGCCAATACCTGGGGAGAGTGAGGGTTTGAACCACAAAGTTCCACTCTGGCAAATCACAGAGGGGCTGCAGGATGGTTCTTTAAGAAGGATATGTTATGGGGAACAGTGCTTCTCAAACTCCAGTGTGCATTCATATCATTTATGGATATTGTTTAAATGCAGATCCTGAGTTACTAGGATTATGCAATTCAAATTAGCTTGCAGATAATCTCATGGCTGCTGGTCTCCGGCATCACCTTTGAGAAGGAAGGAACTAGACCTGATCTATCTCCTTCTTCTGTTATCTATGTAAAAGAGAAATACCGTCCACTTTGCATATTGAGAGGGCAGGTACAAAGGTAGGACGAGGATAATGTAGCATGAGCACACAGAAGGAAAATTTAGGAGGATGAGTAAAGAAATCATGGGAAAAGAGATGGTATAGAGGCTTTCAATCCTGACTAGAATTTAAATTCACCTGGAGAGCTTTAAAAAAACTATCCATTGTCTGATCCCACCCCAGGAATACTGATTTAATTGATTAGGATGGGGCCAGGCATGACATATTAAAGAAAATAGCTCCCCGGATTATTCTAGTGCATGGCCAGGGTTAAGAACTGCTGGGCTAGACAAAAGAGACAACTTTCCCAGATGGAAAGAATCAGAAAGGGGCCATGAGCCCCTGTAGAGACCAACACAAGTGCTCCAACACATTCTGACCAATGAACATAATTAATTTGTTGTAACTGACTTTATACTCTTGAAGCCCATGTGTAGACTTCCTTCTTGTTACCAGAAGCAAGCTCAGACATGGCCCTTTGCCAGCATCAATACAAAATTCAGCCCTCTTCCAGGATTCCCTAAGATCTAGGCATGCCAAGCATCTGAAAATAGTATGGTTTTACAGAAGATTCCTTACATCCTGGGGTGGGGCCAGCTTAGGCACTGAACATTTTGTTTGAGCAATCCCCATTGGACACATCTCTCCCCTGATTCCCTGTCTGCACAGCCAATAAGGTGATTCTCCTCTGTTACCCGCTTAGCCCTCACCCATTCTTTTATTCCTTTATAAGACAGAGCTGAGTTTAGCTCTGTCGTAGGTGCTCCATACTTGTGGAGCATGGCAAACACAAAGCCCTTCAGAAACCCAGGCCCACCCTCTTTGGAAATACGTTATAAGCTTACGGTTGATGAGGTCCTTCCAGTGGTTGTCAAGCTGGACAGTTTCTGGTAAGAAGAAGAAAGCATAGCAGGTGGAAATCTCAGCCAAAGAACATGGCCATGGGAAGCCTTTGCCTAAAAGGCCATACAGTCCACAGTTCTGCTGCACAACTGCAGCCTGGAATCAAATGGGGAGTTGTTAGAATGCCGATGGCTGGGCTGTACTCCCCAGAGATTCTGATTTAATTGGCCTGGGGTGTGGCCTAGGCATTAGAATTTTCTTAAAGTTTCCCAAGTCATTCCTGATATGCAGCCAAATTTGAGAGACATTGTTCTAAAGAGGCTTAGTGCTAAAGGGCAAATGAAAAGGACAACCAATCCTACATTGCAATTGCAATTGCTTTGTCCTTATTGCTGACCTATTTAGTTTTGTTTTGAGTCTTCTAATCCCTTCAGTTGAACTCTCCAAAATTCTACCTTTGGAAGGTTTAAGCACGGAAAGGTTGGGAACCACTCAGTAATTCTGAATCTTAGTGAGACAAAGAGGCCATTGAATGTCTCTCTTTCTGTGTGTGTGTGTGTGTGTGTGTGTGTGTGTGTGTGTGCGCGCGCATGCAAGCACATGCATGTGCATGTGTGTGTGTCAGAAAGAGAATTTATTTTTGAGTTAAAATTGAGGAGAAAAATCAGCTCTATATGGCAAACCAATAACCTTGATTTCTCGATGATGCTCAAGAATAGACTAGGGAAATAGGGGAATTAGTGTGCATGGAAACTCCCTCTCCTCTCTTTTTATAGTTTCTATTTAATTGATGGAAGCTATGATGAACTCGGCCAATGCAAAACCAAGATACAAAGGCTGGAGAAGAGCTCAGGGAAAGGAGCAGCTTTGCCAGGTGAGCTGGAGAGAGTGGTCGGAGATTACGGGGAAACAAATGCAGTCAAGGGGGAAACAGCAAGAGAAAGTCCACTCAGCTG
Source organism: Sapajus apella (assembly GCF_009761245.1). Classification (NCBI taxonomy): domain Eukaryota; kingdom Metazoa; phylum Chordata; class Mammalia; order Primates; family Cebidae; genus Sapajus; species Sapajus apella. The sequence goes on along the minus strand of NW_022436963.1, from coordinate 15,720,037 downwards.
CCCAAAATATGCTGTTACCTTGGACCCATACTGGTCCTTCAAATGCATTTTTGTGTGAAGGGGTACTGGGTGCACCTAGAAGATGCACAGCAGGGCAGTCTTGTGCGTGTGTGTATCCACATGTGTGGGAGAAAGAATATCTTAATAGAAAGCTATCCCCAAAGGCAGGAACAGACCATGAAACCCTGGGAAAACAAACCTAGGCTTCATGCCTTCCAAAAGCTCCTTCTCTTACCAGCGTACATGTCAGGGAAGTCACACAGCTTCAGCGAATGTTTGTTTCCTTTTCTGACCTTGCTGTGTGGTTTGAGTCCCAATATAACACTTTTGAAAGTACTCTGCAAACGGTAGACTGGAACACAAGTAGAAGGGATTATCAAAAAGACAACTTTGCATATTTGTGCTTGTTTAGGGGTATTGGGGAAAAACAGGGAGCACAGTGCTCAAAAGTCCTCAAATCCCTGGTTAAAGGGAGTGACAGAAGAGCTGTGCCAAAAATATACCTCTTTTATTATTATTACAAAAGACACATGTGTTCATGGGGAAAACAACTCTAGAAAATTACAAGAAAATAAAATAATTGTTTTCTTTTTAAAGAAAACTAGTATTTGTCTTACAAGATAATTATGAATATTTGAAACCCATATATATTAATTGTTTCAAAGTGTTTCTTAATTCAAAACAATACTTGCTTCCTATAGAAATTGAGAATATATAGGTAAGAAAAAGTAACCAAAAACCCTCTATATTCTATCATCTAAAGATACCTCTTAGTCTTCAAGAACTTTAAAAAGTTAAGTAATTATTTTATATTTTCACTTTTAATAGAAGGAAAACACATTCATTATTTTTTTTAATTAGATAAGCAAAGAAAAACTATTAAATCACTTGAAATTCAATCCCCTAAAACAAATAACCCTAACCAGTAACATATTTTGTTATAGTTGCTGGACTTCTTTTTTCTAAATACGTGTGTATTTTTGAAAGTGTAAGACGTACCCTAGATCTTTTGCAAATGTAAATTCATATTGTTATTTTGTAACCTAGTTTTCAAATGGAACAATATTCACTCAAATTTTCTCATATCCAACATCATTTTTAACATCTAGGCAGAATACCACTGGAAGAATGTACCATTATTTATTTTTACCTAATGGATTCTTTAATGTTAGGTATTTAGATCACGTGTGATTTTTCTTTTTGTCTTAGAAACAACACTGTGGGGAGTGTCCCTCAAACTACATTTGTGCTTTTTTTCTAATTTACTTTTCGGGATAAGCTGAGCCCATGGCACTGCAACATTCCAAGAAACTGGAAAGATTCCAAGGCTTTTCAAAGAGAAAGATTTATGCTGTTTAGTGTAGTACTTTATATCTTTTCAGATATTTTTGCTTTAAACATATTAGGGTATATTTGTAAATTTAAGATTATTTAAATCCTGTGAAATAGGCCACCTGCACTGTTTCTTTATTCCTGTTAACTCCTGATTTAATTCTTCCTGATGACATGTCTAATTCATGCCTGGACAAGAAAACGTATAGACTACAGAAGAGTGCTCATTGGGAAGGAGGAGGAAAGCCCCTCTATAATCCCACCACTAAGAGAAAATCATCTTTCTAGTCATCCTCAACTCCCCCACCACTCATAGCTTTAAATACTCTTTTTAAAAATTACCATTTGTAGACTTCTGACTCAGAGGACGCTTTGATAGAGCTGCGAAGCGTTGACTACTATTCAGGGAGATTTTACCCCTTTTGCCACATTCAAAATTGTTTCTGGTAGGTCACGGAAATAAGTGTGCACCTGGGTGAGGCTGCTCTGAGCTACTGTGTTCTTCCCTAGTTTAGAAAGCACTTTTTGGACACATTGCTGAGGTTTCCTGCAGGTATGTAAGAACAGCGGGCCAGAAGCTTCGCCTCGCTTAAAAGTCACAGATTTATATAAGAAAAAATAGAAAAGCCAAACTACACAAGATGGGAACCTATATATAGGTCAAGAGAAGGGGAGACACAGAGCTTTGCACTGCAGTTGATCCATATTTGATGTAAAAAGACCTCAGGCAACAAGGGCATAATTCTCAATTTTAGCTAAATACTTTTACATTTCTGGTTATTAAAAGAACATATGTTCATTATAGGAAATAGATTTAAGAGGCAGAAAGGAAACAAAAACTTATAATTTCATGATTAATGCATTTTAACGTGTTATGTATTTCTTTCCAGTTTCTTGATGCATATTTTAGGTCCAATTATAGGCAAACAGTCTGTTCGGGTTTTGTTTTTCCACCTGACTTTATAGCAAAGGCGTCTTCCTGTGTTGACAATTGTGTATGAGGATCTCTTCAAGTTCCTTTTGTAACTGTATTGCCTTGAGAAATGAAGAAAGAACATACATCAAAGATGTCTATGAGCAGCAAATGCAGTGATAAAGCAAAAGAAAATTGTCTACTATTCACCTGCAGCTGACAGCAAGAATGTTTTTTCCTTCCTGGGTTACTAAACTTTGTCTTCCTAAGCAAGATAAAGTGGTTGTTGAATAGATAAAGAAGATACTACCTCTCATACATGAACCGCAGGTGTAAATAAGCCCACAGACTACTGGCTTAAGCTCAGAGAAAATAGAGCAGTGGGGACTGAGTTTAGGAGTGGGTTCTTTTTATGGCAAGCATCAGGAGAAACCCATGGAGCTCTGTGTGTGGGGTGGGATTGGGTCACATGCACATGGCTTATTCATACAACATTTAAAGTCCACTGACATCTTCTTAGCATCTCCTCTTTGACCACACAACAAAAGTTAAAGACCAGAAACACTCAACCCATGTTCCCAATGATGTTGCTATCATTGCAAGCTCCACCAGCCACACCTGAGGCAAGACACCTGCTCCTAGCTCTTGTCACTCCTTTGAGGGAATTTGAATAAGGCGCCGCTTCTTCAAGCTATTCACCCTCCATCTGTTGGAAACTTGTACTAATTTTGTTACTGACCTTTGCTAAAAATGTTCATAATTAAAATACTAATAGGTGATATCCACAATCAAAATGTGAGCACTTCCATAACCTCCTGGTCTTTTCCTCCAGATGTGAGGCCACAGGCAATACAGATGGGTGTGTGGTGCCCTGCTAAGAAAGCCAGGTGAGAACCAGCCCTGGAACTGACTATACCCAGGGGCTGTGATTGCTAACATGCCCTCCCCCCTCCCCCTGCCGAATCTACTGTCTTAGATTTAGTTATTTAACAAATGTGTGTGGAGCATTTGAAATAAGCCAGAGTGCTGTGCTAAGCCTTCTCGGCTAATGAAGAGCTAGAAAAGCTGGGGCCTTTACGCTCTGCGAGTATATCATCAAATGGTGATAGTGGGTGTTGAGTAACATAGATAAAGCAATATAAAGAAGACTATCCTTAATGTCCCTGAGTTTTAGAACATTTTTACCAGGGCCAGGATTACGGTGAGGTGAGTGAGGCAAGGTTATATAAGTATAGGGTAGAATCTTGTCTTTATTTAAAACGATATTCTGTTTGTCATGGAGGTTTTTTGTTTTTTGTTTTTTTTTTTTTTGGTGTTAACTTTAATTATTTAGAATGTTGTGTAAAAACATAGTTTATCTTGGTTACTGAGTTTGTTAGCATCCCAATACATTTTGCTTTCAAAGTAAAGGCCTTCCTTACCTAACCCTAATTCCAGCCCAGAAACTGAACCAAACTTTACTGTCTGAGCAGTGAAGACAACCAGCTGACACTGACACATTGGATGCGTCTGAGTTGTGTCACCCTATTCTTTTGAATTTGGGGTGTAGGTGGTTTGGGTTTGCCACTCATTTGCTATGCCACTCCAGACAAACACCTTTTCTTCATCAAAGTTCAGTGTCTCATCTGTAAAACACTGTTTGGACAGTTATCTTTTTTGACAATGAGAAGAATGTCTTCTTTTAAGAATATTTATAGAGAACCTACCAGAGGCAGGCATTGTTACAGGCTCTAGAGCGACTGAGGTCAAGGAGACAATGTCCTTTCTGTTGTACAACTTGGGCTTGGGTGAGGACAAATAAGCAAACAAGATCGCTTTAATGAATGCTACACATCATATTAGTGTGTGCAAGGTCCTATTAGTGCGAGAGATGTTACAACGGGGGGCCAGGAAAGGTATCTCAGGGAAGATGATATTTGAGTAGAAACATAATGATAAGCGGGCATGTGGCCTGAACTTCTCAGACTTACTACGTTTTTCGCTCTTTGACAGCTAATCTTTATTTTTAAGATTAAGGGGCAGGGTCTTGCTCTAACACCCACGCTGGATACAGTGGGTCCATGATTACTGTAACTTCAAACTCCTGAGCTCTAGCAATCTTCCTGCTTCAGCTTGCCAAATAGCTAGGACTACAGGTGTGCACCACCATGACTAGCTAATTTTTTGCTTTTAATAGAGACAGGGTCTTGTCAGATTGCCCAAGCTGGTCTGGAGCTCTTGGCCTCAAGAGACTGTCCTGCCTCACCCTTTGAAAGTGTTAGGACTACAGGCGTGAGCCATGCCAGGCCACGACAGCTAATCTTTAATGAGCCTTAGTTTGTGCCTGTTTTAATAACTATACATGTCCTAACTCAGCTCTCTCAAGGATGTTGTGAGATAAGGATTCTTGTTATATCATTTAAAAAAATTATTATTGATAAAGAGACAGAGGCACAAAAAGGTTAATTAATTTGGAGAGATCACCAGTTAGTAATTAGTGGAAAAAGTAATGGGAAGAAAGAAACTAAAGGTGCAATGGCTTCAAAGCTTGAATGCAATGATTCATCAGTTACTTAATGAGCATCTACTATATTCCAGGCACTGTAATTAGATAGGGGCAATTAGATAGGGACCTAATTCCTCCTCCTCCACCTCCACTGCCTATTACTCTCCCAACACCTAATGAACGCCAGATTCTAGGGATGGTACAAACTTTTAAAATAATCCATTTTCGGGAGGTGATAGGGCTGTTCTATATCTTGATTGTGGTGGTGGTTTCAGGTCTGTACTAATTTGGCCAAACTGGCAGAGCTGTATACTAAAAAGGGTGAATTTACTGTATGTGGATTATAACTTTTAAAAAAATTCAACCCGCATCCTTCCATCTCCACTCCCTTACCCCAGCTACAGTGACAGAGGGGCGTGAAACGGTCCCTGTCCCTTGCTTGGGGACAAGGGTGAGGGAAGAACCTACGGGGGTGGGATCAGGTGAGCGCCGGGAGTTGTGCCCAGTGGGCCGGGAAGCCAGGGAAAGGGAAAAAGTGGCCCCAGCCAGGCGGGGGAAGGATGGGAAGAGCTGGTGGACCGCGGGGCGAACGCGGGAGGGCGGGGGGATGCCGGGAGAGAGGGAGGGACCTGGGGCGGGGAAGGAGAGGCAGAGGGAAGGGAGGAGGGGTAGGCGTGCGCTCCGGAGCAAGCCGGGGGCTGTGAGGCGGAGATACTTCGGGTAGCGGCCACCGAGGCTGCCCGCCCAGGCGACCCGCCCTCCCGACCGCGGTGCGGTTGGACCGACGGACAGCGCTGCGAGCAGGAGGCGCCCGGCCATGTTCAGCCGGAGCTCCCGGAAAAGACTCTCCAGCCGCTCGGTGAGTGTCCCCCGCTCCAGCGGGGCCGATCGCCGGGCACCTCCAGCCGGCCGTGAGCGCCCGCGCGCAGCCCCACTGCGTCCCGCGGCCGCACACCTGTGGCCCCAGGTAAGCCGGCCTCACGGGCGGGGCGCGTCCGGGGCGCAAGAGAGCGCTCCAAGGCGCGGGAGGGTTAAGTTCTGACCCCCAAGCTGGGCGACAGTGAGACCTGAACCTTGGCCCTCAGTGTCAGGGTCTGGGGGTTCCCTGGAAAGCCCCCCTCTCTCCAGGCAGATCGGAATCCCAGCACCAAAGCTCCAGCGTCCAGCCACTTGGAGCTCTAGCGGGGACTTGGACTTTGGGGCTGTCTTTTGGGGTGTCCTCTGCTGCCCCCTTTCCGGCAGCACCAGCCCGGTCCAGGGCGTGCGAGGTTCGCTTCTTGCGGACTCCAGGGAACTGAAGGGTCTTGCTTTTGTTTCTTGGAAACCCGTGACCAAGGTGTCTGGGGGAGACAAAGCCCCAGCCGTGGCCATTTCTCGGTGCTGTGGTGCCCGAGCCGGAGGCAGCCTGCCTGGGTCCACGCACCCTTCCCCAAGCAGGAGGGAAACCACCCCTGGGGCACCGGCAGCGCCCCGCCCCATGTCCCCTACAGAAGAGGAACCGTTGACTCAAATCACAGAAGGTGGGGTGGGAGGGGCAGGTCATTCTGCCTGGGACACGAGTGGGGCTGTGGAGGAGGGAGCCCCCGTGGTGGAGACATGCGTATGTTGTCTTTTTGTTTTGAAGTTGACCGGACTGGGGCGGATAGAGCGAGGCCAGCCATGTAACGCCTGTGGTGACCAGTGCCCTGGGTTCGCCTTGCATAAATGGAGGTAGGAAGCCTTAAATGCACAACACTACAGCGAGAAAAAATATGCAATATGTAATATATATATATATATATATATACACACACATACACACAAACATACATATACACACACATATATTCTCCCCCTCCCCCCGCCTTAAATCTCACTTGTAAGTCACATGGAAAGAATGCAAAGGCTGCTCCTTTAAGAGCGGAGCTACATCTGCTACAAATATTGGAGGTGGAAGTGGTGGCCAGACACCGGGGGCTGCAGGAGAGCCGAGCTCAGACTGCGTTTCCCTGATGTGAGAGCTGTGAATCCCTAGCACTGGCACTATGTGTCTAGGTAACTCACTCCAAAACAATTCACCCTGGGCCTGGCAGTGTTGCCAAGTGCCACAGTGCTGTGTATGTAGGATCCCCTGGACTAGCTGGTGTTTTCCAATTGTGTTTTTAATTCAGCGCCTGTAACTCTGGGTCCCAACCGCAAATCTATCGCTGCCCGCCTGCGCTGTGTCAGCCCTCTTCGGTGGCCAGATGTTTCTTATTAAATGTGCCTTGAATGTTGACTTCCAGGCAGCCCCAGCTTGGATTGGAATGATTATGTTTGGGAGACAAGGGATCTGGGTGCCCTCCCAATGCATCTGTCTGCTGGGGCTCTGGTTGGGAAAAGTTGGGGTGCAGGCTTACAAGCCCTCAGTTTGCTGATTTCAAGCAAGAGATGAATCCTCCCTGGCATCTTCATAAGAAGAAAAAAACTGGTGACAGGAGAGAGTTGTGCAATATCATAACACGTTCTCTCTTGGATTAGTGCATCTTTCCCCCTTTCTCCACCACCCAAGCTGCTTTTGAAGAGGGCTGTTTCTGGATACTAGGCAGAAAAGCCTGCTTTGATCCCCCTACCCCCCTTAGTGCATCTATACTTTTCCCCACTTGTAATGTGTGCTGGGCACCCAGTTATAAGAAAACTCCCAACCCTGTCCTTTGGAAATTAAATGCTTTTGTTCCTGCTTCAGATGGGTCTGGCAGCCTCTTTGCCTTTGTTTCAGGGCACTGAGCGCAACCCTTACAGCTCCTGAGCATTTAATAACTTCTGTGTCAGAGTCAAGGCAGGCGACCTTATAAATATGTAATTGGCAGACATAGGCATTAATCAGTGTTACCGATGTGGTAGCCCAGGTATAGGCCAGCCCCTTGAGCGTCCCAAATATGAACATGGATGAAAACATGAGAACAGGTGTAGAAGCCTGATTTTGTAAACCAAATCCAGAATGACAAAACTACTGAGCGCTTCCTTTTTGATGCATCTTGTGCTCTAATGGGGGTGGGAGAAGCAGAGTAATGAACAGGAGAGTAAGTGATTTCCAACTTTCCTCCCCTACTCTGCAGCCCTTGTGTCAACTTCTGAACAGGGGCTTTGTGGGGCAGTGGCGCAGGGTGGGTGTGTAGCCTGACTCCTCTCCTCCACTGTGTGATCCCTGTCACCTGTCACTGACTCTCCCTAGTTCCCAGTTTCCCTACTGGTAAGTGGGCATAATAAGGACACAACGCAGAACATGATTGTGGGGATTAAATTAGATCTTGAAGACACATGCTTCATCCAGTCCCAGGTATATCATAAATATTTGCTAATTTTGTTAATGATTTTTAGCTTCCCCTCAACCACTGCTCAGGAGGAGATATGTAACTAGTGCATCTGGGGATGCTAGGGGTCCAGGGCTACTCTAGACCTTCATGATCACAGCTTTTTGAAGAATTTTATGCTGTTTTAATCTAGCTGATTTTGCAAAGGGAAAACAGGTGTTTTATTTTCAGCCCGTTGTTGAACTATTCTACTATTCTTTTGGAAAGAGACCCTTTCCACAGGCTTTGACAGATTTTCATGCTGAAGCAATTTCCCTACCCCCAGCAGCAAGACTTCACCTTGGCTCCATGAATAAGGTTTTTATGGCACTTCCACCCATTGTTGGAAAGGCACCACCAGCTCCTTGCTCTTACCCCCTCCTTTTCCCCATGGGCATACTTTTGGGTGACCTTTTGGAGAAGAGAGATAACTATTTCTTTTTGGCAGTTTGAAATCCACTTTACACACCTCTCACTGGAGCAAGCATGAGCCCCTGGAAGAGAGAGTTGGACCAGGGTAAAAAGAAAAGGCTGGCCTGGCATAGAGGCTGAATGCTGCCTTTGGTCTGACCCAGGGAGAAGGAACTCTCCTTACCCCAAATACCAAGGAACCCTAAGATGATCGCTTGTTGCCTTTGTTCACTGCATCGTCCTCCTCATTGGTCCCTCTGCTTCCACCCTGGTCCCCTTCCAGTACTATGTCCACACAGCAGGCATCTCTTAAAAACAGGATAGAATTGTTACTGCCTCCTGGCATGACGGCACTAAAGTTCTAGGAAGGAAGTAAACAAACTGCTTCCCTCTGACATGGTGGGACTTTGAAGTCCAGACAGTGCAGGGCTGGCATTTGCAATGGCTTTAACAAGCTGTGTGACCTTGAGAAAATGACTTAGGTTCCCCCAGTTTCATTTTCCTCACCTGTCAAATTGGCAGGTCTCTACTGAACAAATATTTGAGGGCTTGCTCTGTGCCAGGTGCTCTGGTGACACAGCAAAGAACAAGATTCTTGCCCTTATTCCACTAATCGTCGCATTTTAGATAAGGCAGTCAGGAAAGAATTCTCTGAGTAGAGACATCTGAGCAGAGACCTAAATGAAGCAAGGGAAGAGGATGGTGCTTATTCGCACCTGGTGCAGGTACCAGCAATATCAGCGTCTCGTGGGAGATTGTTAGAAAGGCAAAGTCTCTGGCCCTGCCCCAGATCTCCTCAATCCAAACCTGAGCTTGAACAAGATCCCTGGCTGCTGCTTGTACGCATTAAAGACTGTGAAGCACTGAGTTAAAATACCCAGCACTGTGTATGGTAAATTGCTTTTCCTACATTAAGCCTTCCTCTGTGTTAGGAAAGATGCCCAGGGTCCTGTTGAAGTCTTGCATATTTTATGGGGATTTTCCTGAGTGATCATACACTTTTTCCATTTTTGTTGTCACCCACACCTTAAGGTAGCAAATGTGGGGCTTTTTTTTTTTTTAGAATTTCTAAGAAAAAAACCTCCAAGAAACAGGGATTTATGGGTCTTAGAGTACAAAGGTCTCACAATGGTCAGCAGGGCCTCTGTGCTCCACCTGATGTAAGGCAGCTGGGGAGCAAGGTGGCCACTTCATGGTGCTCCCTGCAGGTGACCTATCCTGGAAGAAACATCACCTCAGCATGGCCTAGGGGAGACTCTGCAGGGCTGGGCTGCCGAGGGAATTTTCATTAAGGAAGATGAGGGCATCTTCATGGACTGCAGCCAGAACTAAATCATTAAGCACTTAGCTTACCCTGCTACAAGATAGCTTTCTGTGTAGGGGTTAATTGGCCTTGCTTGTTTGCAACCAGTTTGAACAGGGAGAGAAAAATAGCCATTTTTACAGTGAAGATTTGCTTATCTACATGCCAAGAATTGATGAATAATAAAAGTAATAATTACAGTAATACGAAAACCGCATCAGCAAAAGAACGCTTGCCTGCTTTGTCCAGGATCATGCTTCTATGTTTTACATACGTTTAATTTACATACATTTTAATTTAATCCTTACTAAACCCTATAAAGTAGATGTGATTATTTTCCTGGTGAGAAAACTGAGGCTGAGGATTGTTAAGTAACTTAACCCAAGGTCACCTGACTAGGGAGAATGCTGTTGGGATTTGGCTCCAAAACCAAATTTGGCTCATTTTCTTGTGATTCACTGCCTCTTGTTACTTGCTCTAAGGCAGCGCTCACAAACTGGAAGCCCTTGAGTCAAATCCAGCTTGCAAATATGTTTTGTTTGATCCATACAACATATTAAATAAGGAGGCTTTTTCTAACATTAAAGCCCAGGTTTCCAGCTTCTGTTGAAAAATCCAAAGATCAAGTAACATCAGGGCTGCTTTTCTGCATTTCCGACAGTAACCGGCAGGAGCTGAGTAGTTGCCCCTTAGATGGGTGTGACCTCAGTTCACTATCTCCAACAATCTAGTTGAGTTCAGGGAACTCTTCAAATATTTAGGTTACCTGTCAGGGACTGGAAGTGATTGAAGCTTGCAGATACTGAATGAGCAATCTCATCTCCCCAAAAGGAAAGTAAGGCTCTCTATCTGCTACCATTTAAAGTGTGACAATGCCAGGAAAGTGTTTTACATCTTTTCTACCTTATCATTCATGACAGCCCTAGAAAGTAAGGGCAGTTATTTACATTCCTTATAGTAAGGAAACTGAGTCTTAGAGAAGTTAAATAATTTGCCTGTGGTTACACAGCCAACTGCTTAATAGTATTTTGTCTCTATCTGACTTCAAAAGGCTGTGTTCTGGGCCAGGACTTTTCAAACTGGCATACGAATTACTGGGAGCTCTTGTCCAAAATTCAGATTCTGATTCTATAGGTTTCAGGTGAGACCCAAGATTTTACATTTCTACCAAGCTTTAAGATGATGCCATGAAGCTGGCTGAGGGACCACACTTTGAATAGCAAAGGTCTAGATTGGCGTTAGTAAAAATACAGTCTGCTGGCCAAATGTGACACTTTACCTCTTTTGTATGGCTCATAAATTACTTTTTAGATGGTTGGGGGAAAAAAATCAAAAGAATATATTTCATAACGTATGAAAATTACATGAAATGCAGATTTTGGTACCCAGAAGAATGTGTTATCTGAACAAAGTCATACACATTTACTTACATCTTATCTATGGCTCAAATATTTAGGTTACCTGTCAGGGACTGGAAGTGATTAGAGCTTGCAAATCCTGAATGAGCAGGTTTTTGTGCTACAACGGCAGACTTGAGTAGCTGCAGCTGAGCTTGTATGGCCCAGAAAACCTAAATTTTTAGTATCTGGATCTCTACAGAAAATATTTGCTGACCGCTCATCTATATCACTATTGAGGGGAACATGCACATAACATCTCTTAGTTTAGAATAAAAGAATCTGAGAATCTTTTGGAATCAGGGCTAGGGGAAACATCCCTTCCAACCTAGATGAGAATCATGGTAAAATCAAAGGCAACCAAAGAACTAGGGAACAGACCAAAGCATTTTCTAAAGAGCATGTGGAGATGAGGCTTGCAAGACAAGATCAATGAACCTCCAGTGGATTCTAAGCCCCTTGTAATCCCTTTAACGTTTCAGCTTTGCTGATAAATGTAGATTCGACTTGAGCATTAAAAGACGGGCTTTCCTAACAAGCCTCCTGGAGTCCCACTTTCATGGGTAACTGACATGGAATGCCCAATGCAGGGGAAGTGTTGTGAGATCATTATAATTATGCAGAGCTGTTTGTCTCCAGACAACGGCTGCCTTTCCAGCCAGGATGCTTTGGCCTGGATGCAGTTGCTCCAGAGGCAGCACTCGCAGGGCCAGCCAAGGCTGCGCCTTGAAAAGCATCTCTCCTTAGTTGCCTGGGCGATTGTGTTGATTGATGACTGAGGCAGCAATTCGGGGTGATGCTGGCCTGGTTTCCGTTAATGGATTGTAATTTGGCTAAGAAACAGGTTCCCACTGATTATTTTGCTTACAGAGGGAAAACACTTCCTTCAGTCACTGTTGTGCCAAGAAATGGGAAAGCAAGGAGAGGCATGTGGGGAGAGGGGGAAAGCATAGATTGAGTTATGCCTAACACCAAGGCAGGGAAAGCTACTTACCTGATAAGAAGGTTGCAGGCTGGCTCACTTTATGTCACTCGTATATAATAATACACCTGATGGAAGTTGAAATACCTTACAGGGTTTTTCTTTCCAGGAAATATATCAATTTATGCCAATATATTTGTATTATTATCTGTTTTTGGAAATAGACATAACTATTTTAAAAGGTGTTAAAATATCTCACATATGTACACACATAAAAAATACATGTCATGAATGGGAAATCCCTTCTTAATCATACCTTCTGGACCAGGGGTTGGTGAACTGGAGCCTCTGGGACAAAATTAGCCTGTTACCTGTTTCGTATGGCCTACTGTCTAAGAATGGTTTTTACTTTTTTAAATCGTTGAAAAAAATCAAAAGAAGAATAACATTTTGTGGCATGTAAAAATTATACAAAATTTCAATTTCAGAGTCCATAAATAAAGTTTCATTGGAACACAGCCATGCCTGTTCATTTAGTAACATCTGAGTCTGCTTTTGCAGTAGCAGAGTAGTTGAGACAGCCCTTATGGCCTGAGAAACTGAAAGTGTTTACTCTCTGGCCCTATACAGAATCAGTTTGCTTACCTCTAAGCTAAACATGTATGTTGTTTATGATCTGGTATTTATTTCCTTAAGTTCATTCAGATTATTAATATTACTTTAACAGAAAATACACATTCTACATATTGTCTTTTATAGCTTACTTTCTTCGCACTTACAAATACTTTCTAGACATCTTTCCATGTCTGTATATAAAAGTCAAAAACATCTAATATATTTATTAGTTTTCAGAATCCATTGTTCGGATTATCAATGAGTCAAAATTGCTCTCTTCATGGCCACTTTGGTTGTTTTCCTTTGTTCCTAATTAAATACCACATAGCAATAGCTTTTCTCATGCTACAAACATGCCTATGTGTTTTTACTCAATTTTATGTTTCTGTGGTATAATTGGAATTGCTAGGTGAGAGGAGGTTAACATTTCAAATTTTAAGAACTCTTGCCAAACTGTCCCCTGAAAAGACGGTGCCAATTTCCACCCCCATTCTTTTAAAAATTTGAGTACATGTATGTGCTCTTTGGGCTGAAACTTTGAAACATCTCAGCTTGTATAGCAACCTGGTAATTAATCCTTGTTTAATCACCCTGAGTGACAATTTGTGCTTGATGACTACTGAGAAAACACAGAGCACTGATGTCAGTCATCTTTTGTTCAAAATAAATTTTGTTTTTAACCATGAAAGTAATACCCACATTCTGTTGAAAGGTTGTCATTCCTCCTAATGCCTGTGTAGTTTAAGGCTGTTGGGATGAGGAACCTAATAAATTTGTTATTTTGTGGTCTCTTGGTTCAAAAAACTCAAAGGTTATCCTTTAACCCTGTGATTAATCAGTACCCCAGAGGGATTTCCCTGTGGAGAGAGGAAGCATTCCCTAATGGGAATGACTTCCAGATCTTGAGTTTTTGAGATCAAAGGGATTGAACCTGCCTCTGTATAGGAGGGTCATGGGGAACAATTCGGGGGGGAAATGTGTATTTCTAGCCAGTGTCACTTAAACTCCTATGAAGCCTGTAAGGGTTATATGAAAGGATTATATCTGAGTGGTTAAAGGGACTGCATTTGAAGACATTGTCAGAATTGTAGATTTGGCTTTGTCTCTTACTCAGTGAATGGCCTTGGGCAAAAGACTTAATGAGCCTTGATTTTTCTCATCAGAAAAATGGGATACTGTTACTTGTCTAGTGAGGTTGCGGTGGGGGAATGCATATAATGTGCCTCCCACTGTTCATAGTCCGTAACCTGGGCTTGATATATGTTTGTGGTTTCAAAAGGGTTTAATGAAGACAGAGTGCAAAGGGAGGAAGAATATCTGGGTTCAAGTCCCTGGAAAATGTAGGTTATATTAGAGATAAGAAGTTATTTCCCCACTGTATTAGTCCATTTTTATGCTGCTGATAAAGACATACCTCAGACTAGGCAATTAACAAAAGAAAAAGATTTAATGGCCTTACAGTTCTATGTGACTGGGGAAGCCTCACAATCATGGTGGAAGGTAAAAGGCACATCTCACATGGGAGCAGACAAGAGAAGAGAGCTTGTGCAGGAACCTTCCCTTTTTAAACACTCAGATCTTGTGAGAGTTATTCACTAATATGAGAACAGCATGGAAAAGATCTGCCACTGTGATTCAGTTACCTCCCACTGGGTCCCTTTCACAACACATGGGAATTCAAGATGAGATTTGGGTAAGGACGCAGCCAAACCATATCATCCCCCACCATGGCCCCTCTCAAATCTCATGCCCTCACATTTTAAAACCAATCATGCCTTCCCAACAGTTCCCCAAAGTCTTAACTCATTTCAATAATAACTCAAAAGTCCACAGTCCAAAGTCTTATCCAAGACAAGGCAAGTCCCTTTTGCCTGTGAACCTGTAAAATCAAAAGCAAATCAGTTACTTCCTAGATACAATGGAAGTACAAGCATTGAGTAAATACACCCATTCCCAATGGGAGACATTGGTTAAAATGAAGGGGCTGCAGGCACCATGCAAGTCTGAAATCCTTGTGGGGCAGTAAAACTTTAAAGCTCCCAAATGATCTCCTTTGACTCCATGTATCACATCTGGGTCAAGCTGATGCAAGAGGTAGGCTCTCATGGCCTTGGGCAGCTCTGCCCTTGTAGCTTTGCAGGGTATAGCCCTACCCCTGGCTGCTTGCACAGACTGGCGTTGAATGCTGCACCTTTTCCAGGCACACAGTGCAAGCTATCAGCGGATCTACCATTCTGGGGTCTGGAGCACAGTGGCCCTTTTCTCACATTTCCACTAGGCAGTGCCCCAGTAGGGACTCTGTGGGGACTCAAACCCCACATTTCCCTTCTGCACTGCCCCAGCAGGGGTTCTCCATAAGAGCCCTGCCCCTGCAGCAAACTTCTGCCTGGGCATCCAGGCCTTTCCATTACATCCTTGGAAATCTAAAGGGAGGTTCCCAAACCTCAATTTTGACTTCTGTGTACCCACAGGCTCAATACCACGTGGAAGCTGCCAAGGCTTAGGGCTTCCACCCTCTGAAGCCACAGCCCAAGCTGTACCTTAGCCCCTTTTAGTCATGGCTAGGGACTCAGGGCACCAAGTCCCTAGAGTGCACACAGTACAGGAACTCTGGGCCAGGCAGACAAACTCATTTTTTCCTCCAAAACCTCCAGACCTGTAATGGGAGGGGCTGTGGCAAAGGTCTCTGGCATGCCCTGGAGACCTTCTCCCCTTTGAACTGGTGATTAACATTCAGCTCCTTGTTAATTATGCAAATTTCTACTGACTGCTTGAATTTCTCCTTAGAAAATGGGATTTTATTTTCTATTGCATTGTCAGGCTGCAAATTTTCTTTTTATGCTGTTTCCCTTTTAAAACTGAATGCCTTTAATAGCACCCAAGTCGCCTCTTGAATGCCTTGCTGCTTAGAAATTTCTTCTGTCAGTTACCTTAAATCATCTCTCTCAAGTTCAAAGTTTTATATAACTCTAGGACAGAGGCAAAATGATGCATCTGTTTGCTAAAACATAACAAGGGTCACCTTTGCTCCAGTTCCCAGCAAGTTTCTCATTTACATCTGAGACCACCTCAGCCTGGACCTTATTGTCCATATTGCTGTCATCATTTTGGGCAAAGTCATTCATCAAGTCGCTAGGAAATTCCAAATTTTCTCACATTTTCCTGTCTTCCTCCAAACTGTTACAACCTTTGCCTGTTACCCAGTTTCAAAATCGCTTCTACTTTTTCAGGTATCTTTTCAGCAGTGTCCCACTCTACTGGTACCAGTTTACTGTATTAGTCTGTTTTCACACTGCATATACAGACATACCTGAGAGTGGGCTTTGTTGTCTTATTTTTTGAGACTGAGTCTTGCTCTATCATCCAGGCTGGAGTGCAGTGGCATGAGCTCAGCTCACTGCAGCCTCTGCCTCCTGGGGTCAAGTGATTCTCCTGCCTCAGCCTCCCGAGTAGGTGAGATTACAGGTGCATGCCACCATGCCCAGATAATTTTTGTATTTTTAATAGAGATGAGTTTCACCATGTTGACCAGGCTGGTCTCAAACTGCTGACTCAAGTGATCCACCCACCTTGGCCTATCACAGTGCTGGGATTATAGATGTGAGCCACTCTGCCTGGTCGAGACTGGGCAATTTACGAAAGAAAGAGGTTTAATGACCTTACAGTTCCACATGGCTGGGGAAGCCTCACAATCATGGCAGATGATAAAAGCCACATCTCACATGGCAGCAGACAAGAGAAGAGAGCTTGTGCAGGGAAACTTCTCTTTTTAATCCATCAGATCTCATGAGACTTATTCATTATCAACAGAACAGCACAGGAAAGTCCTGCCACCATGATTCAATTACCTGCCACTGGATCCCTCCCACGACATGTGGGAATTCAGGATGAGATTTGGGTGGGAACACAGACGAACCATATCACCCACCATGAGTAAAAGCCTTTCATTTGGTGAACAGGAGTGATGATTCTTTTCTCATGGGCTAAGCTTAGAAGAAATAGAATGGAAGGCCCCCTTATGTAGGATTTTGGGTTCCAAAGGAATGAGACTTCTGATAGAATAGTAGATTCATATTGCATATTATGCCCTCACTTTGTGTAAAATGGAGTTTAATAGAATTGGACCCTGCCCCCTCACAATCATTTTGTATTTATAAAAACAGTTTGCAAACTATAACCGAAAGATAATTTTCAAACTCTGCCCCTGGGGTCAGTACTTAATAGGGCGCCTTTCTTAGACCCTGTGTCCCACCAACTGAACAATGAAAATTCATGTCCATGATGAAAACCACACATCATCAAGGCAATACTTAATCAGTTTCCCCCAGCCTGCTTAATAAGTATGAATTTTTTTGGCTCCTGTTGTGCCACATTAAACATTTCCATTTACGTGCTCACAAGTCCTTAGGTAGAAGCTCCCTCTTCTGAAGCATGAGAAACAAGGATATTTATATAAAATTTGAACCTGAGATCACACTCTGGAAACTCCTGAGATTAGATCTAGCCTGTAGGTATATTTTGTTAGCATTGCACAGGATTTAAATTTTAAATTAATTGCCAACATTTAAGATATTGTATAAAAATTCAGATTTGAGCTTTCTCTGGAAAGATGAAAATGTCTGGCAAAACTAGTCTAGTATTTCGCCTTTTACTTTAAGATGAAACATGTGTTCAACTTTTTCACAGTTTCCACCATTCCCCATTGTCTTACACCTGGCCTGCCTTGCTCATTTACATTACTGGTTGGCCACTGCAGGCATCAGATTTTGTGACTACTGATTTAAAAGAAACTAGTGAGTGAGTGTACATGACAGGAAGGATGAAATGAATGGTGGGTGGCATAAAGCCACTACCTGGCAGAGGCAGCTGTGCAAAGAAAGTCATCTCTGCAGCTACACCCTCCCTTCCTGGGAAGTGGAGTTGGGGAGGAGCAAACATTATTGAGGGCCTGCTGTTTGCTTGGCTTCTTTCATGAATTACTTCATTCCATACTCAAAACAGTTTCCTGAGGCATGCCTTTTATCTTCCACTTTTTAAATATGAAGACACAGGGAGGTTAGGTAGCATGTACTTGTTCATACTGATAAATAAGTAATGGAATCAGCATTTGAAGTCGGGTCTTTGAGGCTCCAGATTATAAGCTCTTGAACCCAGAGAGTGTTTAGCTCTGGTATTTGATTCTTCTGGTCTAAATATAAACCTGTACCTTGGGGAAAACAGTTTTATATTCTCTGTGTCCTGGGGATGAGATCTGACTAGTGTCTACAATAGAATAAAATATCTGAAGAACCCTGGACTAGTTGGTTTATCTGGGGGCGAGAGTCTTAAGAGAGAAACTCCTTCAAATTAAGGACTGTGGGGTTGAGCTTACTGAGGTGTCTGAAAGGCGCCACCTTGAGAAAAATGGAATCGAATGCAGTGTGACTTCCAGTTCCATAGGAGGCCACTTGCAGTTTTCTAATCAGATCTGACTACATTAAATGGGGCTCCATTCAGCTTGTTAAAAACTTGGTGTAAATTGGCCTGTCTGGGAGAGTTAGTGTGGGGGGAGGGCATCTTTAAAAATTCCGTCTGCATAATGTTTCCTAGGGGAAAACTCTACAAAAAGGATCAGTCAAGGGAGGGAATGTACGGTTCATCCTTTCAGCAGCCAACTGTAAGTCAACAAGCATCAAAATAAAACAAGGTGGTCGTTATCCAGTCTTTGGGCCTAGGCTTTTGAATATATGTAGCGACCTTTGCTGTCACGCTGGCAAAACAGACACAAGCACATTTGACTGTTGGAAGGCATTTAATGAGAGCATTATTTGATTTTAAGTTCGGTAAACTACTTGGTGATGCAAAAACTGCTTTCACAGTTCTTAAAAACTGGCTCATTATATGTACCTAAAACACGCAGAATGGCTTCTCCTACTTTGAGTGCTGAGGAATTAGGCCTCCAGGGGACTTATTAAAAAAAATGCAGGTGTTTGCTTTCTTCAACAACACTATAAAATTACCCCAATAATATAATTTCCCAAAGTTTTTTGCTCCACAGTCAGGCACCCAGGGGTACTCCCTGTTATTTGCATCCTTGGTGACTGGGACTTTGAAACTCCTCCAGCAACTTAGTGAGTTGTTTGGAAATCACAATGACAAGCTCCTGTCATCTTTATGAAGCCAAAAATTTGGAGACAATAGATAACTGAGGAACGTGTTCTTCATTTTTGGGCTTGGCATATTTGTAGCCACAGAGAAGGCCACATACGTATGTTTTCCTGGGTTCTGGAAGGTAGAAGAATTTCTTTTTTTTTTGTATATTTTTGGTAGCATTTTTTTTCGTGCTAGACTACTGTGTATTTTTTAATTGTTTTTGAACTTTGAGGTGGTAGGAGGTAGTCTTTACAACCTTTGATTTGCAGACATTTATTTCTTGATTTAATCCATCAAGTTATGACCACCATCACTCAACTGACTTACCACAAACTAGGTAAATAATTGTCTTTCTTTAATTATCTTGTTTTTAAATTAGCCTTTCTGAAGTATACCCATAGCTTCCATTTTATTTCAATGTTTAATATTAGAAGTGTTTTGGGTCTTTATTTAGAAGTTTGGTTTTTTACCCCCAAAAATTCAACTTTTATTTTAGATTCAAGGGGTACATGTGTAGGTTTGTTACTTGGGTGTATTGCATGATGCTGAATGGGATACAAATGATCCCATCATCCAGGTAGTGGGCATAGTACCCAATAGGTAGTTTTTCAGCCCTTGCCCTCCTTTTTCTCCACCACCCTCTAGTAGTCCTCAGTGTCTCCTTGAAAATAACATTTTTAAGGCAGGTTTATTTCTTATTCTAAACTAATTTTGATCAAATTGTTGGATGATAAATATGCAGTTTGACAATTTGGACAATTTAAAAAATGCAGCAAAGTCAAGTGATTTATGAAAAAAAGGAGCACAACTTTATAATCCAATCACTAGTAAATTTAGCACTAGCCTGTGATTAGTCAATTTTTCTGGAGGTAACAAGTCCAAAATCAAGGTGTCAGGGTTGGTTTCCTCTGACGGCTCTGAGGGAGACTGTTTTAAGCCTCTGTCTGAGCCTCCAGTGGCTGCTGGCAATCCTCGGTGTTCTTGGCTTGTGGATGCGTCACTTCCGTCTCTGCCTCCGTAATCACATGGCATTCTGCCTATGTGTTCTGTTTCCTTTACCTTCTTTTATAAGGACCTGTCGTTGTTGGATTTAATCCAGGATGATCTCATCTTAAGATTCTTAATTACATCTGTGAAGATTCTTTCTCCAAGTAAAGTTACGTTTAGAGGTAGACATACCTTTTGAGAGAACAATATTTAATCCACCATAATAGTTATGGTAATAAAGCATATGCAGTTTTATGTTCTTTTTTAAAAAATGTATTATATTTTAATTTGTGGGATACATGTGCAGAATGTGCAGGTTTGTTCCATAGGTATACATGTGCCATGGTGATTTGTTGCACCCATCAACCTGTCATCTAGGTTTTGAGCCCTGCATGCATTAGGTATTTGTGTTCTAAATGTGTTATTTGTAAAATTACAGTGGCAAGAAAGGGCTGGGTCTTGACTTTGGGGCAGCTTTGTGAGAAATACATTATGCTTGACTTTTTAAGACACAATTGGATGCTTGCAACAGGAAAGATTTGTATTGGTTGGTGCAAAAGTATGGTTGTTTTTGCCATTAAAAGTAATGGCAAAAGCCACAACTACTTTTTTTTTTTTTTTTTTAACCAACCTAATACATGCTACTAATAGTAGATGGTTTTCTGTGATGGAATTTGCTGCCTGCATTGATAAAGTTCAGCTTCCTGAATCAGCTGACCCTCAGGTCACCCTACAAAGTCCATCCATCTTCTTTTAGCTTATGTTGGGCCTTGCCAGGGGAGTGTATAGGCAATGAACTAATAGTGTGGGGACAGTTATTTACGGGAAGAGCTTTTGGCCCTGGGGACTTTTAATTATTGTCTATATTATATAATTCATTTTCAAAGGAAAAAATAGGCATCCTTAGAAAAGGAAATTCTTAGCAATTTTAGAAATGGGTCCCATCTCCACAAAATCCTGCCAGAGATTTTGTCTCCACCCCTTATTTCTCTGTCAACACAACCAGAAAAAATATGTTAATCATACCATCCCATTCCCTGATTTCTTTTAGATCCAATATGAAAGCATCTAGGTTTAGCAGAGTAAATTATCTGAAACAAAAGTAAATTATGAGTTTGTTGTCATCATATTAGGTATCATTAACTGAACATTTACAATGTGCCAAGAATATTATATTCTAAGTAATTTTTAACACCATTTATGAGATGGACACCAGTATTCACATTGTCTTCATGAGGAAGGGATACTGCGAGTTTAAGTGACAGGCATACCTCAGAGATATTGAGGGTTTGGTTTTAGACCACTGCAATAAAGGCAATATTGCAATAAGGTGAATCATACACATATTTTGGTTTTCCAGTATGGATAAAAGTTATGTTTACAGTATACTGTAGTCTATTAAATGTGCAATAGCATTGTATCTGTAAAAACAATGTACATACCTTAATTTTAAAATATGTCTGGGTGCAGTGGCTCATGCCTATAATCCCAGCATTTTGGGAGGCTGAGGCAGGAGGATCACTTGAGCTCAGGAGTTTGAGACCAGCCTGGGCAACATGGCAAAACCCCATCTCTACAAAAACAACAACAAACAAACAAACAAACAAAACCACTAGCCAGGAGCAATGGCAACTAGTCCCAGCTACTCAGGAAGCTGAGATGGAAGAATCACTTGAGCCTGGGCGGAGATTGCAGTAAGCCAAGATGGCACCACTGCACTCTAGCCTGGGTGACCAAGTGAGACCCTATCTCAAACAAATAAAATAAAATAAAAATTTTATTGCTAAAAATGTTAATAATCATTTGTGCCTTCAGCAGATTTTTTTGTTAGTGGAAGGTCTTGCTTGGATGTTGATGACTGCTGGCTGATCTGAGTGGTAGTTGCTAAAGTTTGGGGTAGCTGTGACAATTTCTGAAAATAAGACAACAGTGAAGTTTGCCACAGCAGCTGACTCTTCCTTTTGCAAAAGTGTTCTCTGTAGCATACAGTGCAGTTTGATAGCACTTTACTCACAGTAGAATTTCTTTCAAATTGGAGTCAGTCACCTCTAACCCTGCTGCTGCTTTGTCTATGACGTTTGTATAATATTCTGAATCCCTTATTGTTAGTACAACAATGTTCATGGCATCTTCACAAGAGTAGATTCCTTCTCAAGAAACCACTTTTGTTTTGCTTATCTATAATAAGCAAATCCTCATCCATCAAGTTTGATCATGAGATTGCGGCAATTCATTCATATCTTTAGGCCCCCCTCCTAATTCTATTTCTCTTGCTATTTCTACCACATCTGCAGTTCCTTCCTCCACTGAAGTCTTGAAACTCTCAAAGTCATGGTTGGATTCAGCTTCTTCCAAATTCCTTTTAACGTTTATATTTTGACCTTCTCCCATGAATAACAAATGTTCTTAATGTTGACTAGAATGGTGAATCTTTTCCAGAGGATTTTTAATTCACCTTGCCTAGATCCTTCAGAAGAATCACTATAGCAGCTGCAGTCTTATGAGATGTAGTTCTTTTTTCTTTTTTTTTTTTTGAGATGGAGTCTCTGTTGTCCAGGATGGAGTGCTGTGGCACGATCTTGGCTCGCTGTAACCTCCACCTTCCAGGTAAAAGTGATTCTCCTGCCTCAGCCTCCTGAGTAGCTGGGACTACAGGTGCATGCCACCATGCGCAGCTAATTTTTTGTACTTTTAGTAAAGACAAGGTTTCACCACGTTAGCCAGGATTGTCTCTGTCTCCAACCTCCTGATCTGTCCTCGTTGGCCTCCCATAGTGCTGGGATTGCAGGTGAGAGCCATCATGCCCAGCGTAGTTCTTAAATAATAGACTTGAAAGTCAAAATGACTCTTTGATCCATGGGCTGTAGAATGGGTGCTGTGTTAACAGTCATGAAAATATTCATCTCCTTGTACATCTTCATCAGAGCTCTTGGATGACCAGGTGTATTGTCAATAAGCAGTAATATTTTGAAAGGAATCTTTTTTTCTGAGCAATTGGTCTCAACAGTGGGCTTAAAATATTCAGTCAACCATGCTGTAAACAGATGTGCTGTCATTGAGTCTTTCTTGTTCCATTCACAGAGTGCAGCCAGAGTGGAATCCTTAAGAACCCTAAGATTCCTTGAATGGTCTGTGAGAGTTGGCTTCAATTTAAAGTCATCAGTTGCATTAGCCACTAACAAGAGAGTTAGCTGGTCCTTGGAAGCTTTGAAGTCAGGCATTGATTTTCCTCTCTAGTTAGGAAAGTCTTAGATGGCATCTTCCAATAGAAGGCCATTTCAACTACATTGAAAATACTGTTGTTTGATATTGCCAACTTCATCAAAGGTCATAGCTAGATCTTCTGGATAACTTGCTGCAGCTTCTCCATCAGCACTTGCTGCTTCACCTTACATCTTTATGTTATAGAGACGGCTTCTGTCTGTAAGCCTCATGAACCAGTCTCTGCTACCTTCAAACTTTTCTTCTGCAGCTTTTTCACCTCTCCGAGCCTTCATAGATTTGAAGAGAGTTGGGGCCTTGTTCTGGATTAGGCTTTGGCCTGAAAGAATGTTGTAGCTGGTTTGCTGTTCTATCCAAACCATTCACGCTTTATATCAGCCATAAGGCTGTTTTGCTTTCTCATCATTTGTGTGTTCCCTGGAGTAGCATTTTACATTTCTTTTAAGAACTTTTTCTTTGCATTCACAACTTGGCTCTTTGGGATAAGAGGCCTAGCTTTTGATCTGTCTCAACTTTTCACATGCCTTTCTCACTGAGATTAAGCATTTCTAGTTTTTGATTTAAAGTAAGAGAAGTACAACTCTTCCTTTCACTCGAACACATGGAGACCATTGGAGGGTTTTTAATTGGCCTAATTTTTATCTTGTTGTGTCTCAGGGAATAGGGAGGCCTGAGGAGAAGGGAGTGAGATGGAGAATGGCTGGTCGATGGAGTGGTTGAAACATACATATTTTTCAATTACATTTGCCATCTTATATGGGCAGAGTTTGTGCCTCTCCCAAACAACTACAATAGTAACATCAAAGATTAATGATCACAAATCACCATCACAGATATAATATTAATGAAAAGTTCTGAAATATTTCAAGAATTAGCAAAATGTGACCCAGACATGAAGTGAACATTTGCTGTTGTAAAAACAGCACTGATAGACTTACTTGACAAAGAGTTGCCACAAATCTTCAATTTGTAAAAAATGCAGTATTTGCGAACTACAGTAAAGGAAAGTGGGATAAAGTGTGGCATGCCTGTACTTCCCTGTGTTACCTTGGTCACACAAGCTAGTTGGTGTGGAAACTAACATTAGATCTTAGGACTCTGACTACAGACTTGCAGCTCATGTAATACACCTGGCTTTGGAGGGATGGCATAGACACTAAATCAGTGGTTTTTAACACTTTAATATGCCATAGAAGTACCTGGAGGGTTGCTTGCCATTGTCAGACTTTCCCATTTATTAATTCTTAGTGGGGGCTTAGAATTTGTATCTCTATAAGTTCCCAGGCGTTGCTGCTGGTGGAGGACCACAGATTGAAAACCACTGGTCCAAAACCGAGCCCTGCCCCCCAATACTTAATAGTCACATCAGAGAGACCAAATAAACAAATAAACATATATGGCTCAAATGATTTAAATGACTGTTCAGTTCAGCAATCCACAAGCTTTCTTATCACAAAGTCATGTAGGTTACAGTTAAACAATAGGTAGGGGTTGAAGGCTAGGGGTTTGGGTTGGAAGGAGAGTTCATTTGCCTTGAGCTTGAGTATGTTCTTCAACTCCTCTTCTCCACTATCACTTAGAAACCATGGAGTTTAATAAATGATCTTTAGGATCTTTCATCAGATGGAAAATATAATAGAACCAGCCAAGGTATATGAAAATGGCTAAAGAGTTATGAGAGTTAATCATAAAATACAGGGCAAGCCTACAGAAATCAAAATAGTGTGGTTCTGTATCAGGAGAGATCCCTGTGACAGACTAGAACATCTTCAAAACTAGATCCAAGTCATTACAGGACAATGGTAGATGAGAAAGATGATGTTTAAAAGCCCTGGGGAGATGAAAATATAATAAACACTAAGGGATCCTAAAACGGGGAGGGTTGAAGAAATACCTGTTCGGTATAACACTCACTATTCAGGTGATGGCAGCTTAGAAGCCCAAATCTCACCATGGTGCAGTATGTCCATGTAACAGACCTGCATGTGTACCTCCTGAACCTATTAAAAAAATCAAGCCCTGGAAAAAAAGTACAATAAATGGTTGAAGTAATTAAGAGATGAATCAAAAACTTTTAAATAAAAAATTGAAATTGTATTATGGATGAATGCCTTTACAAATTTAGTAAGTAAAAGGCATGTTTAAATTCAGATATTTTCTCTTACTTTTTCTTCCTTTTAACATTCCTACCCTCTGGCCACACCGGCCACCTTGCTGTGCCCCAGACAGAAGGCACAGCCCTATCTCAGGGCATTTGTTCTAATGGGCACCTGCCGCAGATATCCACAAAGTTTGCTCCCTCACTGCCCCTTAGGCCTGTTAAGTAATGCTTTAATCACTCACTCCCTTTCTTCTTCCTCTCTTTTCTATTTTTTCCTAACCCTTATCACTGTCTGACATTATATTATACTTTTGGTGGATTGCTTTCCATTCTGCCTTAAAATTAATGAATCTAGCCTACACAAGAATTTAAATCTCATAAACATGTTTAGTTCCTTGTTTCTTTGATTCAATTCCTTAACACCCAGAAAACCTCCTGCTGTTTAGCAAAAATCCTGAATTTTTTGAATGAATGAATGGATGACATGAAACCAGGAAGCCATAAAGGAAGATGAATTATTTTAATGTGAATAACTTGAAAACTGTCAAAAGTAAAAAAACATATTGAGAAAATTATTTGGAGCACCTATGTGTGGAGAGACCCAATATTTTAAAAATATAAAACAACCCTAATAAAAATGAAAATAAACATTGAACAGCTCATTAGAAAATTGAGAAAGTATCCTAGCAGGCAGATGTATGAGAAATTATCATTTGTTGTTTTTAACGAAGATGTAACCATTTCTAATGTTTCTATTTATGAGGCCAATCTAAATATCCATTAGATAATATGTATAGAATGATGAACTCTGTGTTCTGTGGATGATAATGTCTCTTTTCCTAGAAATTATTTATTAATTTTAAGATGGGATCTTGCTATGTTGCCCAGGCTGGTCTTGAACTTCTGGGATCAAGCAATCCTCCCACCTCAGCCTCCGAAAGTGCTGGGATTACAGGTGTGAGCCACCTTGCCTGGCCTTAGCTACCTTGCCTGACCTTTTTTGAGAAATTATTGAAATAGTAGGCATACCCTCATGTTTTGGTTGAGCTTCTTTCACTTCTGTCAAGAAGATTAAAAGACCTGTTAAGTTTCCTTAGGATTTGGAATTTCCCTTGGGTGTAAACAAGATTGACAGTTGTGAGAGTGTAACCCAAAAGAAGACAGGAAAATAACTATAAAACAAGAACATCTACGACATAAAAAAATCACTTCTATATCTAGAGACCTGGGCATTCGGACACTCAGAGGTACGTTTCTGTTTTTCATGTTACTTTAGAGTGATGCTACTGGCATTCAATGGGCTGAGTATTGATAGCAAACATTCTGTAATCTGAGAGAGAGTCACCACAATAAAGGTAGTCCTGCCCCAAATGCCAGTGGCAGCTCCCCGTTCATGGAGATGCATTGGAAGCTCTTTCCAGCAGCAAATCCCCTGGGAAGTGCACAGTACGCCTGCGGTGGTGGAAACCAGCTTAACTTCTCTAGACCTCAGTTTTCTTCATCTGTAAATTGAGGGACTTAGATTATAGAATTAGGAAGGGCTCCCACATCATTAGCACATAGTGGTAACATTGCTGGGCTTTATTGTTGAGATAGCTGACCAATACGACTTTGGCAAAAAGAAATTCAAGAGAACAGAACTTCTTTACTTAACCCCCTTGCTGGAGAAACCAGTAATTCCCTATTCCATTTGTAAAACACGCAGTTATAGTTGTAGAGTTGTGTATTTACCAAGAGTGAGTTGTGTTTGTTCTTAAATCTGTGTATGCTGTTATGCCTGCTGCTGTAATTACATAAGTTACCTTTGTAAACCCATGAAATATGAATGTGAAAAGAAAGAATTGTTGTTTCTCTGGAGACTCAGCTGAATGCTTGGAAATGTCTCAAAAATACATGCTAAACAAACAGTTGAATTAGGTTTTGAGAAAAACAACTATAAAAGATTGGGGTGAGGCAGAAATTATAAAAGAACTTAGATTAAAAAAAAAAACAGTGCCTTTAAGTTCTGATGCTGCTCTTAAAAAATCTTTTAGACTGGGATATTAGAAAGAATGCATTATATGTGTGTTTCATGCATGAAATGTAAGGTACTCTAATCTGTGAACTCATGGGCAAAAGCTCCTTCCCTACTATAAAATGAATGTATGGTTATATATTTCAAGAAAAACATTTAAGATTTAACATGTGTATATTTTGTAAGTCCTAAATGTGACAGATCTGCTAGTTGTTGTCACATCCATTGTTTATTTCTTCCTTAGAAATATAACTTTCAAATTATTGTCTGGCACATAACCTGCGAATTAAGACAATATTTCCCAGCCCTTGTTGTTCCTAGGGCTTGCCATTTGACTAGGTTCTAACCAAAGGAATATAAATGTGAGTGGTATGTACAACTTCTGGGAAGTGCTCTTCAAGGGAAAGCATGTACCTTTCTTTCCCTGCTTCCTGCCCACGAGAATATGGATGTGATCATTGGAAGCCCTGTGTTGAGGAAAGCAGGACAAAATAGGCAGTTCTCGGGTTTCTGATGACCATAGATAGAGGTACCATAGTAGCCTTGAACTGCATAACTCCAAACTATATTTACATGGGAAGAAAATTCATTTCTATCTTGTATAAGCCACTATTAATTTCGGTTTTCAATTGTTCACAGCCGAATTTCATCCCAACTGGCTTTTTTAAATTAACTGACTGACTACAGATGTTGCTTATATTAGATAAGAAGATCTATCATACCAGGTACTGCCCAAGGGTCAAGAATTAATTCTGACTACTTCAAAAGATTTGCTAAAACAGTCATTTCTAACAATAGGACACACAATATGTTCTCAATGGTTGAAAATCCCAAATCATTCTTTTCATTTTCAGAGCACTTGCTAAGGGCAAGTGTGCTATTGTAGAATACACTGTTTTGAAGCACAATGACTTCATCTGAAACTTGGACTTTTCATAAGTTACTAGATATAATAGATATTAAAAGGAAGATTTTTTTTTATTGCTCAAGTTCTTTGTAAATTTGTGTCATTATCTATTGAGGAATAACCTGGAACATTTCAAGAATGCCATCATGTAAAGCTGATTTCACCATCTGAGAAAGCACATATGCTGTTTTGCAATGCATTTAGAACTGTTTATTTTAGGATTAAAGGGTATAGAATGAAGGAATATGATTAATCCCTTTGATAGCCCCTATCATTTTACCAGCAGACTAAGCAGAGAGATTGAGTTCACATTACATATGTGGAGAAGTATGCCACAGTGCTACTGCATGTGAGCGTGGGTGAGGGCTGAAAGCTTATAGCCTTTGTGCAAACACAAAACGGCATGTGCCTTTTAACCTCTTAATTAAATAATCACCGTCCAAAAATTTTTCTTGCTAGAAAGTCGATCTTGTTGGTTGTGTCCCTGGGTAGTTTTGTGTGAAAGTCTTTAGGCTGGAATTATCTTTCTGATGGTTATTACTGACAGCTTTCTCAGGTTATCTGAAGAGTGTTAAATTGGTAATTTTGGGGTCAAGTTTTCAAAAGTTGAGGAGAACACATTGGGAAATTTATAAGGAGTTTAGAGGGAATTGATTTATTCAAGAAAATGTATTGTTTGCCTACCATGGCCTCATATGCCATGAAAATACTATAATATTGATATCATAAATTTATATATCTAAAGTTAGATGGCCTTTCTTGATACATATATAGTGTGTGTATATATATATGTACATATATATAATACTAATGCCAGTATCAATATGTACATATGTGTATATGTATTAATACATATACTTGGTTTTTTAAACACAAATGTTGGTATACCCAGATACTTCCCCTTTTTTTGATCTTTAACAATAGATCTTGGAGAGATTTCAATATCAGCATACATAACTTTTTTTTTTTTCTTTTTGAGAGTCTCCCTCTGTTGCCCAGGTTGGAATGCAGAGGTACAACTTTGGCCCACTGCAAGCTTCACCTCCAGGTTTCAAGCAATTCTCGTGTCTCAGCCTCCAGACTAGCTGGGATTACAGGCATGCACCACCATGCCCGGCTAATTTCTGTATTTTTTGTAGAGACATGATTTCACCATGTTAGCCAGGCTGGTCTTGAACTCCTAGCCTCAAGCGATCCGCCTGCCCCTTTGCCTCCCAGAGTACTGGGATTATGGGGGTGAGCTACTGCACCTGGCCAACATAAGTATTCTTAATAAAAAATTTAAAACATCCATATGATATCCCTTTCTATAGCTTTATTATAATTAATTTTTACCAGTTCTCCACTGATGATCATTTAAGATGTTTCAAGTTACTGGAGATTACAAATGGTGCTTCAGTATACATTCTTGTCTGGACATCATCGTGCCACTATGTGTGAAAATATATGTAGGATAAATTTGTTGAAGTAGAATTATGGAATCAAAGGGTATATGCGTTTTAATTAGGTTAATATTGCTAAATGGAAAAAAATTGGTTTTTAAAAATGTATGGACCTATCAATTTGGATTTCAGTACATGACTGGATAATTTTAAATGGCTAAGCACTTAACTTCATACTTTTTGGAATGTCATTTTAAAATGTATTTTTTAATTGCAGTAAAATTTACATAACTGGAACACCATTTTTATTCATTATTTTCTTTTGCCAATTTCATGTTCTTGCAAAACCACTAAATGGGATTTCACCCCCTTGTACTTAAGATAGAAACTATGAAATAATTTTATCCTGGTAGAGTGTCTATGGAAATAAGACCTAACATCCTTATCATAGATAGTGACCAACATGCTGTCAACATTTAACTCTTGATAATGTAATCAGCTACTGAATTTTGGTGTTAGCACACTGTGAGTTTGTGTTCTGCCACAAGGTCAAGTGGAATGAGGTAGAGGGCTGGGTATTAAGGATTTCGGTACCGGTCTGTTCTGCCATCTGTTCATCTCATCTCTGGGTGTTGATTTACACATTCGTAAAAGTCATGAGGTTAAGTGGATTAGGAAGTAAAAGCTTTCTCCCTCACCTTTCCCATCACAGCCTCCAGAATGTTTCTTTAAATTAAACCTTGAACCCAGTTGGGAAATCACAGAATAAATGTGCCTGGAAGCATCCATTTCTCTCCATTCCCACCACAATACTGCTGTAATCTCCATTACTTCTTGCCTGAACAACGGCCCTCACCTCCTGAATAGTTCTCTCTGCTTCTGCCTTTCTCTTCCTCGAATTCCTTCCCCACAAAGCAGTCAGATACAAAGAAGTGGTTCTTATGAAATATTGAGCAGATACAAAAATGTTGGTAAAATATGTATAAGGCATAAACAATAGTGATATAATGAACACCCCTGAGCCTACCACCTGGCTTTAGGAAAAATAACCTTGTTATTATCTTTTCTGGTTCCATTCTCTTTCCACCTCCCCACCCTCCACTGGAGGTGTGTCGCTCTCTTGAGTTACAAATTTATCGTGTCCTTGCTTTGCTTAATAGCTTTGCCAAAAGCATGTCTCCCTAACAGCATTTTGTTTGGTTTTGTATGTGTTCTTTCGGGACTTACATGCAAGAGCTTTTCTGGAGCAGGTACCTAGGAGTGGATTTGTCAGGCTGTGGTGTGTGTACCTGTAACTTTACTAGATAAGGGTTCATTGTTTTCCAGAGGGGCTATGTTAGTTTATAGTCCCAACAGCAGGTAAGATTCTCTTTGCTTCTCATTCTCACTTGCACTTAATTTTGTAAAATCTCCCTTCAATCCTTTGTACACATGGTTTTCTCTGCCTGGAATATCCTTTCCCCATCTATTCCCAGCAGTGGCTACTTATCCTCTCATCCTCCAGATTTCAGATTAAATGCCACCTTCTTTGAACATTTCTCTGACCCACGTCCTCCTTGTCCCAAGACTATAAGCTCCAGGAGGGCAGGGCCCTGTCTGTTTGTATTGTATCCCCACCGTTGTATCCCCCAGCGCCCAGAGCTGCAGCAGGCACCTGATAGATAGATGCTCAAGACATAATTGGTGAAATGAATAAGTGGCTGTGAGTCACTTTCCAGCCTGAAGGCCCCCCGGTCCAGTGAAAGGAAAGGAGGACATGAGAAAGTTAAAGGAAACTTACTCCATGTTTGCCTCTGGCTTCAAGGCAGTTTCATGATGGAGCTGATATCTGAAGGCTTCTTTGAAGGTGTGCAGATGCTAATCCACTTTGATGGAACAAAATACATCACACCTTCACTTCTAATACTAAGTACTAAAGGTGATATTTAGATGAAATAAATGAATAAATAGAGCATAAATAAGCAGGACTTGTAGATTTGATTGTCTCCAAAGAAAGGAGGTGAGTGAGGATGCTTTCAGAACATAGAATTAACCTATATTCCAGGCATCAAAATGTGGTAAAACATAAAATGTAATTGAGCCTAGATGGGAGGCCTGAGGACATTTTACTCAAGAGGCCATATTCCCATTGTGGACATCCAAATTTGCTTATGGGTGTTTTTTGTTTCCCTGCCTGTGCTGGTGGGAAGTAGGTTCTTTCAGTCCTTGGTGGGAACACATTGGCTGAGGGCAGAGCATGTTTGAAGCTGGGCAGCACAGCTGCATTATTGGATAGACTGCATGGGGATGCTGTACCACTGTTTGAGGTACCAAGAATTGAGGCAAGGAGGCACCCAGACTGCTGTCATAAAGAATGAAATGTACAAGGCATAAACACTTACATAGTTACATTACATAGTCTCTCACAGCCAGCAAAGCATTTTTTCATGTATAATTTTATCAAATTGATGTGGAAGAAAATTGATTGGTGCCTAGTATTTCTATGAAATCCCAGCAACAGTGATGCCATACAGAGGGTATATAATAGGCTCAGACTGGAGTCTGTTTGCTCATTCACTCGCTCTGTAAACTTGGGCAAGTCACGTAGCTCCTCTGTGCCTCAGTTTTCTCATCTGTAAAATGGGAGTATCAAAACCTAACAGGCTTCTTTCGGGGAGATGGTGATACTGAAAGTGAAACACTGGGCATAATATCTAGCACATGAGAAGTTCTCAAATCTTTTTTTTCCCCTTTAAAGAGCTGTTATCCTTATTCAATACATACGTGAGTAAAAGTTGACTTATCCTTATTTTATACATGAGGAAGTTGACTTACCAGAGTTATTTATTTGGAACTGGGCCCAGAACCCAGGTCTTGGAACACTTTGCTAGTGCTTTTTCGACCCATTACTTCTCACTGTGAGAATAACTCAGATATTTTAAACCTCTCTTAATTAAACTCATTGTAAAGGGGCAACGCTTTAAAAAAGTTGTACGAGTCATTTTTGTTGTTTTATTACATTCTTAATTGCTTATTTAAAATGGGGTGATTAAAACTGAACACTTGGTAGCAGTCTGTAGGTACAGATGACTTTGAAGATGTGTTGAAAATGAAGCAAGAAGTGACAAAAGGTGAGCAGAGCTGTCCCAGCATCAGCCACCAGACTGCAAGCCGGCAGGAGGAGAGGCTTCAGGGGGCTCTCCGTGGCCTTGCTTGCCCACTGATCTGGTGGGTTCTCTAGAAGCCTGTAGCTAGGAGAAAGTGCCTTTTTGTGAAAAGTCAGCTTAGTGTGAAAGGACGGGCAGGCTGCCTTGTAATTAGTGACCCAGCGAAGCAAAAAATCTGTTCTCAGGCTGCTTACTCCCATAACTGCCACACCTCCCACTTCAGCCCTGATCTTTTCTTGGCATCCTTCTAGAACAGGGCTTCTTAATCTGAGCGCCTACAGGTAAAACTCAGAGTACCCCTGAACTGGGATGGGAAAAAAATTGTATCTTTGTTTCTACTAACCTCTGTTTGAACTTTAGCATTTCCCTCAAATAAGAAAGAAGACAACAAATCACAGTAATTGCATCAGCAATACCTGTGGCTTCATCACCAACAAAAACCCCGGATGTTTTCCTAACACATAACATTGTGGCAGTTACCTTGAAATATTTTTTATGCCCATTACCACTTGGAAATTATGGTAGTTACTAGACTTGTGGGTAGATCTTTGTATATCATGTGCTAATAAATGTAACCATTTATACTAAGTTACATGATATGTATATATATCATAGTATATATTATTACCATATGTGCTGAGTTATATGTTATATAATAATGTTTTATAATACATATAACTGATATACAATATACCAACTTATATAGTGTGCATATATATGCATTTACCCTTTATATTAATGTATAAGAAGGACATATATTACTACATCCTATGTTCATTTTTACATATAATTTCAACTTTTAGATTCATAGGGTGCATGTGCAGGTTTGTTACATGATTATACTGCCTGATGCTAATACTTGGGGCATGAATGATCCTGTCCACCCAGGTAATGAGCATAATATCCAATAAGTAGTTTTTTAGGTCTTACCTTTCTTCCACTTCCAGTATTCCTTCCCCTGTGTCTATTTTGACCCCAGTAGGTCATTTGTACCTACAGGCTGCTACCAATTGCTCAGTTTTAATCCCCCCGTATTTACATCCATGAGTACCCAATATTTAGCCCCACTTACAAATGAGAACATGCAATATTTGCTTTTCTGTTCCTGTGTTAGTTCACTTAGGATAATGGCCTCCAGCTGCATCTACATGACTGCAAAGGACATGATTTTATTCTTTTTTATGACTGTGCAATATTCCATAGTGTATATGTGCCACATTTTCGCTATCCAACCCAGCACTGATGGGCACCTAGGTTGATTCCAGGTCTTTGCTATTGTGAATAGTGTTGCATTGAACATGTGGGTGCAGGTATCTTTTTGGTAGAACAATTTATTTTCTGTGGCATTTAATTGATGGGTCAAATGGTAGTTGTCTTTTAATTTCTTTGAGAATTCTGCAAACTGCTTTCCACATAGCTGAACTAATTTACATTCTGACCAGCAGTGTACATGTGTTCCCTTTTCTTTGCAGCCTCGCCAGCTTGTGTTGTTTGTTTGACTTTTTAAGAATAGCCATTTGACTGGTATGAGATGCTATCTCATTGTGTTTTTGATTTGCATTTCTCTAATGATTGATGATGTTGAGAATTTTTTCATATGTTTGTTGGCTACTTGCATGTCTTCTTTTTGGAAGTGTCTATTCATGTCTTTTGCCCACTTTTTAAATGGGGTTATTTGTTTTTTGCTTGTTGAATTGTTTAAGATCTTATAGAGGCTGAATATTAGTCCTTTGTTGGATGCAGAGTTTGCAAATATTTTCTCCCATTCTATAGATTGTCTGTTTACCCTTTGATAGTTTGTTTTGCTGTG
Organism: Sapajus apella; assembly: GCF_009761245.1. Taxonomy (NCBI): domain Eukaryota; kingdom Metazoa; phylum Chordata; class Mammalia; order Primates; family Cebidae; genus Sapajus; species Sapajus apella. The sequence goes on along the minus strand of NW_022436963.1, from coordinate 15,685,647 downwards.
CAGAAGCTCTTTAATTAGGCCCCACTTGTCAAATTTTGTTTCTGTTACCATTGCTTTTGAGGACATAGCCATAAATTCTTTACCAAGGCTAATGTCCAGATGGCGTTTCCTTGGTTTTCTTCTAGGATTATTATAGTTTGAGGTCTTACATTTAAGGTTTTAATCCATCTTGAGTTAGTTTTTCTACGTGGTGAAAGGTATGGGTCCATTTTTATTCTTCTGCATATGGCTAACCAACTATCCCAACACCATTTATTGATAGGAATTCCTTTCTCCAATTGCTTATTTTTTTGTCAACTTTGTCCAAGATCAGATGGCTGTAGATGTGTGGCTTTATTTCTGGGTTCTCTATTCTATCTCATTCGTCTATGTGTCTATTTTTGTACTAGTACCATCCTCTTTGGGTTACTGTAGCCTTTATAGTATACTTTGAAACTGGGTAATGTGATGCCTCCTGCTTCGTTCTTTTTGCTTAGGATTGCTTTGGCTATTCGACGTCTTTTTTTGGTTCCATGTGAATTTTAGAATAGTTTTTTTTTTCTTTCTTTCTTTCTTTTTAAATTGTACTTTAGGTTCTGGTGTACATGTGTAGATCATGCAGGATCGTTGCATAGGTACACACATGGCAATGTGGTTTGCTGCCTCCATCCCCCCGTCAACTACATCTGGCATTTCTCCCTATGTTATCCCTCCACGACCTCCTCACCCCCCCCACTCTCCGTCCCTTGGACACCCCCCTGCCCCGCAACAGACCTCAGTGTGTGATACTCCCCTCCCTGTGTCCATGTGTTCTCATTGTTCAACACCCACCTATGAGTGAGAACATGCATGTTTGATTTTCTGTCTTTGGTCAGTTTGCTGAGAATTATGGTTTCCAGATTCATCCATGTCCCTACAAAGGACACAAACTCATCATTTTTTATGGCTGCATAGTATTCCATGGTGTATATATTTTTTCTAATTCTTTGAAAAATGACATTCGTAGTTTGGTAAGAATAGCATTGATTCTCTAGATGACTTTGGGCAGTATGGCCATTTTGAAGATGTTGACTCTTCTAATCTATGAGTATAGAATGTTTTTCATTTGTTTATGTCATCCATAATTTCTTTTAGCAGTGTTTTGTAGTTGTCCTTGTAAAGATCTTTCGCCTGCTTGGTTAGATGTATTCCTGGTGAGGGATGTGTCTATGTGGCTATTGTAAATGGGATTACACTCTTTTTGTGTTTTGTGTTTTTGTTTTTGTTTTTGAGATGGAGTTTTATTCTTGTTGCCCAAGCTGGAGTGCAATAATGCAGTCTTGGCTCACTTCAACCTCTGCCTCCTGGGTTCAGGTGATTCTCCTGCCTCAGCCTCTCAAGTAGCTGGGATTACAGGTGCACGCCACCATGCCCAGCCAGATCTTTTTTTGTATTTTTAGTAGAGATGGGGTTTCACCATGTTGGTCAAGTCAGGAGTTCAGGACTGCATTCTTGATTTGGCTCTCAGCTTAAACATTATTGGTATAGAAATGCTACCAATTTTTGTACCTTGATTTTGTATCCTGAAACTTTACAGAAATCATTTATCAGTTCTAGGAGCCTTTGGGTGGAGTATTTATGATTTTCTAGATACAGAATCAGCATCAGTGAAGAGAGATAGTTTGACCTCTTTTCCTGTTTGGATGCCTTTCTTTCTCTTCCCTGATTGCTCCCACCAGGACTTCTGCTGCATCACATTTTAAAAAGAATTGAATAACCATGTTTTAGTGCAATTGTTTTTCTTTATAATCTGATATATTTTGTTCACTCATTTTACTTTGAGAAGGTATTCCCAGGCTTTACCAGGTGCCTAAAGGCATCTAAGGATCAGAAAAGATGAACACTGAGAGGAGTTCAGGGGTGCGAGGGGGGAGTGGGAGGATGGGCCTTTGGTATTTTTCTTGTTGCCTCTCCTTAGAAGTCTGTGAACATGGTTGAATGGATGATTTGGGATTGTTTTGGCTTTTCCTTTATTATTATTATTATCATTTTTGAGACAGGGTCTTACTCTGTCATCCAGGCTACAGGGAAATGGTGCAATCTTGGCTCACTGCAGCCTTAACCATCCCATCTCAATGGATTCTCCTACCTCAGCCTCCCATACTGCCATGCTTAGCTAATTTGTGTATTTTTAGTGGAGATTGGGTTTTACCATGTTGTCCAGACTGGTCGTGAACTCCTGAGCTGAAGTGATCTGCCTGCCTTGACGTCCCAAAGCGCTGAGATTACAGGCAGATTTTGGCTTTTCTCAGCCACACAATGGAGGAGTCTTTATTTTTTAAATCAAACTTTGTTTTTCACAAAAAGAAAAAGCCTTTTTCTGGTCAGAGACTTGTCCTCCTCACACAAGTGTTTTGTGAAGCTTCTGTTTCTCTGAATCTTTTAGGACAGTCAAAATGAGAATGTCCAGAGGTGAGCTGGAGCTTCTTAAAGGACGTTTGTGTGTTTCCACCTTTTCCAATAACCAACCCATTCCTCTTGTTCACTAACAACCATGTAATACACACACGCGTGCCCTAAGGATTCCCTTCCTCTTCCCGTCACTGCATAATGAGCATTGTCTTGCCAACCCTCCTCCTAATCAGTGTTCCAAGAGGGGAGAAGGCAAAACCAGGACATCACCAGAACCTTCCACAAACACCTTCCTCGTTAAGAAAAAAACTGCCATGTACCATTTGGAAAGAGACCAGGCCTGGCATCTCCATCTTTTTCTCTCAGGCTGTATTATTTAGAACATTTCTTCCCAAGCCTAGTCACTCGTGGCCCTCTCCATTCCTCTTGCCATGTCTAAGGACCTTTCCTGTTGCAGAGAGGAGCTTGTGTGTCATGATTCTGTTAAGAGCTCTGGCTTGGGGCTCAGACTGCATAGATCTCTAGCCCAGATCTGCTCCTGAGCCCCTGTATGTTTTTGGGAAAGTTGTTTCCCTCTCTAGGCTTCACTGTCAGTTTTCTTATCTGCAAAGCAGGGATTGGAATAGTACCTTCCTTAGGCGGTTGCTAGGAGGACTGAGTGAGTCAATACACGAACCGTGTTGAGAGCAGTGTGTGACACATAATAAGCTCTCAGTAAGCATTGGCTATCAAACTTAGTGATTCCTGACTTAGCATTTTCTTTAAAACTGGCTCTTAAAAATCAAGATGAGCTTAATTTAGATAGGAAACTAGTACCTAATAGTAGGAAAATAGTAGGAGAAAAAAGACAAGTGCAAGAATAGGAAGCACCATGGTTTCAAGGAGAAAGGGTTAAACTCCAAGGGCAGGAAGTAGAAATTCCTGAGCCAGTTAGAAAGGGTGGGCCTGGGTATGGTGCCTGTGGTGAGAGAGGTGGTGGGAGCAAAGAGGACTGGCAGGACCTGAGGCGCCTGACGCTGCATAGAGATTCGGGGTTTGAGGCTGGGGAAGGACAAGTTGGATGAAGAGAGTTAGAAAGGGTAGGGGCAGAAGTTGAGCAATACAGGGCCTATAACTGGGGTGGGGTGCCAAGGTAAAGGGTCATGGGAAGAGGGAGAGGTGAGTTGAAGCCTAAGGACAAGCTCTAAGAAAGGGCCTAAAGGTATGGAAGCCCAGAAGAGGCAGGGGCTGAGATTGGGGGCTTTAAGGCATGGTATTAATATTTGATTAGGATATTGGATCCAACGGCATATAATAAAGACTCTTCCAAGGGATGTGCAAGCATGGACATCATTTAACAAACTTTGCACTGAAATACAACATGCATAGATAAAAGTATACAAGTCGTAAGTGTACAAGATGAAATTTTTTCCCCCAATTGAAGACTCGGGGCCTGGATTAAGAAACATTACCAGCCTTGCTGCATGGTGTTCTCTTTAACGATATGTGCGCCACACTTCAGAAGATACTCGGAAGAATAGGTTGGGCGGGAATAATCCACTTAGTAGGGACTTTCATTTTATGCTGGAGTCATGAAACTTGGGGTTTCACCATGTTGTCCAGACTGGCCCTGAACTCCTCAGCTGAAGTGATCTGCCTGTCTTGACCTCCCAAAGTACTGGGATTACAGGCAGGTTTTGGCTTTTCTCAGCCACACTACTGAGTAGTCTTTATTTTTAAATCAAACTTTGCTTTTTACAAAGAAAAGTATTTTGCTGGTCAGAGGCTTGTCCTCCTCGCTCAAGTGTTTTATGAGTGTCTGTTTCTCTGAATCTTTTAGGACAGTTGTAGCAATGAGAAGGGTTGAATAGCTCTTTCCTCAATAGTGCCCAGAAATAAGTAAGGGCAACTGGCCAAGTGTATGCCCAACATTTCCCCATTAGGCAAAGAAAGAAACACAACCAAACATAAAAGAAAGGGATGAGAACGAATGTTTGCTGGACTCCTATTTTGTGGCAGCTGCTGTGGTAGGTGCTTATTAATATGCCTTCCCTTAAGTGCTAACAACTACTTTACAAGGTAGATTGCCTTTTTACAGAGGGTAAAACTGAGTCTCAGAGTCTTGATATTGGCTTCACTTATGCTGCTGGTGAGTTACAGAACCTGCATTCAAACCCAGGTCTGTCTGGTCTTAAAAAGCTGGGACAAAGGTTGTGATTTCTTTTTTCTTGTCCTGGTGCTCACACCTGTCCTAGCTACCTAAAATTAAAAGAAAAAAAGTGATATTTGAGAAAGCCATTTTAACATCATCCACATAGAAAAGGAAAAACTAACAGTAAGACATTCAATTTAAACTACTATGAAAGATTAGTCCTGAAAAATGAAATGTATTCATCTTAAAAATTTGAAGGCATATTACTTTCATTTAAACTGAAATAGCAGCAGTGATTTTTAATTAGATTTTTTTATAACTCCCAAAGTTCCCAAGCTAGAATAGAAAAAGTCAAGACAGTTTTAGGAGGAAAAAGTGATCTAAGTTTTATTTTTCTATTTTCTAATCATATTCTTGTTTTTTTCTTCTCTCTCTCTCTTTCTGCAGTAGCCAACATTCTAAAAATAATCTTGTGTTGGTTTGTAAGCTTCCTCAGTCTGGCCTAGGATGAAACTGTTTTTTTAAAAAAAGATGTTATCACATTTGGTTTCCAGTGATAATTTACATGGACTTAGAAGAATTCCCCAAGCAAGATCTCGTGAGGTCAGTCAGGGCCAATGTTTAACATTTCAGTAACTTGTCTCCATGTTTATTTAGCATTTCTTAGCCTTTGAAGTTTCACATAAATAGTCATGAATTTATCACGAGGAAATTAGCTGAGATGGATTGATGTTATTCCCAAATGCAAGTCTAGTACCAGAAGCCAGTTGGTATTTCGGAAAGATGGCAGCAGGAGCAGTATTATCTGCATCATGGAAAGTCCCTCTTCATTGACTGATAAGCTGTGCTGTTAGTGGTTCTCTTGATGGCTAACCTAACTGGACCTTAGACAAACCTTTTGAATTTTTATTTCATCCTGGTGGTATAAAGTATGAATTAAGGCTGGGTACGGTGGCTCATGCCTGCAATCCTGGCACTTTGGGAGGCCAAGGCAGGTGGATCACTTGAGGTCAGGAGTTCAAGACCTGCCTGGCCAACATGGTAAAACCCTGTCTTTACTAAAAATACAAAAATTAGCTGGGCATGGTGGCACATGCCTATAATCCCAGCTACTTGGGCAGCTAAGGTGGGAGGATAGTTTGAACTCAAGAGGTGGAGGTTGCAGTGAGCCAAGATCATGCCTAAGCAACAGAGTGAGTAAGATTCTGTCTCAAAAAAAAAGTATGAATTGAGAAACAGAAAAACTATATTTTCAAATTATAGCATCAATTTACCAGTTAAATGAGTTCCTCTGGTTGGGGAGGGGAGGATGTAAGTGTCTCCAAAATACTCCCCAAAATACATGGCTATACCTCAAGGCCACCATCAAGTACCCAAGGAATTCAGAATAGAAAAACATATTAGACTCAATGGACTGGATAATTGTACTAATTACCTACTTTGTTTTGACTGTAAAGGCTGAATGTTGTGAAACATGGCAGTTGTATTGCTCTTCATTGAAAGTCATGCCTCAGGCACCAATGTCAGCTCCAGAAAATGATGATCCTGAAACTCTTGTTGGAAAATACAGCATTGTGAAGGCCTTTGTTGGAATCTGCCCTTTCCCCTGACCCCTTGTCCCCTTTTAGATCCCAGTCTGGGGCAGTGTGAGGCTTGAGTCTGTGAGCCGCTTCAGGATAAGAATCCTGAAATTTCATTGACTGATTCAATATTGAGGGATTGAAAGAGAGGAAAAGATTCTACATTGGGAAGCTGAGTGATGCTAAATACCTGAAATAGGAAAGCTAGGAAGAAGAGGAGAGCAGATAGGGAGAGGGGAGAAAAAGTTTATTTTGAATAAGATGGGGTTGAGTGGCTTGTAGACATTCCGATTGAGATATTCTGGAGGCATATCTTATTAGTTTAAAAATACGGCGGCCGGGCGCAGTGGCTCACACCTGTAATCCCAGCACTTTGGGAGGCCAAGGTGGGTGGATCACCTGAGGTCAGGAGTTTGAGACCAGCCTGGCCAACTTGGTGAAACTCCATCTCTAATAAAAATCTAAAAAACTAGCCAGGTGTGGTGGCAGGTGCCTGTAGTCCCAGTTACTCAGGAGACTGAGACAGGAGAATTGCTTGCTTGAACTTGGGAGGTAGAGGTTGTAGTGAGCCGAGATCGTGTCACTGCACTCCAGCCTGGTCAACAGAGTGAGACTCCATCTCAAAAAAAAAAATAAAAAAAAAAATATGGCTAGGACCTGAGATAAAAGTGTTAGAGTCCTTTGTGTTTGGGTAGTTGCTGTGTTTTGAATGTGTTCCCCCCAAAAAGCCTGTGTTGGAAACTTAATCCCCAATGCAATGGTGCTGGGAGGTGGGACCTAATGAGAGGTCATTTGGTCATGAGGGCTCTGCCCTGTGAATGGATTAATACCATCTCGCAGGAGAGCATTTTTTATAGAGAGACTTGTTGGGCCCCCTGTTGCTCATGTGTGCTCCCTCTCCCTCTCTTTCTCCCTGTCTTTCCCTCACCACATGCCAGTGCCTTGATCTTAGACTTCTAACCCTTCAGAACAGTAAGGAATGATTTTTCTGTTCTTTATCGTTACCACCTCAGGTATTCTGACACCAAAATCCAGACTAAGACAACATTGAGGATTGGTAGTTGAAGTCGTGAGAAAAACATGACCAGAAAGGGGTATAGACTATACTGTAAAGTAAAAAGAGTATAGTTATTGGCTACAGGCTACAAGTGGTACAGACCCCTACCTCCTCAAAACGAAGGGTAGCTGAAATGGCAGTTGAGAGAGAGAGAGAGAGTGTGTGTGTGTGTGTGTGTGTGTGTATATGTGTGTGTGGAGACAAGGTCTCATCTGTCACTCAGGCTGGGTGCAGTGGTGTGACTGCAGCCTCGACTTCCTGGTCTCAGGTGATCCCCTCACCTCAGCCTTCCAAGTATTAATCGCTGGGACTACAGGTGTGTGCCACCACACCAGACTAATTTTTGTATTTTTTGTAGAGACAAGATTTTGCAATATTGCCCAGGCTGGTCTTGAACTCTGGGCCTCAAGTGATCTACCAGCTTCAGCCTCCCAAAGTGCTAGGATGGCAGGTGTGAACCACCACACCCAGCCCATTGAGCATTCAGGAGTTGTATGCCAGCTTGATGTATGCCTCTCCTGGAAGCCATGCTTCTCTCTCTCAGTTCATCCATCCTCAATGTGTCCTCTCATTCTCAAGGGGACAAGATGGTTTCTTCCTGCCCATCCCCCATCCTCCACCCTGTGCAATCACTATACTGTGTTTGAGGCAGAAAGAAAGGAGGAAGGAAAGGGGAAAGCAGTGTTTCAATTGAGTCATCTTCCTTTCACGGAGATCCGCCCATGTCTTCTATATATACCTCACTGGCCAGAATATGGTCACATGACCATCTGTGTGGGATATTAGGAAATGAAGTTGAGCTAGATTTATTGCCATCCTGAGTATAAAATTAGGGTTCTATTTAAGGCATTTGGGTCAAAGCAATGAATAAATGAATGACACATTAAGCACATACTTATTGAATGCCACCTGTGTGCACAATGTATAGTTCTTCCTTGAACGACTTTCTTCTACTTATTTTGAAGTCTTATCTCAACTGAATCATAGCCAGCCCTGAATAACATTATAAACCGTTCATTGAATACTATTGGTCAAGAACTGTTCTGTATTACTGCATTTCTGCATTTGATCTTCACCTAAAACCTTCTGAGGCTGGCACTGCTATATCCATTTTATAGGTGTAGAAACTGAGACACAGAGAGGTTAAGTCACTTGCCTTGTGTCACACAGCTAGTGATACTATTTTCAATACTCTTTACTTCTTTTTGTGCCCCACATACTCAACCCAACCTCCCACCTTCTATAAAGTCCCTCATTTTTTGGTGCCCAGTTTTCTTATACCAATTCATTGCTCAAGTTAAAAGAAGCTCCTCTCTACTTTAAGGTACTGCTCACCCTTTTTAAAATAAAAATTACTGCAGATTTATGTTTCCTAAGAAAATTTGCATTTTAACAGGCTCGTTTTATATGAGAAATAGTGGATCCAAAGGAGTGCATCTCTAATAGTGGAATTTTCACCCGCATGAAAGTGGGAAGCATTTAGGGGATGTGGTTAGAGGGAATCCAGTGGAGAGAAAGCTGGCTCTTTTTGCAAGATTGTGACAGAAGAGTTTCCAGTGAATCACCTCATCTTTGTGGGAAGGACAGTGAGAGAGAATTAATAATTTAGATACGTATGGACATTTTTGCCTGGCATTCTCCTCAAGGCGCCTGTCCCCAGTGAGCAGGACAGAAAGTACATGACTCTCCAAGTTCTAGTTTGTTTCAGTTTTTTAATGCCTCTGGTGGTGTGGGCTTCTTGCTATAATGAGTGAGATGTTAGTGTTTGAAGATACATTTTTTTTTAAATGAACTATAGCTCTTTAGTGCAAGCCAGCAACTTTCTCTAGTTCTCAACTGAGGCAGTAGTATTTGTTTCAACATCAGAGAAAAATCAGCTGGGGTAGACAAGGAGAAGTGGTTATCACTCTTCAAGATGGCATAAATGGATCATGAGGAATATTTACAAAATCATTTCTGGAATGGATTGTTAAGAGGAATGTTCACTCTATACCAAAGTTTCCGAACCTCAGTACTATTGAGTCAGATAATTCTTATTGTGGGAACTCTCTTGTGCATTGTACAACATTTAGCAGCTTCCTGGATCTCTGTCCACTAGATGCTGGTTGCAACAACCAAAAATATCTCCAGATGTTGCCACATGTTCCTTGGGGGGCAAATTGCCCCTGGTTGATCACTCTCTACTTAATCTGATGTTGTGTGCTCACTTTAAAACCTAAGCCCTACCTAAGCTGTAGCGCTAGTCCATATTTATGAGGCTCCTGTAAAGCAGCCATAGATGTGATGTTTGGGGCTCACAAAAATACCGTGTCTTGACATTGGGGAGGGAGAGACAGGTAGAATCTACCTGTGACATTCTCTTAAAGCATTCATTCATTAAATATTTACTGAGTGCATGTGCAAGGCACTGAACGAGCCCTGGGTGCAGCAGGGGAAGGCAGAGATATAGTCCTTACCCTCATGAAGCTTCTACTCTACTTCTTTGTGCTCTTGAAGCATCTAATTATAGATTTAATAAATTGCAACAGGTGCTCTACAGAGAAGGACAGGGTGGGCTGAGCAAGCTGGCGGTGGGGGCGGGGGGACCAGAGAAAGTGCCATTGAACATGAGAACTGAAAGGTAACCAGGTGATGGCGTGAGGGGAGTGTGAGTGTTCCTGGCAGAGGCCACAGCAGGCACAAAGGCCCTGAGGCAGGAAGCCTCTTGCCATGTTTGAGGAGATGAAAGCCAGGGTGGCTGCTATGCAGGAACCAAGACAGAGAAAGAGATGAGATTGGACAGGATGCCTGGACCAGACTGCCATGGAGATTAAGGATTTTATCCTAAGAAAAGTGGGAAGCTGTTGAACACTTTTACACAAGGGAGTGACATGATTTGATTTGTGCTTTAAAAAGATCCATCTGTCCCTGTCTAGGTCCAGAAAGTACAGGTTTCTCTGCAGACCATGAGGGATTGATTTTGTCCCCTGCTGCGACAAAATCTGATGTGGAGTCTTTTGAGGTTACCACTACCATTAGTGTCTGTACCCATCCTCCAACCATCCCAATTTGGAATCGTTTAAAACTTTGAATAAAACAAGTAATTTCTGTCCATGTTATACCTTTGTTCTCCTTCTTTAAACCGTGATTGAAGCTGGGCTTGGATATCTTTGAAAACCCCAGAGAAGAAAATGATTTCCATAGCAGCTGTAACCATGGGAAACCTTCAAAATAGCTTCCGTTTCTATATTCCACTCTGCTCCTTTCCCCTCCCTATTGGTTGACTAGAAATGAGGGCTGGCATTTTTGGTCTCATTCTTTTTGTCCAAATATGTGTAGATGAGAGTCTTCTTTTCGCTTCTACATCCATCTTACCGTAGCTTGAGAATCAAAGGATGGCATATTTGGGGAGGCAAAGAAAAGAGAAGCTTCTAGGATATCTTCATTTGTTCATAAAATAGAGGAACTCAAGTGGAATGTTGATTTAGAAGATGAGATCTCAGGTGTCTTTTCCTGCTGTTTGTTTCTTCCCAGGTCACATGATAGGACCAAGTACATCATCTTTGAGACATATAAAGATGAAGGGTTTTGTTTGTTTGTTTGTTTGTTTCCAGAGACACTTAAAAGTGGTTTCCATCAGTTTCCCTTCCATTCTGCTCTCACATGCTTTTGGTAATGAGCCATTTCGTAGTCAGTTCAGAGAGATGCTCACAATTTTTCCAGAAACACATAATTCCCTTTGGAGAGTTTCTGTTGAAAAAAATCATCACAATATGTGAGCTGAATTTCAGGCCTAGCTCAAAAACCTCTGATGGGCACAGGGCAAATGTGGGAGACTCAGTGTTTCTCTTGATGGACAGATTTTAATGACATGGGGGCATGACAAGCAATCCGAAGTTATTGCTGTAGAAGTTAATAAAGAGATGGGAACATTTGAGGATACTGCTTGCTTCTGGAATTTAGCCAGGCCGCTGGGAGAGGCTCCTGAGGAAAACTGAGAAGGGAAATATGAAGGTCAGGCAAGTCTGTTACGTGCATTCTCATTTCCACAATGTTTGAGAACCATGTCGAGAAATGCATTGCATAAGTTAAACCAGCTGCCAGCAGCTTTTGTATTCAGCAATTTCCTGGGTCACCAGGTAGCGGGGTAACTTCTCCAAGATCTCTGTGTATTATAGAAACCTAGGGGAATTTCCTTTATGCAACATCCTTATCCTAACAGGGCAGCATCCTTTTGTCTCCGGAACTCACTGTATAAAAAGAAGTAACAACTATTGTTGGGTTGTACTTATCTTCATTGTTGTATGTTTGGGTTTATGTTTTCAAATAAGAGACTGAGAACCTGGCAATCAGTCAGAATCGTGATGCTGGCATTTAAGAGATTCCTTCTGGCTTAAGAGCTTGGCCTGGTCTTCCAGAGCTTTCCTATGGACACCCATGTGCCTTGGTCTTCTTTTTGTGCAAATATGTGGAGACGAGAGTCTTCTTTTCACCTCTACATCCATCTTACTGTAGCTTGAGAATCAAAGGATGGCATATTTGGGGAGGCAAAGAAAAGAGAAGCTTTTAGCTGATTAGAGTATACTTGTAAAACTTAAATAAGATGACCTGTGCAGTGTGCCTCACATGTGCTCTATAAATGTCAGTTCATATCTCTTGTTAAACCTTTATAAGGTTGATTTGAAGAGAAGACAATTGAGTCTGTCTAAGTGAGCCATCTCAGGGGTGAGCATGTTGGTATATATTCCACAGCTTTAGTTTTCAATGAAGGACATGGGATATAGTCAAATCAAGAGACAGGATGGTACTAATGGTTTCTTTAGTCTCTTGCCTGCTTGCAATTAAGCTAGTTAGCTGAACGCTGCCCTTCTCCCAAAGCAGTCAGCAGTGTGACTCTGAGACAGCTCACCTGGCTAGCATGCTGTGGCCTCCTTGAGGCCTCTAAGGTTGACTGTCACCACCTGAGATACTAGTGCCTCAAGCTTAGAAAACTCACTTTACCACAGTCAGCCATCATGAGCATGCTATTCCTGGTGAGAAAGTCATTAGTCTTCAAATAACAATTGCCTCTGTTACCTTTAGACTATATTTTGGCTCATTAAAATTTTTTTGACTATTCATCATCTTTCAAGAGTACTTTGAGAAATTTCTAGATTTAAGATCTCATTTCTTCCCAGACCCTGTTGCTCAATTTGTGATAAGCAAAACATATGACTTAAATAATTTCGGAGAAAACAACCTTTCTTTTCTTTGACTTAACTAGAATCTTAGATATTAAAATACTCTTGGGAAGTACCTGGTGTACCCAGTAAAGAAAACTGAATTATAGGGAAAGTAAGTGACTCTTCCTAAGGGAAACATATTTCGTGGCATAGCTGAGACCAGAATCTGGGTCTAATGTATTTTTCAAACTAAGATTGTAAGTCATCTGAAAATTAAGAAGAGATTATTTTAAAATATTAATATTTTGGCCGGGCGCGGTGGCTCAAGCCTGTAATCCCAGCACTTTGGGAGGCCGAGGCGGGTGGATCACGAGGTCAAGAGATCGAGACCATCCTGGTCAACATGGTGAAACCCTGTCTGTACTAAAAATACAAAAAATTAGCTGGGCATGGTGGCACGTGCCTGTAATCCCAGCACTTTGGGAGGCCGAGGCGGGTGGATCACGAGGTCAAGAGATCGAGACCATCCTGGTCAACATGGTGAAACCCTGTCTGTACTAAAAATACAAAAAATTAGCTGGGCATGGTGGCACGTTCCTGTAATCCCAGCTACTCAGGAGGCTGAGGCAGGAGAATTGCCTGAACCCAGGAGACGGAGGTTGCGGTGAGCCGAGATTGCGCCATTGCACTCCAGCCTGGGTAACAAGAGCGAAACTCCATCTCAAAAAAAAAAAAAATTAATATTTTAAAAATTATTTTACTAGTAATGAATATAAAACTTCTATTTTATAATGGACAGTTCAGAAGTGATCCGTGTTTTCACTGCATAAGATTTTGGTTGCTTATGTTTCTCTCAAGCGAAGCCCTAGCCCATGGAGATTGGCAGGCGGTAGTGAGAGCATTGAGCAGATGAGGGCACTGTGTGAGACCTTTCTCCTTTAAGAGTTTGGATTTTCTCACAAAAATGGATTTTGTGCTTAGGATATCTGATTCCAGATGAACAGAGATTGATGTTTCAGATCTCTTTGTGGATATTATTTGGGGGAGGTTTTGGTTTTAGACAGGCCTGGGTTTAATTTCTGGTACTTCTGATACCTGTTTGTGAGCAAGACACTGAAACTCATTAGGCCCCGTTCCCTCTCAGTATGATGAAGTTCATTATACTTATTTCATGAGGTTATTGTGAAGGTTAAATTATGTGTAGTGTATGTAAAGGCGTTAGCATGGTGCCTGGCAATAGCTGAAAGTATTATTAGCTATTATGATTGGTGCCTGATTGCTGCTCTTGAAATTGAGTCCGTGCTAACACAGAAGGCCCTTGCAACTTCCCTGTAATATGAAGAAGTTCTTTTAGCTGGCTGAATTTTTTTTCCTTTTTTTTTTTTTTTATTTTTTCCCTGATCTCTCTCACCCTGACTGAATCAGGCTATTCTTACCACAGGAAAAGATGATATTTGTTAGTTACATGTTAACTTTTTTCCCCCTAAAGTCTGTGTCCATATTCAGATGAATCCTCTGATTTTAGGCTATTTATTACTTCTTGATACCAGGGTCCTGATAGACTCAGTGTATCTACATATTTTGTTTCTAGCCCCTTCGTTTATCCTTGGGAATCTGAGTCCCACAGCAGGGATACAAAAGTGCTATTTAAAACTATGTGTCGATGAAAAGAAGAAATGTAGCAGGAACAATGCAGAGATGTATAATATCTCACCCTTTCTCACACATGGAACTAATTGTGACATTCCTCCTAGAGCCCAGTTTCTCCACACAGACCTCAGAGTCCATGCTGCAAAGATGTTTTTGAATCCCACCTCTGCCAATGCCCAGTTGGAGAGGCTGCAACATCAGCTCACAGCTATGCAAAAATAATAAAGTTGAACATTTTTTCGAAAAGATGACCCATATGTTTAATAAATTTCAGTATGTGAACCAGAGACAGGATTGATTACAAACGACATAAAGGCTTCACTTAGATGGTGGTTCTCAGTTTTCAGAGTGAGGATTCACTGAGCTTGATTCTCTGTGGGGCAGCTGCTCTCCCTGCTACTGTTCACCCATTCTGGGTGCCCATGTAATGAGGAAACTTTGAATCCTGTATTCACTCTTTCATGTTCTAGGATATGCATTTGTAGACATCTTCTCACACCAAAAGGAATGTTAATCATAATATTGCAAATAATAGAGCTATATAGTTTTTCACTCTCTTATAATACTTCTTTAAATTGCATTTTCACTTTTTATTGGCCAGTTCTTAATAAATGGATCTCATTTAAGTTTATAGGGGTTTTCATAAATAGACTTCAGTAGTATTTATTAAGTATACTTTATTAAGCACCATTAGTTAAATTTCAGTTATTAAGCACCACTGTCTGGGCATGGTGGCTCACGCTTCCAGCGCTTTGGAAGGCTGAGGCAGGCTGATCGATTCAGCCCAGGAGTTCGAGACCAGCCTGGGCAACATGGCAAAACCTGATCTTTACAAGAAATATAAAATTAGTCAGGCGTGGTGGCACATTCCTGTATTCCCAGCTACTTGGGAGGCTCAGGCAGGAGGTCACTTGAGCCTGGGAGCTGGAGGTTGCAGTGAGCTAAGATCACATCATTGCATTACAGCCTGGGCAACTGAGCAAAATCCCCCCCCCAGTGTGTGTGTATGTATGTGTATATATATATCTATGTACATATATGTATATATATATGTATATCTATGTACATATATGTATATATATATGTATATGTACATATGTGTATCTATGTACATATGTATATATGTACATATGTATATATATATGTACATAGATATATATATATATAATTTTTTAAGCACCATTAAAAGTGTCACCATTAAAAGCATCAGAAGTGTCCCCTGAACATGTCCAGGTGGCCTATCCCAGAATAAGAATAACCTTGCATTTTCTTTGCTCTTTACAGTATTTAAAAATTTTATATATATCATTTTATGATACTAACACCTTGGAATTTTTTGGTTTTGGTTATTAAAATTACCACTTTGAAAAGATGAAACCAAAGCTCAGAAGGGTGAGTGGCTTGTTCAACATAACTGGTACATGGCAGAGCCAGGATAAGAATCCAGTTCTGACTCTGAAACCCGAGCTCTTGCCCCTGCCCCATCTGGTGTCTCCATACTGCAACTCAAGTCCATATTGATAAGCACAGCAACATGGGATTTTCTGGGCACCCTCCATAACCAAGTAATGTATAGATTACTTCATTTAATCTTCTCTGTCACCCTCTAAAGTAAGTAAGAGTCCCATTTTGTGGATGAAAAAATGGGATCAGAGAGGCTAAGTGTCTTGTACAAGGCCAAAAGTTATTCAGTTGTAAGTTTTAGATTTATTTTAACAGCCTATGCTCCACATTCCCTTCTAAAATAAAATTAGAACTGTGTACTATATGCTCTGTTTGCTGAGGTAGGCAAGGCTATAAAATATCTGGGACAATTATAAGTAAAAATGATTAAAGGTGGACTTCAAAAAGATAATCTGCAAATATTTGAAAAATGCACACATCTATTGGAGTTCAGTGACCAAAATAACTGAATGTGAGGACCCAGCTCATTTGTTTTCCTTTGCTTGAGGAAAGGACTTAACTTTCTGTTAGAACCAGTGAATAGGAAAAGATCCAGAGAACTTATATCTAAGCGGGTGGGAATGAGATGGAGAAAGAAGCTGCATTGCATCTCCTATCAGCATCTTCTACTCTGACATAATGGCATCAGTTCACCCTCTTCTACTCTAGGAAACTTCTGGAATTTGGGTCCTGTATCAGTTAGCTATTGCTACCATAAGGATGTGTAACAACTGATCTCAGAATATCCGTGGTGTGCAAAACTAAGCACTTATTTCTCACTTGTGAGTTTGTGGACTGGCCGAGTGGCTCTGCTTCTCGTATCTTTCATCCTCCTCCTGGAACCAGCCTGGGCATGCTCACCTTCTTGGCAGGGACAGAGGCACAAGAGAGCAAGCCAGAAAACAGGAGGCCTCTCTGAAGGCCTAAATTTGGAACTGGCGCATTGTCTTTTCAACCCATTTGCTGTTGGCCAAAGCAAGTCAAGAGGCCAAGTCAAAGGCAAGGAAGGAGTGGAAATTATACTCAATGAATGACAGCCATGATGAGTAAAAGTGTGGATACAGGCAGATGTGAAAACTGGGACCAATATTGCAATCTACTACAGGTTCCAATAACAGGTATTTTGGCATTCATCCTTTCATATCAGTGGTTTTCCATTTCTGAGTTCATGGGCCCTTTTGTGAACCTGATGAAAGTTCTGCACATGCTCAAGCAAATGTGGTCCCCACCTAATTTGGCCTTCAGTTTTCAGGGAGTCTCTTAAGTTAAACCACAGGGCCCAAGTTAAGATATCCCGTAGGGGAGTGCTGCCCTGGGTGGAGCACTGCCTTCTTCAGGAGCAGGAAGGTAAGACAGAAGGTGCTGTTTCTGCCCCCTTCTCGAAACCTGCTCTGCTGGAATCAGCACCTGTTATTTTTTTTCCAACATGAAAGTAGCTTTATCAACATTTTTGACTATTGAAGAAAGTTTCTGCAAAGGTAATGGATAAGCAAGTGCTGCTCTGTTATAATATTTTCATTGGATCATTTTATCAAAATGTGAAGATTAAGTGTTACAAAGTGCATTCAATTCCATTCATTCAATGTAAAGAATAATGATGCCTGTATTTCTTTGTTTTTGTTTTGTTTTGTTTTGAGATGTAGTCTTTCTCTGTTGCTCAGGCCAGAGTGCAGTGGTGTGATCTTGGCTCACTGCAACCTCTGCCTCCCTGGTTCAAACAGTTCTCCTGACTCAGCCTCCCAGGTAGCTGGGATTACAGGCACCCGCCACCATATCTGGCTGATTTTTTTTTTTTTTTTTTTTTTTTTTTTGATATTTTTAGTAGAGACGGGTTTTCACCATGTTGGTCAGGCTGGTCTCAAACTCCTGAGCTCAAGTGATCCACCTGCCTCAGACTCCCAAAGTGCTGGGATTAAGGTGTGAGCCACCATGCCTGGCCATTAAATTTGTTTTAAACATTCTCTTATTCTAATAAGTCATAGTCACATTAAATAATCATTTTTATAAATGTTTTTAAACCCTATGTAGTTTCCAAAAATTATTTTGGATGTCTTTCTGATCTGTGAAATCTCAAACTCTGAGAACCACTGATGCAGACCAACTCTCCTTCTGGAGCTGGAATCTTGAGATTTCTCTCCACCCCTAAGGAATCATCCAGATTCTGTTTGATTACCTTGAGAGATGGAAGCTCATGATCATTGGTCGGCTGTGACCACTGGACCATTCTTTCTTATGTCAGTCTGAAATCCTCCCCCTGTCACTGTACCATAAGACACATCAGACCAGCAGTTATCTTTAAGAATTTTCCAAGCACTTTTAAATATGGAAAGAGCAGACTTACTTTGATATGCCTATGGCTGTTTCCTTAAGCCCTCCACTTTGTATTTTCTAACAACTTGCTATCTCTCTGAAACTTAGAGATGCTTCAGGGGCTGATTAGCCTTTATTCCACTTGTGAGTCCTTAACTGCCCTTATGGTTGAGAGAGCAGGGATATGTGTGTCAGTTTGTAGCAACATCCTCTCAATCTCAGCTGCACCCCTAGAATTCTTCATTTGATTGAGAACCCTTAGGGTTGCCCTTTTCCATTTTGGTGGGGCCAGTGCTTGAAGAGCAAGTCCGTGCCCATTTTGGTGGGGCCAGCGCTTGAAGAGCAAGTTCGTGCCCTAGCGCAGGTCTTTACAGATTCATGGACCTTAGATCCTCTGCCTGGCCCAGGTCTCCAAACCAACGCCTACTGCACTAATGAAAATCCACAGTAGAGGGCAGTCTCTCATGCATAACAAGGCTTCCTTTGTGGAGATGTGTATTTAATTGAAGAACCGATAGAAAAGTTTCTTTAATTAGGCTGGCTTCATAAAGGGGATACAAATCCCTTGCCATCCTAGAAGCCATTTTTTGTCTGTAGGAAGGGCCATTTTGTTTTTGAAGGGGAGATTTCCCTCTTCTCCTCATTTCCCCACTGTTGGGTCTCATTTGTGAAGTTCAAAGATAGAAGGGGGCTAATTTTAGAGCAGCCTTTCTGATTTTTTTTTTTAACTAAATATGCATAGTGGTAGGGACACTTGAACATTTTGAACATAGTGGTAGGGACATTTGAAACAGACTTGCTGATTTCTCAAACAGTCCTTTTTGTTTGTTTGTTTTCTGAGACAGAGTCTCACCCTGTCACCCAGGCAGGAGTGCAGTGGTGTGATCTCGGCTCACTGCAACCTCTACCTCCTAGGTTCAAGTGATGCTCCTTCTTCACCCTCTCAAGTAGCTGGGACTACAGGTACGCGCCACCACATCCAGCTAATATTTATATTTTTGGTAGAGATGGGGTTTCGCCATGTTGACCAGGCCAGTCTTGAACTCCTGACCTCAGGTGATCCACCCACCTTGACCTCCCAAAGTGCTAGGATTATAGACATGAGCAACCGTGCCCGACCTTCTCAGACAATCTTAACAGCCTCCCTGCTTTCAAAGGATAAGCCGGGAGAGGATTATTAATGCCAAACATATGTTTTGCTTTTTTTGTGTTAGGATTTTGCTGAGCCTGTCTGACACAATATTTAATAGCCACAGAAACCTTACAAGGTAGATCGGCTTGTGGTTGTCGTTTACAGATAGGGAGACTGAGACAGTGAGATTGAGAAACTTGCTATGTGACCATGAGCAAGACACTGGACTCCTCTGGGCCTTAACTTGTTTATCTGTAAAACAAACGCATTGAGATTAAGTAGCTTCCACCATCCCCATTTTCTCTAGGCTTGGGACAAAATAAAATCAAAAGCACTAAAGCCAGACTTACCACGGCGGTGGGATTATCTGGGGGTTGAGTGTTGATGTTATTGACAAGGAACCAGTCCCATGCTTTGTCATTGGTTTAAAATTCCTTGAGCTGAGCCTATGGCATGTTGGAAACCCAGCACTGGCTTGGTTTAACATCCATAAATGTTAAGATGCCGAGCCTTGTCCAATTTTAGCAGTAACCTGCTTCAGTTCCCTAGGCATGTTAAAACAGGAACTGCGTTAGAGGCTCTGAAAGCCTGGCCACTTAGCGTGTGCTTCTGCTCTTCCATGAAATGCAGAGGCGAATTGTGAATGTACTGAATTATACCAAGGAGATTAATCTCATTTTGTTCTTCCCAATAAAACTCACCAAAATGACCTGACTTGTCCCTTATTCTTAAAAAAAAAAATTCCAAAAAGGAAACAAAAGAACTTTTGGTGGCCAGTCTTGTTAGATGGAAGTTTTATTCTCCCAGGCAAGAACCAACTGTCAGAAGACTTATTCTGAGCCGGGTTTCTAATCTTTTTATATTCCTTCATACATCCCCAGCCTGGCCCTGGATGCTGGGTGCTATTTAGCACAAGTGGGATAGAGGCAGGAGTGAGAAAGCCACACCAAGTGCTTCTGAAATATCAGTGGGTGTACCTTGATTGCATCTAAACTGATCACTGATCCACACAGGTTATAACATGGCGGTGGGTGATTATTAAATGATTGGGGGGGGGGGCAGTTTACAAATCATATGACCTGAAGGAATCATTCTAAAGAGAGCAAAAAAAAAAAAAAAAAAAAATGGTATGAGCGAGAGGTTTTTTTACTGGTTGCTATATTAAGCCATACCATATGAAATTGCTCTTTGGTAGGGAAGGTCTGGGCTGGGAAAAATAAATTCAGGAATCATCAGCATATTGATGGTATTTAAATCTGTGAGTGAGATCATTTAAGGAGAGAATGGAGCTAGCACTGAGGGCCGGCTCAAAGCTTGAGGCTCTGCAATGTTTAGAGGATTTATAGAGGAAGAGGAAAGTCTACAGAATTAGAGAAGGGGAAAAGGTGTCCTTGGCTAAATATTCTGCTGGGGAGAATTAATACACACACACACAGTTACACACAGTTAGAAGTCCTGGTTCCAGCGTTTCTTTTTCTGAGTGAATCCTCCCCTCCCAGATAACCTTGCCTGGTGAAGATGCTATTTTGTAAGAGGAAGCAGCAGGAGCTGCTAAGCTGAGATGATGATTATCTGTTAATGGTTTCCCCCTGTGGTTTTTCTCTATTCCTCAACCCCCTACCCCTTTTAGTGGAGTTTTTTTGTGCTAGAAAATTCATCTCTGTAAAATCTCCGTAATTCTTAAGTCTTCTGGACTTTTCTTGACCCATGGAACATGGAAACTTCTACACTAATCCACAGGCAATGGCAGTTAAGCTATGCCTGATTTGGGGTGACTTATGATGGTTAATTTTGTGTGTCATCTTGGGGGCCTCGAGGTGCCCAGATATTTGGTCCTATATTATTGTGGTTGCTCCTGGATGAGATGAACATGTAAACCAGTGGAACTTGAGTGAAGCAAATGGCCCTCCAACATGTGGGTGGGCCTCATCCCATCAGTTGAAGGCCTGATTAGAACAAAAAGACTGACCCTCTCCTCGGTAAGAGAGAATTCTGCTGATGCGACTGCCTTTGGACTTCAGTTGCAACATTGCCTCTTGCTGGCCTTTGACAGGACCATCGGCTCTCCCTGGGTCTCCTGAACCACCCTGCTGATGTTGGATTTACCAGCCTCCATTATTGTGTGAGCTGATTCCCTATATTTCTCTATGTATCTCTTTCTGTTTCTATCTCCATCTCTCTAAGTTATGTCTGTATCGCCTGTTGGTTCTGTTTCTATAGAGGACCCTGACGAATAGAATGCTTTCTACTGCTCTTCTATACCATCTGCCTTTCTGTTCCCATGAACTTCAAAGGCCTTGTTCTGATATGATCTATCTGTTGCACTCAGGAGATTCCCATTTGTCCTGGGACAGCATCAACAGGAGAGGAAGTCTTGGGACTGTCACATCCAGTGAAAATATTCACATTTACTACACAGACCTCTATCCTGGGAGTGGTGTCCTTATCAGATGATACACGCAGGCCATGAAGGACTATTTTCTCCCCATTCTATTAACTACTTAAACTCTGCCTTGCGTTGTAGTAGTGCACTAATCACCTTAGCCCTTTTAATTTATTTTACATGTTTTGCAGATTCTTAGAGATGGGATCTTACTATGTTGCTTAGGCGGCCCTTGAACTCTTGGGCTCAAGCAATCCTCCCACCGCAGCCTCCCCACTAGCTGGGATTATAGCTGCACACCGCTACACCAAGAGAAGAATGAAGGACTAACATTTCAAATTTTCTTTGCTTTATCAAATGTACATTTGGTGGTTAAAAATCATGTTTAAGGCAAAATTTACTGTTTGTTTTAGAAGACATCTTCTCATACATTAGCTCATTTAAACAACACAGGAACCTATACAGTGTGCAAAAACAAGAATTTCTCAGGGTTGAGATTTAGTCACTGGGTCCCATAATAGCTGTACTATGGTTACACTGTTGATTGACATTGGTACCAAAGCAATGTGGTGGTGAAGACATCCTGGGAGTAGCACCAACAGAGAGGTTGATAGGTCTCAGATAGCGGCAGCTGAGTGGACTGAGATGGGGCCAGTGCTGCACCTGCCCTCTCTTTCAGAGTGGCCAGCACTGGGTGGGGCTTCAGAGAAGGAAGCAGTGGAGACGGTGGTGGTGTGCATGTCAGTAGAGCCCAAGGTTGGGTCCCTACATCCAGGTCATGCAAGAAGAGCTGATACCCAGTCAATGGCCAAGATACGACATTAGCATCTGGTCACAACAGAGTGCCAGGATCAAGAGTCCTAATGACTATTGATGGAATGTCCTTGAAAGAATTTAGTGTGGCTCCCTCTGCCAGCTAAGATTCAGAAAAGGGCATCATTTACCAGTGACAACTGTACCCAACAAAAGAAGGTGCCAACACATCTCAAAGTCAACAAATGATTTGGAAAATCTTAGAAGTATTTGATGCAGAATATGTGGTACAGCTTATATCAAATAACAATTTCTGGCAACAGCTCACTTTAATGTACACACATATATACATACACAATTAAAGAGAACTCATTTTAAATTTTGGTATGCCTTTATATACCAATTTATATTAAGTTTAATATTTGGAATATAATCAATGAATAATCTCGTTTTACAGAAAAGGAACCGAGGATGTCTGATGCCAAACGCTGGGCTGTTTTCCCTTCCATTCTGCTCCTTGGAGCTTTGTTGATTTCCTCTCTGCTCAATTTATATTCATAGATTGGCAGTAGCCAATCAGACTTCATGTCTTGAGTCTTGTCCTAACTTCTCCCTAGAAACTGTCTTAGTTAATGTACAAATGGAAGAAATACTAAATTAGACTAGTCAGGCATTGGGAAAAATGTAGGCGTTTTTAGACAGAATAGAGTTTCTGTCAGTAACTGAAGAGGATTCAGAAGCTCTGGAATTGTCTATAAATAAAGAGAGCAGCATGACAAGCCCATTGAGGCTCATGTGAATAAAGAGAGGGATGATATAGCAGAGCGGTAAAACTCATGGAATCAGACAGACGTGGGTTCAAGTCCTCACACTTCCTTTTACTGTTTCTGAGTTGTTGGCCCAGTTGTTTAACCACTGGCTTTAGTCTTCTCACTTGTAAAATTGATATAATCATTATATATAAGAGAGAGAGAGTACGTGTACATAGTTTTATTGGAAAATTAAGAGGAATAATGCATAGAATGTGCTTAGCACAATGCCTAAGACATAGTAATTGCTGAATAAATGTTTGTAATTATTGTTGCTATTTCTGTTTTTAAGCAGTTACAGACAGCAAAGAAACTCTAGCTTTGTAAGAAATGTAAAACCTTTGTTTGGAGGTACTTTAATAATTCAATTTATTGGCGATATCCCTCTTTGTTCTCAGTGCAGTCCCAGTTTATAAATGTAGTTGTTCCTCAGTGTCCGTAAAGGATTGGTTCCAGGACCCCCAGGGATACCATAATCTGGGGATGCTAAAGTCCATGGAATAAAATGGTATTGTATTTGCAAATAACCTATGCTTTTCCTCCCACATACTCTAAATCATCTCTGGAGTATTTATAATACCTAATATGATGTAAAGACTGTGTAAATAGCTGTTATACTGCATTGTTTTAAATTTGTATTATTTTTTATTACTGTATTGTTATTTCTATTGCCTTTTTTTTTTTTTGAAGACAACGTTATGCTCTCGTCTTTGAGGCTGGAGTGCAGTGGCACAATCTTGGCTCACTGCAACCTCTGCCTCTGGGGTTCAAGCAATTCTCCTGCCTCAGCCTCCAGAGTAATTGGGATTACAGGCACCTACCACTGTGCCCGGCTAATTTTTGTATTTTTAGTAGAGGCGGGGTTTTACCATGTTGGCCAAGCTGGTCTCAAACTCCTGACTTCAGGTAATCCGCCCACCTCGGCCTCCCAAAGTGCTGAGATTACAGGTGTGAGCCACTGTGCCTGGCCTTTATTGGGTTTTTTAAAAATATTTTTTATCCTCAGTTGAAATCATAGATGTGGAACCCACGGATACGAATGGCTGACTGTATTCTTCCACGTAACTTATGTATCACCTGGAATACACCAGCAACACGTCTCAGAATGTCCATCCTTTGTCATCTAGACTACTCTTCCCAGGATGTGTTTTTCACTCAGAAGAACATAAAAATCCTAGTTGAGCCTACTGTGGGCTTTAGAACATATGGCTACTGTCTAATTTACCAAGGCCAGTGTGCTCTTTTATTATATCAGTCACCCTGATTCTTCCCTGCTCCTCCTGTTCATGCTATTTGTGTTGCCCTCCCACTCTGACTCTGAGCTTACCCATGACCATGGGACTGCTTTGGTCAATGGGATATCAGCAAACCTGAGACAAACAGAGGCTTGAGGAAATGCAGACATATTTCTACTCTCACTCTTCCACTCCTCCATTATCACGAGAAAGACATGCCTGGTGAGCTGACCAGTCCAGGGACAGAATGAGAGGCACAGAAAGTAGAGCAGAGTAGACCGGCCAGACGGAGGCTTAGTCAGCCAACCCCCAGGTGTGTGAGGGCGTGTAGCCTAGATAGGCTGAATTCTGTAGTTGCATGGAAAATAATTGCTGCAAAGGTCTTGCATTTGGCATGGTTATTGCCATAGGTAACTTAAACATCAGGCTTGGAGGCTTGTTTTGTGGTGATCAGTATTTTCCATGGCAAAAGTATTGGGTTTTTCAAAAAAATCTTTAAAAATTTTTATTTTCCAAATATATTTAAGCCTTAAAGGGAATGTAGCTGCAAACTGGCACATTTTCAGGAGTGCCTACCAGATTTTCAGCTCATGGCAGGATGTCGTTAGAGTCTGCAGGGAAATAAAACCTGTGTACTCATTTGAAGATGCTTGTAAGTGCCACAAACAATCCTCTGTAAAAATAAGGAAGGGGACTTTGTTTCCCTGCGGGATTCTACTTATAACTGCTCAGAGTAGTGAGAGCTCAGGCTCTCAAATCACTACAAAGCAAACTCTTGGAGGTAACTCTACGTGGTGGAGGAGTGATGTGGACTTCTTGTGTGCTCTGCTGCTGAGGATACAGGGGAGCACCAAAGGACAAGTCATTCTTGCCCTGAGTATTCTACAGACTGGGGACATTCACCAGAAGACCCCATTGCCAGGGTCTTTAGCAGGGGAAGACACTCATGACCATCTGATCTACCTCCTTTGGGATGCCTGCTTCCTGAGCTATTTAGGGACCTGAGCCTGATCATTATTGTACCTTCTACTAAGCACTTATTTGGGGGAAAGGGAGCATCTCTCATCTGACTATGATTACTTTGAGGGCAGCGAGTGGGTCTTATTTTTCTCTGTTTTTGAACTGTCTGGCATGTAATGAATGGATGAACCAACAAATGAGCAAATGGATGAATGAATTATGTACCACTTAGTATTTACAGGTTGCTAGTTTGCTCTCTATGACTGCAAAAAGTGAAATAGACATACCAAACAACTATGTAATCTTTTGAAGCCTTAGTTTTCACATGTGTCAAAGGTGATAATAATAGTCATTGCTTCATAGGGTTGGAATGAAGATTATTCAGCCAGGTCTAAAGGATGTAGCATAGTGCCTGGTACACTGTAGAAGGCTAATACTAAGTCAGTGGTGGTGGTGATGATGCTGATGACATTTATACTTCGATACTATAAATTATGCTTATAGACGTAATTTCCTCCAAAGAGAATCCATCTGCCAGCATTAAGTGGAAACATCACCATGAGAAAGACAAAGTCACAGTGGGAGTGAGGGTACTGCAGCTGGGAAAGGCGGAGGGGGCCATAAAATGGCAGAGCGTGGGCAGAAAAGAGGACATCTAAGGAGAGACACTAAGAAGTAGGTGGCATTTGAATAGTGAGATTTTGACAAAATCTAAATTATGTGACACAGACTTTGGGTCTTCAAGGAATTCTGAGAAGGTACAGATCTGCCTTGCTTTGTGGACTTAGATCTGGAAGATCATGGTGAGGAAAGTGGAGCTGCCATTGGCTTTGGGGAAAAAAGAAGACAATTCCCCTAATAATGAATATAGAAGAGAAAGCCTTACTTTATTTCTTATACTCCTTATGATTTTACTCTTACTTTCCAAGTAGATAGAGTACATTACAGAATACCTTCTTGGATTCTTTTCCTGCTTTCTCCTTCTGTTTCTTTGTCCACTTCTTTCCTTTATTGTCACCACTCATAAAAGATCATGGACTGTGTCTGGACTCTAATTTCAGACACTGCTGCTTACTTATATTGCAGCTTCAGGAAAGATATTTTGCTCTCTGGGTCTTGACTTTCTCATCTGTGAAATGGAAAAATAATCCCTACTTTAGAAGTTTTGGGGGATGGTCATTTAAGGTAGTATATTATAAGGGTTAGGTTTAAGTGTTCTTAGTGAATTACAGTGACTATCATCATTCAATTTTTATTTCTTCTGCCACTCAAGGAAAAGGGTTCCTGTTCATCCTACCTGAGATGCTTTTGATAAATCAGTATAGACCCAAAAGTTCCAAATGACTGAGCTTTATTTTGTGGCTCAGTGACCTCACTCTTCAGCTGAGTGGTCTTCCCGTGGGACAGTGAGGTGGTTACCATAATATGCCATCATATGCCCATGGATGCCTCCTTTGAACATGTGACTTCCCTGAGCCCTTGCCTACCACTGTCAAGTGACTCCACATTCCACCTCTTGCCTTTTAACCAAAGGATGCCAATCCTATAGCTGATAGCCAGTATGCAGGAAGAAAGTCTAGCCTCTTAGTCTAGGTAGACCTCTCTTCTGATTGCTTGGTGCTTGTTACTAAATGTTTTAATTATCACCCCTGGCTGCCAACTTCACAGGCAAAGATTTGCAAGACGAATGATTCAAAGGTGACTAATCCATTCCTATCTATGAGGAATATAATTTAGAGACTAGAAACACCTAGCCTGTGACCAGATGTCCAGATAAAGGTAAAAGAGAGTGAGGAAATTGGAGAGAGTTTCTATTAAGAAATTCATTTTCTAGAAAAGTTAAGTTAATTAGGGAATCTGTGTTTCTGAGGGATCTGAGTTGGATCAGTTCTCTGTGGTACAGAACTGAATCACACATAGAAAACACTTGTCCTTCACTCACTAAATGCACATAGCACCAAAAAATGCCCCCATACATTTCCAGATGTTCTTGGTGGAAGGGTGGTAGGAGAGGGGTACACAGTAATGTCCTTGGTGGAGAAGCCGGGTGAGATTAGCTGAACAGAAATAGTGAACATTTTATAAATATAAATTTAAAGTATAAAGGGCTACTTAAAAAAAATAATATTGAACATTTAACTTGCCACCCAGCCTAACCTTTGCCTTTTCAGACTGACAGTTAGCAGCCCTGAATGACTTCATTTAGCACAATAATTGCACTGTTCTGGGGACTGGGATAGTTGCTAGGGGCATGGCAGGGAAGCGGATGCAGTTCTTGCCCTTCAGGAGCTCACATTTGTAGGCAGACCAGGGTGTATAAACACTTCTGCTTCAGAGGCCTGGGCAGGGAACTCCCACTTACCTTTCCGTCCCCTCCTAGAAGAAATAGATCTTGATCTCCTTTATCTGGGATCTTATAAAGCAACATTTACCTCTATAAGATCCTAGTTGATGGGTTTATCTTCCTCTCACCCTTGCGGTAAGATGGGGAATGAAAAGGAGACTTGAAATTATTTCATAGTCAGGTAAATATTCAAAATATTTTAATATTCAGACTATTTAATAAATACTATGGTACAGATACCTGAAATTAGCAACCAGTACTGGCCATGGCACTGGAAATGGATTTTGGAGGCCCTTAAATTAACCCTTTGGAGGCCATGAATTAACGCTTTGGTGATGGTGGGGTTGCCTCAGGGAAGGTGCCAGAGAAATGGCTATTTGTCAATAAGCATTTCAATATTTTAACAACTGGTATGGTTATTGATGCTCACCATGGAAAGGCAGCCAGTCCCTGTGACCTTCCCTTTTCAGGGATGAAAAGGTTGCCCGGGTCATTAAATTCTGAGCCCTGTTTAAGTCTCCTGTCCTGCCAGGTGGCTTGCCATTTTCAGCCCGTCAGCGAGATGGCCTCATTAGGCGCTGTTAGTGACACACAGGCTACGGGGAACTGCATTTGGAAAGAGTGTGTCCGTGTACCTCAGGACAAACATTACAAACACATTTAATGAGGATGTAAGGAGTTTTAGGCCAAAACAAAGTGGTTTCTCTCCCATCGAGCACCAGTGCTAGTCTTTCCCTTTTTATACAAGCTCACACGGTATCTTTTCAAAGGTGGCCCCACCCTCCCCAGGGCCAGATCACTTACAGGGAGCTGCCTGTCTGGGAATCTACTCCCAGTCCTGCTGCTTAGTGTTTTTGTTTCTGTGGTTTCAAGACAAGCCCCTAACATTTGTCCAGTGTAGCATTTTGTGGTCACATACATGCATGCACAGAGCTTATTGAAGTTGATTGACATTCTTGTTTTACAAATTACTACCTTTGAGATTTTCTTTTGGTTTTCTTTGGCAAAATAACTTCGGTCTTGAGAATCTTGGCAAAATCAGGTGTCTGTTTGGCTCTTGTGTGTTTAATATTATAATTGCTTTGATATCTGTTCTTCTTACTCCAACTTGGTAGGAATGTTTTTGCCCAGTGACTTGGGTGTGCAAAAAAGATACTGTAAATCCATAAATGTGTTTGATTTATGTTCACTGGTTTGTTTTAAGATGGCTTCTTAGTACAGCATGGTAGAAATGGATGCCTTTCAGTCTATTTAATATCATCAACAACTCAAATGAGAACCTGAAAAGGAGTATTGATCGCAATCATAGCCCCTAAATGCACATTAGCATTTGAAAGAAAAATGTGCCTGAGATGACAGAACTACAAAATGGACTGTTTAGCAAACATTTGCCGAGTTGTAAGTCATTAAGACATTTTTGTTAGTGACTTTAGGGGAAAGAACTTAATTTGTTATCTGCCTTACAGAAATTTGTGCCTCTACAACTTGGTAATTTTAGTAAAATCAAGTCTTTATTGACATGTATTGCTGAAACTCTGCCCAGGAATTCATTTTATTTTGTTTTATTTTTGAGACAAGGTCTCATTGTGTTACCCAGCCTGTAATGCAGTGGCATGATTTCAGCTCACTGTAACTTCTGCCTCCCAGATTCAAGTGATTCTCATGCCTTGACCTCCAGAGTAATTGGGACCCTAAGCACACGCCACTGCACCTGGCTAATTTTTGTATTTTTTATAGAGGCAGGGTTTTGCCATGTTGGCCAGGCTGGTCTTGAACTCTTTGGGCTCAAGTGATCCGCCCTCCTCCGCCTCTCAAAGTGCTGGGATTACAGGTGTGAGCCACCGTGCCTGGGCTTGCCCAGGAATAACTTTTAAATAAATAATTGTTCAGTCACAAATCAAAGCCTCAGTAAAAGAAACATGTCAACTGAGCAAAATGGAGAGTGTTCCCTTTGATAAGTGATATAGCTCAGTGTGCTCCTCTTCTGAAAGTAGGAGAGACCCTTTTTGGATCCTGTTTGGTCTCTTGTGGTTCTGAGCCACTTCTTGATTTCTATTCTCGAAGTCCCTATTGAAGGCTTCTGAGGACTAGGTAGAAGAAAGTAGGGGTTATTGGAGGATTTGAACACAAAAAATGGTATTGGTTGGGAAAAGAGGCATAATTCAGGATGGAGAAGGGAGGGCAGAGTGAGAGGTTGGGGAAGGTAAGAAGGTAGAGAGTGAGGGAGCAGTTGTATACGTAGCAGAATTTCTGCAGATAGCTCTAAGCACAGTGTACAATAAGCCTGGCACAATGAGCTTTTTTTTTGTTATGTTGAACCATCGTAGAAGTTCATAAAAGTAGCAGTAGTAGTAATAGTAGTAGAAATGGCAGCTAACTTATTATTGGGTGCTATCACCCTTTAACATGCTGTGTTTTAACTGGTTTATCTCATTTAATCCTCATAACTTTAAGACGATGAAATTTATTATACTCATTTTTGTATTGAGGAAACAGAGGCTTAAGGAAAGAAACTCAAAGTTAAAAGAAGTAATCATTAAATTCAAAAAGGGGATGTGTAATCTATACCTTTTTCATTTTACATGAGGTATCTTTTTTTAATGATCGCCATTTTTTATTTATTTTATTTTTTGTATTATATATATATATATTTTTTATTGCATTTTAGGTTCTGGGGTACATGTGAAGAACATGCAGGATTGTTGCATAGGTACATATGTGGCAATGTGGTTTGCTGCCTCCATCCCCATCACCTATATCTGGCATTTCTCCCCATGTAATCCCTCCCAACTCCCTACCTCCCACTGTCCCTCCCCTACATGAGGTATCTTTTGGTGCCCATTTGAGATCATCTCCAAGGGAAAATTCTCATCTAGACGTGACAGAGATGTGGCTAATGTCAAAGTGGAAAATACCGTGAGGTGGGCTTCCACTATTTGGAAAAGATTACATTACACTGAGTCAAAGAGAGGTCAGAATTTATCAATTTGTTTGCTTGCTTTATTTTTTATTACAGGACTTACAGCTTTAAATATATTAATATGTATCACACATTTTCTAGAAGGGGATCTAATGTATATTTTTCCAAACTTACTTGGCCATAGAACCACTTTGTTCTTTCTCTTTTTTTAGGGACTATCTATTGACTTCTCAAAAATGAAAACAGATGAGGCACCTTTTAAGAAGCATGGATGAAAGCATAGAATGTGGGGCTAGAAGGAAAACAGGTTTAGGTTCTACCTAGTCTCACCTATTGACTCTCCATGATGCAGGAACAAATTTCACTTTTCTCTGCCAAAGGTTTTCCTCCACAGCTTAGAATGTGCACATCTCTTGTGCTATGTTATAGAAATGTATTATTGTGAATAATTTAATAAGCATCAGGACATAGTTTATGGTGGACACTAACTGGTAGGAAAGCGTTTTTGAAGTGTCCTCAAAATACGTTGTCGTTTTTTAATCTTGGCCCCATAGAAAAAGGAATTTGAATTTTCTTTCATCACCTAAGAGTTTTAATGATCTGAAATATTGAAATCAATTGTTTTTCTTTATGCTTGGGAAGTTGGAAAGAACATTAAAAAAAAATGATTGAGACGATCAAATCCTGACATGTATGTGCTGGCATTGAATTTCATGAAGCTTCCATGAAAGCTTCAGATGGAAGATGATCTGTTTAAGGAAAGAGAGACTCAAAGTTAAAAGAAGTAATCATAAAAGAAGAACCCTCAGTTTTGAGGTGGAGTCATCTGAAACTGTGGTCTGTTCTTGGGCTTTAGTGCTTGTGGTGATGCTTGAACCCAAGTGAGAAATAACTAGAGAGCAGGCAACTAGACCAAGGGCAGCCAAAGAAGAAAAGGTCACACCTCGCAAAATCCCATAGGCCAAAAGAACCTGGACTGAATTCAACATCCACCGAGCAAGGGAACCATCACGAAGAAACTCATCCTTGAGTGTTGCATGCGTTTTTCTTTCTTTTCTTTTGTTGTATCGGATGTGGAGCCAGCAGAAGTCAGACATTTCCCTAACACCACACGTGAAAGTGTAGTGGAGTCTTCTGAAATGAACTCTAAGAGAAACAGATGTGTGGAAAGAAGAGTGCATTTATCCTCAGCGAGGTTATGTGTTTAGCAGCTCTTTGATTCTACTTGACCTCTGAAGCATGACTGTAGCACAGTTACGTTGTTGAAACGTAAGACCGCACAGAAGGCTAGGGAAGCAAGGCGGCCGTCTCACTGATGGTCAACGATTCAGCTCTGGTTAGAAAAAATGTGAAGTATCTTTCCATCTCAACAGTGCCAGGCTGGTGGTGGGTTTTTGGTTTTGTTTTTTCCATCCTTCTTTCTTTTACAGTTCATTGACAATTCTGCTCATGCTTTAAAATAATCTGGGCCTGAAATGAGGCTTGCGTCTCGCTGATTTTGATTACTCCCACATACTGTATTTATTTGCCATTTAAATCGTCGTTGTCTGGAGGAGATTCAGTTTCTGCAGCATCTGATCTCTGCTGTTGTGAATTAAGGAAAGGCAAAGGGGAGGCAGGTCCCTTCAGAGGGGCCTATTGTGTGAGGAGTCCTCATGGGAATGGGGGGCAGATGAAATTCAAAATAAGGAGGAGGGGTTAGCCGTGCACTCCAATCTTTGTCTAGTGCCTCTCACTCTGCTGGGGTTGATGGATGGGTGCGCCTTCAGGACTGTTCTTATCATATGAAATACACAACGCTTATTGTTTCCCTCCCAGCTGGGCCTTTCATTTGGTTCCACAGGCTCCTGTCCTGGGGCTCTGGTCTCCTTTGTCACACCTCAGGGTGACATGAGAGGCTGGGTGATGAAGAGCCTCCCAGTTTCCCACGAGTGCAAGCAAGAATCTCTCGCCGCCCTTCTGGCAGGGGAACAAAATATCAAAGGTTTACATAAATTAAATCAATTTTAAATAAAGACAGGATATTAACAGTGCAGTTCAGTGTCATATCAGAGCCCAAGCCAAAAGAAAAGAAAAAGTCATACTTACCCTGATTTATTTAAGATGTTTGATATTTTGTTCATTGTTGACTTTTTTTTTTTTAGCATTAATTTTGATCTTTAAAAACACTGCACAAAATAGTATTTTTCTTGGTCACCAAGTTTTTTGGTGTTTCTTAAATTTCGCACCCAAGATGAGTGTCTCACTTGTTTCCCCCTGGTCCCAGGCCTGGTAATAAATTTTACATAAAATTGTTATAATTAATAATGTTGCTCATGTCATTTATCCTATAGTGAGTTCCTGTGCCAGGTACCAAGGGAAACATTTACAAGCACTGACTCATGAAATCTGCCCGAAGTAGGTACAATGATTACTCCTACTGCAGAAATGAAGAAATCAAGGCACTGAGAACTTATTTGCTTAAATTCACTTATTTGCCAGGTCGGAGGGGTAGACACAAGATTCTAGCCTTGGTATGTCTGGCTTTGAATCTCTTCTAATCTAGGCTGTCTCTGAGGGACTGAATGTTTTTCACCCGTGGAGGTTAATGCCCTGTTTCATCTGCTCAACAACTTGAGGTGTTCCTCAAGGAGGAAATGTCTTGCCTTGCGTTTTGCTCAGGAAATAATGCATGAAAGTCAAGTGGAACCTGAAATATAAGGTATGACGAAAGTGTGTGCAAGTCCTTGATTCCGTTAATCCATAGAGCGAGGGTAGGTGGGTGTCAGCCCAGTTTCCTTCCACTTGTAATGGAGGTGATTTTTATAAAAAATGGTTTTTATAGCTCTTTTAAAAATATGTAATAGAAAATATCTGTGTGAGTACTGGCTGGCTCTTCAGCAATATTGCAACATGGTTTCTTTGCCTTCCTTGGCTTTTTCCTCTAATATGTTCATCTTGGAATTCTTGTTAGGACATTTAGGTCTTGACTTGAAATTTTGGCACCCCTTTCTATAGACCTGTATTGTCTGACACAGTAGAAACGCTCTTCATTTGGTTATAGAACACTCAAAACGTGGCTTATTCTAATTGAGGTGTGCTCTTTTTAGCAAACACACTGGAGTTAGAAGGTTTTATGTGATCAAGGGAATATAAACTATTTCATTAATAATTGTTCTTATTGATTACATATTACAATGATATTTTGGCTCTACTAGTTTGAATAAAATGTATTGTCAAAATTAATTCCATTTGTTTTTATTTCCCATACAGCCAGTAGAAATTTAAAATTACATATGTGGCTTACATTTTATTTCTGTTGGACAGCTCTGCTATAAAATATTGCCTCTCAGATGTTACATTTGTGAGGCAAAAGGTTGATGCGTTTTATTTGTATCCATCACAGAAACAAATAGAATTTGTCAAAAAACACACCAAAAGGCCGAGTGCGGTGGCTCACGTGTAATCCCAGCGTTTTAGGAGGCCGAGGCAGGTGGATCATGAGGTCAGGAAATGGAGACCATCCTGGCCAACATGGTGAAACCCTGTCTGTACTAAAAATACAAAAATTAGCTAGGTGTGGTGGCACATGCCTGTAATCCCAGCTACTCGGGAGGCTGATGTAGGAGAACCGCTTGAACCCAGGAGTTGAAGGTTGTAATAAGCTGAGATCACAATCACTGCACTCCAGCCTGGTGACAGAGCGAGACTCTGTCTCAACACACACACACACACACACACACACACACACACACACACACACACACACACCAGAAAAGAACCTTTTTGGAGCTTAAGACTCTTACCCAATAGATAGTGGTCGGTGCCACCTCTGCAGATATTTGAATTCTTTAGACAGTAGCATTCACTTATATGCCAAGAGGTTTATAAACAGCCCAGTCTGTTTTTCAGATCAGCTACTTTTAAATGACTCTACATAGTGTTCAGGTGCCCACTTAGGCATGGTATATTGATAGCACTGCCTGTGTTTGCCAGGTTCAGGGTTCTGTTGCCTCTTTCACAAAGCCAGAAAGCAGAATGGTTGTCTGGGCCTTAGGGCCTGGCATCTTGACTCTCGTTTAGTCCTCTTAGGCTACTATAACAAAACACCTTGGACTAAGTAATTTATCAGCAACAGGAATTTATTTCTTGCAGTTCTGGAGGCTGGGAGGTCCAAGAGCAAGGCACCAGCAGATTGAAGGTCTTGCGAGGACTTGCTATCTGCCTTAAAGATAGTGCCTTCCTACTGCATCTTCATATGGCGAAACACATCCTCCCTCCAATCTCTTTTATAAAGGTATTAATCTCATTTTTGAGGACAGAGCCCTTATGACTCAGTCTCTTCCCTAAAGGTCCCACCTATTACTGCTGTCATAGTAGAAATTAAGTTTCAACAGATGAATTGGGGGACAGGGGACATTATCACTACAATAGTGGCTCTCAAACTGTAGTTGGCAGAGGAATCACCTGGTGACCCTGATGAACATGCAGATTCCTAGGGGTTGCTCCTTGAAGTAGAGTATCTGGTTTAGCTTCTCTGCACCAAATGCATTAGCTATATTAGTGCTCACAATCTCCCTCTACCAACTCTCCTCTCCATTTTGACATCGGTATTCAGGACCTCTTTTTATTCTGTCTTGGGCATATCTTTGCTCTTTCCAGAAAGCATTCCTCAGTAATACAATTTGTTTCCCACGCTCCTTTTTTTCCACACACTGTAGGGTCTAATTTACTTCCAAATAGATTTTGGCAACTCTTAGCTTATACTTGAAAGCTATTCCTTTAAGTGCATGGAAGGCTGGAGATGGAGGGGAGGGTGTCTTTGTTCTTTTTTCCTCTTAATTATCTTATAGATCAGTGAAGTTTATTTAACTTGAAAGATATCTGAGGTCCCCTTTGACGTAGATGAGATAAAATTTTTCAGCAAATGTTCAGCCTTAGTACTTGGCGCATAGAAGGTACTCTATAAATATTTATTGAATGAATGAATATCTTTCCTGTTTGTCTTCCTTGGAAGATGTGTTAACCCCTCCTGATCACCAGGGGACTGACTCTAGTTTACTAAGGCAGTAATTAAGTATTAAGCAAATGGTATATGTGGAGGAATTGAGTGTGAGCTTTAATGTCACATTGTAGAATGTGCCTTAATGCCCCAAATAATCAGGAGTAACTGAACATACCCTCTACTCTCATGTTTTTCTCTAACCTGTCTTGGTGCATCACATGTACCCATTCTCCATCTCTCCCTTACAGTGGAACTGTATTTGCTGACTCTGTGTTGCAGGTAATGGAATCTCAAAGGGGCTTAAGTAAAACAATGAGAATGTTTTGATTGAGGTTTTTGAGACATCCAGGCAAGGTTGCATCCATAGTCTCAAGTAGTATTGTTAGGACACAGCTCTCTCATTCACATTAACTCCACACTCATGCTGTCTGCACCCTTGTGGGTCAGATGGCTAGTCATTGTTAAATCTCTTCTCAGTATTCTGAGGAATCAGAAGACCCTGGCTCTCCAGATAGCTCCAGGAAAAATTTCTGGGATTCTGAACCTTCCCCTGAAGTGTGGCCAAGGAGATTTAATGCTCTGATTTGCCATATCTGGGTCACAGATCCTCCCGGATCAGGATGTGAGAGCAGCCTCATCCAAACTGCTTGCATTGAGAGAAGGGAAAGAGAAGGCATCCCAAAACTAATTTAAGGTCGATTTATAACTGAAAGGAAAAGAAGAGTGCTGACTCAGCAGAATACATCAAAGGGTCATTTTCAAAACCTACAAAGGAATCATTTTTCTGTTTCTATTTGAGATTGAATCTTGCCAGAGAAACACAGCCCTTACCCTACTTCCAAAGCATAGTCGGCGGTGGGCGGGGGTCTCCTTACAGGCAGAGGGCACACCATACTGATTTTTGAATATAGCCTACTATATTGCACACAGCAGCTTTTAAATAATTGTTCAAATCAATAGAATTTGACTGTGTACCTACTGTGTGTCAGGACTGTTCAATCAATGAAGCATCTATTCTTGCAATAATCAGTCAGATTGGTTTTTACACCATAGCCTGCTAAAAGCATGAGCTTTGAGATGAGAGAAACACAGCTCCAAATCTGACTCTGCCATTTACTAGCCCTGTAGATTTAGGTAAGTTTTCAGCCCCTCTGGGCCTTACGTTTCTTCATTTATAAAATTAGGCTAATATAGCACCTCCCACATAGAGCAGGTGTGATGATTAAATGAGATGATGGATGTGCAGTGCTCTGCACAACAGCTGGCTAATAGTTAGGACTGATATATAGCAATTAATATTGGTATTTATATATTTAAAAGAGCAAGTATTTGTTGACTATTTATGTTCATTCATTTAGCAGCTGTTAAATGTTTTCTATATGCTAGGCCCCTTAGTAGACATGGCATAAAGATGAGTAAGATAAAATTCCTGTATTAAAGGAATTTGTGGTTTCTGGTGGAGACAGTCATGGAAACAGACAATCAAAGATAATGATTATAATCCCATGTGGTCCATGGGATCATATGGTCCCCAGAGCTGTGTACGACCAAAGCAACTTCAAACTAGTTCACATTTCTAGGAGACTATGCAGGAGAAGCATATGTTCTACCAGTACTTACCATCTTCTCCTTTTTTCTCTCATCAACCACCCTTAGCCCACTCAGACATGCAAGTCACTTTGTGTCATGGGCCTTGCTGGACTCTTCTGACCCACCCGAGCCATGCCCTCCTGCCAAGATGCTCTGAAGGTGCCATTCTGTTTCTTATTTCAAGTTCTCTATAGCCATTCTCCTGTGCCCAAAAGGCTCTCTTTATCTCACTGTAACCTGACTAACATCTAATTTTCCTTTAAGACTTAGCTGGAGTGTCACCTTCTTGACAGACCTTACTAATCTTGTTAGATACCTCGCTTCTCCTCCTCATTCTCCTAGCACCCTATGCAGACCACTATGACATTGTTTAACCCTCGGGTGATGTAACTGCCTGCATCCTCCTCGGCCTTCTTGACTGCTGTATGTAGATTACACACAGGCTGATCCTCCTGAGAGGACATCATGATTTCCTGTATTTCTTGGCAATCTAGCACCATGTGGAATGGAGGGAGGAAAGAAGGAAAGTGGCTCTTCCCAGAAGCCATCCAAAGAGTCCTCTAAGTTTGACAGTAATCTGTGGGACATTTCTAAGGTAGTCTCCACCTGTAATGTATAAATGGTGATTTCTGGTCTAGGTTATATAGTGGAAGTAAAAGCAGAGTAGTTTAGTCCAACCACTATATAGCATAGGCTTTGCCATCAGTTAGAATTGGAATGGACTTCTAGCTCCTACTGGCCATGGGCAATTTACTTAACCTTTTAAACCTCATCACTAAAATGGACACGATGAGAGGACCCGTCATAGGTAGCCAGGAGCATTTTAGGAGGTGATACAGGGAGAGCCCTTGGCAGAGTACTTAGCACCTGGTAAAGCCTCCAGTAAGAAAGGATGCTATTGTTGTAAATGTAGAAATATATTTTGGAGATTGCTAATAGTTTTTCATGATGAACCACCAATGGTTTTCTTCAAGGAAGGTGCTTGATTTTTTAAAAATGACAATTAGAAAGAAAAAACAAACAGCCTATTGGTTGCAGAGAGGGAAAATAATTTTGTTTTGGTTGTTTTTTACTTTGTTTTTCACACCTGTTTTCTCAGAGGAGTGGGACTTAGTGTCTCGCCAAAACTTGACAACAAGTAAAATACGTGGTTTTGAGTCCTCAACAGTCCTAGCAAATGTGAAATCAAATCTCTCATTTGCTTTGGAGCATCCGGACGGCAAGGACAGCTGGAGTGTTGCTATTTTTTATTTCAAATAAAAGAGTCAGCTCCTCGTTACCATAGAAACCACCAACCTAATTATGAGGAGTTTTGTTCACTGGATAAAAGTCATCATTTCTCTTTCCTCCCCACACTCAGACAGGTCCCCAAAATATTGGCATGGATTTGATCCTGGATAAAGGGATTTGCTCTCTTTTTAAAAATGATTGCAGTGCACTGACCACTAAGCAAATGGCACTGACCAGAGACTCAGAGAAATAGTGTCTGCAGCTTGTCTTCTACTTTGAAAACAAGTCATGAGCATTTCATGAGAACAAGTTAGTGTTTTAAAAATCAAGTGCAAAGGAAGATGCTCTTGATCTGTCCTGCCACTAGGTAGATGTAACCTTTTTTGTCTGGGGATAGAAGGATGGACTCTATTCCATTTTAATGTCCATTCTAGCTCTGGGATCTTTCTGTTCTAGGATTTTTTTACTGGGGCTCTAAGGTTAATCATATTATATAACATTGCAGTGTTTAGAGAATAAATGCTAAACCATGGGTTTCTAAAAGCTTACAGGCAGTTGGATATATGTTTAGGACTTGCTAGAATAGTAAATAGTTGTGTCTCACCATCAAGGCTCAGTCCAAAGAATGTGGAGGTTTCCTGTGCATGCTTCTGTCTTATTTTGGTTGGGGGAGGGATTCATTTTATAAAATGTACCTGCTGTAGGTTAATGCTGGTGTTGGGTATATCACTTCAGTTTTGTAGATACTGAAATATTCATTTGAGACTTGAGTGTTCTGTACATACATGACAGGAATTTGGGAAGATGCATCAGGCTCTGTGGGACTGGGGGACAGAGGGACATGTTTTAGAGAGGGGTTGGACTAGGATGTGGCCAGGTAAAAGTCTGGAAGACTGGGATCTCTGAAGAGGTTGTAAGCATGAAAAGAGGCTTACATAAATATGTGTGGAGATGGATGGGTTGGAGAAGGAGTGGTGGAAGAAATGAGTTTGGCCCTGTAACTTGGGTAACATCCCATGATAGATGAATATTTTACTCTTTTTGTGTGTGTGTGTGAGACAAAGTCTTACTCTGTCACCCAGGCTGGAGTGCAGTGGCATGATCTCAGCTCATGGCAGACTCCGCCTCCTGGGTTCAAGCGATTCTTCTGCCTCAGCCTCCCAAGTAGCTGGGATTACAGGCATCTGCCACCACGCCTGGCTAATTTTTGTATTTTTAGTAGAGATGGGGTTTCACCATGTTGGTCAGGCTGGTCTCGAACTCCTGACCTCGTGATCCACCTGCCTCAGCCTGCCAAAGTGCTGGAGTTACAGGCTTGGGCCACCATGCCTGGTGTCAACATTTTACTTTATGCACCTCCAGAGCAGATCCAATTTGGATGCAGCTTTCCTTTACGTGTACTTGTTTCTTCCTCCCCTACTCTCCTCTCCCCTCCCTTCCTCACCCCTCCTCTCCCCTACCCTCCTCTCCCCTCCCCTCCTCTCATCTTCTCTTCTGTCCTCTCCTCTCCCCTCCCGTTCCCTCCCCTCTCACCCCCTCCCCTCTCCTCCCCTCCCCTCCCTTCCCCTCCTCTCCTCTCCTCTCCCCTTCCTTTCATTTCCCTCCCCTCCACTTCACTCCCCGTCCCTCCAATTTCCTCCTTTCCACTCCTCTCTCCTCCCTTCCCTTCCCCTCTTCTTTCATTTTTTTTTGGCAACAGAGTCTTACTCTGTCACCCAAGCTGGAGTGCAGTGGCGCAAACACAGCTCACTGTAACTTCAGCCCCCTGGCCTCAAGCAGTCCTCTTGCCTCAGCCTTCCAGGGAGCTGGGGCCACAAACTCATGCCACCATGCCTGGCTGATTTTTACATTTTTTGTATAGACAAGGTCTTGCTGTGTTGCCCAGGCTGGTCTTGAACTAGGTCCAAGTGATCATCCTGCTTTGGCCTCCCAAAGTGCTGAGAATACAGGCATGAGCCATCACACCCAGTGTCGTACTTGTTTCTTGTGTGGTTCTCTCTGCTCTTCCTGCCCCTTCTCTCCTGGTCTGTCTGTATGTATATATAGATGAGTTGATTGAGTGATTGCGACAGGGTCTCACTATGTTGCCTAGACTTCTTTTTGTAAAAAAAATTTTCATTTTGTTTTTAACTGACAAATGATAACTGTATATTCATGGGGTAGAATGTGATGTTTTGATACATGTGTAGGTTGTGCAATGATCAAATCATGAAAATTAACATATCTGTTGCCTCAAACATTATTTTTTTTGTTGTAAGAACATTTAAAAATATTTCTTAAATATTTTGAAATAATATTGTATTGCATTATTATTAACTGTAGTCACCATGCTGTGCAATAGACCACCAAAATTTATTCTTCCTCTAAAAGTTAAACTTTATACCATTTGACCAATGCCTCTCCCTTTCTCTGTCTGCTCCCCTCTGCCCCCAGCCTCGGATCACCACCATTCTGCTCTCTACTTCCGGAAGTTTGACTCTTTTGGTTTCCACATATTAATGAGACCACACATTATTTGTCTTTTTGTGCCTGGCTTATTTCACTTAGCCTAATGTCCTTTAGGTTCATCCGTGTTGTCACAAATGACAGAATTTCCTGCTTTTTAAAGACCAAATAGTATTTCATTGTGTATGTGTATATGTTACATTTTAAAAATATATTTGTTCATTGGTGAATGCTTTGATTCCTTCCCTTCATGTTGACCATAAAATCTAAGACCTTATGACCATGGCCTTTAGTCCCGAAATTCCCATTTTATGAGCCTTACGTCCTTCTACTCTCCCCATTGTGTATTCTGCTCTCATCTGACCTGATCCTTGAGTACACCACATCCTCCAGTCTTGGCTCCTGCCGTTCTGATCTTAGCATGATGTGTTCTCTTGTTTCATTTAGGCTTTCCTGAAATTAACTTCCTCAAAGAGGACTTCCCTGATCATCCTCTATTAAATAGCAGCCTTCCCTCCCTCATCCCTCACCTTCAATTTATCCCATTTACCCCATTAATATTTCACAGCCCTCAGTCATCATATTGTAATGTTTAATAATATATTAGATCTAGCAGAAAAGGTTTCCTTTCTAGAATATAAACTTCGTAAGGACAGGGACCTTGCTGAATTATTCACCTTTGTATAATTTTGGTTTAGTGTCTGGCTCATATTATGGCCTTCCATCATAAGTATTGGTGGCAGGAATTAACAAATGGCAACTTATATAGTAAAAAATAAGAGTTATAGTTTCCTATAACAGATGAGGAAACTGAAGTTTAGAGAGATAAATCATGCCCTAGACTTATGAGAAAAGAGCTAAGCACTTCCATTTTTTCTGAGAAGCTTATTATATAGAATCTTGGGTTTTTAACTCATTTGAAATTCTCGTTCAAAGCTCCAACCCTGGCAGGTCTAATATAATGCTTGCCCAACTATAAAATATATAATAATTGCTATTTGTTGTGTGCAAGATATTTTAGATAATTAATTGATGGGACGTTTCTGTCTTAGTATGTTTTTTGCTTCAATACAGAATAACAGAAACTGGGTAATTTATAATAATGAACAGGAATTTATTGGCTCCCATTTCTGGAGCTGGGAAGTTTAAGATCAAGTAAACGGTGTCTGGCAAGGGCCTTATTTGTTTGCTTTTCCATGATGGAGGGTGGAATGGCAGGAGGGTACTAAACAAGAGAGAGACAGAGAAAGAAAGAGATAAAAGGTGCCAAACTCCCCCTTTTCTAATGAACCCACTCCTACAATATTGGCATTCATTATTCACTTTACCATCATCAGCTAATCAACTCTCATTAGCCACCCCCCACCACAGTGTTGCATTGAGGATTAAGTTTCCAATGCATATTTTTTGGGTGCATATTCAAACTATAGCAATTAATATTCTTTATTTTTATTTTTTGTAGAGACGAGGTCCAGAACTCCTGGCCTCAAGTGATCCTTTGCTTTGGCTTCCCAGAGTGCTGGGATTACATATGTGAGCCACTGTGTGCAACCCAGCAATTACTATTAAGTCACAGTGAATTTATTGAGATAATTTTTTTTTTTTGGCAATTGCATGTTTTAAGTTTTCATTGTATTATTAACCATTTTGTTGAGATGTAATTCATGTCATATAGTTTACCAATTTAAATTATGTAATTCAATTTTTTTTTAGTATATTTATACAGTTGTGCAACTGTCACTACAATTTTATTGCTGCTGAAAGAAACCTCCTCATACATAGTAGCAGCTGCTTTCCATTTCACCCTAACTCAAAGCCCTGCCCTAGACAAACTACTTTCTGTCTCTTATAGGTTTGTCTTTTCTGATCATATCTTACAAATGGAATAATACAATGTGTGGTTTTTTTTGTGTCTGCTTACTTTTGCTTTAGCAAAATATTTTCAGGATTCTTCTATGTTGTGGCATGTATCAGTACTCCATTCCTATTTATGGTTGAATGATACTCTATTATATAGATACACCACATTTTGTTTATTCATTCATCATTTGGTGGGCATTTAGATTGGTTTCACTTTTTGGCTATTATGAGTAATATTGTTATGAATATTTGTGTACATATTTTGTGTGAACATGTTTTTCATTCTCTTAGGTATATACCTAGGAGTAGCATTGCTGATCTGGCCAGACATAGTGGCTCACACCTGTAATCCCAGCACTTTTGGAGGCCAAGGTGGGCAGATCACCTGAGGTCAGGAGTTCAAGACCAGCCTGGCAAACATGGTGAAAACCTGTCTCTACCAAAAATACAAAAAATAGCCAGGCCGGGTGGAATGTGCTCATAGTCCCAGCTACTCAGGTGGCTGGGACACAAGAATCACTTGGACCCGGGAGGCAGAGGTTGCTTTGAGCCAAGATTGTGCCACTGTACTCCAGCCTGGGTGACAGAGTGAGACTCCATCTGGAAAAAAACAAAAAAAAAGAAAAGAAGAGTTGCTGGATCATATAATTCAATCTGTAATATAAAGGAAGCACCAAACTGTTTTCCAAAGTTGCTGCACCATTTTGTATTCTTACCAGCAATGTACTGAGGATTATAGCTTCCCCACATCCTTTTCAACACTTGTTATTATCTGTCTTTTTTTTTTACTGTAGCCCTTCGAGTGTATGTGAAAGTGAGTTCATTTTTGCATTTCTGTTTTTAACAGAGAAGGTGGGCCCTCAGAGATGTCAGCAGAGAGATTATAGGGTCTAAGGAGAATTTTGACTTTTAATGTATTTATATTTTTTAATAACAAGTCACTTTCCTCTTCTCAATTTTAAATTGAGGGCATTATATTAACTTTTTTAAAACAGCTTCTTTGAGATATAATTTACATTCTACATAATTCATTCATTTAAAATGTATAATTCAGTG
Organism: Sapajus apella; assembly: GCF_009761245.1. Taxonomy (NCBI): domain Eukaryota; kingdom Metazoa; phylum Chordata; class Mammalia; order Primates; family Cebidae; genus Sapajus; species Sapajus apella. The sequence continues at coordinate 15,642,264 of NW_022436963.1, read as the reverse complement.
GTTCTTAGTATATTCAGAGTTATACATCCCTCATGGCAATTCTTAAGTATTTTTGTTACCTCAAGAGAAAACCCTGTAACCTTTAACCATCATCCCGCCAATCCCTCTCCCCCATAGCCCTAGGCAACAAGTAATCTACTTTCTATCTATAGATTTGCCTGTTCTGGACATTTCATGTAGTTTTTGTAAATGGTCAGTTTCCATTTATAACAATGTATATTTTTTTTCTATGGGAATATAAAGTTTCCTTTTAAAATAAATGTATTACTCCGGGCATGGTGGCTCGTGCCTGTAATCCCAGCACTTTGGGAGGCTGAGGCAGGCAGATCACAAGGTCAGGAGTTCGAGACCAGCCTGACCAACATGGTGAAACTGCATCTCTACTAAAAATACAAAAATTAGCCAGGCGTGGCGGCAGGCACCTATAATCCCAGCTACTCTGGAGGCTGAGGCAGGAGAATCGCTCAAACCTAGGAGGCAGAGGCTGCAGTGAGCCGAGATTGTGTCATAGCACTCCAGCCTGGGTGACAGAGCAAGACTCCATCTTGAAAAATAAAAGTATTACGATAAAAATTTAATAAGCTTAATAGTAAATACAAATAATAAAGGCAATGTGTATAGAAAAGGTTGACATTGCTACGGTGATTGGTGGTGGGCTACAAAGAAAGGAGATAGCCTCATGGTTGAATGCAAATGGCCAGCATTTGAGAAATGGTAGTTGGTAGATATCCTTGGTCTAGAATGACCAAGAGAAAGACTTCATCTTCAGACTAGAATGGAGGGAGCCTTGAGTGCCTACTAGGCCCACACATCTGCATTGCCAAAGAACATCTGCCTCTCGGGAGCTTTGTGACCTTATGCATCAGTGCCTCAGTTTGCTAATCTAGCCAAATGGGGATGGTTAATAGCAAGACCTACTTCATAGAGCTGTCATGAGTAATAGGTGATTGGCATGTGAAAAGCATTTAGCATACTGCCTGACACAAACCAAGTGCTCATTGTGTGTTAGCTGCTAGCCAATTTCAATTACAGCTAAGAGGAAGCTCTGATCCCTCCCCATGTTCCATCTCATCCCAATTTGATCTCGCAGTTGCTGTCTTCTCTCTGCCCATGGTGCTCATCTTTCCAAGCAGAGAGTTCTGCTAGAAAAGTACCCCCTTCTGAGAGAGAGGAAAAGCTTTCTTCAGTGGAGAGTATTTGAGTAGCTGCATTCTCCTGCTGAAACATCCTAGCCAGCTTTCAAGCCAGAAACACATTGCCCTTAGCAAGTTAACAAAACCACAGGTTGCCTCTTTATGTTTTGGCAAACTGCATCAAATCAAACCCTGAAAGCCAAGGCAGTGGGGACAGAGCGCCTTCATTATCAGTGTACCAAAACCCTTCGACAGGTACACGTGTCTGTATACCCCAGCATTTGGAACACATCAGTAGACCAGACACATGATAAACGTTTTTTACAAAACCATTCTACAAGCAAATTGGGATTTAAAAAATGCATTTGTAAAGTGTTTTTCTTCAGTTGGATCAACCATATGTTAAAGTAAGCTTCACCTATGGCAACAGTTTTCATCTGAGGCTTATTTTAGCTTAATAAAAGAGTGTGTGGGTGGTAAGCAGAACCTTGTGCAGAGCTGCTAGAAAATCGGGACTAATGGCTTTTGTCTTTCTGCCTTGTTGATCTAAGATGGGTTGATTTTTGCCTGGATTGTGGATGGGCGAAGCCAAGTCACCATTTCTGCAGGACTTAAGCTAGGCTCTGGAGAAGCACTCCTTTGGGCACATGTAGAATGCCCTTGGATACTGGTCCATCTAATTGCATGTAATTGCCACACTGACCTCTTCTTTGTTTCTGGAGCACCAAGCTTGTTCCAGCCTCAGAGCCCTTGTACTTGCTGAATCTCCTGCCCCGATGACCATTCCGCTGGCTCTTCACATGGCAGCTGTTTTTAAACCTTCAGGTCTCTTGCTAATACCCCTACCCCACGTCAAGTGCTCTGCCATCTCAGTTTCCTTTATTGTACTTCCCCCCAACCTGAAATTACCTTGCTCATTTATTGTTTCCATGTCTGTTGTCCATCTCCCCAATTAGAATGGAAGCTCCATGAAGTCAGGGTCTTCATCTATCTTACATAAGATCATATGGGCAGCACTCAGCTCAGTGCCTAGTAAACAGTAGGCATTCCTTAAATATCTGCTGAATTCTAATGTATAACTTGGACTTCAAATAAGAAGTTTTATAAGTAATGAGATAGGATATGAAGCTTTAAAATTAGTCTCAAGCTAGAAAGGCTGCTTAAATACTTTAAAAGCCTGTGTGCTGAACTTTTCAGTGTTGCTTCTTCCCTAGCTCTCCCCCTGATGCAAGTTGACACCATCAGAAGGAAGGCAGGGAGGATGAGAGTATGAGGATGAGAGGATGAGCTTTTATCAATAGCTAATTAGCTATTGATAAAAGCAATTAGCACCGGCTTAAAGGCCATCAAAGGATCTGACTTTCATGCTAAAATATAAGAAGGCATATTTCACCTTGGGCAAAATGCAGATGAGGAGATGGACCGTGTTATCATCTTTTTGGCTAGTTAGTAGATATTTCAAGGGAGCCATTAGAATGGTTATAATGTAAATTTTATAGTGCCTCCAATGACAGGCATTTAAGGGGGAAGAATGTTCTTTAGGGGCATAATTGTCATAAGGTCTGTGGTGTTCCATTTCTAGTTTTCCCAAATCACTACAGATGGAGATAAGGAAGTAAACTAATAAATATACATATTATTAATTGCTTATTTAAATAAATACCATGAAGGGAAAGTACAGCAAAACTGTGGTTTCTAGAAGAGAACTAATTATTGGAGGATACCCACTTTAGGTTAAATGATCAAAATAAATGAATGAATTCCTTGGAGAAAGTCAGTGTGGTTTCCTGTATTTTGGCCTGACAACTAGCCCTTACACCAGATTTCTCCTTCTCCATTGTTGGCACAGGGCAGAAGGGACAGCATCAATTCTTTAAGCTCTGAGTTCATTTCTCTTCTTTTCAGACTCGGAGTAGAAGCTGATTTCTTGCTCCAGTTTTTCTCTCTCCCCCTACTACCCTCCCCAGCTGATAGAAATGAGCTTTTATGAGGTCCAAAGCCACACAGGAGCCTTGGGTCTGCTGGGGCCCATTAATGACAAACCACATTCTCTTGGGAAGGAGGGAGGACAGCGGTGGCTTCTGGGTCATGTGCTTGGCAGGGCACAAGCTTACATGTGGTGTTTCAGATGCCTCCAGAGCAGATCCTAGTGCTGTTTGGAATCGCACAGATGTTTTGGCAAGTGGCTATCCCTTCTCCATCTCATTCACCCCACCCAGCTGGGGCTGTCTTACTGTTCAGATGTTGGAGAGCAACCTGTGCACATATGTTCTGGCAATGTCATCTGAAAGAACATTGTGTGCATATCTGTTTACTGATATCCATTTGTTTTCTTAAATCTGCTTCTGTTTAAAAGTTATCGATTTATTGGAGGACTGTGAGTCAGTATCTGGGTTAAGCACTTAATGTTCGTTGGCTCACGTCAACCTCACAACAGTGCCAAGAGAAAAGCATGATTTCGAGACCCAACTCCTTTTTCAAACGGGGAGATTGATGCTGACAGAGATTATTTTACCCAGGGTCACATGGATAGGAAGCAGCTGAGTCCAGACCTGCACTACACAGCCCTTTCCCTTAACCACAGTGTTCTCTCTTCCCTGACCAGCGCCACATGTTCATTGTAAATAACTAGAAACTAGGGATGGGGAAAAGAAATTTAAAAATATACCTGTAGATCACTCATAATTCTACTACCTACCCACTCATAATTCTAACCACTGGGAAATTTTTGGTTTCTAAACTCTGCGTGGGTGTGTATATTTATGTGTGTGTATACGTGCATATCTGCTTATATAAAATAGCTAATGCATGTACCTCTATATAAACATGTTATTATAACTTCTCACTTTTTAAATAGCAAATAATAACTCCTAAGATCAATATGTATCCACATTGCTGTTTTAATAACAGCCTTATATTCTATGCATGATTTACTGTGATTTATCTCACCACATCCCTTGTACTGGACACTTACTCTTTCTTCCCTCCAAGATGACTTGAATAAGCATCCTGTGGTACCCTTGTTTACTATTTGAAACAACTGCAATGGGCGTCTTTGTACATGTGCCTTTTTGAACTTGTGTTGTTACTTCTGTAGGGTAATTCGTAGTATAGTATCAACCACTTTCCACAAAAAGCATATCAGAATATTTACATGGCCATAGCAATCATACCTTGGAAGAATACAGTTGGGATTGGCATCTAACCTGACTTTCTGCTTCCCCGGATTAGTAAATTCCAGTTGGCTGGCTGCTTCCAAGGAGCCATTGGGATAGAAAGAACCTGAAGCCTGGTGTTATGTGACATGGTAGGTTCAACAGTAGAAATATGCTCAATATATGGGACAGAGAGAAGTTGCAACTACTTAACTCCATGTAAGCCCCAGGTGCTCCTATGGAGTTAACCAGGTGAAGAGGTGATAAGCAGTTTATGCTTATCAAGTGAGGTGTCCTAGGCACAAAGTGGCCAGAGATGGGGCTAGAGAATATCAGAGCAAAAACTGATCAGAGAAGGCCAGCCTGGTGTATATTATTGAGAATAATAGAACCTACCTCTGGATTTGATACCACAGGTGATGAGGGGACCTGGACAGGCTCTGAGTGAAGGATGATTTGCATTTTAGAAGATCCCTTCTTACCAGAGAATGGAGGATGGTTGGATGGGAGAAAATGTTGGAGACAGAGACGTGTTGGAAGGAGGGTGCAGTTTTCCAGGTGTGAGATGATAAAGGTCTGAACACATGCAGTGGTCAAATAGATAGAATGGAAGGGCCAAATGGAAGGATGTCTAAATTTGGAGCTCCAACCTAAATCTGGAGCTAAGCCTGCAGGAGTATACCCCTAAAATTTCATCTAAAATTATGCACATATGCAAAATATTATTCCAAGTTTTTATAAAGGTGAGACTTGGGTGCTGGGTATAAACAGCCTATAGGATGGTGCCTGTTTGTTACAGCTGGAATGATCAGATTTTCAAAAGGATCTGCATACATGAGTGATCTTAGTGGAATGGTAATAGTCTTTTAAAACTGAATTGTGGTGGTGGCTGCAAAACTCAGTGAACTTACTAAAATCTCCAATTTATACACTTCAAATGGGTGAATTTTGCATGTCCCCAGAGTCCACAGAAGATTAAAAGCCACTAAATTATATGTGTTGAATCAAGGTATGATTAACTTAACATGTCAACTCAGGCTTTGGTGTACAGTGGCTTTAGTTGTCAATGACTGGTCTATATGCTGCTGTGAAGTATTTTTTAGATATGATTGACATTTACAGTGATTTCACTTTAAGTAAAGCATATTACCTTCTACAATGTGAGTATGTCTCATCCAGTCAGTTAGAGGCTTCAAGAGGAAAGACTGAGGTTCCCTGAGAAAGAAGGAATTACCTCCAGACTACAACCTGGAATCCCTGCTCCTGAGTTTCCAGGCTGCTGGCCTGCCCTACAGATTTCAGACTTACCATCCCTAACAGTTACATGAGCCAGTTCCTTAAAATCACTCTCTCTCTCTCTCTCTCTTTCTGTGTGTGTGTGTGTATATTAACATATTTTATGTATATGTATATATAAAATATTTATATATCATATTGGTTCTGTTTCCCTGGAGAACACTAACTGATATATAAAGTGAACTGAAATATTTTGGTTGTTTTAATTGTTAAGTCCTCGACACTATAGGAAACATAGTCCAACTTACAGTTCACAGGTGTGTCATATGCGACCGTTTGCATGTTGGGCAGCCCCTGTCTGGTCCTGGTTATTGAGATGAGTTTGGCAGAAACATTGAGGGTTCTGGATTCGCTCCATGCCAACATGGAGTTTCAGCTCCAATGTACTATGGGAAGGTGAGCACGCTGTGTAACCTGACTTTCATAAGGACAGGGTCTTGCTATGTTGCCAGGCTTATGGAAAGCAGTGGGGAGGCAGGCCAGCACACTGAGTACTTTGTACTGTGTCGCAAAGTACCCAGCTGAATCATGGGGAAAGATAGTTCCCATGTGACTATGGCTCTCAGAAAGCTAGCCACCCTCCTTGGCCTTCTTTCTGAGTGTGTGTTTTGGAAGGAGACAACCTGGTGGTGGTCAGCTAGGTACTGAGTTTTATTAAGGGCTATCCAGAAGCCACATGAAAATGACAGCCAGTCCTCAGATGAGCTCTAGTTCTTGTCCCAGCTGCTGTCCATGACTCAATTTGTGTCCATTTTATGGTTTTGCACTAGAGAAGCTAATGGTTCCTTTCTCCTGGTTCAGTTTTTGCTATGGCCTTGAAGAGTGGGCCCTGCCCTGGCTGAGGGATGACAGGAAAAACATCTAAGCAGTCATTTCTCGACAAAACTCTTAGAAGGGTGGAGATATTATATAGGACAGACTGGGACCTAAGTCCACATTGGACTTGAAAGATTTGGTCTTTCTTGAATGCCTACTCTGTGCCAGTAATTGTGCTGGGCTTTGGGGGTCTGCTGGTCCATACTTTTGATGTGCTTGCTGTCTTGCTTACTAGCAAGAGCAAAGGAAGGAAGCCATATCTTTAATATCAAAATCGGCCCCAGGTTTTATTTTATATTATTTATTTTAGAGACAGAGTCTCACTCTGTGTTCAGGCTGGAGTGCAAAGATTATAGCTCACTGTAACCTCTAATGCCTGAGCTCAGATGATAGTCCTGCCTCAGCCTCCTAAGTAGCTATTACCACAAGCACACCACTGCACCCAACTAATTTTGTAAAAAAAAAAAAAAAAAAAAAAATTTTAAGACAAAGTCTTGCTATGTTGCTCAGGTTTGTCTTGAACTTCTGGCTTCAAGTGATTCTCCCACCTCGACCACCCAACGAGCTGGGATTACAGTCATGAGCCACCGTGTCCAGCCCCCAGCTTCTGTTTTAAAACAAAGAAAGTATACAGACTTTTAACCGCCTCTCTGATTAACCTATAAAGAATTGCCCAGCTACGGTGTCTGAGAAAGTCTTGGATAGAGACCTCGCTGGGTTCTACATGGTGTTTAGTACTATCCAGGTTCTAGGAATATTTGTAGAAGGTCACAGAATGGTTTGTAGTCTCTGCTATTTCCTGGCTCTTTGGCCTTTTCCAAGTCCTTGCTCATTTTGAATCCTTATTCCCTCATCTACAAAATCCTTTTCCTCACAGTATTTTGGCAAGGAACTGATGCATTTATGGCCATAAAAAGAACTTACATGGAGGTACTGTGTACTGAACACTAAAAGCCATGTTTTAATAGTTCAGGAAATGCTCCCTGAACTTAGTAAAATTACGTTGCGAAGAAGGCAATGCACTTTGGTCTGTGTGTATATTTGGTGCATGTATGTCAGAAACTGGTGTGTTTAAGACAGCTGTTGTGATCAAAGAAGTACACATGACAACTGAAGGTAACTGCAAAGTAACATCCATCCTTTCTCGCTCTTCTCAAACATAATAAAGGAATACTCGGAAACAGTTCTTTATAAACCCTATTTTCCCCACCTGTCCGCTTCCCTCACCTGTTGTTGGTTCCTGTCTGTCTTTCTCTTGCAAGTTCCTCAGAAAACACTCCTCCCTCAGCCCTAACCTTCAATCTCTCCAGCTTCTCTTCCTTCATTCCCACTTTCTCTCCATTCAGCTTTTTGGAGACCTAAACAAAGTCCTCTGGAGAATGCAGCCCCTGCTCAGTCCTCAGATTTCATCGTCGGGGAACAGGGAGGGGATAAGGTGGAGATGAAGACACCAGCTGGGCAAATCCAGGACTTGCATCCATAGGGTGAGGAAGGGTGACAACATTTGTGTATCAATATTTGTCTCCTCACATGGTCACCTGAACCTAATGCTGCAGTATGACCTTACAAGATGATGTGGCATTGCATAGTAACGGCCACCAACTCCATCTGGAGAAGTCCTGACAAAACTCCCACTGGAGGCCTTGAGCTTCGAACTTGGAGTTGAGGGCCAGTGCATTAGTGTGGCAGCATGAAGCAGCACACTGTGAACTAGGGAAGAAGAGGCATCCTGTGTGACTGGAATGTCAGAGACTTGGGAAGAAGAAGACACATGAGGCTGGACTGCGTTTTTGTGGGCTGCATGTGATAGGAGCTCGCTCAACACAGAAAATCTCTATTCCCTTGTTTCAGATGGCTCCTTAAACCTGCTAGTTGCAAATAATACTTACCTCCCATGACCCTAAGGTGAGGTGTGTGAGATGATGTGGGTCATCTTGGGCAGCCAGCCCTGTCCCCCAAAAAACTGCAGATGTACACTGGTAACATCTTCCGTGTTCACAGAAGGTAGTGTTTAATGTTTATTTCCCTGGTTTCACAGTCAGATCACTTTAGGTCACAAGGGACAGAAACCCAACTTAAAGGGACTGACTCAAAAAGGAATATTAGGTCATTTAACCGAGCAGTCAGTGGTTGGGGAGGCATGGCGGGCATAGCACTGGCTTTAGGCCTACTGGTATAATTATTTCAGTAGAGCTCTCCCCACCCATCAGGTCTCTCTCCTCTCTCTCCTGCTCTCCCTGGTCTTACCTTCTTTTCTGATAGGCCCCCTTCTTGTGCTTACAGGAGGACCTTCAGCAGCCCTAAGCTTACATTCTGTTAACATAGTACCCCAGGAAAAGAGAGATTTCCATTTCCAGACACTCCTGCATGCCTCATGAGATTTTCTTGCTCTGAGGTGAGGCACATACCCATCCCTGCACTTTCTGTAGGAGGATGGACTATGCTGATTGGCCAATTCTGGCTTAATTTGTACTGCCATGGGAGCTACCGAATTTACTCAAATCTCTGTGGACTGAGAGCAAGAGGCAGGCAGACCCCCCCAGAGGAAAACCTAGATGCTATTACCAGAAGGGGGAATGGATCTTGAAGAGACTTAAAGAACAGATGGCCCTAACATGCAGCTTCCTTTTCATTTCATATTATCATATGGATGAGCAATGAGAAAAACGACCCCACTAGAGATCATGAATGTCATAATCATCAGGGCTTTTTATGGAGGGGCGAGGTAGGGCGACTGCAAGGAATTAAGTACAGCAGGAAAAGATTTGCAAAGCAGCCCAGCCACTTATTGTTTTTTTAAATATCTTCTTTGCTGAGGAGTCTTAAGCAAGAAGAGAACTTGATTGCATCTAATTGCTTGTAAAAGTGTTCAAAAGACATTTTATCACACAATTTAGAGGGGTAAACACCTGGGAGGTGAACACTATGCATCCCCAGTGACTAACAGGGTGAGAAAGGGTTTCTTTATGTTGAAGTTATTTAGACTTTAGCCATTGCAGCCTGTGTTCATAGCTTAAACTAGGAGGAGTTGTGTTAACTCAGGACAGATGGTGCTTAATACTGACCACACATGAAGACTGGTGGCCCCAGGCTCCAAGGTCAGGCAGAAGGCAAGACAGATTTGCTTCCATATGGGATGGGTACCATTAGATGCTAGGATGCTGTGGCTTAGAGTGAAACTGCAGTATTATTTTGGCTGCTTGTATATTATTGTTACTCTTGGTAAATTTAACAACTTTGTCATGGCAGAACTCTCCCATTTACCTAAGGCTTTCAGACACCTCTGTTCTCATTACCCTCACAATAGTCCTGGGCAATAACGTTTATCTCCATTTCCATAGATACTGAGTGACTGACTCAAGATCTCAAAGCTTTACTGTGTGGAGGCCAACACTTGAGGATTAGTATCCATGCCTTTGACTCAAAATCCAGGATTGTCTCTACCATTGTATAATCACTTGCCCAATAGTCCTCCTGAGTTATTAAACTGATGCATTTCTTTATATGTCAGCCTCCATAATTAAACTGTGTACATTTAAGGCTTGGCTCACCTTTCTATCCATAGGAGACTTACTCATCTTCCCCAGCCATCCTTGACCCCATTCTTTCATCTCCAGTGCACATACACACAATAGTTCAGTGCGAGAGGAAAGAAAATATTAACTCTTTTATTCACATTTATTTTTAGATAACTAAACTTCACTAATCTGTAAACACTTTTATTTTGAAATAACTTTCAGAAAATTGCAAAGATAATACTGAGAGCTCCCATACGCCCTTCTCCCTGCTTCCCCTAGGGTTACAATCTTACAAAATCATTGTATAATATCAAAACTAGGAAATAAACATTAATGCAGTCTATTAGCAAAACTATAGAGCTTATTCAAAATCCAGCAGCTTTCCCATGCATGTTTTTTCATGGTCCTGGATCCTGGCCAGAATCTCACATTGCATTTAGTTGTCCTGTCTCCGCTAGTCTCGTCCTCCAGTCTGCCGCAGTTCCTGTCATTGTCTCTCCTAGAATTTCCTTTGATCTGAGTTTTTCTGATATGTTTGCGTGATTATACTGAGGTTGACCTTTTTTTTTTTTTCTTTTCAGACAGGGTCTCACTCAGTCATCCAGGCTCTGGAGTGCAGTGGTGCGATCTTGGCTCATTGCAACCTCCGCCTCCCCAGTTGTGATTCTCCTGCCTCAGCCTCCCAAATAGCTGGGATTATAGACATGTGCCACCACGCCAGGCTAACTATTGTATTTCTAGTAGAGATGGATTTTCACCATGTTGGCTGGTCTCGAACTCCTGACCTCAAATGATCCACCCACCTTTGCCTCCCAAAGTGCTGGGGTTTGCAGGCATGAGCCACTGTGCCTTTTTTGACAAAACCACAGAAGTAATGCTGGGTGTTGGTGTAGGTGACATGGCATGCCTTGTTACTGGTGACACTCACTTTGATCACTGGTTGAAAGTGCTGTCTACTAGGCTCCTCCCCTGCAAAACTCTTTTTCTCTTTGTAATTAATATGTATCTTGTGGGGAAATACTTGTAAGACTTTGCAAATATCCTGTTTCTCATCATACTTCTGCCCACCCAGTTTAGCCTCCATTGATGATGTTTGCTTGGTTGCTTAATGACCGTGACTGGAATTTAATACATACATTCTCTTTAGTGCTTTTACTCAGATGTCATGTTGTGTGGTCATATGCCAAATATATTTCTTCCATTTTCTTTTCCTGTTTCTCTTCACATGTGTACATATTTCTTAACCATTTACAATAATAGTTCTTGGACAAGTTTAGAAATACCTTACTACACACACACACACACACACACACACACACACACACACACACACACACACAGAATTTTTCAGGAAGCCTATCACTGACTTATAGAATTGACAGGCGGCCGTTTCCTCAGGCCACTGAACTCCCGAGTGCTGTGTTTCCATTCTGTTCCATAGCGGCTTCCTGAGGTGTCTTGCTCAGTGGGCAAATCAGCATGTTGGGGGCCAGCGTCTGGCAGCACCAGTCTCCATGCATCTTGGGAAGCAGATTAGGGGAAGTGATGGATGCTGAGATCGGTTTTGACAGATCTCTAATTTTTTCTCTCTAATTGAAAGCTGTTGTTGGAGGTAGTTCTCAGTGGTGCCTCTTGTGGGAACTGAGTTTCCATCCCCTTTTGAGCCCTTGCAGCTTTCTTTTGCTACTGGTATCTGGACTCTGGGTACTAAGGGATGAGAAGGACATTAGGGCATAGGATGAGCAGTCCAGCAATAATTGTATTCTAACCTGGGGAGGGAGTGCCAAGTCTGTCTTCTGTAGGTGGGAGTGGATTATCTGGCATTAAAGTTCACTTTAAAGTGCTAGGTCAGCAGTAAAAAAGATTTAAAAATTTTTCAAAGATTGAAAGGCGAGAGCAGAACCTATTTTCTCTTTCATAAATGGTGGTTGTTTGCTTTCAAAGTGCCTTCCAGATGGGCAAAGGACATGAATGAAAAGAAAGAAAATGTAGAGAAGCTAAGTCCAAATATAAATAGGGATTTGAAAAGTTCAGCTCATGAGCAATAAGTGCAGTCCAAATTCAAGAAAAAGTGAGACGCCGTTTTACCTATTAAGCCAGCAAAGGTTTTTGGGGTGAGGGAGATTCTTTTGTTTTTGATTTGCTAACAATTATGCTCAGTGTCGATGAGATGCAGGCAGTGAACAGCTTCCTACATTTGTTGCTGGGTATATACATTGGTTCAAAATGTCTGGCAAGGCATTATCAAAAACCTGAAAAATATATTCATGCCCTTTGACTCCACATTGTCATTTCCAGGAATTCTTGATAAGGAAATAATCCAAAAAAAGGAAAAAGAAAAAAAACTGTCACTCAGGTATTTATAGCAATGTTATTTTTCATAATTATGAATTCGAAACAAAAATATTTAGCAATGAGGTTATGAAATAGTCTAGCAATGGGGACTAGAATATCAATATAGTGATTAACCGTGATGTTTACAGAGTTTGATGAAATGGGAAAAGTTTATGATATATTGATAAATGAAAATTGTGTATTTAGTTTGTTCCCATTATTTAAAAAAAATTTAGAAAAACACAGGAAGAAAATATACCAAAATTCTAATGATGGTCAAGTCTGGAGGGTAGAAACTCTCCACCCCTACCTTTTATTTTTTTGTTTCTGTGCATGCTTTGTTTGTTTAATTCTGCTCTGTTCAGCAGTTTTTCAAAAATTACTATTGATTAAATGCCAATCATATATCAGCATTGATTTATTATGGCTCTATTTGTGTTAGAAGGTTTTTAGTTTTTATATGTTCATAAATTGGTTATAGCAATTCAAGTTGGTTTCTCATGACTGCTCAGTGGAGTGTGTTTCAGATGATGAGGACTAAGATGCTCTTGTTTTGAATGAAACTCTGAGTTTCTCTATCAACTTAGGTGGTAGCTACTGTCCCCAGCAGCCTGGACAAAAGCTCACCAGCAGGAGATCCATCTGCATGGGTCCCTGTAGGAGGCCTCGCCTTCAGGGGTCTGATTGCTGCAGGGCTTCAATGACACAATCACAATGTGAAAGTTTAAGAGGTTTTATCACTTACAGACCCTAGGGGCACATGGCTAGCCTGCAGGCCACACACACGGAATTCAGGGAGCCCATTCAGGGAGACAGAAGAGAATGTGGCAACCAACTATACATATTTGGAAACAGATGTGGGTCACTTTAAGTTCACAGGCAAATCTCTGAATGGTCCATGTAAATGAAACGGCAGGGAAAGCTGGGAGCCCAGTCTGCTAGGTGGGCTAAGTTCTTATCTCTGCTAAGTTCTTACCTCTGGCTACTTGAGTCATTTGGGTGTGATATAGAATTGGAAACTGTCAGAAGTGACACCGAGCTCTGTTTCTGGCATGAGAGAGTTAAACTTATATTTAGAATGGATGCCAAGGCAACATAAAATTATATGCATTCAGTACAGCCCTTCTATGCTTTCCACAGTACGAATGTGCTGTCAGTCTGTGACTTCTCTATCCTCCTCCTCTGCCATTCCTGCATCATCGTTTCATGACACTGTGGCCCTGTGATATCAGGAAAGGGCCTGCAAAAAATAGTGTTAAAGGTGCCTTGAAGAAGCCAAGGAAATCTATGAAGATACATGTCAAAAATACAAAATTTACAGGTAACTGCTCTTTAGGAAGTGACCAGGGAAGCAGTATGAAAATCAACTGGTGATAGGGGTGTGGGGAGAGTCATTTAGCATCCTGCGGGCACCACGAACATTACGGCTGGAAGGATTAAGTAATCATTGTGTATAAAATGAGTGGAGAGCATGAGAAAATATAGCTAGAGAAATGACATGGCTTTGAGGGCTTAGAATATGCAGAGGAGGGTTGCCAGTGTGCCGATGCAGAATTCTGTCTCCATAAATCCTGGGCTATAAGGATCCAATATAAGTGGCTTAGTTTGGAACAGGAATGCATTGTTCCAAACATCGTGAGCACACACACACACATACACACACACCCCAAATTTGCTAAAACTGGCTATGCACATGACTTTTCTATTGGGGAGCAGGGCTACATATTTTTGAAACAAGGGAAGAACAGAAGGAAGGAAGGAAGAATGGAAGGGAAGGAGAGAGGGCAGGAGAGAGAGAGAAAGAAGGGGTTGGGGGAAAGGGAGAGGAAGAAAGGGAAGGAAATGGACAGACAAAAAGAAGAAAGTGCTTTTCCAGTGAACTCTCAGCGTCACACTCTGGTTTCAGGTAGTTGCTTCAGACTGCTAGACAAGTGTGGTTTTGAAATTGAGAGTTAGGTGAGTTCACTATTTTTTGAGGGTTAGGTGAGTTCATGATATTGTAGATTGTAGATGTCACCTGGTTGGGACCTGGGGAAATCACCATGTCACCTGAAAAGAGTTTTTTCTGTGAATATACATCTGGGGTGTGGGCCTTGTTCTAACTTTGGGTGACCCTCAGCTGCTTTGGCCCCAGTTTCCTCATCCATAATTTAAGGGGTTTGGAAAGTGATCTTTGAGCTTCTTAACTTCCAGTGATTTTTGTGGTCCCGTATGAGTTATGTGGAGATCTTCTCAACTTTCCAAGAGAAGGAACCAGACCTTACTCTGCCAGTAGCCCTTGAGTTGACAAGTTTCTCCTGGTATAAGTAAGACTTCCATGAACTGTGGTTGGGTGCTGGAACAAGCAGAGTCACCTCATGAGGATCTTTTTTTTAGATGTCATGAGAAGTTTTAATAGCTCCACAAATAGTTGGAGATCAAAATAAGTATACTTACTACATGGACTATGGTAAATTAAATGCCATGCTTTGTCACCATTCATTCTCACAGGGGTACTGTGAGGTAGGTGTACCATTATATCCATCTTATGGAGCTCTAAAGAGGTGAAGAAGTGTTGGAAAGTCACATCAATTGCAAGTGTTAGAGCCAAGAGTAGAGTCCAGCTCTAGTAAACTCTAAGATCTGTGTATTGAATCGTCATCTACATTCTTTCTCTCTACTGTTTTCCTACCAGAATCAATGAAATTCACAAAATACCCAAGCCTTGGTTAACTCAAACAACGGTACCAAAATGGCGGTCACAGACAACAATATGCCTGCAAATGTGTTTGGCCCATTGAAATTTTCTTGAAGAACAGAGTCAGTCGCTAATGTTTAGAAATTGGCAATTTCACATCTGGCCTACAGCACTGCAAGGCTGGTTGGAGCTCAGTACCTGTTGCCCCTTTTAGGTAGAGCATTTGCCTCTGATTTTCCTCCCTTATTAATGTTAATTCTCAGTTTGAAAGAAAAATTCAACCTTTTGGATAATAAAAAAAATGGGACAGTCCTCGACTGATTATATATCCAAAGGATTATAAATCGTTCTATTATAAGGTCACATGCACACGAATGTTTATTGCAGCTCTGTTTACAATAGTGAAGACCTGGAACCAACCCAGATGCCCATTGATGATAGGCTGGACAGGGAAAATGTGGCACCTATACACCATGAAATACTATGCAGCCATAGAAAATGATGAGTTTGTGTCCTTTGTAGGACATGGATGAACGTGTAAACCATCGTTCTCCGCAAACTGACACAAGAACAGAAAATCAAACACCGCATGTTCTCACTCATAGGTGGATGTTGAACAAGGAGAACACATGGACACAGGGAGAGAAGCAACACACACTGGGGTCTGTGGGGGGAATTAGGAGAGGGGCAGTAGGGGGTAGGGATTTGTGGAGGGACAACATGGGGAGAAAAGCCAGATATAGGTGATGTGGAGGAAGGCAGCAAACCATATTGCCATGTATGTACCTATGCAACAATCTTGCATGTTCTTCACATGTACCCCAAAACCTAAAATGCAATAAAATATATATTAAAAAATAATAAAAATAAAAATAAAAAAGTAAATATAATAATAATAATGATGCAACCACAGTGACAATAGAATTAAAAGTGCTACACATGTAAATAACTCCTCCTTTCCCCCATTCCCCCTTTAAAAGTAACAGAATACCATGTCTGAAAATAAAAAATGTGCAAAACATTATCAGGTACACACTGTGCACAAGGATTCTCATATTTACAAAAGGCTTTACCAGAATATCCCTAAAATGATGAGCTCATTTAATTTATTCTTTTATAAAGGCTTTGAATTTAGGGCAATTTCTTAGAAATGCCTCTGATCCAGAGGCTGTGGTCCTCCTGTATTTAAATAGTTTCTATTGCTCAAGGCACCATGACTAGCATGACAATGCTGGGGATGGTGAAGTGGTATCAGTATATGTAGGCGTTAGAATTGCTTAATGTTTTTGGAGCCTTAGAAGCCTGAGTTCAAACCCTGGCTCTTACATATTCTAGCTGTGCATTTTTGGGATACCTGCACAACCTCTCTGGGCCTGAGTTTTTTGTTTTGTTTTGTTTTTGGTAAAATGGACTTGTGTGAGTAGGAAAGTATATTTGAGTAGGAAAGTATACATACACACATACGTACTTAATAATTTATATGTTTATATAATGATTATCTATGTTACTTTAACATGGTACCTGGCATGTTGAAATAACACACCTTATTATGGCTACCATTGTTTTTCTCTCTATGGGATTCCCCCAAGAAACCCTTTTTGAAATTCCTCTCAATTCTGATCTGAACACCTCCTAGCATTTCTTGAAAAGCTTTTGAACATTTGAGAAAACAGTGCCCTACGGTAGGTAACTTTTCACCTCTAGTGAAAGTAAGAGCAGGAGTAACAGCCTGTGCTTAGAAAGAAGGAATCACTTGTGAGCAGTATCATAGTGACGACATTTGGTAATAAGGCCAGCACCCCAGTGAAGTGAATTGGGGCTGAAATCCTGTGGAGAGCCTGGGATAGCACAAGGCCCAGTTCAGCTCTGGCTGCTCTGAGTGAGAGCCCCTCCCCTCCACGTTCAACAGGGCTCACTTCCTTCTAAGCCATCATCCTGTTAACTCTGCACATCCTACTTTTGTGCAGGAGATTGATGCCCAGTATTGTTACTTGGAAATAGGATGACAAACAGTGGAACTCCATTCTGTCCCTTCTCTTGTGACTTTCACACCTTTTTCTCTGCAGTTCTTTGAATGTTCCCTGTCACTCTTACCATTTCCCTTCTCCTTGTGCTCTGGGCTGCTGGAAAGGAGAAGACACTCAGCAAGAAAAAGTAACAGAACTGATTCTTTTCTTGTCTGTCATGATAAGGCCTTGAGGACCTTATTCCTTACCCCACTGTGGCACACACTGGTATCTTCTTCCGATATCTTTTGTTCCTGTCTTTTTTTATGCTGAAATTTAGGATGGCACAGGACAAAGACTATATTTCCCAGCTTCTCTTGCAGCTAGGGAGGCTTCGTCCATCAATTCTCAAGGGTGGATGACTGAAGCTGCTGTTTCGTGCACTCAGAAGGAGAAGCAAGCCCTCCCTCCCTCCTTTCTTTCCCTTTTCCCAGCAGCTGGAATGTGGCTATGGTGCTAGGGAGCCACCACTGACCTGCGGATGATGGTAACACTGTACTGGTGTGGTGCATTGAAGATGGAGGAGGCTGGGTTCCTGAAACTGTGTAATTTTCACATCAGCTCTGGTATACGTATACTCGGACAGCTACACAAGAAAGAAATTAGCTTTCTCTTCTTTAAGCCACTGTTACTTTTGCCTTTGTGATGACAGAAGATCTAGAAACTTAGACACACACAAAGATAATGCCAGCTCTTTGTGATTAAAGGTTTTGTTTGGATCTGTAACTCATGGCCAGAAGTTGCTGCTGCTGTATCATGGGAGCTTTTGGCTTGATTTCTAATGCACTGTAAAAGACAGAATTTGGACTTAGAGAAACCTGGATTCGAGTTTGGCTCTGCTTCTTATTAGCTGTGTGACCTTGAACAGATTATTTAACATTTCCAAGCCTCAGTTTTCCCATCAGTAAAATGGAACAGTAATGCCTAACTCAGAGTTGTGAGCATTTTTGTGAGGCACTTAGCCAGTTGCCTAGCATATGTGAATGATCAAAATGGGTAGATACATGTATCTGATGGGGCTATCCTTAGCAAAGAAGACAGAGGTGGTCTTTGATGACCGAACAAAAATTTTGGATGGCTGTAGGGTTTTGAGTGTTGGTTGTAATAATGAGTCATCAGGCATTCTTTGATTTGATTGTTGTGATAGACAGACACACGAAACTCCCAGCCACAGGTCTGGAGGAACTCTACACATGGATGTTTGTGTTCTTCTTTCTCTTTCATCCCATGTTTGCTTCATGTGAACATCTCCCCAAAATCATTACATTAAATTATGAATTCCTTTACATATTCCTCTTGTCATACCAAAGCTCTCCTGTTGTGCTAGAAGTTAGGCGTACTTTTTTAAAAAAACAAAATTCAAACATATTTGAATCCTATCTCATGGATTGCACTTTATAAAATTATAATTTTCCAAGGCTTGCTTATATGGGTAAGTTAAATATTTTTACTTGCAGAAAGGCACCTATCTCTGACACATCCTTCAGTGTGTTATAGGCATATGTCTAGACATAGCTTAGATAATCTTTGATATTTGACTTATTGGGATCATAGTTACATTATTTTGGTCAGTATGGTGGTAGTAATAAATAACTATTCATGGGTAACATTCAGATTTTACATCTGTGCAGTGTTTGTGAAAAGCAGGAGAGGCTAGGGATTTGAATATAAATTCTGTAGTTAGACTATCTGGGGTTACATTTCAGCTCTATACTTATTAGCTTTGTGACATCAGCATATTTCTTAACACTCTGAGCCTCAGTTGCTATATCTGTAAAATAAGGAAAATGATTTAAGTCTCAAGGGATTGTTATGAGGATAAAATAAGTTAGTATTGTAGCCTCTTACTTTGCAAATATATGCCAACTCCAATTGTTAACACAATGGTATTTGTGTATTTAAACATAGGAAAAGTATAGTAAAAACATGGTATTATAATCTCATGAGACCACCATTGAACACGTAAACTGTCGGCCAAAGTGGCCTTATGAAGCTCATGACTGTAGTTGGCAACAGTTACTATACAGCTTGCAAAGCCTAAAATATTTTCTTCTTGGCCCTTTACGAGAAAGGGCTGATTCTGGTTGTTGGTAAATTCAAGATAGTGTTTGATATGGGAACATAAGTCTGGTCCTAACTCTACCACCAAACTTGCTTATTTCCTTAGCCAGTTTTCTTTATGCTTAGTTTCAATTTTCTAATCTCTCTATGCCATAAGATTGCTTTAAGAGCCTAAAAAAACTATGTCAGTGCACTGAAAAGAATACAGGTTTACAATACATTGCTAAGTGGGGAAAACCTAACCTGTAAAACAATAGGTGCCATTTGAAACCAATCTTTGTTTTAATATGTTTCTGGAAAAATTAATAGAAAAATATGTAAACTAAACTCTAAAGACAAGTGATGCAGGGGTAGTGGGATTATGGATGATTTTTCTGTTATTAGAGAAGTTATTTTAGAGTAATAAAAGAATAAGAGCATGATATAAAGATGGAGGGAACAGGAATAACCTAATTTAACAGTGTCTTGGGCCTCTTTAGCCCCTGTTATATGTTGTGCTGAAAAGAAAGAAAAGATTCCACGCCAGAGAGTGTCTTATGCAAACCACATCCCAGTGTTTTATGTACCACCTGGCAACAGAGAGACGTACTGTTCTTTCCATAGTTTTTGTCTTGGCACTTGAGCCTGGCATCACCTGTGTGGCTTGGGAGATTGTGCTGAGTATTTGTGACTTCCTTAGAACCCCACAGAGCTCTCAGATGTTGTAGGACCTCTGTGGTCAGCAGTGAGCAACAGACACACCCATATCCACTTGTAAAACGGCTCCTGGCCAGTTCCACTTTAAGAGCATCCATCTAGGACTTAGGAACAGGACTGCCAGGTCCCCACAGTCATTGGCTTTGAACATCAGATGTCCATCCATTGGGGTGTTGCATACAGAGCTGAAAATAGGGGTGGAATAGGCTGGCCTAAGCGAGACTTCCCTACTGGTGGGCATGCCTGGTCTTGGAGAGAAGGAGTTCCAGTTGTGGGAACCACCTCACTCAGTCCTGGACTTACCACTCCCATGCAGGCAGCCTGCTCAGTCTGTCAGGAGCCACCCTTTGTATGAGTGTGTTGTTTTTGAGCCTCTAAGATGAATGTGGTTTATACAATTCCTCCTTTGTTCTCCAGGGTCTGGGCAGACCAAATGCTCTCCAGAAGGCATCTCAGCAGGTGTCCTTGGATATGTGTGCTTTATTTAGGCTTCCTCAAGCTATAGGACTTAGTGGACAGCCTAGATGGAAAAGGCAACAGCCAAAAAAGAAAATTCAAGAATAGCGAGTGTTGTTCAACTTCATTAGAGGGAAACTCATTCACCATCATACATCCTCAGCTCATACTGTGTTTTTGTTCTTAAGATAAAAGATAGTCAGAGGCAATATAACTCAGTGGCTAAGCACTCAGACCGGAGTCAAGTGCACCTGCCTTTTAGTCCTGGTGCTGTCATAAACTGGCTGGATGCCCCTGGGCATGATCTTTGGCCTTGGTAAGCCTTTATTTCCTCATTGGTAAGAGGAAGATATTTAAAAGTACCGACTTCATGACATTGGGACAATAATGAGGTGTTGTAACGTGATGCTTAGCATAGTGTGTAGCACACAGTAAGTAATCAGGAGTTGAGCGTTCACCTATTAAGACATCCTTTGGCACATACAGCCCTTAGAACCATTGCAAAAATTCCATGTATCAGTCATCCATCTGAACATTGCATGCTTTCTAAGTTTCAAAAACTGTCATGCCCAAAGTCGAACTTGGGTACAAGTTACAGTTTTTCTTTTTTTTTTTCTGCTTACCAGTAAAATCTTTCTCAAACCCAAAAGTTCCTGCCATTCTCCTATTTTATCAATAGAACAACAATAATACCAACAGCAGCAGCAAATACTTAAAACCATGCTATTTTACTCATTATCACATTAACACTATGAAGTTCAAACTTTTGTCCCCATTTGGTAGATTAAGAAAATGAGGTACAAACAGTTTAGGTAACGTGCCCAAGGTTATACAGCTGAAAAATGATAGAGTTGGAATTGAAACTCAGACTATCTGGTTCTGGACCCCTGGCTCTTAACCACTAGCTGAAGAATTTCCCAAGTAGCAATCCTTGTTATCATTTCCACAGTTTAGTCTAGCCTGCCCCTTTAAGAAAACATAGACAGTAATAGTTGAGCACATTCAAAGCAAGGTTTCACTCTGGCCTTGGAAGGAAATGAATCATGCTTATTCCTTGAATGCTTTTTTTTTTTTTTAGATGGAGTTTTTTGCTCTTGTTGCCCAGGCTGGGGTGCAATGGCATGATCTCAGCTCACCACAACCTCCCAGGTTCAAGCAATTCTCCTGCCGCAGCCTCCAGAGTAGCTGGGATTACAGGCATCTGCCACAACACCACGCCCAGCTAATTTTGTATTTTTAGTAGAGATGGGGTTTCTTCATGTTGTCCAGGCTGATTTCAAACTCCTGACCTCAGGTGATCCTTCTGCCTGGGCCTCCCAAAGCACTGGGATTACAGGCATGAGCCACTGCACCTGGCCTTTTTTTTTTTTTTTTTTTTTTTTTTAAGTTTCGCTAGCTCTGTGAAATGCCAAACAAAATGAATCAGATATATGCTTTGGTAGGAAGGTAAACTCTCCCTAGGTAGCTCAAGATAATAATTAAATGAGTTATTAAGTTGAGAAGAATAAATATCTTTCTGTACCTAAATCTTTGTGCTTCTCTTTCTTAGTCTATCAGTAATGAAGGCTTCCACTGGAGAATTTCCTAAGGCAAGATTCCTCAACCTCAGCGCTTTTGACCTTTTGGGCTAGAGAATTCTTTGTTGTGGGGCCCCTCCTGTAGGTTGCAGTAAACTTAGCAGCATCTCTGTCTTCTAACCTCTAGGGGACAGCACCATGCACTTTCCTCACGCAACAACCAAAAATATCTTTAGATACCCCTAAATGCCCCGTGGGGTGCAAAATTGTCCCTGATTGAGAACCACCACATTAATGTCCCACTAGATCTCTTTTAGAACTTTTGGGTCCTGTCACTGCCACAGCAGGCCAGTGTGACCTTGGGCATCTTATAACCCCTCTGAGCTTTGGTTTCCTCATCTGTGTTCAGAAGGGCATGCTAATCCCTTCCTGTAGGATGACTGAGAGAATGAAATGAGAATGCCTAATTAAATTACAGTGGATGTTATATATAAGTGTAGGTATTTTACAGTTCATTTCCTTCCAATTCCAAAATTCAACAATTCAAATCACAATTATAGTTCTTAGTTTCACTCCAGATGCTAACATATGTATGTGATAAATCAATTTATGTTTCTCTGGAAGACAACTCCTGGGAATGAAATTTAGAGTAATTTTCTCCTTTTTCTTTTTTTGCTGAATTTATATATTCCTTTCTTTTTCTTCTAACAACTACAGAAGAGTCTTTCATATTATTCAATATGAAGGATTGCCTCTAAGATCAAGGCCAACTCCTTTGAATATCCACTAGCAGTTGAAGAGGAAATGAGTTTAAATAGCAGCCCCTGGGATTTAAGTTAGATATAAGAAGGAACTTTCACACAAAGCTATCAAACAGTGAGAGTTCATTGCCAGGGCAGATGAGAGAATCGCCTCTCTTGGAGACTGGTAAAACCTAGAAAGCCATTCATCTGGACCAGTCTGGAGTAAGACTTCTAAATTTGGGAAGCATTCTAAACCTTGCCCTTTTACCCTTGAATAATCTGTGACGCGCCAAGCCTTCTCAGATTCTAAGAAAGATTCTGGAACGATTGAATGGTTCTACCCCTCCTCCCTCTCCCCTCTCATCACATGCTAAAAGCAGAATCTGAGAAACAGTTGGCTGAATTTTAGCACTTAAGACCTCAACAGAGGCAAAAACAAAAGCAAGAAATAATGATTCCTTAGTTGTCAGCAATTAAGTGTATTTTGAATGTAAGTTTTTAATTACTGAGGACCTGGCTGGGCAGAGGTCCATGGTTCTTCGTGAGCCAGAGCACACTTGAATTACCCCTGCAGGTTCTTAAAAAAGATGAGTACTTGGGTCCTAACTCTGGATTTTGAATTCAGGAAGTCTGAGGAGGTGCCAGGTAACTGTAACACACACACACACACATACACGCTCTCTCTCTGTCTGTCTCTGTCTCTGTCTCTGTCTCTGTCTCTCTCTCTCTCTCTCTCTTCTCATCTCAGACTTGATACTTATGGACTTGGGAGCTTTATGATTTTGCGTGCTTCAGATCTGTGTCTCTCCCCATCTGTAAAATGATGATGATAATAGTGCCAACCACACAGAGCTGTTGAGATGGTGGTGTAATTCAAACACACTCAGCACAGAGCCCAGCATAGACGTGGCTTCAGTGTCCATTAGCTGGTGTTGACATTTGCGTTGTTGCCACCTCTGTCCTAGAAACTTTGGGCTGTTCTTGACTCCCTGTTTTATTTCCTAATTATCCAATCTACTGGCCAAATCCAGATGATTTCAAATCTTCTTCAGTTTTTCTGTAACCTATCCCCTCCTTTTTTCTAGTCTCACCTCTCTGGTTCATGCCACTATCCATCTGTGCAGACAACAATCAGCCTCTTCACTGATCTTGTTGCATCTCCCCTTCCTGACTTTTCTCCAAGGTCCAGCCAGAGTGATCTTTCAAATGTACATTGGGTACTACTCCCTGGCTTAAAATGCTTTACTGCATTTAGGGTAAACCATCGTCTTCCCATGGTTTACATGGCCCTGCCTGCTGTGATCCCATAGGCGTCCCCTTATGCCACTTTCTGCCCTGCCCACTGTGTTTGAGCCACAGTGATCTCTGGCCATATTGGGCTGTACTTCAATTAGGCTGAGTTCTTTTCTGCCTCTAGACCTTTGTACAGTGCTCCTTCTAAGAATCCCCAGCTCTTTGTGTAGGCAACTGCTTCTTCAGGTCTCAAGCATTATTACCTCTTAAGAGGTAATAATTACCTGACCACAACCATGCAAGTACGTGTATTACTTTCTATCAATATCTTATTCTTTCATAGCACAATGTGCTTTGTAATAATTTTGTTTGTTGACGTACTTGTGTTTTGTCACACACTCTTGCCACAATGTAAAAAACATGCAGGCAGAGACCATCTTTGTTTTATTCACCAACCTGTCTCCAGCAGCTAGTTCAGTGCCTAACATGGTTTATGCTCAGGAAATATTTATGGGATGAGAATGAATGAATGACAAATGAATGGGTGACCGAGTTTATGTTTTTTATTATCCATTCACTTATCCACAGACATTTGTTGAATAGCTCCTGTAGACAGGACATAAGCTGAGAACCCAAAGAGGAGAAGGGATGATGTTATTTAGGATGCATTTTAGTGTTTTAATTTTCCCAGAGCACTTGGACTGATTTTACTTTTTGGACACAGTAAGTTGTATAATTGTATAATTTTTCCTTTTCCACATTGGCTGCTACAAACTTAGAACCAAATTTGTGGCCCATACATCTTCTTGGTATGCAATTTAGCCTCATTCTTGGACCCATTTCATGTTCCCGTCCTCATTTTTCTTTCCCTTTTGTTCCTATTTTTAATTTATGCCATCTTGTATTTTTTATATCCTTATAAACTGCCTTAAATTCTCCCTGAAACAAGACAAAGTATCAATCAATCAATATATTAAAATGTGAAGAGAAGAGCTTTATGAGAGGTATAAATAAAGTGCTTCTTGCATGAAAGACAGAGGTATTTCCCACAGCTTCTGTAACCCTAGGGAGCAGGGAGGAGAGGTGAGAGCCTTCTCCAGGGAAGATCCAAACACTTAGTAGGCACAGGAAATATGAATTCAGTTGAGAATTTAATTCTGGTTACTGGTTATTTTGCCTGCTTTGACTGCACACTGGAGCTCTAGACTTCATGCTGTTTTTTTCTCATTATTTTCTTTCTCTAGAAGTACCATATAATTTTCAAAATAATTGGGAGTCATCCACCCTACTTTTTCTGAAAGGCTCACACAAGCTTTCACATAACTCTGTATCTTACTGAATTCTCAGCTGACCAAGGCTATGATTGATGTGTGCCAGGGTTTCCTGATTCTCCTCTTCTGTCTGTTGTTGCATTTGTTTAAGGGACATTCTGATTCAGAAGTGGGTAGTGAGGAGAATCTAAAACCTTTTCTGGATTTGGAGGGCTTCATGCACACAATGCCTGTTATGATGGTGACCTCACCCTTTTCATGGCTCTAAATCCTCTATGTGCCCCAAACTCCCAGATTGGCATCTCCCTGAACTCAGACTTGCATAATCAATGGCTGCCTCAGTGTCTCATTTTGGTTAGCTACCAGACTTCTCAAGCTTAACAGGGCCAAAATTGGGCTCCTGGTCTTCTCCCCAAATCCCATTCCATCCATAGCAATTGATGACAATTCCATTTATCTCATTTTTCTCAGGCCAGAAACTTTGGAGTCACTTTTGACTCTTTTCTTGCTCTTACACCTCACACTCCGTTCACCAGGAAGTGCTGTTGGCTAGACTTTTTTTTTTTTTTTTTGAGGCAGAGTCTCACTCTGTCGGCCAGTCTGGAGTACAGTGGCGCGATCTCAGTTCACTGCAACCTCTGCCTCCCGAGTTCTAGCAATTGTCCTGCCTCAGCCTCTTGAGTAGCTGGGACTACAGGTGTGTGCTGCCACGCCCAGCTAATTTTTGTGTTTTTAGTAGAGACAGGGTTTCACCATATTGACCAGGCTGGTCTCAAACTCCCGACCTCGTGATCTGCCCACCTTGGCCTCCGAAAGTGCTGGGATTACAGGCGTGAGCCACCACACGCCGCCTCTAGTCTTAAAATATACACAGACCCTGACCATCTCCCATCACTTCCATTGCTACGACCCTGGTTGTAGTCGCTGTCATCTCTTGCTAGATTCCAGCAACAGCATCCCTTCTATCCCAGCCCCCCAGAGGGGTCCTTGGAATGCATGTCAGGTCTCTAATCCAAACCCTCCAGTGGTTCACCCATCTTCCTCACTCACCATGTGATCAACAGCTCCTTTCCCCACTGCCAGTTTCTTTCATTTCTCATCTAGTATTGTGCTCTCTCAGGCCCACTCTGCTCCAGCCACACTGGGCTGTTCGTAGTTCCTGGAGCATGCCCCTGCCTCGGGACCTTTCCATCAGCAGTTCCTTTTGCCTAGAATGCCTTCACTTCCTTCAAGTCATTCTTTGGTCTACTTTGACAATCTATTTAAAATTTAACATTCCTACCCTGGCACGCTCAGTTCTCCCCCAGTGTACTGCTTTTCTTTATGCAAAGCACTTATTACTTTCTAATATATCATTTACTTATTTGTTTTTTATAGTCTGCCCCTGCTAAATGTAGTCACTCCCTCCCTCACTAAATGCAAGGTCAGGAATCTTTTGTATTCACTGACGTATCCCAAGGACCTAGAACATTGTTTGGTACATGGTGGGTTCTCAGTCATCTTTGTTGAATTAATGAGTGAAGCATCACATCTTCTCAAGTTAGAGTGATTCTAATCTCTTATTCTCATTTAACCTGGTGCACTGTCCTGCTTTAGGAAGCACTCTATAAGGTTTTAATTACATTGATGAGGCTGGGGCAAATTCCTCCTAAATAAATTGTGATTTAACAGCACCTTCCATGTGAACCTCGCAGAATTCTTTAGTAACCTCTCTTCGTGAGCCTCCTGGATCCATCTGGAAATCATTCCAAAAAACATCCATCCTATATAATAGATCACTATTTTCCTTTTTAATATGACTCTGGTTCCCCAGAGCCTGCAGTCAGCGTCAAGATGGATTTCTTATCTCTGTTGCTTCATTAAGAGTGTACATATTTGGTTGCCAGTGCTACGGTCCTCCACAGTGCAGTTTGTTGCAACAAAAGAAAGTGTTTGCCAAATGATTTGTCAGCATATGTTATAAAGCCACACAGGCACTCTTTATGTAACTGGAAAATACTGATCCCAATTAGTGACAGATGAAAGACCAAGAAGGAAAGGCTATGTTACTTTATTCAAAGGAACTTAAGGGGTTGATATAAAGGTGTAGGGGTGGGGTGGAGAGGAAGAGGGAAAGAGAGGCAGAGAATAGAAAAGGAGCAGATTGTGGGTGATGGAATAACATTCTGGAACCAAGGAAACGAGGATTTAGCATCATAGGTGCAGTTATCTATCTTCCTGATTCCCAGTATTCTTCAAGGTAATAACCTTTCCAGGCCAACTGGTCTTATGCATCTGCTCTTTGGAGGAGAAATATTCATGGGTTTTCTGAAATGGCAGTGATTGGAGCTGACCTCCCCAGGAGCAGGAGCCCTGCCTTTGTCCCATGCTGAGCCTCCAGGTGGGTTGGTGAGCTGCAATGCATGCACAGTTGGGGAAGCGGGCCCAACTCCTGAGGTTGGCAGCCATTTGTGAACTCAGCAGCTTATAATTCTGCCTGCCTTTGGAAGTGACTCACCTACATTTCGGGAGAGCATGTTAGGCGAGCCTGGCCTCTTCTTTGAGAATAAATATTTGACCTGTTGATGTTCTCCAGGCGTCTTCCTAATTAGGAAACTCAGACAGATCTCTAAGAACAAAACCAAACATGGGTTCCCATTGCAGGGCAAAGAGCCTTTCCCTTCTGTTAAATACCAAAGCCTGCAGTATGGAGATTGTTGGTGTCTCAAAGACATCTCTTAGGCTCATCTCCTGTGAAAACATTTAATAATGGCATTTTGATTTGCTTCCACTGGGAAAAGAGACCTTCCTTTATCAAGACCAAATATTTATCAGGTAAAAAGTTTCCTTTGTTTAGCATTCTTTGGGCAATGTCTGCCTGTAAACGTAAATGCTTGCAGGACAGACAAATATACCTTTTCTTAGGTGGTGAGATACCTGACCTCTAAATTAAAGGACCCACGATGGATGATGCTTTTTTCTAACACTTTGCATGCCTGAGGGTGCCATAAAAATAGGCTCTTGTTCACAGTGAAGCTCCCTGGAAGGTTTTTAAATTGAGTAAACTCCAGCATTTATCATTGTTAGGTCATAGAGGAGTTTTTTAATTGTATGATGTAGCTGAGAAGATATCTGTAAGAGGAACTCAGACGTCTGAATCACAGACTAAACGGGACACTCAATGTGCTCATCCTGTCATGTGTGGTTTGGGGTTCAGACTCCTCTACTTCAAGTTACTGTTCTTTAGCTAACAGTTTTCTCTGGATGAAAACCAGCCTTCCCCCCACTCTCCCTCTCATGTCAACAGGAAGATATTTTACATTAAGAAAAGATTCCTAGGAAATGAAGAAAGAGAGCTGGGAGTTGGGCTTAAAAACTGCAGACAGTTCTTGAATCAAGTGATTTTTGTCTTTCTATCTGGTTGGCAAGGTGGCGTCACCCTCATCCCACTGACACATTCATCCGAGAATAAGTCCAAGCTCAGGATACAAAAGGCAGTCTGTGGCAACACGTTCCATAGAACAGCTACGATGAACATTAAACATGTTTAATTATCAGCCCAGATGTATATCCTGTGCGTTGGATAGCGCAATTCTAGCAGAGGAGGGATGAGAAACAGGCTCTTCTCCGTGGTTAATAATGTCATATC
Organism: Sapajus apella; assembly: GCF_009761245.1. Classification (NCBI taxonomy): domain Eukaryota; kingdom Metazoa; phylum Chordata; class Mammalia; order Primates; family Cebidae; genus Sapajus; species Sapajus apella. The sequence goes on along the minus strand of NW_022436963.1, from coordinate 15,613,724 downwards.
TATCTTTGGGTAGCATCTGATTACAGCCGTGTCTATTATTTAAAAGGTTCTTTAAAAAAACATGACCACAGGGGAAAATGGAGTGGCTGTTCTCTTCCTGCCATCTGCAGATTATGTTTTAATCATGCCGCATCTAAAGACGCAGTGTTTTCTGATGAAATTTGTCAAAACTAATAAGGCAATTTTCTAACCTATGGTAACCTCACTTAAGTAATTTATGTAATTACTTAGGGCAACCCAGGCCTGCCCTAGGTTTTTAGGCCATGTTATTCTTTTTCTTTATTCCCTTCAAGACCTACTTGGGATGAACCAATACCCCTGGGTTAATCACTTCCACTTGAATCTTGTAAATGTATGTGCAGCTGCATTTTCAAGGGATGAAAACATTACTCTTTAGACAGTTTGGTTCATTTATATTGAAGGAGATTTTAGTGATAACAGCTTAGAGGGCATGATACTTTTAGGGTCTTGGGAGAGAGTTGAACGAGAGAGAAGCAAGATCTCCTTGAAGCTGCCATGGTCCTAGAAATCTAGACTACTAAGCTGTGAAGGTATTTAGTCAAGCCTGGGGTGGTGCGGAGGGGTTGTGGGGGGAGCTTGCAGGGAAGAAAGCATTCCTGTCAGACTGCACTCTGTGGAAGCCTGGGGCCCTACATGTTCCCTGAATGGGTAATGACTCGTGGTGGCATACCGAAACCCAAAGCAAGGGTCAGCAAACTGTAGCCCCTATTTTTGTACATAAAGTTTTATAGGAACACAGCCATGTGATTTGTTTCATTAGGATATGTGGCAGCTATTATGTTAAGTATGACCTCCAGAGTTAGAAATGTCTACTATCTGACCCTGAAAAGAAAGAGTTTGCTAACCCTTGAACTGAAAGAATGGATTTTTAATGTATAGGCCACAATTTCCCAAGGGTATCCATTGATGGCCATTGGTGTAATGAATGCTCTGAAATTATATGCAGAATATTTTATGTCTGCACATGCCCACATACGATTTTCTGGCAAGAGAATGCATGGATTATAATAGGTTTTCCAAGGTGTCTATGATCCTAAGATGAAGATCCTTAACTTGAAAGGATATGCAAATTTTACCCCAGTTTACACTCTTGACTTCTGCTTTCCCTTGTATTCTTTTTTTATCCTAAACTCTTTAGGATCCTGCTAAGTAATTGGTCTAAAAAATAAATTATATCTGAAGTCTAACAGGAAAGTATTTTATTGCATGAGAGTAGTTGTTACCAGGGCCTTTCATGCTAGAACCTTAAGATGTATGTTACAGGAGCAGCATGAGAAACTGGGGCACGGAGGGGTGAGAGAGGGGGCTGCATGGCCAGGAAGGTGCTGGCTGGAGTGGTGTGGAAGTCTGGGTCCTGCTTAAAGAGACAGTAGGGGCAGTTATCTTTCTGGCCAAATAAGGCCATAAAACCATAACAGTAGCTTCTCTTTAACAATGTGTAAGGCAGTATGCTGAGCATGTCATATGAAATATCTGACTTCATGCTCAACATCCCAGCAAATGGGTGTCTATAATATTAGAAGAGTATCCAGCACAAAGTATGCACAATGTAATTGTTAGTGATCCTTTATCATCCTCAGCCTCACCATCCCCATTTATCATTTGAGGAAACTGAGACTCGGACTTGTTCAAGATTTCCCAGCACTTCAGTAGCAGAGGAGGAACTGGAAGTTGGGTCTGTCAGCTTCAGACAAAGTGGAAGCCAAGTCTGTCCAGTTTCAAAGTTTTCACCTTTTAAAAAATCCTATTCTGACCAACTCCACGTACCCCAGGATGTGGGTTCTCTTTCAAAACGTACCCAGAAATGCTCCTATGATATTGGTATTAAGAGACATATCTTCTCCCACATCTCATCTCACCCACCTCATCTCACTTCCTTGAGAACTTTACCTTGAGTATGTTGGTTCCAAACCAGTGGATCTCAAGCCTCGCTGTCCATCAGGGCCACCTAGGACAGATTGTCAGTTGCCATGCCAGGACCATCTGTGTCAAAACCTCTGGGGGCAGGCCTTGGAAATCTGTGTATTTCATAAACCTCAGTAGGTAGTTATGTTCTGGTCAGCCAAGCATTGGTCTGTCAGCTGTCACTTGGACACCCCTATTCTAGATGCCACCCAGACTCTGGCCATGTAAGGCCATCAGGGTGAGGGCGGGGGTGTGTAAATGCTGCTAAGAGCTGACTGCTTGAACCAAGGTGACTCACCTCCCGCCCCTTTTGGAAACAGGCAAGATGTTCCCTCTTTGCAGTTGGGTCCTCCTGTCCAAACAGAGCCAGCAGTCTGTGGGTGGTCCCAGGCATGCAGGAGGGCTCCCTTCTGGCAGAGCCAAGAGAGAACAGGCTGAGATGCAGTTGGTTCTTAGGAAGGGAATAGAGAAAGGTGGGGGTGGTTGGCCCAGAAACAGCAGGATTAGGAAGTCATTCGGAACTCCAACTGGAGCTGGAGGAGGAAGAATTTTTTTTTCTTTAGGCCTCATTTTAAGGTCTTTACTACATCTTCATTTAATTCATAAGAGCCATGGAAGTTTAGAACTGTCTTGGAAAAAAAAGGAAAAAGAAGAAGAGAAAGTAAAGAAACACACATTATAGCAAATTATAGCCCTGCAGTTTAAATCCATGCAGGTCTAAATTACGTACTGACTGAAAGAATGAGAGGGGAAGTCTACAGGGTTGGAAGTGGCTATGGAACCCAGCAGGTGAGCTTGCCAGACTCTGCATGAGAAATCTGCACCCCTCAAAACAATTAGAGCATGGTGCTCTGTGTGTGCCTGTTTGTGTATGTACATATTTGCTAGTCTGCACCAGTCTTTTGCGGGGGTCAGAGCAATTAACCTTGTTTTTCCTTTTAGCTAGAGGTTTGGAAAGAACTTGAAGCATTTAAAGTTTGGAAAGTACACAGGGAACAGACATATTTATGTTAAACTCGATATTTGAGAGTCTTCTTTCCTCCGAAGCAACATGAGTAACTACCAGTGGGAATTGAGTACTTTGAGTCATGCATGTAGATTTCTGTCTGGCTTTTCCTGGTGAGCTGATGTCCTTGGAATCTCAGGGGTATATGAAAACATCATTCCTAGTGTTTTGCTAAAGCACTCTTCTCCTTCATTAACTCATGCAGGGGGAATGTCACCAGCGAAATGTAAATTGACCATATTATCTCGGCTAATTAAGTTATTAATTAGACACGTAAGATCCTTTTACAGCCTAACTTCTCTAAATTATTTGCTGCTCAAACCCATCCGGATAGAAAGTTTGGATTGGGATGCAATCTCGTGTTCTGTTAGTATATGGATTTAGGAAGAGATGGTGGATGGAGTCAGCCTAATTAAAATGAAAATCTAATTAGTTGAGGAGAAAGAGAGAAATTCAGTGTCACATTTGTACCACATTAACAGTCACTTCTCTCCCAACCATGTTTCTTTGGCTGAATTGTTCTTATTTAGAGACCAAGACATAAGCTCAGTTCCCTTTCTGACTTCCCTGCCCCCTTGGGGAACAGGAACCAAACTAGAAGCTTGACTCTTCCAGAGAGCATTAGAAAATGCCAGAGAGAACTGGCTTCTGAGCTGGTGTCTGTGTTAATTATAGTCCAGGGCCTGGAGGGACCTCATTGCCTGGCTACTGATCATTATGTTCATTATTCCTCAAGAATAAAAATATTTCTGTTTTTAACAGCAGGCGGGTACAGAAGTGAGGCTGGGCCAGGCTTACAGGGAGCCACTGAGCTCCAGCCTCTGACCTGACTCATCAGAACTGTGTTTAGGATGGGTAAATAATGGAAGTGGCCGTAGGCCCTTATTTTTATCTAACAGCTTTATTGAGATATTATATATTTCACATACCATACAACTCACCCATGTAAAGTATACAACTCAACGTTTTTTGATATATTCACATGATTTTTCAACTGTTACCACTAACACCAGAACACTTTTGTCACCCGGTGATTAGCACTCACAGCCAGGTTCAGTGGCTCGCACCTGTAATCCCAACACTTCAGGAGGCCTAAGTGGGTGGATCACTCAAGATCAGGAGTTCGAGATCAGCCTGGCTAACATGGTGAAACCCATGTCTACCTAAAATACAAAAATTAACCGGGTGTGGTGGCAGGCGCCTGTAATCCCAGCTACTCAGGAGGCTGAGGCAGGAGAATCACTTGAATCTGGGAGGCAGAGGCTACAGTGAGCCAAAATCGTGCCAGTATACTTTAGCCTGGGTGACAGAGCAAGACTCATCTCAAAGAAAAAATGAAAAAGATTAGCATTCACTTTTCCTTCTACCTCTGCTCCCCTGAGCCCTAGGCAATCCCCAGTCTGCTTTCTTTCTCTATGGATTTGCCTATTCTGGACATTTTGTATAAATGCAGTCATTCAATATTCAGTCTTTTATGACTGGCTTCTTTCATGTAGCATAGTTTTCAATGTTCAATCATGTTGGAGCATGTATCGATATGTCATTCCTTTCTATTGCTGAATAATATTTCATTAGATGGATATATCACATTTTGTTTATTCAAGTGTTAGTGGGCATTTGGGTTGTTTCTGCTTTTTAGCTATGATGAATAATTCTGCCATAAATATTCATGTATAGGTTTTTGCATGAACGTACGTTTTCTTTTCTCTTGGGCATATTCTTAAGAGTAAAATTGCTGGGTCATATAGTAACTCCATTTATAACATTTTGGGGTCAAACTGGTCCAAAATGAATGTACCATTTTACACTCCCATCTGCAGTGTGTAAAAGTTACCAGTTCTCTGTATTGTCACTAATACTTGTTTTTTTTCTTTTTTGATTATAACTATCCTAGTAGGTGTGAAGTCACATCTCATTGTGATTTGGATTTGCATGTCCCTGATGGCTAATGATATTGAGAATCTTTTTACATACTTATTGGCCACTATATATTTTATTCTTCTGAAAAATGTCTGTTTAGATTCTTTGTATGTTTTTAACTGACTCATTTATCTTTGTATTATTAAGTTTTAAAGTTTCTTTGTATATTGTAGATTCAAGTCCCATATGAGATATATGCTTTGCAAATGTTTTATCCCCTTCTGTGGATTATCTTTTCACTTTCTTGATGGTATCCTTTAAAGGACAGAGGTTTTTAATTATTATGAAGTCCAAGTGATCTACATTTTTTCTGTCACTTGTGATTTAGGGTCATATCTAAGGAACCATTGTCTTTCCCAAAATTATAAAGATTTACTCCTTTTTATCTAGAAAGGTTAAAATTTTAGCTCTTATATTTAGATCTGTAAACCATTTTGAGTTTTTATGTATGATGTGAGAAAGGGGTTCAACTTTTTTATTTTGCATGTAGATGTTCAGTTATCTTAAAACCATTTGTTAAAAAGATTATTATTTCTGCCATTGAATTATCTAGGCACCTTCAATGGACAACAGATATATGGGTTCATTTCTGGTCTATCAATTCTGTTCCATGGATTCATATGTCTATTCTTGTGTCAGTATCACACTGTCTGTTTTTAGATTTGTAGTAAGCTTTGAACTAAAGAAATGTGACTCTTTCTGTCTTGCTCTTCTATTTGAAGATTGTTTTGGCTATTCTGAGTCCCCTGAATATCCATATAAATTTTGCCAATTTCTGCCAAAAAAAAAAAAAAAGGTTTGTATTTTCACCTATGCCCCAAATTTAAGATGGTCCCAAATTTGTTTCTGTAGGGTGGGAACTTGGGCAGGTGGTCCAGAGAAAGCCTAAAGAAAATGGAAGATTCAAGATAACCAGCTGCCTTTTCTTGCTAAGATTAATGCTTGCACATGCACACATAAACATGCGTGCACACACGCACACATACCTCAGCCTCCTGCATGCAGGTAGGTCCAAATTTTCATCTATCTTCTTTGTCACCTGGGTGACACCAGGAACACACAACCCTGCTATTGCATGTGTGTTGGGAGTAGTATCATTGTTCCCATTTTATAGACCATATGGTCTTAAGTGAGTTGATGTCAATAGTTTGTCACACTGTCTGGCATGCAGTAAGCAGTTGATACATGTTTACTATTGCTGTTATTATTGTTTTCATGAGTGGTATCAGTCATCTTGAGAAGCCGTAAGTCCTTATACAAAATAGGGACTTCAGTTGATAGTCTTTGGTTGTATGACATAGAAATCCTTCTCTCTGCCTGCCCTTGAATTTCCTTTTAAGCTCGGACATTAAGAAATCTAGAGCAGAATTTCTCAAATGTTAGAGTATAAGAATAATTTGGGGAACTTAATAAAATGCAGATTCTAGAGTGGGGCCTGAGATCCTCTATCTCTAACAAGATGCTGAGTGATGCCAGTCTGAGGACCACCCTTTGAGCAGTCAGGTGGTAGAGGTCCTGGTGGCACACCCAGGTAAGATGTGTTCCAGCTGGCCTCTGCCATTGTCACAGACTGGAGACCAGGAGAGAAAGGCTTGAGTCAAATGGAAGGTGAGAAAGCAACACCTTGAGACTTGGATTATTCAGTTCCTTGTGATTGACACAGTTTTCCTTTTGCCCTCCTGCCTTCTTTGATAAGCATTGCCTGAGTCAGAGGTCTCCAAACTCTTTAAATTGTACTCTCTCCCAGTAGAAAATGCTTGAACATAGACTACCAATCCATGTGTATTTACTTATCCATAAATTATATATATATATATATATTGCTATTATTAGCTAATATAAGCAATACTTGCTTTGCATGGCAGTATGGAACCATGAAAATAACCTTGCAAGCCAAAACTTTGCAAAAAAAAAAAAAAACTTAATAAGCAATGGGGAAAAAGTTAAATTTGTACTGTGACCTTAAAAATTTTTTCAAACCGTTAAAGACTTTCTTACTGTTGGTTATACATCCATAAGGAAATTTAAAAAATAGTGAAATGAATATTTAGTATACTGCAATTTAAAATTAGAAACACTGAAAATTAAAATGTTTTATTTCTTTGTTAAAAAAAGGTATGAAGACTAGTTAAATAGTGCTTATCTTTCTCTTTGTCATATATTTATGATACAGAGCAGGCATATTTTCTATAACTTGGCAAATTGTCATACTTCTTTTTAAGTTGAGATTAGCTTCCAACATTTTATGTTTTGTAGTTTCAATATCTTGAAATTCCTTTGAGAGTTTACCAGAGGGAGTGACACTGACCAAAAACTCTACATTATGAAACTCCCAGAGAAATTTCAAGATATTGAAATGTGACTACTTGTTACAATCACTTTCCTATTTATATTGCTAAGTTTGCCTTATTACATTCCTCTGGATGCATGTACAGACCCTGTTGACTAGTAATGTAACGAAGATACATTTATTATGTTGTATTCAAATAGAATAGTTATTAGTTTATTTAAATAGAATAGTTATGTTCTACTTAGAAAATAAATAGAATTCTATAATTCTATCTACTATTTGACTCTCACTCCCAGCATGATCACTTTTGGTTTTTTGCCTGCACTTTAAATTTCACTTACTTTTTAAAAATATTGCATAGGTATATCACTGGGAGACAGAGGAAGCACGGCTACATGCTTTGCTGTCAAAGAGAGAACCAAATAACAGATATGCAGTGACCAATCACTGACGGACTTTGAAAAAAGGGAATATGACTGGTCACTGGTCACAATACACATTTGTTTGTTTGTTTGAGACAGAGTTTTGCTCTGTCCCAGGCTGGAGTGCAGTGGCATGACCTTGGCTCACTGCAACAGCCGCCTCCTAGATTCAAGCAATTCTTCTGCCTCAGCCTACCAAGTAGCTGGGATTACAGGCACCCACCACCACACCTGGCTTGTCTATTTTTAGTAGAGATGGGGTTTCATCATATTGGCTAGGCTGGTCTTGAACTCCTGACCTTATGATTTGCCCGCCTTGGCCCCCCAAAGTGCTGAGATTACAGACGTGAGCCACCACACCCGGCCACATTTGTTATTTACAAAATAATTTGTGTACTGAAGCAGTGAAGCTTGTACTTTATGCAAATTACTCACAGTTAAAATACCATGGAAACTGAAATTGAATCAGGCTGGGAGACTGGTGTTATTTAACTAAACTAGGGTAAGTAAAATTTGTACATATAGGAACTGTGCACAGTGAGGACTGTCTCTTTTCCAAAGCATGACATAATACTAAGTCAAGGTTCATAGTCAGTAATTGTATGTAAAATCTATACTTTAAGAGCCATCTTGAAAATTTTGAGTATTTTTCTTTTTGCCAAATTATGGTTACTACTTCTTGGTATTGTTTTTACTTTATAATGTGTCATTCAAAGAGCTTATATTAGGAGTGAAAACTGCATCAAGTCAACCGCCTCTCATTTTCTAATGCTTGTGTTATTATAAAAATGCCCTAAGGATTTTTTTGTAGCAATCTGTTTAGGTTATTTGTAAAAGTTCAAGTGATATCAGATAGTTCCAAATGCATAAATCCACTTAACTTGGCATACTCAACAGTATGTCACAGAGCACTAAAATCTAATCCTCAGTGTCCCCACTTTGCTTATCCCATAATGTAGGACTCCCGCCCTTTTTCAAGGCTTGCTGCATGACCATCTGACAGCAAAATCAAGTGAAGACCTCAGTGTCAAGGCATGTATTAAAGTCTAACCCATAAAGTTTCAGGTAAAAATTAAAGATAAACTCTAATGTTGCTACTTAGTCCACCCTGGAGACCATGATCCTAAACATTTGAGTTATACTTGTGCTCCAGCTAATGGAAGGATCCTTTGCTAGAAGGAGGAAGGGCTGTGTACCTTCCTAATGCTGGTATGATGACTGGCATTTGGGGGTCTTTGAAGTTTCACAATAGATTCACCTGGGGAGATTTTTCAACGTACTGATACTGAAATTCCCCAGGCCCTTTAAATAAAAATCTCTGGGTAGGGGGCCCAAGAATGTGTTTGTATTTTTAAAGCCTGTGGTTGATTCTAATGCACAGATAGTGTTGGGAACTATAGCCCCATGGGGGAGCAGGTCAGTCTCTAGCAAATTCTTCCCTGTACTGCCAATATTGAAGGACCCTACTTATGAGATGTTGGGCATCCCCCTCTAACAAGCAGGTTTTGTAATGCCTTATTATTGATATATATTTGTCAGAGAGGGTGACACTTAAACACTCGTAGAAGAAAGTTAGCTACATGTCTAGTCATTTCTGGTGGCTCTGCCCTTCAAGGATGGCTTTGATTATAGTAGAGCCAGGGAAATGCTGGAATGGGCCTAGTCCTCCTTACAGTGTTGAGCTTTAGTCTTTTATCTGAAGGTCATTCTACAATCAAAATCTAAAGCACAGGGCAATCCCAGTGAAGAAGAGTTGGTGCAATGATCATACAACAAAAGACAGTGTTATACATCATGAAGTTCTGAAGCAAAATGAAATACGGTCAACTAACCCAAATGGGGGCCAGGGATATCCGAGAATGGTAGAGTTGCTTTCCATATGTAAACATTTGAAGACTTTGGTGAAGTTGTCTAAGCCTTCAAATGTGCTGCAAAGCTAGGCTCTTGATTCCCAATTCCCTGCCTATTCTCCTGGACATGTTTAGTGCAGAATATGGTCTGAGACCCACCTGCATCTGAATAACCAGGGAGTCTGCTTCAGACTTAGACTCTTGGGCTCTACCTTAAGCAAGTTGAATCAGAACGAGCTGCTAGGGAGGCTGGGAATCCATTTTTAACAAGTTTCCAAGGCATATGCACATTAAAGCAAGCTAGAGTTGGAGAATCATGGTCTGGCTTAGCTGCCACTGTGCAATAATATTCCATCCCTGAATACATCTCCCCAGTCAAGTTCTAGAATTTGAAGAATGAATAGGAAGTGTTTCTGGCATTCTTAGAGGATTGAAAACTGGACTTATATTTTGAACACTGAACCAAAAGAATTATCATGCCTCTTTGGCAAGAGGAATACTTTCTTTTTCTAATTTTATTATTATTATTATTATTATTATTGTTAGATATAAGGTCTTGTTATGTTGCGCAAGCTGGTCTTGAACTCCTGGGGTCAAGTCATCCTCTCACCTCAGCCTCTCAAGTATTTGGGATTATAGGCGTGTGCCACCATGCCCAGCAAGAGGAATACTTTTGTAAGAAGTAGTTACAGAAAGAACTGAGTGTTTTTACAATATATACAAGTAAGTTAAAAAGTTACTTAAACTATAATGGACACTTAGATCCACAGCCATGACCATCAACCAACCAAGCTTTGCATGACTTAGAGGGAAATGGGGGAGCTTTGGATTCGGTCCAGTCTTGCCTCTGCTACTTATTAATTGTGAAAAATTGGACAAGTTAAACTCTCTGAGTCTTGGTTTCCTCGTCCAAAAATGGGGCTAGTTATAGCCACCTTGAAGGACTACTGTGAAGATTAGATTCAAAAATAAATGCAAAGACTTCAATAAAAGGGATGCTATTTCTATTCTGGAACTGAAGTGCTGCTTTTCTATTTACTGAGCAATCAGATAATACAGTATTTTAAATGTATTGTCTGAGTTGACTAAAGAAAACCTTAGGTGAACTCTTGTGTAGAGGGACAAATATTTTTACAAACTGACAACACCCACAAAGCCTCTATTCTGTTTGACATTATTATGCGGTTACAATGTGGTAAGAGGTAGAAAGAAACATAAGATGACGTCTTCTTTTTACATAGTAGCTCATAAGTCCAGCTGGGAAGAAGACTGTGATAATAACAGCCTTTCTTTAGTTTGTCTTTAGAATTGTCACCTTCTAGTTTCCGGTGTTCTGTGATATGTTATCCTTCTGCAGCCTGAGGAGAGGAGACAGGGCTGTGATTCTCATTATCACCTCCATTCCATAGGTAAAGAGACAGCGACTCTGAAGGCTTCTACTTTGACCAGTGCAACTAATGCCCAAATCTTAAATTTTTCCCATGCTGCCTTTATCCACCTCAAAACAATCAGAAAACACAAAGCCATGTTGCTAATGGCCAAGTGTGAACCTTGCATTTTGATGGATTGCATCTCTTACACCCAGTACCCTAGTCTGCTTTGTTTCCAGGTGTAAAGTTTGACCGATTTCTAAAATGGACCATGATGTAGTAGAGGGCTTTGGAATTTACTTATTGACATTCTTTTTTGAACTCTCTCTGCCTTGGCATTTTCATTCCATTACACGTCAAGTTTGTAAAAGCACGTACCACTGGCTCCAGCTCATCTCCTTAGTGCTGACTTGAAAATAATTAAAGCACGTGTAAAATCGTGTATCTGTCTTTCAAGTATTTAAAAAAAAGGTGGGGGGGAGGTGTTTTCTTGTTATTGAATTAGCTGCTGGAATCAAGAATGCAGTAACTATTTTAAGAAATTCACCTAGACTTTCTTGAATCTGTTTTTTAATATGTAAAATAGGTTGCTTACCTACCTCAGACTAGAATCCAGTGGCTTTAATTAGGGAATATTTGGTAAGTTGCAGACATGGTCAGCAATAGCATCATCATGGTCATCATCATCATCCTCTTCATTTTCATTATTATCATCACATACAGCTTCTTTACATCATGACCGTACTTCAAGGACACAGAAATGTTTTACTTTAATAAGCTCCAAACTTTTTTCTCTTCCTCCCAACTACCTTTCCATTTTTGTTGCTCTGGGATTTGGCAACCCAGTTTAATTTATGATGAGAAGACACTCTGGAAAATTGAAATGAGATAACATGGCTTGATTGGGGGAAGAAAATAACTTCATCTTAACTCTTGAAGCAGAAGACATCAGGTTCTCTAATTCCTTCCTTTCGTCCTTGAAAATAGAACATCAGCCACAGAGCGCACCTGTGCTGAGTTCGAAAATGAATCTGTGGCAGCCGTTGCCAGAGTAGCAATTAGACAATTAAAGCTGAATTTCACCTTCAGAGGCAGACTGCAAAATACCGGCAGTTTGACCTTCCACACTTGGGGATGAGGTAAATAATTGACGGGTGGTGGAATGATGTCACAGAATTGGTATTGGTGGGTAAATTGGGCAGTAGTATTGTTCTGACCTCCACAGCCTGAGGGACTTTGACTGTGGTGCATAATTCAATTCCTATTTGTCTACTTTTCATCTGTGATAGAGGCATGTTACACTTTCCCTTCCTCCTCCTAGAGCTGTAAATAACCAAGGAAGTCAGCAAGCCTATTACTCTGTCATTTGTTTTCTAGAGGGCTTATCATAGCTGGAAAGATCTTCGTGATTTGTTTAGTGATTTTTTTTTTGTCTTCTCCATGCTCCTCCACTCCCTCATCCCAAATGTAACTTCCACAAAAAGAGATGTTCTCATCTGTCTTGTTCCAGTTCTGTATGCCCAGCTCCCAATATGTCCCCCTGGCAAGTAGCACGTGCTCAATAAACATTTGTTGCAAAAATGTGCTAAAAATTGTTTTGACACACAAAGCAGAAATCACAAACCAACAGCCTAGGCGCCAAATTTGGCTTGCTAACTTCTTTTCTGTGTGTGTGTGTGTGTGTGTGTGTGTGTGTTTCTGGACTTGCATAGTATTTTAAAAAATATTGAATTAGTGGCCAGCATATAAATACAGTGAGCCCTCATGCAAAAGACTACATTTCTGGCTCCTCTTGTAATTCAGTCAGAAGATCTAGAACACTGGACCAACCTTAGGAAAGGAAGAATAGCCTAGAATGGTGATTCTCAGAATGTCCCTGGATCACCTGGGAACTTTTTAAAGATGCATATTCTCAGTCCTTCCTCCTCTACTGACTTACTGAATTGGCCCTGACAATTTTTATTTTAACAAACCCTTCCACACAAAAATTCTATTTTAACAATCACTTCAGAATCACTTGAAGTGAATCTGATGCACTCTAAAGCTTGAAAACCACTCATTGCCCTTAGTGAATAAAGAGGGCTGATTGGCTTTGGAAATAGAATGTTGGGGTTTCAATTCTGGTTTTGACACTTCCTAGGTGTATGGGGTCAGACAAAGTGCTTAATCTCACTGTGACTCTGTTTGCTTATTTATAACCTGGGAATGATAATAGCACCTTCCTGCTTGGGTTATGAGGATTAAATGAGTTTATATGTGTAAAATCCCTAGACCCTAAGAGTAATAGCAAAGGTTGCTTGCTGTTAATGTCAGCTGAGGCTTCCTTAGCAAGCAGGTGCCTCTTTAAGATGGAACCTTTGCTGGACTGCCACTTTGTTAGGACACCATCCAGCATGCTTCCCTTTTTGATGTGACCTGCCTTTTTGTCTACTTTTCATCAGTGATAGAGGCATGTTACACGTTCCCTTCCTCCTGTCCCTGCTGTCATCTCTGATATGAGGTGGGATGCTCAGTTGTCAGCAATGACTCCCATATCCACCCATTGTAGAGTAGTAACATATATTGTGTGCCTACTGTGAGTACTACACAAGGCCCTTAGCATACTTTATTCATTTCTGTTTTCCAGCAGCTCAATGTGGTTAATATTGTTATGCTCACTTCACAAACATGAAGAACTGAAGACTCAGAGAGGTTAAATAATTTGTTTAAACCCACACAGCTGGTAAATGGCAGAGCGAGAATCAAACCCTTGTTTTGTTTTCTTTTCGTCTGTGTTTCCAAAATATGAACCACTTGCCACAGCAGCTCCCAGATGATTTTATATGACACTGAGGTGGTTTTAGATGGTGAAGAAGGTGGTTTTAGTTGGTATAAAAAGTTTGCATTAAATTAAACAAAGTACGTAGCAAAAAGTTAATATACTTTCAGTTTTCCCACAAACCTGACAGGAAAGTCTGCGTTGGTGCTGATAGTTTTTTTTTTGTTTGTTTTGTTTTGTTTTTTTTGCCTTTTTACATAAATTCCAGTGCAATCATAATATTTAAGATTATTCATTTTAGTTACATTAATTGAAGGTGTCTTTTTAAGAGACTGGTGTAAACAAACTAGGAAAAGAAATTCTATGTGTAAATTGGCACTTAAAAATAGGAGCATCTAGAAAGGTTTTCCTTTATTTTGAAACATAATTGAATTAAATGCCAAATATTTTTTTTAACCATTTCTGATGGAACTTGTGCTATAATAGTTTGTCAACAGTAACCAGCACAAGGTATGGCATAAAGTAAGTGTTCAGTAGAGGTTTCCTGAACTAAAGTGATTCCTATACTCTTGAGCCTTTTCAAATAACGCGTCCTTTAGTTTGATCTTGATTTAGAATTACAAGATTGTTAACAACTCTCTATTACTTGTAATCTCCTTTTTTAAAAAAATGAAACAAGAACCACAGGCCCAAAGCCTTTGAGAAACAGGAGTGTCTAGAAAAATTGAATAAGTTGTCAAAATTTAATTTTTGCAAGTTATTTTATATATATATTTTATATATATGGCAAGTAAAATTAGTTTTCATATGTAATAACTTATTACATAAAACTTTCTATCCAAATAGATTTATTTTGATAAAACAAGTCAGTTAAAACTATGCTCAATACATAATATTCAGTGTGGTCTGCAGATATGGCATATGACATGAAGATGGGATGGCAATGCCAGGTGTGTGGAAACAACAGCTGCTGCTGTCATGAGAAGGTAGGATGCCCGTGGCCGGCATTCCATCCAGAGAGAGTCCCATAGGCCTCTGCATAAACTTCAGAGGGAACCATCCTCAACATCTTGCCATCCATGTGGTAGCTGATTCCTAGTAGAAAGTCAAGTCCTGACAGGAAGTGTAGAGAGGGTGTGAGTCTATCAACTGAGGACGTTGAGCTAGATCAGCATTTTGGACATTGGAGCTCAGATCCTACTCTCCAGGGTCAGAAACCATGGCCTTTTGATTCAGTGACTCATTGTAGAAGAGCAGTACCCACAAGTACGTCTTTACATTGACAAATGGGATCCTGACAGGGAAACAGTGCTGGGGGAACGGGGCAGATGGTGTAGAGTATCGGTCTGTGGTCGCAGTTCTTCTTATAACTTTACATCTCCTGCCCTAACTCTTTGAAAAAGAAAAGAGCATCCTCAGGAATTTTCTTCCAGAAAATGAGCTGTTTGCCCTTTGGTTGAGGTCTTTGGGGGTGGATCAAGGAAGGCCTGAATTGGCTTCCTGGGTCTCTCATCCTGGGTCTCTCAATTACCAGCATTTTGACCTTGAGCATGCCACTTAATCTCTTGTTATCTGTAAAATGGGAAGGGTAGATAGATGTGAATTAGGCTGATGTAAAAAGCAAAAGATGTTGCACAGAATCTGGTGTACAGTGGGTATGGGTATTGTTGAAGATGGAGGTAAAGCTGGGGAAAAGAATGCAAACATTGTGTTCTTTCTACCTAAAACTCGAAACTCTCATAAGTTGTCTTGGGATCACGATTTGATTGCATATTAGTTGAGGTTGTTGAGAGAAACAAGACTAATAGGATATGTATACACACATAAATGTATAGATAAATATATTTATTTTAAGGAATTGGCTCTTGTGATTATGGAGGCTGGCAAGTCCAAAATCTGCAGAATTAGCTAGCAGGCTGGAAAACCAGGGAAGCGGTGTAGTTTGAGTCTGAAAGTAGTGTACTGGCAGAATCCCCTCTTCTTAAGAGGAGGTCAGTCTGTCTCTTATTAAGGTCTCCAACTGATTGGATGAGGCCAATACACATTATGGAAAATAGTATGCTTTACTCAAAGTCCACTGATAGAAATGTTAATTCATCTAAAAAAATACTTTCACAGAGACATGTATCATAATATTTGACCAAATATCTGGATGCTGTGGTTGACAAGTACAAGGCAAGTTGACACATAAAATTAACCATCACAGATTGTGTTGCCATCACTGGGTGACCATTAAGGGAAGCACTGGCAGAACTCTATTGATTGCCTTCCATGTTAAGCAGAATTATTTATATTGCAAGGGGCAGAACATTCATACAAACTGGTTTAAGCCAAAGGGAAGGACAGGAGGAGCTATGAACTCAGTAGCTCAAACTGTCAGGGGTTCTAGCTTCTAGACCCAGGGTCCCACATGATACAATGGGATAAAACCTCTGTTTTATCAGACAAGTACTTTTTTGTGCTAGCTAGATTGCTAACAGCTGCTCTTGGTTTAAAATCTTCCTAGATTCTTCTTCTCTGAACTTCCAACAGAAACCCTGAACCTGAATTTCATTGGCCCTGTTTGGTCATGTGCTCAGCCCTGAACTAATCACTGTGTCAAAGAGAATGAATGCACTGATTGGCTGAGACCAGGGTCATGGGACCTCCCCTGGAGCCGAACTTCAGCCCCACCCAAGCCAAGTGGACTGTTACAGAGAGAAAGAGCATTTTCCCTTGGAAAATCAAAGAGCTATTTCCAGGAATAGGACAGGATGCTAGACAGGCTAAATCATCATGCGACTACTCCTGCCTACTGTACATATCCCTTTTCTCCTCCCTGCCTGTTCTAGTCCTCTCCTTTTTCTCTTCTTTCCCCCTTTTTCCTCAGCAGCACATAAACCCCTTTCTATCCCTTTAAAAACCTGGTTTCTTCTTTTCTCATCTGAAACTCCCAATTCGTCTAAGAAAGCAGATGCTTCAGAGGCAGGCTGCCTCTGAGAGCAGTTTCAAGCCTGATTCTGTACGTGTGATCATTGCCCAGGGACAATTTGGTCCTGGCTGATCAGTCAGTGCCTTGTGCTTATGTTCCCAGTGTGGGAGGAAGGAACTCAGAGTGACTCGATGCTAACTGATGCTGGGAGGAAGGAGAGTGATGCTTCTTACCTCTTTTCTTTGTCTATCTACTAAGCCAGAGGTCTAGAATAGAAAGGTTAGAGGGGAAAATGGAGACTTATCTCTGAATTGCAGCAAACAGAAAGAAATCTCATGCTAGAAAGATTAAAAATTAGGGGAAAAGCTTCCTGCAAACACTTTGGACGTAACTGTATACATGTGCACACACACACACACACATTCATTTGACCCTTGAACAAAATGGGCTTGAACTGTGCACATTATAGGAAAATTTTCTCCTGCCTCCTCCACCCCTCAGACAAGACTAGCCCCTCCACTTCCTCCTCAGCCTGCTCAACTGTGAAGACAAAGGAAATGAAAACCTTTAGGATGATCCACTTCCACTTAATGAATAGTAAATATATTTTCCCTCCATTATGAGTTTCTAATATTTTTTCTCTAGCTTTCTTTATTGTAAGAATATAGTATATAATACATATAACTATAAAATGTGTGGTAATCAACTGTTTATGTTGTCTATAAACTTTCTAGCCAACAATAAGTTATTGATAGTTAAATTTTTGAGGAGTCAAAGTTATATGCAGATTGTTTACTGTCTAGGGGTCAGCATCCCTAACCCCTGTGATGTTCAAGGGTCAACTGTATATATTTTTAAGGCAGCCTTATTTGGATAAAATTCACTTATAAAAGTTACACACTTGAAGTATACAATTCTGTTTTTTAAGCATCTTCACAGGGTTGTGAATAACATCACTACAAATTTAATTTTAGAATATTTTCATCACCCCAAAAAGAAACCTCATATCTATTCGCAATCACTTTCCTCCTCCTCCAAACCCTTGACAACTAGTAATTTACTTTCTATCTTCATAGATTTGTGTGTTACGGACATTTCATGTAAGTGGAATTATACAATCTGTGGTCTTTTATTATCTGCTTCTTTCACTTAGCATAATGTTTTCCAGATTCATCCATATTGTAGTATTGTATTAGTCCGTTTTCATACTGCTGATAAAGACATAGCTGAGACTGAGCAATTTATAAAAGAAAGAGGTGTAATTGTACTTACAGTTCCAAGTGGCTGGGGAGAGCTCACAATCCTGGTGGAAGGCAAAGAGGAACAAGTAACGTCTTATGTGAATGGTGTCAGGCCAAAAATGAGAGAGTTTGTGTAGGGAAACTCTGCCTTATAAAGCCATCAGATTTCATGAGACTTATTCACTATCACAGGAACAGTTCAGGAAAGACCTGCCCCATAATTCAGTTACCTCCCACCGGGTCCCTCCCACAACACATGGGAATTCAAGATGAAATTTGGGTGGGGACACAGCCAAACCATATATCATTCCACCCGTGGCCCCTCCAAATCTCATGTCCTTATATTTCAAAATTAATCATGCCTTCCCAACAGTCCCCTAAAGTCTTAACTCATTTTAGTATTTACTCAGAAATACACAGTTCAAAGTCTAGTGTCTCATCTGAGACAAGGTGAGTCCCTTTCACCTTTGAGCCTATAAAATCAAAAGCAAGTTAGTTACTTCCTAGATACAGTATAGGTTCAGGCATTGAATAAATGCAGCCATTCCAAATGAGAGAAATTGGCCAGAACAAAGTGGCTACAGGTCCCATGCAAGTCCAAAATCCAACAGGGCAGTCTAATCTTAAAGCTCCAAAATTGTCTCCTTTGATTCCATGTCTCACAACAAGTTACACTGATGCAAGAGGTGGGTTCCCATAGTCTTGGGCATCTCCACCCCTGTGGCTCTGCAGGGAACAGTGTCCCTCTTGGCTGCTTTCATGGGCTGGCATTGCATGTCTACAGCTGTTCCAAGTGCATGGTGCAAGCTGTTGGTGGATCTACCACTCTGGGGTCTGGATGATAGTGGCCCTCTTCTCACAGCTCCACTAGGCAGTACCCTAGTAGGGACTCGGTGTGTGGGCTCTGATCCCACATTTCCCTTTTGCACTGCCCTAGCAGAGGTTCTCCGTGAGGGCCCCAACCCTGCAGAAAAGCTTTGCCTGGGCATCTAGGTGTTTTCATACATCTTCTGAAATCTGGGCAGAGGTTCCCAAACCTCAATTCTTGATTTCTGTGCATTCACAGGCTCAATACCATGTGGAAGCTGCCAAGGCTTGGGGCTTCCACCCTTTGAAACCACAGCCTGAGCTCTACGTTGGCCCCTCCAGCCATGGCTGGAGTGGCTGGGACACAGGGCACCAAGTTCCCAGGCTGCACACAGGACAGGGACTCTGGGCCAGGCCCCTGAAACCACTTTTCCTACTAGGCTTCCAGGCCTGTGATAGGAGGGGCTGCTGTGAAGACCTCTGACGTTCCCTGGAGACTTTTTTCCCATTGTCTTGAGGATTAACATGCAGCTCCTCATTACTTATGCAAATATCTGCAGCCTGCTTGGATTTCTCCTCAGAATACGGATTTTTCTTTTCTATCGAATTGTCAGGCTGCAAATTTTTCAAACCTTTAGGCTCTGCCTCCCTTATAAAACTGAATGCCTCTCTGCTTAGAAATTTCTTCCACCAGATACTCTAAATCATCTCTCTCAAGTTCAAAGTTCCACAAATCTCTACTGCAGAGGCAAAATGCCTCCAGTCTTTATGAAAAAACATAGAGTCACCTTTACTCCAATTCCCAACAAGCACCTCATCTCCATCTAAGACCACCTCAGCTTGGACCTTATTGTTCATATCACTATCAGCATTTTGGGCAAAGCCATTCAACAAGTCTCTAGGAAGTTCCAAGCTTTCCCACATTTTCCTGTCTTCTTCTGAGCCCTCCAAACTGTTCCAACCTGTTACCCAGTTCCAAAGTCACTTCCACAGTTTCAGGTATCCTTTTAGCAGCAACCCACTCTACTGTACCAATTTACTGTATTACTCAATTTTCAGGCGGCCCGAGATTGAGCAATTTTCAAAAGAAAGAGGTATAATTGGACTTACAGTTCCAAATGGCTAGGGAAGCCTCGCAATTATGGTAGAAGACAAGGAGGAACAAATCACAACTTCTGTGAATGGTGGCAGGCAAAACATAAGAGAGCTTGTGCAGGGAAACTGTACCTTATAAGGCCATCAGATCTCGTGAGACTTATCAAAACCACATTATCATCTCACGCCAGTTAGAATGGTGATCATTAAAAAATCTAGAGACAGCACATGCTGGGGAGGATGTGGAGAAATAGGAACACTTTTAAACTGTTGGTGGGAGTGCAAATTAGTGCAACCATTGTGGAAGACAGTCTGGTGATTCCTCAAGGATCTAGAAATAGAAATTCCATTTGACCCAGCAATCCCATTGCTGGGTATATACCCAAAGTATCGTTCTATTATAAGGACACATGCACATGTATGTTCATCATGGCTCTGTTTACAATAGCAAAGACCTGGAACCAACCCAAATGCCCATCTACAATAGACTGACAAAGAAAAGGTAGCACATATACACCATGGAATATTATGCAGCCATAAAAAAACAATGAGTTTGTGTTCTTTGTAGAGACATGGATGAACCTGGAAACCATCATTCTCAGCAAACTGACACAAGAACAGAAAATCAAACACTGCAGGTTCTCACTCATAGGTGTGTGTTGAACAATGAGAACACATGGACACAGGGAGGGGAGGAGCACCACACACTGGGGTCTGTTGTGGGGGTTAGGGGAGGGACAGCAGATAGCGGGGAAGTTGGGGAGGGATAATGTGGGGAGAAATGCCAGGTACAGGTGATGGGGTGATGGAGGCAGCAAACCACCTTGCCATGTCAGTACCTAGGCAACAATCCTGCATGATCTGCACATGTACCCTAGAACCTAAACTACAATTGGAAAAAAAAAAAAAAAAACAGCCCAGGAAAGACCTGCCACCTAATCATCTCCCACCAGGTCCTTCCCACAACACGTGGGAATTCAGGATGAGATTTGGGTGGGGACATAGCCAAACCATATCAAGTGTGTATCAGTAGGTCATTCCTTTTTATTATCTAAGCCAGATAATCTTCCATTGGATGGATATGCCACAGCCGGCAGATGTTTGGATTGCTTCCACTGTTTTACTATTATGAAGAAATGCCACTGTGACTATGATGTACACATTTTTGTATGTACAAAACATATTTTCATTTCTCTTGGGTATTTTTAGGAGTGGAATTGCTAGGTCATATGGTAACTTTATGGTTAATTTTTAAGAAACTGCCCAACTGTTTTCCAAAGCAACTACACCATTTTACATTCCCATTATGTATGAATGAGAGTTCCATTTTCTTCATATCTTCATCAGCCCTAGTTATTATCTTTTTAATTACAGCCTTTCTAGTGTATGGAAAATGGTATCATTTGTGGTTTTGATTGGCATTCCTAATGACATTGAACATTTTATTAATGTGTCTGTTGGCATTTGTATATCTTCTTTGGAGAAATGTCTTTTGCCAATTTAAAAAAATTGTATTGCTTGTCTTTTTATTATTGAGTTTTATACATTTTCCATATATTCTGGATACAAACACTTTTGAAATAGGTACTTGGAATTTTATTAGTCCTTCATTTTCAACAGCTTCTGGGTTCATGAGAATATCTCTTATTAAAATCTGAGGGAAGACCAAAGGATAGGCTAAGCTACAAATTGACAATATAGACAGCAACTTGGTTGTGTCACTTAAAGATGTCTCTGAACTTGATTATTTTTCCCCAAATTTTAATTTTGAAAAAGGGTCAAAATTACTTAAATGAAACAACAGCACAAGAATACCCTTATACCCTTCCCCTAGATTCACTAATCATTAACATTTTGCTGTATTTGCCTTCTTGTTCTCTCTCTCTCTCTCTCTCTCTCTCTCTCTCTGTATGTGTGTGTGTGTGTGTGTGTGTGTGTGTGTGTGTGTGTGTGTGTATGTACGTAGGTATACACTTTCTCAGAGCTTAATCATTTAAAAGTAATTTGCAGACATTTTGACTCATTAGCATGAGGAATTTTAGCATGTATAAGCTATGAACCAGGATATTCTCCTAGGTAGTCACAATACCATTTTCACACCCAGGAAATTTTATATTCTATAATATCTAATTTGGTATACATCCAAATCTCCCCAGTAGTCCTCCAAGTTCTTTTCATGCCAAAAAAAAAAAAAAAAAAAAAAAAGAAAGAAGCCACCTCAGGATTCATTCAAGTTTCACATATCACATGTGGTTGTCACATTTTAATCTCCTATAAACCAGAAAAATTTCCCGTTTTTTGTCCTTTGTAACATTGACACTTTTTAATGGGTCCAGGCTGGTTACCTTATAGAATTACTTGCATTCTAGATTTGTCTGTTTCCCTTATGAATAGAATCAGGATAAATATTTTGGGGCAAGAATATTGCATGGGTGATGCTGTGTACTTCCCTTACATTGTTGCTGGAAGTACATAATGTCTATTTGTCCTGTAATTGGTAATGCTTAGTTTGATCACTTGATTACAGGGATTTCTGCCAGATCTCTCCATTGCAGAGGTAACTTTTATCAATTTTAGTTAACACATAATCTGTGTGGGGAAAAAAAACCTTGTTCTCTAAAAACCTTCCACCCAATTTTTGTAGAATTCATTGATAATTCTTGCTTAAGTAAAATATTAACTTGGGACTTGCAAAATGGTAATTTTCCAAAAATTATGAATACAAATTCATTCTACATTTCTTAACCGATGTTTTTCTGTTGAGAGGAGCATTAGTATTTATTTTCTCATATTTTTGTCTCCCTATTTTTTCTTGCCTTCTTCTTTTTTTTTTTTTATTATGCCTGCAGACTCAAGAATTATTTTAGTCATTGTTGTTTCCTAATTTGAAGAAAAAAAAAAGGCAAGTTATTCACTCAACAGGCCTTTTCTGAGTACCTTCTGTGCACTAGGCATTTTGGTTTAAAAAATTAAATTACATTATCTTTAAGGTTTCTTTCAGGCCTAAGTTATTTTTGATGTTACAACTAGTAATTCACATTATTGTATCTATGTTTTTCCAGTACATCTCTTCCTTCAAATTGTGTTTTTAATTTCATTCAGAATTTTCTCTCAGCATTTTGTCAAAATATTTTCATAGAATTGTATTTGTTTTTTATTAAGGGAGGCAGAAACAAGCAAAGAATTTCAGAATAATCTATCTCTTAGTGTTCAAGGCCTGCAGGAAGTCTAACTTTATGAAGACCTCATGAAGTTTCCAATGTTATGCAAACTGGTGGTAGCTTACCTAACTGCAGCCAAGTCTCCTTGATAAAATAAATTGCTTCTTAAGATCATAGCCATTATGTTACTCTTTTAACTTGCATTATCTAGGTACTTGGCCATTCACTTGGCCAAGTGTAAAATAAAAATAACACAATACTGTGGGTGATTCTGCCCACCATTCTATGCATAAGGTTTGTACCCACATTAGGTGTGAGACAGGAGATGTACATGGAGTCTAATGGAACTCGTTTCCTCCTCAAAGTGATTTCATGTGTTTCAGATTCTGTCTGTCTTGTGTAATTAACAATAATGTAAAGTTATACTCTACATATGTACTCCTATGCACACCACATATTTTAGTCTATGTAATACCGTTATAATAATATATCCCTGTGTGGAATCGTCAGTTTTATTGTACCTTATTAAACATTCAAGAGATGGTGTAAGTTAATTTTAAGTCTACATTATTTTTGCTTTATAGTCTGACTTCAGAACCTAATCCTTGACTAAGATGTCTCTATTATGTTACACTTGCAAATCCATATCTATATAGTTCTGACATACATCCCTTTTCCTTTCAAATTGTTCCTTTCTTGTATGCTGATAAAAACCCGCAAGCTTTGCTTAATTAATCCCACTAGAGTCCTGGTCTATCGGTTACATCTGTGCCCTTCTGCTTCCCTCTCATCTCCACTCTTCCCTAGTAACTGGCAGAAGGAATGAGAGTTATTAACCCTCAGAGAGCCTAAGTGCCAATTTTCCTGCTGTCTTGAAAATAGCTCCTCGCCTGCCATAAATAATAGTGCACACCTGGTAAATACCGTCATGCTCATTTTATTCCTTTTCTGAACTGATATGCTGTCCTTGGAAAGGCTAGATTCGAGCTTATATCATTTTGGATTCTTTGATTGCAAATAAGAAAACGGATTCTGCTAACTTCAGTAAAAAGGAAACAGAGTGCCTCACAGTTTCAAAGGCAAAGCAGAAAAGGCAGACTTCAGAAGAACAGGGCCTAAGGATCAGGGAAGTAGGAACTACTATTTGTTGGCCCAACTTCTTCCACCTCGTGCCTCTGCCTAAAATTCTTAATCACACAAGAAAGAAATAAATGGGCTTCACTGGGCCATGTGCCTTGTTGCGAGGAGGGATGGAAATTGACTGATATTCCCACCAAAACTGGGGAAGGAGCATGTTCCCAAGGGAAATTTTGGCTGCTCCTTCCAGAAGAGGCAAAGGAGGTTGGACAGCATATATGGTATTGCTGTTCATTTAGCATCACCCTGCATCTTTGTAAATTACTGTCTGTGATGCTCAATAATTTGAACAACAAGGCATTCTGCCATTTTCCCTCCACAGACACTCATCTTACAACAAGCCTCGTCTGATAAACCATTTACTTACCCCCTTCCATTTGCCCTCCTCCACCCTGATTAGTCCCTTAGAAGAAAAATTACAGCTCTATAGGCCAGAAAAAAGGAAGTGGAAGGTAAAAGAAACACAAAGAACAAAGGAAAATGACTGAGAATGGGTTAAAATGATTAATTCTCCTCTGGAAACTTTCACTTGTCAAATATTTATTCCTGAAGACCCACACCTTTCTCATTAGAAATTCATCAGCTTGGTCACTGCTGCCTGAAGCTGTGGCTACGTAAATGTCAGCTCTCTTACTGGCAAGTTGGTGGAATTTGCTGATGACACAAATCTGTGTTGGTTTGGGAGCAGGAAGAAATCTGAAAAGCTCCAGATGCATCACAGCAAACTGTGAGTCACTCAGACGGGTCAACGGAGAGTGTGCTTGTTGGTGGCAGTGGGTAGGGAAAGAAAGAGGAATTAGTATATTTAGAACCAGAAAGAAGTCAAACTTGGGGGTAGCAGTGTTATTAAATGGCCTTCTATGAAATTGTCTCAAGTTTTTTCTTGGATCTGTGTACTAAATTTGACACTTCGTATGTCAGAAAGAGAGAGAGAGAAGAAAAAGGGAAAAATAGAACTGTGCATCTGTGAGAAAGGCTCCAAGTGAAAGTCCCACGCCCAGAAACAGTTTTTATTAATATGAATGTTGATAATAATTATAGTTAACTATTTATTGATTAGTTACTGGGTACTGGGCACTGTTATACAACATCTTACATATATCATGAATCTGCTGAGTAATTACATGAGGAGCAAGCTAATATGTCCAAAGTGCTACAACTAGTTAAGTGGTAAGAAAAATGTAATAATAAAGACCTTAACACTTCTGCCACATCAGTAGCAGGTGCCTGATTTCTTAGTGCCTCCTACTACATTAGCAGGATTCATTCTATTGGAACCTGGGAAGTCTGTGATAAAGACCCCAATATCAAAGCCCCACACCTAAGATTTAAGTATTTTTAAATATTTTCATTTAACAAGTGTTCAATTTGTTCACATTTAACAAACAATTCATTTAAATTGAGCTGTTACTCCATGTTACAGATATACTCTAATAGACAGAAGGTGTCCCATCAGAAAAAACAGCTTTTTTTTTTTTTTTTTGAGACAGGGTCTTGCTTTGTTGCCCAGGCTGGAGTGCAGTGGCACAATCACAAATCACCATAATCTCTCAGGCTCAAGCAATTCTCCCAACTCAGCTCCCTAAGTAGCTAGGACAACAGGTATGTGCCACCATGCCCGGCTAATTTTTTAGGAATTTTGTATAGCTGCATAGTATTCCATGGTGTATATGTGCCACATTTTCTTTATCCAGTCTATCATTGATGGGCATTTGGGTTGGTTCCAAGTCTTTGCTATTGTGAAAAGTGCTGCAATAAATATATGTGTGTAATTGTCTTTATAATAGAAGGATTTAAAATCCTTGGGTATATACCCAGTAATGGGATTGCTGGGTCAAATAGTATTTCTAGTTCTAGATCCTTGAGGAATCACCACACTGTCTTCCACAATGGTTGAACTAATTTATACTCCTGCTGACAGTGTAAAAGCTTTCCTGTTTCTCCACATCCTCTCCAGCATCTGTTGTCTCTTGACTTTTTGATTGGAAACCACCATTCTCAGCAAACTAACACAAGAATAGAAAACCAAACACCACATGTTCTCATAAGGGGGAGTTGAACAATGAGAACACATATGTGGACACAGGTACAAGAACATGACACACTGTGTCTGTCAGGGAATGGGAGGCTAGGGGAGGGATTGCATTAGGAGAAATGCCTAATGTAGATGACCAGGTGACGGATGCAGCAAACCACCGTGGCATGTGTATATCTATGTAACAAACCTGCACATTCTGCACATGTACCCCAGAATTTAAAGTATATTAAAAAAAAAAGTTTTTGTAGAGACAAGGGTCTTGCTGTGTTGCTCAGACTGGTCTCAAGCTCCTAGACCCAAGCAATCCTCCTTAGCCTCCCAAAGTGCAGAGATTAGATGAGTGAGCCACCGCACCTACATCAGACCAACTTTTTAATTCCAATTTTTACACCCACTGGTCAGAAGCCGTAAGATGTTTTTCCTACTTGGGAGCTTCTTTGAGCCTCTCACACCCTTATTTACCCCTTGATTAAATCGTAGGGTGTGTGTGGAATACTATGCAGCCATAAAGAAGAATGAGATCATGTCCTTTGCAGAAACATGGAAAGAGTTGGAAACCATTATTATCAGCAAATTAACGAGAGAATAGAAAACCAAACACTTCATGTTCTCATTTATAAGTAGGAGCTGAATGATGAGAACACATGGACATATTGGAGGGGACAACACACACTGGGGACTATTGGGGAGGTGTTGGAGAAGGGAGAGCATCAGGAAGAATAGCTAATGGATGCAGGGCTTAATACCAAGGTGATGGGATGATCTGTGCAGCAAAACACCATGGCACACATTTACCTATGTAACAGACCTTCACATTCTGCACATATACCCCTGAACTTCAAAGTTCAAGAAAAACAATTGTAGGGTGTGACAGATTATCTGTGTTGGTCCTCCCCTCCCCATTTATAACTGTAACCTGAGTTGGGTTTTACCTATTTGCCTAAGAGCAGGGCTAGGAAAAAAAGAGAAACAAGGTTATAATAAGAGGAGGAGGGATCTGGCATTTAACAGCAAGCATGTGCTACAAAGCAACTAGGAAAACAAAACAGACAATTTTCGAGCACCTGCTAGCTTCCAGAACACATTACTATATTCAATTCTCGCAAAAACCCATGAGGTCTATATGAATGCCCTGTTTTATTTTACCACCCAATAAACTTAAGTATGGAAAGTTCTAATGGTTTGGCCAAAGATACATCGCTTACAGATGCTAACGCCAGAATTTAAAACAGGTCATACTGACTCCAAAATCCTTTCTGCTTTTGTTTTGTCTTTCTGTCATCCTGTGGGTGTCACCTTTAAAATATTTTCAGAATGTGACCACTTTAAGTTAGCCCCTCTGCTACCCACCCTGATCTGAGCCACCATCATTTCTTGTCTGAACTATTCCCACAACCCCATAACTGCTCTCTCAGCTACTACCCTTGCCTGTCTGCAGTCTCACGTCAACATGGTAGTCAGAGTGATGCTCCCGATTGCCGTTTAGAACACAGTCCCACAGAGCCTCCCATTTTTCTCAGATTTAAAGCTGAAGTTCCTTATTCTGTCTTGCAAGGCCCTCGTAGGGCATGTGTGATTCAGAACCCCAATGGATTCAGCGACATTGTCTCCTATTGTCTACTGCCTGCCTCACTCACCCTGCTTCGGACGCCTGGCCTCCTTGCTGCTCCTCAAGCATGGAAACTGAGTTCCTGCCTCAGGACTTTGCTCTCGCAGCTCCCTCTTCCTCTCCTTGGAATGCCCTTCCCCCTCACACCCATGTCACTCATTTGCTTGTGTCCTTCAAGCCATTGCTCTCATGTCACTTTGAGAGTAGCCCTGCTTTAAGTAAACACATAAAACCCAACTCAGTGAGGTTGGCTGTGTCCAAGCCATTTAAACTTATAGCTATATAATAGACCTAGGCTAAGGGTGATGTGGTAGGCAGAATGTTAAGTGGCTGCTGTGACCCTCATCCCTGGTGTTAGTCCCATGATTGTGTTATGTTGCATGGCAAAAAAAGCACAAGGGATATCATTCGGGTTGGCCTGATCCAATCATGAAAGCAAAGAGTAACCAGCAAAGAGATATGTCTGCTTGGCAAGACAAGGGCAAGTCAGAAAGAATCAAAGCACAAGAAGTTGACATGCTATTGCCAGGTTTGTAAATAGAGATGCCACATGCAGTGACCTGAGGGTGGCCTGTCAGGGCTGAGAGTGACCCCTGACTGAAAACCAGCAAGAAAATTGGACTTGGTCTCACAACTCTAAAGAAGTCAATTCTGCCAAAAGCCTCAAAGGTTCTTCCCCAGAGCCTTTAGATCAGAGGCCAGCCTGCCAGTGCTTGGTTTGTCCTCTAAGACCCTAAGCAGAAAGTCCAGCCAAGCCCCTTGGACTTCTGACCCACAGACCTGTGAGATAATAAAATGGTATTACCTTAAGCAGCTAAATTTGTGATAATTTGTTATATAGTGATTAAAATCTAATAGAGATGTCAAATATAGTTTCTCATGGCATATTTGATCATTCTGGAGTGCCTACCCATAGAGCTGTGCTGAGAACGACTCTGACTGCATGCAAGCTCTGTGATGGGTCAACCATGTCTGGAGCAACTTCGTGTTTGCCATAACACATACATGTCATTGCTGGTCTGGGCTCTTTCTACTGAGCTAGGATTGTGAGGTTAGATGGAGTTAGATTCAGTTGTTAGGCTGGGGTCAGAAACAGATCATAGGATCATCAAAGAAAACCAGTCAGTAATATAAGTATAAATCAGGGCATGAAATTTTGCTTGTTTTGATCACTGCTTTTACATCAGTGCCTAGAACAGTTACTGGCATATAGTAGGTACAATAGAAGTTCTTGATTTGAAGACCTGGATAACAAGGGATTGGAGTTAGAAGATGACCTAGTAGTTAACTGAGTGTGCCTTTGTACTAGAGGGCCCTGAAATCAAGTTTTATTTCAACCATGTAACAGTTTCCTCATCTCAGAGACAAGCGTGGTTTCTTTGCAGTGTGGTTGTAAGAATTAATTAAGGTACCATACATGAGATGCCAAGTCCAGTTTCTGGCATGTGGTCAGCATTCACCCAGTGGTAGCTGTTTTAAGGTTCTTAGCTGCAAGCAACAGTACAGTCACAAAGTCAGACTGATTTAAGCAGGAGGATAATTATTCAAAGGATATTGTGAAGCTCACTGAATCTCTAGGAAGGCTGGGGAACCAGGCTCTGAGTGAAGACCAGTTAAAAAAAAAATCACTCGACTGAGTCAGACAGCCAGAATCATGCCCAAGAATGGGTCCACATGGATGCAGCTCCACTATGCAATGGTGGAGGCTTCAGCTCACATACCTTGGTGTGCTGTCCTGGACTCTACCCTGTTGGTTCTGGAAGCCCACGTGATGGTCAGTTGAAAGACCCACAGCATCACCCCCATCCCTGACCTCTTTACCATTAGGCCCAGACTCTAGACTGCATATTCACACAGTTGTTCATGCCCATGCCCCAGGTACCAAAGAAGTTGGCAAAAAGCAGATCTTGCAGGATTGTTACATAGGTATATACATGCCATGGTAGTTTGCTGCCTCCATCACCCTGTCATCTACATTAGATATTTCTTCTAATGTTATCCCTCCCCAATCTCCCCACATCCTGCTATCCCTCTCCAGTCCCCCACCCCCCAACTGACCCCGGTGTGTAATGTTCCCCTCCCTGTGTCCATGTGTTCTCATTGTTCAACACCTACTTATGAGTGAGAACATATGGTGTTTGATTTTCTGTTCTTGTGTCAGTTTGCTGAGAATGATGGTTTCCAGATTCATCCATGTCCCTGCAAAGGACATGAATTCATCCTTTTTTTATGGCTGCGTAGTATTCCATGGTGTATATGTGCCACATTTTCTTTATCTAGTCTATCCTTGATGGGCATTTGGATTAGTTCCAACTCTTTGCTACTGTAAACAGTGTCACAGTGAACATATGTGTGCATGTGTCTTTATAATAGAACAATTTATAATCCTTTGGGTGTATACCAGTAATGGGATTCCTGGGTCAAATGATATTTCTATGTCTAAATACTTCAGGAATTGCTACACTGTCTTCCACAATGGTTGCACTAATTTACACTCTCACTAAGGGCGTAAAAGCATTCCTATTTCTCCACATCCTCTCCAGCATCTGTTGTCTCCAGATTTTTTAATGATCACCATTCTAACTGGTGTGAGATGGTATCTCAATGTGATTTTGATTTGCATTTCTCTAATGACCAGTGATGATAAACATTTTTTATGTGTTTGTTGGCCTCATAAATGTCTGGTTTTGAAAAGTACCTGTTCATATCCTTTGCCCACTTTTTGATGGCTTTTTCTTTTTCCTGTAAATTTGTTCCCCCCCCCCATTTATTTTATTGCATTTTAGATTTTGGGGTACATGCGAAGAACATGCAAGATTGTTGCATAGGTACACATGTGGCAGCATGATTTGCTGCCTTCCTCCCCATCACCTACATCTGGCATCTCTCCCCTTGCTATCTCTCCCCAGCTCCCCACCCCCCACCGTCCCTCCCCTATTTCCCCCCAACTGACCCCAGTGTGTAGTGCTCCCCTCCCTGTGTCCATGTGTTCTCATTGTTCAACACCCGCCTATGAGTGAGAACATGCTGTGTTTGATCTTCTGCTCTTCTGTCAGTTTGCTGAGAATGATGGTTTCCAGGTTCATCCATGTCCCTACAAAGGACACAAACTCATCATTTTTGATGGCTGCATAATATTTCATGGTGTATATGTGCCACATTTTCCCTGTCCAGTCACCTGGAACCAACCCAAATGCCCATTTCCTGTAAATTTGTTTTAGTTCTTTGTAGATTCTGGGTATTAGCCCTTTGTCAGATTGGTAGCTTACAAAACTTTTTTCCCATTCTGTTGGTTGCCAGTTAGCTCTAATGATCATTTCTTTTGCTGTGCAGAAGTTCTTAAGTTTAATTAGATCCCTTTGTCCATTTTCACTTTTGTTGCCATTGCTTTTGGTGTTTTAGTTATGAAGTTCTTTCCTATGCCTATGCCCTTAATGATATTGCTTAAGTTTTCTTCTAGGGTTTTTATGGTGCATCTTATGTTTAAATCTTTAATCCATCTGGATTTAATTTTTCTATAACGTGTAAGGAAGGGGTCCAGTTTCAGCTTTCTGCTTATGGCTAGCCAGTTTTCCCAACACCATTCATTAAACAGGGAATCCTTTCCACATTGCTTGTTTTTGTCAGGTTTGTCAAAGATCAGATGGTTGTAGAAGTGTGGTGTTACTTCCAAGGCCTCTTTTTTGTTCCATTGGTCGATATCTCTGTTTTGATACCAGTTCCATGCTGTTTTGATTATAGTAGCCTTGTAGTATACTTTGAAGTCAGGTAGCATGATGCCTCCAGCTTTGTTCCTTTTGCTTAGGATTGTCTTGGCTATGAAGTCTCTTTTTTTGTTCCATATGAAATTTAAGGTGTTTTTTTTCCAGTTCTGTGAAGAAGGTCACTGATAGCATGATGGGGATAGCATTGAATCTTTAAGTTACTTTGGGCCATATGGCCGTTTTTGTGATATTCGTTCTTCCTAACCATGAGCATGGAATGTTTTTCCAGCTGTTTGTGTCCTCTCTTATTTCCTTGAGCAGTGGTTTGTAGTTCTCCTTGAAGAGGTCCTTCACATCCTTTGTTATTTGTATTCCTAGGTATTTTATTCTCTTTGTAGCAATTGTGAATGGGAGTTTTCTCATGATATGGCTCCTTGTTTGTCTGTTATTGGTGTATAGGAATGCTTGTGATTTTTCCACATTGATTTTGTATCCTGAGACTTTGCCAAAGTTGCTTATCAGTTTAAGGAGATTTGGGGCTGAGACAATGAGGTCTTCTAAATATACAATCATGTCATCTGCAAATAGAGACAATTTGGCTTCCTCTTTTCCTTATTGAATACATTTTATTTCTTTTTCTTGCCTCATTGCTCTGGCTAGAACTTCCAATGCTATGTTGAATAGGAATGGTAAGAGAGGGCATCCTGGTCTAGTGCCAGTTTTCAAAGGGATTGCTTCCAGTTTTTGCCTCTTCAGTATTGGCTGTGGGTTTGTCATAAATAGCTTTTATTATTTTGAGATACATTCCATTGATACCTAGTTTATTGAGAGTTTTTACCATAAGGGGTGTTGAATTTGTTGAAGGCCTTCTCTGCAACTATTTAGATAATCATGTGGTTTTTGTCTTTGGTTCTGTTTATGTGATGGATTACATTTATAGATTTGCATATGTTGAACTAGCCTTGCATCCCCAGGATGAAGCCTACTTAACCGTAATGGTATGCTTTTTGATGTGCTATTGCCTTCGGTTTGGCAGTATTTTATTGAAGATTTTTGCATTGATGTTCATCATGGGTGTTGGCCTAAAATTATCTTTTTTTGTTGAATCTCTGCTGGGTTTTGGTATCAGGATGATGTTGGTTTCATACAATGAGTTAAGATGGATTCCCTCTTTTTGTATTGTTTGGAATAGTTTCAGAAGGAATGGTACCAACAACTCTTTGTATGTTTGGTAGAATTCAGTTGTGAACCCATCTGGACCTGGACTTTTTTTGGTTGATAGGCTATTAATTGCTACGTCGACTCCAGACCTTGTTATTGGTCTATTCAGAGATTCAACTTCTTCCTGGTTTAGTCTTGGGAGGTGTAAGTGTCCAGGAATTTATCCATTTCTTCTAGATTTACTGGTTTATGTGCTTGGAGTTGTTTGTAGTAATCTCTGATAGTAGTTTGTATTTCTGGGGAATCACTGGTGATATCCCTTTTATCATTTTTATGGCAGCTATTCGATTCTTCTCTCTTTTCTTTTTTGTTAGTCTGGCTAGTGGTCTATCTATTTTGCTGATCTTTTCAAAAAACAAGCTCCTGGATTTGTTGATTTTTTGAAGGGCTTTTTGTGTCTCTATCTCTTTTAGTTCTGCTTTGGTCTTAGTTATTTCTTCTAATCTGGTCGCTTTTGAATTTATTTGATCTTGCTCCTCTAGTTCTTTTAATTGTGATGATAGGGTGTCAGTTTTAGATCTTTCCTCACTTCTTATGTGGGCATTTAGTGCTATAAATTTCCCTTTAGACACTGTTTTAAATGTGTCCCAGAGATTCTGGTATGTTGTGTCTTTGTTCTCATTGGTTTTGAAGAGCATCTTTATTTCTGCCTTCATTTCATTATTTATCCAGTAGTCATTTAGAAGCAGGTTGCTCAGTTTCCATGTAGTTGTGTAGTTTTGAGTGAATTTCTTAATCCTGAGTTCTAATTTGATTGCACTGTGGTCTGAAAGACTGGTTGTTATGATTTCCATTCTTTTGCACTTGCTGAGGAGTGATTTACTTTCAAATATGTAGTCAATCTTAGAGTAAGTGTGATGTGGTGCTGAGAAGAATGTATATTCTATTGATTTGGGGTGGAGAGATCTGTAGATATCTGTTAGGTTCTGAGTTCAAGTCCTGGATATCCTTGTTAATTTTCTGTCTTATTGATCTGTCTAATATTGACAGTGGAGTGTTAAAGTCTCCCACTATTATTGTGTGGGAATATAAGTCTCTTTGTAGGTCATTAAGAACTTGCTTTATGTATCTGGGTGCTCCTGCACTGGGTTCATATATATTTAGGATAGTTAGCTCTTCTTGTTGCATTGATCCTTTTACCATTTTGTAGTGCCCTTCTTTGTCTCTTTTGATCTTTGTTGGTTTATATTCTGTTTTATCAGAGACTAGAATTGCAACCCTGCTATTTTCTTTTCTCTCCATTTGCTTGGTAAATCTTCCTCCATCTATTTATTTTGAGTCTATGTGTGTCTTTGCACCTGAGTTGGATCTCCTGAATACAGCACGCTTGATTGATTTGACTATTGAAACTTGACTTTTTATCCAATTTGCCAGTCTGTGTCCTTTGATTCGGGCATTTAGTCTGTTTTCATTTAAGGTTAATATTGTTATGTGTGAATTTAATGCTCTATTTTGATATTAGCTGGTTGTTTTGCCCGTTAGTTGACACAGTTTCTTAATTGTGTCAATGGTTTTTACCATTTGGTAAATTTTTGCAGTGGCTGGTATTGGTTGGTCCTTTCCATGTTTAATGCTTCCTTCAGGAGTTTTTGTAAGGCAGGCCTGGTGGTAATGAAATCTCTTAGCAAATGCTTGTCTATAAAGGACGTTATTTCTCCTTCACTTACAAAGCTTAGTTTGGTTGGATATGAAATTCTGGGTTGCAAGTTCTTTTCTTTAAGCATGTTGAATGTTGGCCTCCACTCTCTTTTGGCTTGTAGTGTTTCTGCCGAGAGATCCGCTGTGAGTCTGATGGGCTTCCCTTTGTGGATAACTCGACCTTTCTCTCTGGCTGCCCTTAGCATTTTTTCTTTCATTTCAGCCCTGTTGAATATGATGATTATGTGCCTTGGGTTTGCTCTTCTTAATGAATATCTTTGTGGTGTTCTGTGTATTTCCTGGACATGAATATTGGCGTACCTTGCTAGGTTGGGGGAATTTTCCTGGATAATATCCTGAAGAGTATTTTCCATCTTGGATTCATTCTCCCTATCACATTCAGGTTCACTGATCAAAGGTAGTTTAGGTCTTTTCACATAATCCCATATTTCTTGGAGGCTTTGTTCATTTCTTTTCACTCTTTTTTCTCTAATCTTGCCTTCTCATTTTATTTCATTGATTTGATCTGCAGCCTCTGATATCCTTTCTTCTGTTGGATTGATTTGGCTATTGAAACTTGTGTATACTTTGTGAAGTTCTCATGTTGTTTCAGCTCCATCAAGTCATTTATGTTCTTCTCTAGGCTGATTATTCTAGTTAGTATTTCATCTAACCTTTTTTCAAGGTTCTTAGTTTCTTTGCATTGGGTTAGAACATGTTCCTTTAGCTCAGAGAAGTTTGTTGTTACCAACCTTCTGAAGCCTGCTTCTGTCAATTTGTCAAACTCATTCTCCATCCAGTTTTGTTTCCTTGCTGGTGAGGAGTTGTAATCCCCTTGGAGGAGGAGAGATGTTCTGGTTTTTGGTGATTTCATCTTTCGCACTGGTTTCTTCCCGTCTCAGCGGATTTATCTACCTTTTGTCTTTGAAGTTGGTGACTTTTTCATAGGATCTCTGAGTGGATGTCCTTTCTGTTGATGTTGAAGTTATTTCTTTCTTGTTTTTAGTTTTCCTTCTAACAGGCCCCTCTGCGGCAGGACTGCTGGAGGTCTGCTCCAGATGCTGCTGACCTGGGCATCACCTGCGGGGGCTGCAGAACAGCAAGGATTGCTGCCTATTCCTTCCTCTGGTAGCTTCATCCCAGAAGGGTACCTACCAGATGTCAGCCAGAGCTCTCCTGTATGAGGTATCTCTTTGTATATATGGGGGTCAGGAAGCCACCTGAGGAGGCAGTCTGTCCCTTATCAGCACTCAAGTGCTGTGCTAGGAGCTCTGTTGCTCCCTTCAGAGCTGCTGGGCAGGGACGTTTAAGTCTGCTGCAGCAGAACTCGCAACCACCCCTTTTCCTAGGTACTCTGTCCTGGGAAGGGGGGGGCTTTATTTATAAGTTCCTGGTGGGCTGCTGCCTTTTTTCAAAGATGCCCTGCCCAGCAAGGAGGGAGTCTAGTGACAGTCTGCCTCCAGAGGCATTGCTGATCTGCTGTGGTCTCCACCCAGCTGCTCTGTAAACTTCCTTGTGCTTTTGTTTGCACAGCTAAGGTTAGAACTGCCTCGGTAATGGAGGACTGCCCTGGTAATGGTGGTCTGCCCTGGTAATGGCGAACTGCCCCGATAATGATGGATTGCTCTGGTAATGGTGACCTGTCTCAGTCATGCCAGACTTCCTTGTTAATGGCGGACGCCCTTCCCCACACCAAGCTTGACAGTCCCGGGTCAAGCTCAAACTATTGTGCTGGCTGCGAAAATCCCACACCAGTGGCATTCAGTTTACTGGTCTCTATGGGAGTGGGACCCACTGAGCTAGATGACCTGGTTCCCCGCCTTCAGCCCCCTTTCTCTCAGGCGTATGGTCAGCTCTGTCTCACAGGTGCTCCAGGTGCAAGCCAAAATGGCTGCCCGAATTTGTGCCAGAAACATGCAGTGCCAGCTGAATCGGCCACCCAGATTTGAGCTGGAAACCTGTGGTGCCTTGGGCCCAGCAGAAATCTCTTGGTCTGTGGGCTGCAAAGCCTGCAGGAGAAGCACAGCATCCAAACTGGAGCACCAGAGTGGTTGGAAAAGTCTTCAGTGGCCTCCGTTGGGTGGGGGGGGGGTCCTCTGGCCTGTTGCACTTGCTGGGTGAGGCAGCACCCCAGCCTGCCTTAGTTTCCCCTCCTTGGGCTACACCCACTGCCCAACCAGTTCCATTGAGATGAACCTCATACCTCAGTTGGAAATGCAGAGATCACTCACCTTCTGCATCGCTCTTGCTGGGAACTGTACTCTAGAGCTGTTCCTATTTGGTCATCTTGGCAGAAGTTCCCCAATTATTCCCATTTTATAAATCAGGAAACTGAGGCTTACAGAGCAGCTTGCAGTTGATAGAACCTGAACTCAAATCAAAGCATGCC
Source organism: Sapajus apella (assembly GCF_009761245.1). NCBI lineage: Eukaryota > Metazoa > Chordata > Mammalia > Primates > Cebidae > Sapajus > Sapajus apella. The sequence goes on along the minus strand of NW_022436963.1, from coordinate 15,577,231 downwards.
TAATGCCAAAGCTTGTGTTCTTAACCACTAATTTTTATAAAATGGATAGACTGTGAGCAGTTAAATCATTAAACATGATAAATGTCAATGTTAGATACAAGTTCAGCATAAATACTATAGGACATCCACAGAAGCCCTTTTTGATTTGAGATGGGAATCCTGCAGTTTTTGGATCTTCAGGTCTTTCCTCAAGGTTTTGCTTGCAGGTGAAGTTTCTTTAAAATAGTAGTAGCAGTGTGAGAGAACGTGTAGTTATTTTTCTGTAATCAAGATAATGAACTGAGTTGCCAATATTTATTTCCATCAGCACAATGATTATATATAATTAAAACTAAAGCATCATCAGTAAAGGTCAGATAACAAAAACTGTAAAAAAGAAAAGATGAATTATCTTTTCACAGAAGAGACTTGATACAGGCCCACTAAATAGAAATGCTGTATCTCTATTCCTTCTGATGCCAGTCCTTAATATTGCTCTACTGTTTCCTCTCCCGTTGCACTTCCTTTGTCACATATTGTCTACTTCATTATTTACTGCCATCCCTTCCTTTTAAAATATGAGCTTTCTCAGGGCAGAGGCCTTTGACTCATTGCACAATAGATCTCAAATGCCAAGAAAATCATGCTACATAATAGGTACGCCATAAATATTTGTGAATGACTTGATGAATGTAATAAACAGTAGGAGTAGAATAAGATGAGAGGAAAATCTCTATTCAGTGGCATATATTTGCATGATTGTTTCTGTTATCTATTCTTGTCAAACAAACCTCCTCAAAATGTAATAACTTAGAACTACAACTGACCCAGTGCTTACCATCAGAAATCGAGGCAAATGTCAGCTCCATTTGCTGTTGATTGGGGCAGCTCCACCGTTCTGGAGAATCCAAGGTGGCCTCACTCACGTGACTGGATTCCTGGTGCTGGCTGGTAGCTGAGGTACCTTGGTTTTCCTCCACATGGCGTCTTATCCTGCAAAGGTCTTTCTTTCATATGGCCTCTCTCTCCAGCCAGCTAGGCTGGGCTTAGTTAATGGTGTCTGGTTCCCAGGATGCAAGTAGCAGTTCAAAGCCCTTTTAAGACGTTAACTCCCACATCCCAGAATGTCACTTTCAACCTAGTCTGTGGGTCAAAGCCAGTCCCAGAGCCAACCCAGATCTGAGGGCCGGGGAGATGGACTCTGCCTCTTAGTGAACGGCTCAGCAGCGTCACATTGCAGAAAGTGCCCCAATTCAGGGGAAGGGCCAGAGGGGACTGTTGTTTTTCTTTTTCAGTTTACATTTTTTTTGGCGGGTATAGGGGGACATACATAAAAAATTTACCATTTTACCATTTTTTGTTTGTTTGTTTGATATAGGGTCTCGCTCTATCACCCAGGTTGAAGTGCAGTGGCATGATCGCAGCTCACTGCAGCTTCAACCTCCCAGGCTCAGGTGATCCTCCAATCTCAGCCTCCCAAATAGCTGGGAAAAGAGGCAAGCACCACAATGCCCAGCTAATTTTAAAAATTATTTGTAGAGATGGAGTCTCCCTTGTTTCCCAGGCTGTTCTCAAACTCCAGGCCTCAAGGGATCCTCTTTCATCAGTCTCTGATATGGCTTGGCTGTGTCCCCACCCAAAATCTCATCTTGAATTGTAATAATCCCCATGCATCAAGGACAAGACCTGGTGGAGATAACTGAATCATAGGGGTGGGTTCCCTCATGCTGTTCTTGTGATAATGAGTGAGTTCTCACAAGATCTGACTATTTTATAAGGGGCTTCTCCCTTTGCTCAATACTCATTCTCTCTCCTGCTGGTCCGTTTCCTGAGGCCTCCTCAGCCATGAGGAACTGTGAGTCAATTAAACCTCTTTGCTTTATAAATTACCCAGTCTTGGGTATTTCTTTATAACAGTGTGAGAACAGGCTAATACAGCCTTTCAAAGTGATGGGATTACTAATATGTGTGAGCCACCACAGCTGGCCTAACAATTTGGTGGCATTAAGTGTATTTACATCATTGTACAACCATCGCCATCCATCTGCAGACCTCTTTTCTTCTTCTGAAACTGAAACTCAATCCTTATTGAACAATGTCTCTCCATTCTCCTCTCCCCTACACCTAGTCCCTAGCAACCATCATTCTACCTTCTGTCTCTATGAATTTGACTGCTATCAGTAAAACCTATCTAGGCACCTTACATTTTGTGTATCCATTCGTCTGCCTGTGTACTCTTGGACAAGTTTGTCCTTTGGCTACCATGAATAATGCTGCTATGAATGAGGGTATTCAAGTATCTCTTCATTCGAATGTTCCTGCTTTCAATTCTATTGAGTATATACCTGGAAGTGGAATTGCTGGATTACATGGTAATTCTATGTTTATTATTTTAAGGAACTACCATACTGTTTTCCACAGCAGTTGCACCATTTTATAGAGAGGGGGCTCTTTTTAACAATCCTCAATATTACAATATAGCTCTGTTTACCACTTTTATGGGAATTTTTTTCTGCTGAAACATATTCTAATGCACATTTTTTTCTTTCTTTTAAAAGATTTCTTCCTTTCTGTTTCCATATGCATTTATTGTCCTAGAGAATTTAATTTGTGTCAGGTTTTTCAAGATTGCTAGGGAAACTCCTCCCTATAGTGCACAGAAAGTCAATTCCAAGTTCAGCTAAATGGCATTGGTCAATAACCCAAGGTCTCTGCTCTGTGCCTCACTTAGATTCTGCTGCTCACACAGATTTCTAGGCTAGGGTGGCATCATTTTCCCTGAAAAGCTTTGGAGCATTGCTCCAGAAGACGACTTTGAAATACCTTCAACTTCTCAGCATTTTGCCAGCCCTCTATGACTAATCTGAAAATGAATCTTTTGAGAAAAAGAGGGGGGAAAAATGCAAAAAGCCAACCTCCCAAGACAAACAATGAGAAATTACTAAAAATAATAGATGCTTTATTGTTTCTCTTTCTAAAGGCCATATTTTTGGCTGGCTTTAGCTATTATTTATTCCCATGGGGCACATTTCATTTTCTCTGAAAGATTGTATAGTAAGGGGAAACAGCTTATAATTTGGGCTACAACTTGTATGTGAAATTTCCGTATCTTATTTGGTGCTTTTCTCTAGTGTTGTCTAAGAATAGATTTTTCTTTCACAGGCATTGTTTGAAGCAGGTAATGCCCCTCCCAAACAAGCATGCCCCTCCTACTATAAAGAGGTACAATATGGCTCATTTCTGTGTGTGTGTGTGTGTGTGTGTGTGTGTGTGTGTGTGTGTGCGCGCGTGTGTGAATAATGGATTACTGGCCTTACCACTCACTTTTACAGTACTGTTCTGTACCCTACACCATAACAGGAATAGTTATATTCTTCATGTCTCTATAGTCTCCAATATTGAAAGGAGATCTTTAAAGGTGGGTATATTGTGATTTCTCCAGGCCTTTTTGAACTAAGGACATACGTCCATTTTCCTCTGGATCTTTCATTCAAACCCTAATTTTAAAAATATTTAATATATAAAAGTAAGAAACTCATTGCTTGTTAACATACATATTTTCCAAAGCCAAAAAAAAAAAAAGTGTGAACAATGACTTTGTTGTTGTTGTTGTTGTTTGTTTTTTGTTTTGAGATGAAGTCTTGCTCTGTTGCCCAGGCTAGAGTGCAGTAGCACCATCTCGGCTTACTGCAACCTCTGCCTCCCAGGTTCAAGCAATTCTCCTGCCTCAGCCTCCCAAATAGCTGGGATTACAGCCATGCACCACTATACCCAGCTAAGTTTTGTATTTTTGTAGAGATGGGGTGTCACCATGTTGACCATGCTGGTCTCGAACTACTACTAACCTCAAGTGGTCCGCCTGCCCCAGCCTCTCAAAGTGCTGGGATTACAGGCTGTTTAAAATATTGATGTCAGGCTTAATAAAAGATAGGGTAATCATATCTGCTTCTGCATTAAATTTGTTGTGATATAGCAAGTTATTTAGCCTCTACAAAACTCTACTGTACATTTATTGGAGAATGAATGAGAATGACAAATACCATCTTGGTTTTGTCATAAAACTATTTTTTACTTCATGGACTCCCTGGAAGGACTTTGAGGATTCCTGGGGTTCTCCAGACTATACTTTGAAGATCACTGTCTACTCTGTCCTGCTTTTCTAGTAAGAAGGTTATGATCTACTTACAGCAGAGAAGGGAACGGGTATGAGGAGCTATTTCTAAGCCACTAAATGAAATACAGAAATGGCTGGTACAGTCAAATTTCACCTACTGTTTCTAATTTAATTTACCTAATGGGCCCAAGGGATATTTTTATATCCATTTTATAGCTAAGAACAATGAGACTAAAAGGTTAAGACTTGCTCAAAGACACCCAGTAGAGTTAAGATTTGAACCCATGTCTTCTGAATCCACAGTTGCCTGCTCATCCTGCCATTTCCCAGGAAGTAGTTGATGTACTACATCATTATGTAGACCACTATGAAAGTGGGGCCAGTATTAATTGGGACTTTGGGTTGTAAGTGACAGCACTCCAGTGTAAGCTTGTTTAAACCAAAAAAAAAAAAAAAAAAAGGACATTTGCCAGCAAAAGCAAGTGGTTAGGTTCAGGCACAACTAGATCTATGGGCTCAACTAACTAATTCAGAGCTCAGAGTTTCTCTCTTTATCCCTTGAGCTTGACTTCCCTCTCAATTGGCATTATTCTCAGGCAAGATTTGACCCTAGCAATTCTAGGCTTTATCTAACCTTTTTGGGAACCCCTGTGTTTGAGTTTTTTTGTTCTGCTATAACAAAATACCTGAGACTGGGTACTTTATAAAGAACAGAAATTTATTTCTCACAATCTGGGGCTGGGAGTTCAAGATCAAGGTGCCAGCAGGTTTAGTGTCTGGTGAAGGCTACTCTGCTTTCAATATGGGATCATGTTGCTGCATCCTCCAGAGGGGAGTAATGCTGTGTCCTCACATGGTGGGATACAGAAGGACAAGAGAACTGAATGCTGTGGGAAGCTTCATTTAAAAGGGCCTTCATCTGATTCCTGAGAGAGAAGCCTTCCTGACCTAATTATGTCTTAAGCCCCCACCTCTTAATCTTATCACATTGGACAGTAGGTTCCAACATATGAATTTTGGAGACACACCGTAGCAGAATCTGTTTGATTTTGCAAAAAGAAAATCTGTTGTTTTCAAATAGTCCTGGGGAAGACTCTCATTGGGCCACTTAGGCTGCAAGTCTGTCTTGGACCAATTCCTGGGCCAAAGAGGTAGAGGGCTGCAACTGGCCAGGTTTAGGGCCAGGGGCCAGTCCTTGGAGCCTGAGGGAGTAGTAGGATCAAATTTGTCTACTCCTATCTTAGACACAATTACCTCCTTTAAGAGTGGTAGAGGGGGCAGTTCCCAAATGAAAACTGGGATACTCGTCACAGAAAAAATAGGACAGTGGATTTTCAGCAGACAAAACCCCGTAAATGTCCACAGTGGGACCCATTTATTCATGCATGTCCTTTGAGCTTATACCATAAATGGAATTTGTTGACTTTTCTTCTTCTCATTTCTCATTCTACATGGTTATTATAGAATGCTGTGGTTATATCAGAATGTTCTTTGTTCTCCAGCTGTAAAGGAATTTGTAGTATTCTGTTGTTGTTGTTGTTGTTTTGAGATGAAGTTTCACTCTTGTTGCCCAGGGTGGAGTGCAGTGACACTATTTCAGCTCACTGCAACCTCCGCCTCCCAGATTCAAGCAATTCTCCTGCCTCAGCCTCCTGAGTATCTGGGATTATAGGCACCCATCATCACGCCCAGCTAATTTTCTGTAATTTTTTAGTAGAGACGGGGTTTCATCATGTTGACCAGGGTGGTCTTGAACTCCTGACCTCAGGTGATCCACCTGCCTTGGCTTTCCAAAATGCTGGGATTACAGGCATGGGTCACCACACCTGGCCTATAGTATTCTTTTGAAGACAAATCAGACATGCACACAAAATGCTCTAAAAATAAGTACCAAGCAATGGATTAGAATATGGAAATGAAATCATAGCAGAGGTTAAATGTCTGTGAGCCAAGGGATTGTGTAGAGCATCACAAGACAAAAATTAGGGACAGAGAAGTATCTTTGATGTGTAAATTACATGGTAACAGATACACTTTGGTCTATCCTTTGCAAAATCGCATTCTGAAGTCTTTTTCACTCTTTCTGGGAGATAATGTGTTGAAGTTGATAGGATATGAGTTGGCAGTCAGAAACTCAACAAAACTGATCACTTCCTCCTTCCCACATCACCCGGTGCTGTTGTTGACTTTCTAGACAGAGTTTTCAGGTCCAAAGAGAACCCGAGAAGCATGCCATCCCTATTATTTCTCTTTTTCTGCCCTCACACATGAGTATGTACCTTTCTCAGGAACTGGTGTACAGGTAACTCTTCAGACATTGCCCCTTGGTGAATGGGAAAAGAGAATAACTTGTTGTGGTAGTGTTTGTTTTCACTGGAAAGAGGTATAATCCAGAAGACTGTATGGTTGATTGTGGCTGGAATCAGAGAACCCAGCAATGCTTACACTGACAAACTGCCACAGGCTCGAATTTGTGACTAGATGCAGGTAAATTACAAGAAAAGCAGTATTAAAAGAAGACTCTTATTAAACCAAGATGCTATTTAACAATGTAGTATTTCTTTTTAAAGGGCATTTTAAAAATACTTCAAGCATTTCATATGTTATGACCTGCTGGGATGCATTTGCTTTAAGGAGGAAAGAAAAAATATATATCTTATTGAAAACTGTTCAGCTGTTAACGTAACTTCAGGAATTCAGATATCATTACATTTACTTCAAGAGTCAGAAACAGCTCATTCTGAATCAGTGTGTACCTTTCTCAGCAACTGGTGTCCAGGTAAGGATTCAGACAATAGTCTTTAGTTAAAGATTTTGCTTTGAAATTTTCAGGGGTTGTTTCCTCCAAAGCTCCCTTTTCCAACCCAAACATGCACAGATCAAAATTTCTTGCTTAACAATTGTAATACTCGCTCCAGTGCAAACAACAGAGGAAATTGGCATTTCTACAACCAGTTGGAAGCTTTTATCTCCAGGTTTTTGGGTCTGGTGCTTAACAACTATGCTACGTGCATTGGCCTGAGCTCCACTTTCACTCTGAGTCCTGAATGAGGTCAGCAAAAAGAACTGACTTGGACTTTTCATTCACAACTTGCCTCCTAATGGCACGTAGTAGGAGCTTTTCCCCCTCAGCTTCTATCACCCACTGCCTGCCACTTCACCACCACCAATTTTGATAGAGTAAAAGTATCCATACTGTAGCTGGTAGAACTCCCCTGATAAAATGGAGACCCATTTTCTTCATTGTTTAGAAAGTACTTTTAGTGATAGAGTGAGACTTGGTCTCAAAAAAAGTACTTTTAATATCATGTTAGACAGCTTGGGCTGCCATCAGAAAATACTGCAGAATTGGTGACTTAAACAACAGAGATTTATTTTTTCACAGCTCTGAAGGCCAGAAGTCCAAGATCAAGGGGCCAGCAACATTGGTTTCTAGTGAGGGCTTTCTTCATCATTTGTAGACAGCCAGTGTCTTGCTGGGTCCTCACAGGGTCTCTCCTCTGGCCATGCACATACACAGAAAGGAATCTTGATTGTCTCCTTTTTTCATAAAGACAGTAGTCCTATTGGTGGGATTAAGGCCCCACCCCTGTGACCTCACTTAACCTTTACTACCTTCTTATAGGCCCTATCTCCAAATACAGTTACATTAGGGATGAGGGCTTTAACATATGAAATTGGAGGCAACACAGCCATAACAATTATTAGATATATTTTTTGTTTCAATAAGGCTAAGATAAAAGTCTTTTCTGTGTTTCCAATATATGTGGCGTTCTTGTCTACCACGATCTCTGCTAGGAGAACTCAGCAAGCATGCTGTGGGTGGAAAAAGGATACAGTAAACTATTTCAGCTGGTGAGAATGACATGCAAGATTAAAAACACACAAAAAATGGAATATCATCTCTTCTTGTTTTCTTTCTCTGTAAATGTAGCCTGTCCTATTTGTAACTGCTTGTTTATTTCACAGCCCTCTTCTGATAGATGCTTATTATTAAAGTAGATCGGGCCCTGAAGTGGTAATAGCAGAGGCGATTTCCCAGGGTGAGGAGGTTTGCTTAGTGTGGAAATTAGCCTTGTGTTCAGCAATCTAGTCCTTATCCAGAAGCTGGGGAGCAAAGGCCACCAGCATTATTTTACCATTGAGTTAAGTATGTCAAGGCATTTTCCTAGGTAATTAGTTGGCTTTGGCTTCTAATTCTGTATATTCCTGTGTACACCTACTTGTTTATGCATTTCTGATAGAATGGTGTGAGGGATCTGCTGGAAGTTATCTTCTGTGGCTCTAGAATTTGGGCCAGGACCCAAAGTAGGAACAGAAAGCACAAGTATCCTATTCTAAGTTTGGAAGTTGGGGCCATCCAGGACTTACCACATTGTGCTATTTCAGGAGAATGGGCCCTGCCATCCTCACCCCCAACCCAAGTTGATATTAGAACCAAACAGGGGAAAAAGAAAGGTAGTCTTTTTAGAGAGAAGAGTGTTTATCAAAAGCTCTTATCTCTCTTACCCTCCTATAAGAGAAGTGAGTGCGATGCCCACTTGCTGTGAGCTAAGCAAAGCCAGTCTGACCCCATCCCTCTTAGATTCTTTTGGAAGCCACTGAAGAAGTTAGAGCTGGTGAGTGTTTGCTGTTCTTCTCTAACCTTGCTCCAATTTTAATGAAAGCAGGCCTCGGACCAAATTCTCCCACACATACAGACATTTACTAAATGAATATTCATTAGCAGAGCGGGCTCAAAACAGCTCAGAAGCCCGCTCTGCAAGCCTGATGCCATCCCAGCTCACTGTCCCGTAGAGTAGTGATGCTCATCCCTGGCTGCATGCTGGAATTGTCAGGGGAGCTTTAAAAAGACACCAACACCGATACCGGTCCCACTTTGAGAGATTTCCACATCACCTGTCTGGGTGAGGTCTGGCTGTTCACCTAAAAGCTCTGCATGCCATGCTCATATTCAGCCAAGGTTGAGAACTCGTATTTTAGAGGCTGCAACCACACCCTGTAGGAAGAGTTCATTTAAGGCCAACCCAGCAACATCACAGTCCTGTATTCAGGAGTCTTCAGTCAGAAAACCTCCTAAACCAACTGGTTTTACCTGGACATAGTGTTGGGAATTAAGTCATGGGTGTCATCATAAAGGGTACAAGGTACTGGTTCATAGAGATTCTTATTTCCAGTTCATGCAAGGGCAAGGGCAAGAGGTGTCTCCAGACTGTTTGAGCTGCTTCACATATACTAAATACCTTGCAATTCACCAGACAGACCCTATCTCTAACATCTATCATGCTAATTAAGAAGTCAGTTTCACCAATAAAAGCCTTGATGCTAATTAACAACAGCTGGTCATCGATGAAGCTAGGCTAAGAGAAGTATGCATATGGTAGCTGTCCCTGGATTGTAGCCCTTTCCAGTGGGGTGGTAACTGACCTTGCCTGGTCTGTGTATTCTTGGTAATATGTTAGCTGACAACCTCTAAAATCAAGGCTAACCTAACTGGCATATACATGATATCATAATTATTATACAGATTTTTTTTAAGTAAATTACAGTCATAACACTGCATCTTCCCAAAGCCAAAGGAAGAGTGTTGTTTGTAAAGAGAGTTTTTGGTAAAGTCTGAACATGTCCCAACTGTCAATCATTCCTCTCCACCCCCAGCCAAGTCAGGGCCTGAGGATTTCAACCTGAAGGAAGCATTGCAAAAACATGTGGCAAAATGGTAGATGATAGCTGAGCAGTGGAAGGCCAGGCACAAAGGGCCAGGGTGCCTTCTGGTTCTGGAGAGTATAGACATTGTCCCCCTCTGCCTACAGGCACTGGAGTTGGAAAACAGAGTGAGTAGATGAGATGGAGACTGGAGACTTGTTCGGGAATGCTACATAGGGCAGAATGCACATGCATTAGAGGAACGGCCCATGACCACCAGGTGGGCGTCAGCCAGGAGATGTGGCTGACATCTCTGAAGAGGACCGACAGTGACTGAGGCAGCTGGGTGCCATCTATTTACACCAAATGCACAGAAAAGAACCATGTTAGCTATCCCTGTTTTAAGTGTAATTCAAATGTGGGTTAGCTTTTTCTATAATAATACGGCCTAACAATTCACTCCTAAGTGGCCTGTAATGATGATCCTTTCTTCTTTTTCATGTCAGCCTCTCTAGGATGGATTGGCCGAGGGGCTCTGTCTTAAGGTGTGAGTTGAGCTACCCTTGTTCACAATGTAGGTTGGCCTCTGATCTGCCCCTATGTGTTTAATCTGGTACCCAAGCTGCAAGGGTAGCAACTACCTAGGGACATTTTTCCTCATAGCAGGGAATGAAGTGCGGGAGAGCAAGCTGCACTCCTGATGCGTGCTCTAAGACTCGGCTTCTATCAGGGCTACTAACATCCTATTAGCCAAATGAGTCACATGGTCAAGCCCAACATCAGTGAGGTAGAGAGTAATCTTCCTAAGGAGGTATCTTAGAGAGAATGAACTTTTTTTTTTTTTTTTTTTTTTTTTTAGTCAGAGTCTCGCTCTGTCACCCAGGCTAGAGCATAGTGGTGTGATTTTGGCTCACTGCAAACTCTGCCTCCTGAGTTCAAGTGATTCTCAGTCCTCAGCCTCCTGAGTAGCTGGAATTATAGGTACCCACCACCACACCCAGCTAATTTTTGTATTTTTAGTAAAGACAGGGTTTCACTATGTTGGCCAAGCTGATCTTGAACCCCTGGTCTCAAGTGATCTGACCACCTTGGCCTCCCAAACTGCTGGGATTACAGGCATGAGCTACCGTGCCTGGCCAAGAACGTATATGCTTGATCAATCATCTAATCTGCCACAGGGGCCAAAAAAGAGGCACATCTCATCATTTTCCTTGTCTCTAATATCAGAGCAGGAAGCAGGAATTTCAGGGATATGCATGAAGGAAGACCAGAGTCTACTCTAAGCTTTTGGGCCATCCATAATGGTGGGGTGAGGGAAGTAATGTTGATCAAAGTGCAAAAAGAAGTTTTACAAAGACCAGGGCTTAGCTCTGGAAAACCAGAATTAGCCACTTCCAATAACTGGAAGTTAGTAAAAAATAATAGACTTGAATTAAGATGTTTGTTGAGACAGCCATTCACCCAATAGGAGAGGGTAGTTTGACACAGCACAGTTGAATACTGAGATTTGTGACAATTATGTCATTTCATGTTTGTGCCTCCATGTACCTAAGACCCCTTGGTAATCTGTTATATCTGCTTGCTTTGATATCATTGAGGGAAATGCTTTAGTAGATCTTTTGTCTGGTAGCTAGTTGTAAGTACATTTCACATGAGTTGTACCTAGGGAAATTCACTGAGTTGGCAGAACAAAAAGGAAGAAAACTCTATGAAGTCTTGCCCTTACACTACTGTAAGAAGTAGCTTCTCCTCTTTGTGTGCGTATGTGTGTGTGTGTGCGCGTATGTGTGTGTGTGTGCGTGTGTGTGTGTGTGTGTGTGTGTGAGAGAGAGAGAGAGAGAGAGAGAGATTCTAGTTGCCAATCTGTTCTTAATAGATAATCCTGCCTTATCATTGAGTAATATTTCTCAAAGTATGTTTCACAGGCCCCCAGTTTCGAATTATGTTGTAAAGGGCTCCTGGGAGAGAAGATTCTATGGTCAAATGAATTTGGGAAAGAAATATAACAGTTATCCTCACTGCAGATCTTTTCAGAGCCTTTAACATGCTAATGTTCACTGTAGATATCTGAAAAGGGAACAAGTGTATACTGATTTTTAAAGTATACTTTTTACTAGAAATTTTTTTCAAGGAATACCAAATCTGCAGATGATAAGGCAGCAAATGCTGCCCTAGGGAATATATTGGATAAATTATATCAGATTATTTTGGGTTTTGGGCCAAAGTGCTAAATAAGTTCATGGGGTATTTTTTTTATTTCTACTGAAGACTTCTTTTTAATAAGATCTGTTTCAAACAGATCACCTCCATTAAAATCTACACCACCTTGGGAGCCTGGGAATAAAATCAGTTTTCAACAGGAGAATCTGCCAGTGTTAGGATCTGGGAGAAAATGTTGAAAGAAATAAAATCAATGAAACAATTAACACATGTCATGATTGATTTTTCTCATTTCCAGGCTAAAGAATCATAGTTTTTTTTTACTGTGTAGCTAAGTTTTGTTTCAGACTAACCATCTCCTTTGAGAAATTTAATGGAATTGTTTGATTCTTGGCTCTATTAACACAGTCTTCCTCTCTTCTCGGCTGCAACTCCATTGCCAATCCCTCAGTGACATTTCTGGGCATATTCATTTTCTCTCACTCCATTTTTCTTTGCCTGCAGCCTCAATCAATCAACAGCCCTGGAAAAGTCCTGCCATCTGTTTTATGCTATTGATCTTGTGTTGCCATGTTTTCTAAGGGAAGACTCTCAGCCATGTGGACAACATTCCTACACATATGTGGTTTCCTATTTTAGCTGGTCCTCCCTTCTACTTGTCAGCTTTGCCATGCTGAGTCTTCAAACGCATCCTTCTTTCCCACTCACTCCTTCCTTCAGCATAAAAAATTAGAAGTACTCATGGGTGATATCCTCAGCTTCCTTTTCTTCCAATTCTAGACATGCTTGCCTCTTCATTTACCCCCCTTTGCTCCCCTTTTGCTTCTTTCTCATAAGGTCCGAGAAAGCCTGAAAACAAACCCCCATAATAAAAAAAAATAGCTAATTGATTTAATATCCACAACTCCTTAAAGTAGGTACTATCATTATGTCCATTTTACAGATGAAGAAACTGAGTCACATACAGTTAACCACACAATGATTAAATAATTTACAAAGTTCACACAGCTGGGATTTAATCCAGTAGTCTGGCTGCAGAATCCAGGCAATCTGTTTTTTCCCCACATTTCTACCAGATTTTTTTGAAAACAGTTTTGTTGAGCTATGATTCACATGTCATAAAATTCTCCCTTTTAAAATGTACAATTTAGTGGATATTCACAGAGTTGTGCAACCAACAACAGTATCTAATTCCAAAATATTTTCATCACCTCAGAAGAAAATTTGTGTCTAATAACAGTCATTCTTCCATTGTCCCATGCCTCCAGCCCCTGATAACCACTAACCCACTTCCTGTATCTGTATTTGCCTATTCTTGGTATTTCATATAATGGAATGATATGTGTCTCTTTGTGACTGACTTCTTTTTCTTAGCATAATGTTTTCAAGGATCATCTGTGTTGTAGCAGTTATCAGTATTTCATCTCTTTTTATTGCTGAATAATATACTCTTGTATGGATATATAATATTTTGTTTATCACCTGATGGACATTAGGATTGCTTTTACTTTTGGCTACTATGAAGATGCTGCTGTTAATATCATGTCCAAGTTTTTGTGTATATGTATGTTTTCATTTTTCTTGAGTATGCTTAGGAAGGAAATTGCTGGGTCACATGGTAACTACAGATTTAACATTTTGAGGAACTGTCAAATGGTTTCCAAAGCAGTTGTACCATTTTAAATTCCACCAAGAATGTCTGAGGGTTCAAATTTTTTCACATCCTCAACAACTCTTGTCTTTTCATTATCGCATGCTAGTATGTGTGAAGTGGTATCTCATGGTTTTTGTTTATGCTTCTGTAATGACTAATGATGTTGTGCATCTTTTCATATGTTTATTGGCCAATTGTATATCTCATTTGTAGAAATACGCATTAAAATCTTTTGCCATTTTTAATCGGATTATTTTTCTTTTTGTTGTTTAGTTGTAAGAGTTCTTTTCATATTTGAGATACAAGTCCTTTATCAGATACATGATTTATAAATATTTTTCTCTTGTTCTTTGGTTGTCTTTTTACTTTCTTGAAGCACAGAAGTTTTTTCACTTTGATGAAATCCAATTTGTTTATTTTTTCTTTTGTTGTTTATGATTTTAATTTTATATCAAAGAAATTGTTGTCTAATGCCAGGTCATGAAGACTCTCTCCTGTGTTTTCTTCTAAGAGTTTCATAGTTTCAGCTCTTATATTTAGGCCTGTAATTCATTTTGAGTTAACTTTTTTATACATTATAAGGAAAGGATTCAGCTTCATTCTTTTGCATGTGGATTTCAGTACACCTTGTAGGGCATATCTGCTAGCAATAAATTCTCTCAATATTGGTTTATCTGGGGATGTCCTAATTTCTTTGTTCATGAGGATAGTTTTGCCAGATTCTTGGTTGACAGTCTATTCCTTCAGCACTTTAAAAATGACATCCCACTCCTTTCTGGCCTTCATGATATCTGATAAGAAATAAACTCTTCGGCCGGGCGCGGTGGCTCACACCTGTAATCCCAGCACTTTGGGAGGCCGAGGCAGGTGGATCACGAGGTCAAGAGATCGAGGCCATCCTGGCCAACATGGTGAAACCCCGTCTCTACTAAAAATACAAAAAAATTAGCTGGGCGTAGTGGCACATGCCTGTAGTTCCAGCTGCTCAGGAGGCTGAGGCAGGAGAATTGCTTGAACCCGGGAAGCGAAGGTTGCAGTGAGCCAAGGCCGCGCCACTGCACTCCAGCCTGGCATCTGGTGACGGAATGAGACTCTGTCTCAAAAAAAATATATATAAATAAATAAATAAATAAGAAATAAGCTCTTCATATTATAGAGGATCCCTTGCACATGATGAGTCATTTCTTTCTTGCTGCTTTCATGTTTCCACCCTTGTCTTTGTCTTTTGACAGTTTATGTTATGCCTAGAAATAGGTATTTTTAATCCATCCCATTTGGATTTTGTTGAGCTACTTGGATGTGTAGATTAATTAATGTTCCTCATTAAATGTGGGGAGTTCTTGGCCATTACTTCTTCATGTATTTTTTATGCTCCTTTCTTTCTCTCCCCTACTTCTGGGATTCCCATTATATATGTGTTGATATACTCAATAGTGTTCTACATGTCTCTGAGGCTTTGTTCATTTTTCTGTATTTTTTCCTTCTTCTTGTTCCTTAGACTAGATCATCTCAACTGGTCTATCTGCAGCTTGCCAGCTCATATTTGTTCTTCAACCTTCTGATATAATTTTTATTTCTGTTATTATGCTTTTCAACTCAAGGGTTTTAATTTATTTGGATTTTTTTGCTTGTTTTGTTTTTTATACTTTTTATCTTTTCATTTATATTCTCCATCTATTTCACTGTACATGAAAACAATGAGTTCATGAGAACTTTCCTTTAGTTCTTTAGATGTGGTTTTCTTTAGTTCTTTGAACATATTTATAGTAGTTGATTTACAGTCTTTGTCCTGTACATGTGGCCAACAATCATATGAAAAAAGTAAGCCAAATATCACTTATCATTAGAGAAATGCAAAAACCACAATGAGATATCACCTAACACCAGTCAGAGTGTCTATTATTTAAAAGTCAACAAATAATAGATGCTGGCAAGGTTGTGGTGAAAAAGAAACATTTATACATGGTTGGTTAGAGTGTAAATTAGTTTAATCATTGTGGAAGACAGTGTAATGATTCCTCAAAAACCTCTAAAGACAGAAATATCATTTGACCCAGCAATCCCAATACTGGGTATATACTCAACGGAATATAAGTCATTCTATCATAAAGACACACGCATGTGTATGTTCATTGCAGCACTATTCACAATAGTAAGAACATGGAACCAACCTACATGCCAATCAATGATAGAATAGATAAAGAAAATGTGGTACATATATACTATGGAATACTAAGCAATCATTAAAAAGGAATGAGATCATGTCTTTGCAGGGACATGGGTGGAGCTGGGGGCCATTATCCTTAGCAAACTAGCACAGGAACAGAAAAACAAATAACCACATTCCCATTTATCAGTGGAAGCTAAATGATGAGAACACATGGATACATATAAGGGAATGACACATATTGGGACCTACCTGAGGGTAAAGGGTGGGAGGAAGGAGAGGATAAGGAAGAATAACTAACAGGTACTAGGCTTAATACCTGGGTGACAAAATAATCTATATGACAAATCTCCATAACACTAGTTTACTAATGTAACAAATCTATACATGTAGCCCTGAACTTAAACGTTTAAAAAATTAAAGCCTTTGTCTTATAAATCCAACATTTGTGCTTCCTCAAGCACATTTTATGTTGAATGCTTTTTTTCTTAGTGTATTGACCATGCTTTTCTATTTGTTTTCCTGTCTCATTATTTGGAATGAAATCTAGATGTTGGAAAAAATATATTACAACCCTGGAAACTATATCTACTCCCCACCCAAGGATTTGTTGTTGTGCTTTTGTTGTCTGTTTGCTTAGTGACTTACTTGGATGAATTCTATTATGTGTGTATTCTTTGTCATGTATATCCACTGAGGTCTTTGTTTAGTTGCCTTAGAGGTCAGCTAGTAATTGGATAGATATATTCTTAAATACATAAAACAAGTCAGTCAGTCTTCCCTTTGCCAGGGGTGTGTGTGTGTGTGTGCATGCGCACCTCTATGTGTGTGTGTGTATGTGTGTGCATGCTGGTGCACATCTTCAGTATTCAGCTCAAGCAGTTTACAACTCTGCATTGCCTTTCACTTCCTGCTTGTGCAGATCAGCTAGAGGTGACAGATTTGAACCTTAGGTCTTTTGATGGGCATGTGCACAGTCTTTCACATGCTCATGACTTTCTAAGTCCCCAGGAGTATATTGGAACTTTACAAAGCTCTCTGTAGTCATCTCATTCTCTAGACTTCTAAGTTTTTTTTTCTTTTTTAATTTGGCCAGCCTCAGGTTTGCCCCCAAATGGTATTGTTGCCTCAGGTACCTGCAATTTTAAACAACTGCTGCTAATTGTTTTCAGCAAACACCTGGGGATAGATCATTTCCTCCTGAGCTGCTCTGATTCAGGCCAACTGAACTAAGTTCTGTTCATGGGGCATTTCCAGGGAACTGCCAGACTAGTCTAATAGTGACAGTTATTTGGGGATGGGACTCTCTGGGGACTCTCAGCCCATTCTGTTCCCTTGCAGAGGTTGCTAGGCTACTGTTTTTTTTTTTTTTCTTTTCTTTTTCTTTTTTTCTTTTTTTTTTTTTTTTTTTTTACAGCTACCATTCTTGCCAGACTGCTGGTTTTCAGGGCTGTTGCAGAGCTGAGGAGAGGAGGATGAAAATAGTGCAAGTTAAAATGCCACAAAGCTTGCTATTCTTGCTGAGATTCAGCTGTTTTTCTCAAATAAATGATCCTCTGCTTGTTGCAAGCCTTTAATTTTCCAAGTTCTGAAAAAGTTAATTTTGACAATTTTGCCAGTGTTCCTGTTGCTTTTATAGAGGAATGCATTT
Organism: Sapajus apella; assembly: GCF_009761245.1. NCBI lineage: Eukaryota > Metazoa > Chordata > Mammalia > Primates > Cebidae > Sapajus > Sapajus apella. The sequence goes on along the minus strand of NW_022436963.1, from coordinate 15,559,860 downwards.
TGGGAGGTATTCACTCTGCCATTCTGGAATTGCTTCCTCAGGCAATCCAATTTTAAGTTATGAGCACAGATTTTAGTAAATCCTTAATAAGTACTCTGAAGACCTAGTTTTGAATGAAGGCGGAAGGCTATAGGATTGCAAGTAATATGTGTAAAAGAATTAAAGAAGCACTTTAATATTTTCCCTACTGGTTCAAGATCATCAAGAGGACATTTGTAGCCAATATGTGCTTACTACACTTCAAGAAACATTTTTCTGTGAGTTAAATTTTCATGAATGTATAGTGTTCCTTTTGACTGGAAAACTTCTGATTTATTGTTGATGGACATTTAGGGTTTTTTCCCCTCAAGCTTTCACTACTACCAGTAGTGGTCCAGGACTTATTACTGGACACAGTTCTTAGTGTATATAAGTCAACTGGGCAGTTAAATCTGTTGAAGTATACTTACTAGCTCAAAGGTTTATGTTAATAGATAGCATCATGTATTTATTTTTAAATCTTGAGAACTTATATATTTTTTCTCATGCTGGTGTTGGAAGTGTTTTTCTTTATGGTTCATTCTTTGTCCTTCTTTATTTTAAAAGGCCCTAAATATGCACAAAGTATCTGAATAGTTGGGAAACAAGATAAACTAATTTTAAAACTGTGTGTTAATTATGTTTTAAAATATGTTTTTCTGTACCTTCCTGACATCTTTTTAGATGGTGTAACCATAACTTGTAAGCAGTAAGGCCAGCTGCTGATTTGAAAGAAGATAATGAATATGCTATCTCCCCACCACCCTCCAAAGTGTCTAAACTTTTTGGATAGCTTGTAGATTAGCAAACAGAAGTTTTATGTCATTTGACACATCTATACCAGGTATCAACTTGAATGGCTATGGCCTATCTTTGTATTTGAAAGGCTCGTTTTCAACTATTCCTTTTCAATATTTTTCTCTTTCCAGTGAGTTGTAGCCGGATGACTCACCTTTCTGGATTTGTTAGCCAAAGGACTTGGCATCCTAAATTATAGCATACATGCTCCCTAGTTGGGTTAGATCAGAGCGTGATGGAGGTCTTGGTGTACAAGGAGAATCTGAGTGTTTTTAGTGCTTTTGTTAAGAATTGTTTTGAGTTGTGATCTACTTTTTCTCATTACATGAAGGGAGAATAAAAATGACCTCTTGTCAGCAAGCTTACTCCCCATTACCCTTAATGTTTATCTCGCCATCTTTGGATATTTTATTACTTATCTTACCTCCTGAGGAGCAAAACAGTAAAATATGTTTTAGAAGAACTATGTTGAGGTATTAATTGCCTCATTAGGAGAAAGCTAGTTCTTTACACCAGTACCTTCTGGCACCAGGATTTATGAAATAAAAGTGTCCATTTGCTAATTTCCTGTTATGTTACAGGCTAAATTCCATTACAACAAATTCTAACACAGTAGAATCTTTACATGACAACAGGTTTTCCAAATCTCAGCCAAACAATAGTCTGCTTATTGCAGGCAACAAAATCTTATGCCTACATATGCATCAGAAGTTTTTCATAATGGAATTTGACCTGCAGTTATATTTGGAATCAGAAATTATGCTTTGAGAATGGTGATTTTGCACATGAATGCAAGTAGTAAAAGGCCTTGTTTGAGTTTCTCTGAAATATGCTTTCAGTGAACCGGAGCAGCTATATAATAACATGATGAATCCTTGTAAGTATATAGGAGATTAGTAAAAGCCACTCATCAAAATGTGATCAATGGCTCAGTCTCCTATAATAAATGGTAGCTGCCAATCTCTGCCCCTGGCACCTAAGTTGCATTTTGGAAATATCTGTTGAATGAAGAAGAGACTAAAAACAACTTTGATTTGCTTTTCCATAGTTTCTGAATGAAAAAGGGCCACAGAGTGGATTTGACTTTCCAGGAAGCCTGGATTTTAATCAGCAGTGCAAACAAGTCCAATCTTTTATTATTCTACTGGCCAAGGTTCTGATAGTTCCTTAGCACCCTCCACTCCACTCCAGAGGTGCCCAGCTGATGGAACAGTGCTATTGTCATAAACTCAGGAGGTGATTCTATGAAACCTGATCAAGGAACCATTTGCAAAGCTGCTTTCAGACCTATAAGGACCTTCAGGATGGCCTGGGAGTCTGTAGAATGCAAAATTGGATCTCCTCCCATAGGACTTGGAAGAAATCAGTTGTGTCTGCTGTTGTCACCTGTGCTGAGATCAGAATAAAAATGACCCCATTACTTAAGCAATAATGCATAAATAAAAATATTACTACTATTAATAATATTAGCAGTAAATTCTTATATAGCACTTTTTCTGTCCCAAGCACAGAGTGAAGACTTTATACATTTTTATATATCTTATAGACAGGGTTACCATGAAAGTAGGTACTATTTTCCTCACTTTACAAATGGGGAAACTGAGGGACAGGACTAAGTATTTTATCCAAGGTCTCACAGCTATGAAATACCAGAGCTGGAATTAAACCCAAGCAATTTAACTCCAGAATTCATATACTTAGCCATTTTCTTTCAGGGCACCTCATCGGCAAAAACCTCTATATTGTGAGAGGGTGTCTCTCGGGTAAGCTACTGATTATCCATGTGTATTCAATAAATATTAATTGAGTACTCTCCAGGGGGCCAGGCACTAGGCACCGAAATTATAATAGTAAAGAGAAGTTGACAAGGTGACTTCTCTCTTTTATGATAAATTGTTGAGGAAAGCCAGGAAAGAATGAAACTTGGTTCCATGGAGACCTTGAACAAAGGAACCTACGTTAGATCAGGAAGAAGCAACACCCATGCTGAGGTTCATAGGCAGGACAGGGAAATGGAGGGAAAGTGGTGTTCCCCACATGTGGAACAGCATATGCAAAGGCCAAAGGGCGGTGATATGTGGACCTTTCAAGGAACTGTAGCACAAGTAGTGAGAGGAGGAGGCTGCAGACACTGGCAGACCATCGAGGGCTCCGTAGGTCATGTCAAGAAGTCTTATCTGACAAGCAATAGAAGACTATTGAAAAGCCTTAAGCAGGACAGTAGAATGAACAGATTTGGGCCTTGAAAACTTCTCTCTTGTATCTCCACAGAACAGATGAAAGGGGCACCAGGGAGGGCACCAGGAAACCAGTCAGGAGGTTCCTCTGCTAGTCCAGATGAAAGACAAAGTGGCTGGCACTGGAAGAGTGGAATAGAGCTGAGAGCTATTCTGGGGATAAAATATTAAGGAGTACTGTGTGCCATCTCCTTTGTTAGGTGGTAAAGAAACAATGACATAGACAAATATCTTGTCCTCAAAGGTTTTATAACAGTGGTTCCAACCAGGGGCAATTTTGCCTCCTCCATGCTTCCCTGCATCGGGAACATTTGGCAACTGTCTGGAGATACACTTGGTTGTCACAATTAGAGGGTGGTGGGGTAGAGGGAAGGTTTCTGCTGGCTGGTACCTACTGGGTAGAAGCCAGGGAGGCTGCTAAACATCGTGCAAGACAGCACCCTTCAACAAAGCATGTTCTGGCCCCAAAGATTCATAGTGCAGAGGTGGAGGAGCCATAGTTTATCCATTGGATAGGAAGGCAGAGGAGCAGACAGTGCAGTATAGAATAAAGTATGTTGAGGTCAAATGCCTTCTGGGAGCACAAGGCACTTAACCCTGCCTTGGTTGGGGCAGAAGGGGAGACTTTGGAGGCTTCTGCTGTAAGCATAGGTTGAAGGGGGCACTGCAAAACTATTGAACAGTACTTGAGTTCTGTTTAATGCAGATTAAGTTAGGTTCTGGGGTACATAAGTTCAAATCCATGCACTGTCTCCACTAGCTCTGTGACCTTGGATCTCACCGTGCCTTGATTTCTTCCTCTCTATATTGGTTCTCCTTCATAACACATGTAGAAATGTGAGGAGATGAGGGTAGATACTCCTCGTGAAGGCTTGAGCATATGGCTCCTTACACATAGTAATCATTCAATGAATGTCGATGATAAACACCATTTTCCTCACTTGCCTGGTTTACCTCATTTTTATATTCTCCAAATTTCTTCTGAAAAAGCAGAGGACTTGAAACTGCTTGGCTACAGCATCTTCACAAGACCAGTTCTTAAACCTCTTTTGTTGAGTTCCCTGCCAATTGTGAGAAGCCCCTTTCCTGCTCATAACAGGAAAAGTGAAAGAGAAGCAAATAATGCAATTCCTGTTGATTTAATTATTCAGATTTTTCTGTGGGAACATCTAATGGAAAAGTTTACATTTTGCAATGGGATGCATGGCCTTTACTCAGAGTTGAGCAATAAATGTGGTGCCCCCTAATGCAAGACTGGGCTCATCTGTGGAGCAAAATAGTCCAGTTACAGAACAGCTCTCCAGCACATTTAATCATCATGTAGGAATTGGCTCAGAAGTTCTTAAGAATTTGAGGCATCCTGGTCTGTTACTGTGCTAAAGCCAGTTGCATTTATGCAGTTGTGTTTACTGAAAAAACAAGGCCAATTTTTTTTAACTCCCCAAAGATCTTATTGCATTTAAATCTTTTACATTCAATCTCTTCTTACCAAAAGGATTTTTCTTTTCTTTTTAGGGGAAGGGCATGAATTTCCACTGTTCCCTTCAATATTGGGGCCACCATTTAAAAATGATGTTAAGATTGAGACATAATCTTCTGACCTCAATAAAAAAGGCGTGTTGGACGAGGTTGGCAAATGGTATTACGTGAATCTGCTGCTTGCTACCAATGAAAAAGGCATTGTCTGGGTTTCCCTTCCAAGGTGGAGAAGGTATTCAGTTTTCTTCCAGCAAATCAGAAAACATATCCATGTCAGCAGTGTAGCCACTGTACTCTAGATGATGAGTTGGCAAACTGTGGCCCATGGGCCAAATCTGGCCTTCAGCCTATTATTGTAAAAATGATTCTCTGAAAGAACAGCCACTCTTAGTCATTTGCGTATTGTCCATGCCTGCTTCCATGTCAAAGTTGAGTGGTTGCAAGAGACCACATGGCCCACAAAGCCAAACACGCTTTTCCTTTGTGGCTTTACAGAAAAACTTTACCAATCTCTGCTCCAGAAGAGTGCTTCTCAGACTCTAATGTGCCCATAATCACCTGCAGATTCTCATTCAGTATGGCTGAGGATCTGCATTTCTAAAAGCTCCCAGAACCTGATGGTTCCCTGGACCATACTTTGAGTAGCAATGTTCTAGAAATTCATTGGACTGATCAGATAATTTTCTTATAGGAGGCAAATCGGTGGTGGTTGAGAGCATTGGGCTCAAGCCCCATTCCTGTCATTGTGGCAGGTTATCTAATGTCCCTAAGCTTTGGATTGCTGCTCTATAAAACAGGTGCTCTCTACAAAGTGCTTAGCACAGGGCCTGGCCTACAGCATGGATTTAGTACTTGCTGGTAGCTAATATACTGGGGCTACTCTGAGACATGTTATATTACCACATAGAAATCAGCCCCAATCCCTACTGTGGCCTTCACATCAGCCCTTGGAGGCCACCAGGCAGAGTTTTCTATGAGTTTTTGGAGGGCAGTTTTTATTTAAAGGAAAGATTATTTATGGGTGGCTTTATTTTTAAAAATTAACCTTCATTTAATTCTTCCTCAAGTTCAGCGTTCAGTCTTATTATTCTATCATGTTTGTAAGTCTTCAGTATGTGTGTACAAACATTAAGTAATTCTTTATATTTTGAGATGCATTCATAAACACAAAGTAATTGGTTTCTTTTTAAATCATCTGGCTTGGTTCCTTCCTATCCCAAGGAAAACACCTTTTCCTGTCTCTTTTAATAATTCTTATAATTCTCATAATTCAAACTTATAAATGTGGTGAACATTGACCTAAATATCCCAAGACTATATGTAAATTTTATGAGATACCTTTTAGTTTTAAATAAGCCTGTACTCATTACTCAAGTAATTGGAATAACAAGATGTTTTAAGTTGAAATAACAAGAACAACTGGTAATTTGGGTGGGCCAAATTCTTTTAAATGTTAAAATGATGAAAATGGCAAATATTTATAGGTTTCATAATGCAAACAATATAAAGTTTTGCAGTAGGTTTGTTCAAGTGTTCACTAAGGAAATACTTGTCTTCTAAGGATACCTTGTCAGCTGGTTGAGATTGCGTGATGATTTAAAACTTCAGGTGCAGTGCAAACTGGATTCTTATCCTTGATACTGTTGGAATGCTCCATGTCCTATTTATAGTTACTATGTTGTTGACTTCATAAATTAATAAAGTGAGTGGTCATATAAATCCCCTGACTCGTAGATTTAAGTTAGATGTTGTTGATGTCTGGCACACTTCGGGCTGCTCCATATTTCCTGCATGGGGTTTGCATTTCTTTGTCTTGTAAAGTGTCTAAATGCCATGCCAGCTAACTCTAATGATCTTTTAGATTGTTGGAAAATTGCATCTTTTCAAAAACTTTCTCTCTTAGGGCCACGCATTTTCTAGATATTAAAGTGAGAACCTGTTTAACTTTGGATATCTTGACTCACATGTGGTCACAACTTTTAAGATTTTTCTGCCAGTGGGGTTGACCCAGATTGTTAAACTCCTTTGGTATTGACTACTATCATAACAGTTCAATATTATCCATGTGGTGTCTTTATCTATCCTAATTATACAGTGGAAAAGTATTAGAGTTACAGTTGTTTGAAACTGTCTAGATTATGCCATCTAACTCTTTCATTTTAAAGAAGACAAAAGACAGATGTTCACAGTTCAAGGTCAAAGTCAGACAGAAAAGACCTAACATATGCCCACATTTGTATTAGATGCAGTGGTTGAGTCTTGGCTTGGGAGGCTAATATCTTCCACAACCTCCTTTTCTCATCCTAATTTTCTGTGGACAATTGTCATAATTTCTTTTTTTTTTTTTTTGAGAAAATGGGCATTTTTATTTTTTGGTTAGGACTGAGAACCTCTTCTGGCACTTTAAGTATAAGCAGATGCATTGCAGACAATTTAACTCCTGTCAGATAAACTGATTAAGTATTCAAGGGGCAGAATATCATTTGCTGGTTGGCCTTAAAGAAAATGTCAAGATTTTAAATCGAAGAATTTGCATGACTTTTCTCTTTTTATCTGGTATTTCTTTTTTTCCCCCATTTATTTATTTTATTGCATTTTAGGTTTTGGGGTACATGTGAAGAACATGCAAGATCGTTGCATAGGTACACATGTGGCAGTGTGATTTGCTGCCTTCCTCCCCATCATCTACCTCTGGCATCTCTCCCTTTGCTATCTCTCCCCAGCTCCCCACCCCCCACAGTCCCTCCCCTATTTCCCCCCAACTGACTCCAGTGTGTAGTGCTCCCCTCCCTGTGTCCATGTGTTCTCATTGTTCAACTCCCGCCTATGAGTGAGAACATGTGGTGTTTGATCTTCTGCTCTTCTGTCAGTTTGCTGAGAATGATGGTTTCCAGGTTCATCCATGTCCCTACAAAGGACACAAACTCATCGTTTTTGATGGCTGCATAATATTCCATGGTGTATATGTGCCACATATTCCCTGTCCACTCTATCATCGATGGGCATTTGGGTTGGTTCCAGATCTTTGCTATTGTAAACAGTGCTGCAATGAACATTCGTGTGCACGTGTCCTTATAGTAGAACGATTTGTAATCCTTTGGATATATACCCAGTAATGGGATTGCTGGGTCAAATGGAATTTCTATTTCTAGGTCCTTGAAGAATCGCCACACTGTCTTCCACAATGGTTGAACTAATTTACACTCCCACCAACAGTGTAAAAGTGTTCCTATTTCTCCACATCCTCTCCAGCATCTGTTGTCTCCAGATTTTTTAATAATCGCCATTCTAACTGGCGTGAGATGGTATCTCAATGTAGTTTTGATTTGCATTTCTCTGATGACCAGTGATGATGAGCATTTTTTCATATGTTTGTTGGCCTCACGTATGTCTTCTTTTGTAAAGTGTCTGTTCATATCCTTTGCCCACTTTTGAATGGGCTTGTTAGTTTTTTTCTTGTAAATCTGTTTTAGTTCTTTATAAATTCTGGATATCAGCCCTTTGTCAGATGGGTAAACTGCAAAAATTTTTTCCCAATCTGTTGGTTGCCGATTCACTCTAATGATTGTTTCTTTTGCTGTGCAGAAGCTGTGGAGTTTGATTAGGTCCCATTTGTCTATTTTGGCTTTTGTTGCCAATGCTTTTGGTGTTTTGGTCATGAAGTCCTTGCCTACACCTATGTTCTGAATGGTTTTGCCTAGATTTTCTTCTAGGGTTTTTATGGTGTTAGGTCTTATGTTTAAGTCTTTAATTCATCTGGAGTTAATTTTAGTGTAAGGTGTCAGGAAGGGGTCCAGTTTCTGCTTTCTGCACATGGCTAGCCAGTTTTCCCAACACCATTTATTAAACAGGGAATCCTTTCCCCATTGCTTGTTTCTGTCTGGTTTGTCAAAGATCAGATGGTTGTAGATATGTTGTGCTGCCTCCAAGACCTCTGTTCTGTTCCATTGGTCTATATCTCTGTTTTGGTACCAGTACCATGCTGTTTTGATTACTGCAGCCTTGTAGTATAGTTTGAAGTCCAGTAGTGTGATGCCTCCTGCTTTGTTCTTTTTGCTTAGAATTGACTTGGCTATGCGGGCTCTCTTTTGGTTCCACATGAAGTTTAAGGTGGTTTTTTCCAGTTCTGTGAAGGTCATTGGTAGCTTGATGGGGATAGCATTGAATCTGTAAATTACTTTGGGCAGTATGGCCATTTTCACAATATTGATTCTTCCTAACCATGAACATGGAGTGTTTCTCCATCTGTTTGTGTCCTCTCTTATTTCGTTGAGCAGTGGCTTGTAGTTCTCCTTGAAGAGGTCCTTTACTTTCCTTGTTAGTTGTATTCCTAGGTATTTTATTCTCTTTGTGGCAATTGTGAATGGAAGTTAGTTCTTGATTTGGCTCTCTTTAAGCCTGTTATTGGTGTATAGGAATGCATGTGATTTTTGCACATTGATTTTGTATCCTGAGACTTTGCTGAAGTTGCCTATCAGTTTCAGGAGATTTGGGCCTGAGATGATGGGGTCTTCTAGATATACAATCATGTCATCTGCAAATAGAGACAATTTGACTTCCTCCTTTCCTATTTGAATACCCTTTATTTCTTTTTCTTGCCTGATTGCTCTGGCTAGAACTTCTAGTACTACATTGAATAGCAGTGGTGAGAGAGGGCATCCTTGTCTAGTGCCAGATTTCAAGGGGAATCCTTCCAGTTTTTGCCCATTCAGTATGATATTGGCTGTTGGTTTGTCGTAAATAGCTTCATAATTTCTATGAGAGCAATGATGCAAAATAATTATTTAAATTGTTGCCTATATTTTATTATTTGAAAATGTGAGCAGGTCCTAGATTATATTGCCATAATTTGTTTGAAAGATATTTGTGTAAAAGATGGTATTACTCCAGTTTTGGCCTTTTGAAAAATGCCTGGATTGGGTACCTGACTTAGATGTTACCACTGAAAACTACTTTTCTGGAATTGAGTTGAACTTCAGGTACACATTGTAACATTTGTTCAGTTCTGTTATAAAAATTTACTTCACTGATACATAATTTTATAAGTTAAGGCTTTCCAAGGAAATAATACTTTGATTGTATCTTGCCATGATGTTTACCTAAGGAGGGCCCATCTCTGCAGCCAAAAGCGAGCCAAATTTTGTGTGGAATTCACACTTAGTTATCTCTTGCCTAACAGAGCTTTCTCTTGCCTAACAGAGCTTTCCCTGCTGCGTATGGATTTATTCTGTAGCTAAGAGTAAAAGAAAGTTTTTAGCCATTTGTGTTTGGTGGTTCCAGAAGTTAAACCTCTCAATGTTGTTATGGGTAATAAATACAACCCTATTTCCTTGAAAGAATAAAGAAATTAAGCCATTACCTTCTGTTCATGGTTAGGATTAAAACTGCTGTGGTTTGGTCAATCTCTTTATCTTTTTGTGCAACACGTTTATCCACAATTGACAATTTTAAGCAAAGAAAGATTCTTTCAAATCATATAGGTAGAGTTATTTTGCACATCTTGTACATTTGTGTAGAATGCCAAGACATTTGATTTTCTCCCTTTCTCAGGAATCCATCTACCTTGCATTTGAATTGCATTTGAATTTTGTTCTACCCTACCTCAGTTCTCGTTTGGGCCTCAGTGTTGTTCTTGTTGTTACTGAAGCCCTTGAGAATAAAATGATCCTTTAAAATTTTCCTTAAGGCTCTAGATATAATCATTACTGCTCAGAGTATCTGAATGTTCTCTAGTTCTGGGAGCTTTAAAAAACAATTGAAGCACAGCTGAAAAAAAAATAAATAAAGAGGGATGATTTAGTAAATGTTAAAAAGAGGTCAACCTTTTCATTTTGACTTGAGTTTCAAATTCAAGTTCCCAAGTTAGCATTTGGTACTTAAAAACACAACGGTGATAATTAGGATCTGACTCTAGTTCTTAGAGTCTAGACTAGGAATGACTTTCTTATTAGCTAGAGTCTCTCAGAATCCTCTCTGATCTACTTGCTCCTGTCTATCTTCTGTGCTGTGTCATCAATGCCACCTTTTACTATTATAGGTAATAATAGTAAATCTGTATTTTTCTGAGTAAGTTCCCATTCTGAGTATACTTTCCTAAGAACAGTGTCAGGGAGGGAAGTCTTTCCTGTACCTTCTGAGGTTCCAATAATTGAGTTTATAAAATAAACTGTTTATAAAATAAAATAAACTGACAATAGACAGATTAACAAAAATAAAGATATGCATGTGAGTGAGGGCACCACGTGACAGAAAAGTGAAGATCCCAAACCCAGTGATATTTGGAAGCTTATATACCCTTTCCTTAGGGGAGAGGATCAGAGGAGGTGGGCAACTTAGGAAAGTAAGTGATACTTGGGAAAGATGAAAGGGTCTTCCAAAGCAGAGACTGTGACAAAAATCTGTCTGGGTATGGTGTCACCTGCAGGTGTCTTCTCCTGTAAGCCAATGTTCCCTGGTTGGTGAGATTCCCTGGGAGGGGATTCATGACAGTTGACTCCTTTTTGCAGTATCTGTCTTCAGACAACTAAGAGGACCACAGAGCAAGTCCCTTCATATTCACTTTGTCCCAAGTGCCCTCAGCTTGAAATCATCAGCATACCAAAGTGACATATTTACAGTAGTATCTTCTGAACTCCTTCAGCAGTAACTGTTTCCTAGCTTAGTTTAATCCACCAATTTCATCTCTGTTCATTCAGTTGAGTACCTTCTATGTTCCAGGTGCTGTGCTGGATCTAGGGTTGGTGTGATGGATAAGTGTGGGCCCCACTATCCTGTGGTTTTATATTCTAGAAGGGAAGACCAGCATGGAACAGATAACCATGGGATTGTTTAGCCATAGCCGTGATGAACAAATACTATATTGTGCTTAGTACAATGACATTCTCTTACAAATTGTATGGTTCAGAATTGTCGGTAGTCATTGAAGAGGAACTTCTGAGATCCACTTAGGTCCATTTAGGCTTCTCTGCATTGTTTGCTAATGAGTTTTTAGACCAGTTTCCTAAATGTTTTTCACTTAGGCCAATGTTCAGTCCTGGAAAGTTTTAGAAGTTAAGATTTAAACACTATCAGCCAACAAACACAAGTACTGTGAGTTATCCTAATATTCCCTCCCTCTGTTTGTGTCAATCTGTCTATTGTCAGTTTATTTTATTTTATAAACAGTTTATTTTATAAACTCAATTATTGGAACTTCAGAAGGTACAGGAAAGACTTCCCTCCCTGACACTGTTCTTAGGAAAGTATACTCAGAATGGGAACTTAGAAAAATACAGATTTACTATTATACCTATAATAGTAAAAGGTGGCATTGATGACACAGCACAGAAGATAGACAGGAGCAAGTAGATCAGAGAGGATTCTGAGAGACTCTAGCTAATAAGAAAGTTCTCCCTATTTATTCTTATTAGTGTCACAAAATTAATATGTCTGTGTGTGGCACAATCATGTGTATATATTAATATGCATGTGCCCTAAACTCCATTTTTTTTGGGGGGGGGGGTGGGGCTCAGGTTTAAGCATTTATTTCTTGTCAATGATTTCTTTTTGAAAAAAAAACTTCACTCTATCTCATACCACTGACTCTATGAAAATGCTGTTTCGGTCTAACAATTCAGCAGTGACAGGTAAAGATAGATTCAAGCCCTAAAAAGGCTCATAAATATGTCCCCAGTAAAGAAAACTAATGATGAATAAGATATATGGTTGCAGGCACAAACAGAAGAAACCGATCTGATTTTCTTTTTTACAAGCCCTAATTCCGGTCCTACCACTGTAATAATAGATCTTGCTCATGATAGGAAATGACAGACACGTCAGGCATCAGAAGCATAAGAGAATAAGTGATTTCTGGTATACTTTTCATCAATTGATACTAAAAATTTTATCAGTCCATTTCACTTTGTCTGTTAATATGCGGATGGCAGGAATGTCTCTTGAGGGTGTCTGGCAATTGTAGAAGCCAGAACCACGAAGCAGAGCATTTCTATCTTGTCCAAATGAAGAGACATCATTCAAATGCAAAAATAGCCAAGTGCCAGTGCACAGATTAATATTCAACGATGAAAAGATGTGCACTCTGTCTGCCAGTGCCCACTCACACATTTGCTGACAAACACATCCTCTCCAGGTGGAGTCCCTCCCCCACCTCTGGCCAAGACTCATGTTTGAGAAGTGTTTCCAGATGCATTCAGTTGCTGATATCTTAAAGAACGAGGGTGGGCTCTTAGGATCTGTCTGTGCAACCTCATTGTCCACACAGGTGCTTCCATAAATGCCATTATCTCTTTAATGGGGTATCCTGAAATGCCACCTTGGAGCAGTTCCGGCATTTGCCAAGCCAAGTGAATTTGGCAAGAGAGAGCTGTGCTGTTTCCGTACAAGACTATGGGTGCATTCTTAGTATAAATTAATGGTGCCAATGCCTGCCAGGTGAGCAGACTACTTGTGGAAGAATTTTTGGGTGGTTTAGTGGATTGTTAACACTTTCAAAATGCTAGAACCTGAGTTACAAATGCAGATACCTAAGAGGGAAGAAGGCATATGGAGCAAAGTCAGTAGAGGCAAGAGCTCCTATGAAAGTAGAAGCAACTGTAGAAACCAAAGATCACAGGATGACTCCTCTGTTTCTGGCTTACTACCATCTTGTGGAAATTTAGGGCCCAGTTTGTCTGATCTTGAATTTCTCAAAAGAAGCTGGAAATTCTGTTTTTCACATAAAATCTCTTAATTTAAAAAAGTTGGTGACTAATAGAGATGTTATGGAACACTGCTTGGGCCAAACACAACACATCTGTTGGCTAATGGGCTGTTTTGTGCTACAGCCTGGCTGCTCCAAGTGTGGTCCTCAGCCTCAGCATCACCTGATGCTAGTTGAAAATACAGAATCTCAGGTCTCACCCAGGACCTACTGGGTCAGAATCTGCATTTTAATGAGATCCCAGGGAGTTCCTATGCACATTAAAATTTGAGAATTACTGCACTGGAGGTCTTATGGAGGTACTCGCTCGCTCAATATAAGAAGCAGCTTTTTTTTTTTCATCATTGGCTAGAAATATTTTTAATGGAATTCCATTTTAAAGTCCAAAGAGAACTTCAGGCTTAAAATATTAGCTTAGATGTACCTTATCTGGGGAGACCTCCCTAAAACTAGTTTATATGTTCTTCCTCTGTGACTTTGTTCCACCATGCTCTTAGTCATATTCATCTGTTGACTTGAAGACCCTATGAAGGCAAAGCCATGTCTTATTATTTTATTATTTCCAGTACTGTCAGAGTGCCTGGCACATAGGAGTGTTCAATGAATGAATTAATTCTGAGAAATTCCATACTTGGAATTATTAAACATTTCATGTTAACTTGAAGAGTCTAATTGGACTTGTTAGAAGGAAAATTCCTTCTGTAGCTCCACTGCAGCCGTACCATCTTCTTATCTTCTTGTGCATTCCTTTAGGGTATATCTTCTGTTCCACTGCCTGTCCCCCTCAGTCTTACATTCCTAGGGCTTGTCCCATGTCCTGGCATATAGTAGATGCTCAGTAAGATACATTTGATATTGAATGGATGAACTAGTAAAAGCAAAGAGCTCAGTGGTGGCTCCTCTGTTAAATTAGTGCCTCTCTCATCATGATCCTTTAATTATCTATTCAAGTTAGAGACTCGTGGCTTAATCATGGACTTAGTGAAAAAAAAAACCCTATTATATATATTATATATATGTACATATATTCTAACAGAGTGCTCACTAGCTCTACCCTGAATTCTAATGGGGCTCTAGTGCCCTTAAAGATGGAGCATGTATTCCATTATGGAAAGACTAGGATGCATCACTTTCATGTTTATCTTATTCAAATAGAAGGGTCAGGAGGCCTCTCTTTCTTAGTCTACACAGATACTTAGGAAATCTGAATTGAATCTTCACCATCGCCCTGATCACATTCTTTATCCATAGACTGTTAAAATAGCATATTATTTAAGAAGAAGGAAAATGGAGCAAAGCAGACACAAAGATAACGTTTCCTATGTTACTGTTGACTTTTTATATATTCCCTAGAAAGGTTATTATATGATTTGGCCATGTCCCCACCCAAATCTCATCTTGAGTTGTAACTCCCATAATTCCCACATGTTGTGGGAGGGACCAGGTGAGAGAGAAGTGAATCATTGGGACAGTTTCCTCCATACTGTTCTCGTGATAGTAAATAAGTCTCATGAGATCTGATGGTTTTATAAGTGTTTTCCCCTTTTGCTTGGCTCTCATTCTCTTTTGCCTGCTGCCATGTAAAATGTGCCTTTTGCCTTCTGCCATGATTGTGAGGCCTCCCCAGCCACATGGAACTGTGAATCCATTAAACCTCTTTTTCTTTATAAATTACCCAGTCTCAATTATGTCTTTATCAGCAGTATAAAAAACAGACTAATACAGGCTATTTGTCACTGAGGTAAAACCTTTTGATCCAAATAAAAATAAGTTGGATTTTTAAAAAATTACAATGGGATATTTTGGGATGCTATCATTTGATAGAAGTTGACATCTCATAGTTATTATCTAAATGCAGTATATATTGATACTCTTGTCTTCTAAGCAAATTTATTCCATTCAGCTACACTTTCTTGTCCTGAAGTGGGATAGTCTCCCATTTTTGTATTTGTGCATGTGCTGGGTTTTCTGTTGTTGTTTGTGATTTCAATGACTTGTTTTGGACCTCCTGTGATGCCTTCTAGCATGGCCATTCTGAGAATCAGACTTCAGTTTTGAAAAGCATATTAATGACTTTCAGTTAAGAATTCTATTTTACACCACATAGAGCAGAAAACTGGCTTTTTGTTTGTGTTGTGAAAGCTAACCTTTCTGTTGATTGTATAAAGTAAAAGAATAATTGTTACTTTTGAGAATTAAAATACAGTTAATATAGATACTTGATTATAATGAACTAAGGCTTTTATAAAATTTCTTTGAATGACAAGATTGTTAAATAAGCTCTTGAGTTTGTAGCCAACTGTTTTTTTTCTGATTTTCAATGTTAAAGAACAGTAACTTCATAGGCCTTTAATAAGTGTTTGCATAATTAGAGGAAAAGTATAAAAAGATATACATTAAAATATTAAGTTTGTTACATTAGCAAGGTGAAGTTGAAGGGGAAGAGAAGGAGAGGGAAACACTATTACTTTATATATTTTTAGACCTTGAATTTAAAAAGCTTGTGTTGTTTTGTGATTTAATTGACTGAAATAAAATGTATAAAGAATTCAGGAAGTGTATGACCTAAAAAACTTAATAAAGTCCAATTGAACCTTACTCACTTCATGTTTTTGAAGTTAATTCTGAAAGTCACATGTATCAGTGAGAAATCTTTTAATGAAATTTGGTGTGTGGATGGGTGGGTACACTTTTGGTCTGTGTTCAAGGTCCAAAATGTATTCCTGTGAGATTTCCTTAGAGCACAACAGGATTTTGTGGTCTTGATTATTGACTTAACTGTTGACATTAAGCAATGCTTTTTATAACTATTGTATAAAATAAATATTTCTATAGGATAAAAATGAATATGTTAAGAGTCAGTGTTGTGTAGTTTAGGAGTCAGACTGACTGGGTTTAAATTCTGGCTCTGTCACATTCTAATTGTATATGACCTTGATCAAAGTACCAGATCTGTGTGCTTCAGTTCCTTCATCTGTGAAATAGGTAATAGTACTGCCCCCAAAGATTTGTTGTAGAGAGGTGAATTACTTTGTTTATAGCCTTTGAGGAATACCTTATATGACATAAATACTGTTATGAGTTAGCTTATGCTGAATAATGAAACATCTCATCTCAACATTTAGTAGCTTTAAAAAGCATACATCTATTATTTCTCATGATTTGGTTGGCTGGGCAGTTCTTCTCATCTGGGCTGCCTTGGCTGGGGCCAGATAGTCCAGCATGGCTTTGCTTACATGATTAATATAATGGCAGGTAGGCTAATAGCAACTGGGCTTATTCCCATGTCTGTGGTCATAGGGTTCTCAATAGCAGCAAAAGAGCAAAACTGAAATGCACAATTACTTCTGAAGCCTCTGCTTCTTCACATTTGCAAATATTCCATTGGTCTAAGCAAGTTACATAGCCAAGTCCAGATTCCTTATGGAAGGGAACTATTCAAGAGTGCACATACAGGTGGGGGACTTAGACAATTTTTGCAGATAATCTAGTTCAAACACTATGGAAGCATTAGCTGCTATTATTATTATGACTATTACTATTATTATCATCTTTCCAAACATAAAGCTACTGAAATTAACTGCTCTTGACTAAGTCTTTAGTCATTAGTGTTTGCTGCTTCCACATATTATGGGAGCCTCAAAAATTAATACTTGCAACAAGAGAGTTTTTAAGAGGAGCTTATTCTGCAGGGCTGAAATTATTATTTTTGTTACAAACTGTAGCTGTCCCTACTGGTCTCCCTGGGAGCATTTTGCAGGTTATAAAATACAGCGATTACTATGGTAATAATATTGCAAATATAAAATGGCTTTGACCTACTTGTTAAAATGCAGTGTGTATTAAAATAAAGACTGTGAGCTTAAAGCTAAATGAACTCAGAATAAAAACAGAATAGCAAGTCCAATGTGCTGGGGATAGCTTCAAAGGAAAGGAAGGCATTTGATAAAGAGGATGCATTTTCCCTCATCCTCTTGATTTTCCCCTTGGTGTGATAACTTCTGAAAAATGACACCAGTCTCAGAGAGTGTTTCTGCTCCCAGCCTGTCTCGAAGGCAGAATTTTTTTTTAAATAATAAGAGCTATCATTTGCAGAGCTATTTACTGTGAAGCAGGCAGTGAGCTGGGTGTTTCTACACACTCAGTTCTTCATCACGACATGTCCCTGAAGCAGAAATTATTTTTCTGCTTTTATAAATGAGGAAACTGAGGCACAGAGAGAATAAATGACTTGCCCCAAACATGGGAATTCTTTTTTTTTTTTTTTTTTTGAGATGGAGTTTGGCTCTTGTTACCCAGGCTGGAGAGCAGTGGCGTGATCTCGGCTCACCGCAACCTCTGCCTCCTGGGTTCAGGCAATTTTCCTGCCTCACCCTCCTGAGTAGCTGGGATTACAGGCACGTGCCACCATGTCCAGCTAATGTTTTTGTATTTTTAGTGGAGACGGGGTTTTACCATGTTGACCAGGATGGTCTCGATCTCTTGACCTCATGATCCACCCGCCTCAGCCTCCCAAAATGCTGGGATTACAGGCGTGAGACACTGCGCCCGGCTGGGAATCCTTTCTCTCAAAGGCTTAGATCACTGAGGACCCATGAATCAGAATTGTGAGACCAAAAATAAGTTGGCCACAATTACATGAGTTGATTCAATTTCCAAGAGACTCTATTTTGGGGACATTTTCATTGCTTTTCTCAATTGAATTATTCATTTATTCAACAGATATTCATTATATGCCTACTGTTTGCTAGACAGCATGCTAATTGCCTTGTTAGTCCACAGACAGGGTCCCTGAAGGGCTTTCTGTGGTCAAAGAAGGTTTCCCACATGTGCAAGGTGGGACTTGGCATATAAGAAGACATTTCTCAAGGGTAAGAACTTATCTGTGTTTCAGGAAGCAGTCATAGTAACAGCAAGAACCCAGAGGACCTGCAAACAGCTCAGTTTAGCAAGAGTGTGGAGATCAGGATCTGCAGGACAATTTTGATAAAGTTGGCATCGTAAGCAAGAGTTGGGTTTTTTTATTCGAGAGCACAAGGGAGCCACAGAAGAGTTTGAGTGGGGAATGACATGATGAGATGGGTCATATAGCAATATCACTGCAGCCACAGTATATAAAATAGGATTGAGATGGGGGTGAAGGGAGGAGAGGCAAGATCTCTGGCAGGGAGTCCAGTTAGTAAAACCGATGCAGCAGTGTTGGAGAGAGATGATGGTGCCTGGAGCAGGACATGGCATCAAGAATAGAGAAGGGCAATAGAGAAGCGAAGAGCATTGAGGATACATGGAAGCTGCTTGGATGCGGAGGGAATGAGAAGAGTTGAGGATGACATCTGGTGTCTGACATGGGAGCCTCGGTAGATGGTTCCCCTGATGAAGAGAACTTTGAGGGAAAGAAGATGATATATCAGTTGTGGACAAGTTGACTTTGCACCTGTGGGGCTTCCAAGCACATATACCCAGAAGGTAATTAGGACACATGAGTCTGGACCTTAGGAGAGATTTCTGGGCTGGAGATGAAATTTGAGCTCAGTAACACTCTCTTCTCTAGCACCTGTTTGTCTTCCCCGTCATCTCTGTCTCCTCATTGAGATTCATTTACCCTTAGTATTTATCTTATTTGCTTATTATTTTTCTACACCACAATAGAATTTAAGTTCCATGCAAACAAGGAATGTGTCTGTTTGGTTCACAGCCACATCCTCAACACTTAGAACAGTGCCTTCCTGGCACTTAAATCAGCAGACAGAATCTGATAGATGCCACTGCAGAGAAGGAGCCAAAATTAGCTTGCCCTTGGAGAGTGGAGGCTCTGAGAAGATACAGGCCCACGGCAGAAACTTCTTCGAAAAGGAAGGACAAAGAAAGAGGAGCCATCAAAGAAAACTGAGAATAAGTCTCCTATCTTTGCTCTGAGAGAATCTTCAGAGCAAATGGGGAGTTTGAATGCCAAAATATTTAGAGCTTTCAGGGACCCAAAACAGAGTAGCTCTTGGGGACCTAAAGATTTCTAAAATCAGTGGGCAGGACAGAGTTAAGTATATACATATTCTTCAGGGTTTTTGTTCTTTTTTCTTTCTCTTTTCCCCTCCTGCATTTAAAGAAATTTTCAGCCAACTGCAAGTGTGGCTTTAGAGCACAGGAAAGAGGGATGACTATTACCACATTTTAATTCAGCAGTAGGCAAATGGAGTTCATCTTGCAGGCCCATTGGGATCAATTTATAAGGGTTTTATTTATTTATTTAGGGACAGGGTCTTACTCCATTGCCCCAGCTGAAGTGCAGTGGCGCAGTCCTGGTTCACTGCAGCCTCGACCACTTGGACTCAAGAGATCCTCCCACCCCAGCCACTCAAGTAGCTGGGATCACAGACACATGTACACCACCACACCTGGCTAATTTATTGTATTTTTTGTCGACATGGGTTCTCCCTGTGTTGCCCAGGCTGGTCTCAAACTCCTGTGCCCAAGCAATCTGCCTGCCTCCAGACTCCCAAAATGCTGGGATTGCAGACTTGAGCCACTGCACCTCGTTCCAAATAAGGGCTTCCTTTACAGGAGAGTTGTGTCAAGAAACATTCTGAGGCTGATTCCAGGCACAGCTGGAAACAGTTCTCTGATCATGTAGTGGTATTTGTTGTGGAAGCTGGACCTGGGTGGTGTCATAACCTTTGCCATCCTCATCAAGAAAATGAGTTACTATGAGTAACAATTTTCCAGAAACATGTATACTCTATCTCTTACAGTGTATGTTTACCAGATATGACTTCTGCCTTCCCAAGACTCTGGTACTCTGCTTGGTAACTTGTGGACCTCTGTTTGGTTTCATTGGCATAACTCATTAGGGAGTTAAACTAGGCCAGACTGAAGGTTGACTTTTTATAGCCTGATAATTTTTATGCCACCCCAGGAAAGCTGTGACTCCATAGCTTTCAATTTTGTTCAGGCTTTCAATTTTGTCCATAATTATTTATTCTTTAGAATAGATAATTCTGAGAAATAACCCCACACCTTGCAATTATCAGTCATATAAATTGACCTGATAATCACAGAAATGAAAAGAAATTGTACATAAGCTGGTAAATTCAGGTCTTACAAGCACCAATTCTAGAATTCATCTTGGACAATAAATCTGAAGGTAAGACCTTCATATTATAAATAGATTTTTTAAAGGTGTTCAATTATGAATTTTCAATTCCATGGATAAGAGCAATCAGGTCAGCAGGGATAAATGATGTCTTTGGATTTAACATATTTTAGTTAATTGTTGCTTTGCATTCCTCTATCTCTGCTGATCATTTTTCTAGGAAAGGCAAATTCTTGAAATTCTTTCGTTGCTCTTCCAGAGGAGGGCAGAATATTCAGTGGGCAATGGTAATGGAAGGCTTTCTTTTGGAAACCTCCCAAATTCTGTCTCCTAACTAGGAGTTAAGTAACTGGAAACCTCAAATTTTGCACCCAGAGGGGAGGAGCAGCAACGAGTCTAAAATGCACAGAGCTTTGAGACTTTATGATTGGCAGCTTGTGGTAATTGATCATCACTTGACCCTGAGAGAGAGTACTCTCATGTAAGTAGCTACTGATTTATTAATAGTTCTTGAATGCTAGCAGGTTGCTCAAAGCTATTCAATCTGAAGGTGAATATTGACAGTAACATGCCATATCACTTCTTCCCTTATTCAGAGTGGTAAGTGGGGAATCTATAGCCATCAATTAGTAAAGATTGACTAAGCGTCTACAATTAGCTTAGCATTTTTACAAGCATTGTGAGAAATTCTAGAGAGCCTTGAAGATATGACCTTTATCTTCCTAGTGCTGCTTTTCACAGGGGCGGAAGGAGAGAGATCATAAAAAGAAAAGCCCCCCCAAAACAAAAAGTCATGCAACCATTCAGGAGATATTCAATGGTAGACCGGATAGTAGTTTATCAACATGAGACATTACATAAAGGAGAGTGTTTGGTGCAGCAGGTTCTGAGAGTGAGAGAATGGGAGAAAGAGAGAGAGAGCACACAAGAGAGAGGCAGTGGATTCCCATCAGCATGACCAAATGTGGTGTACACTAGGGCCAAAAAACTCTCTCCTCAACTACCAAGAAAATAGGTATCAGTATTTAGGCCCAGGAAATGCAAATACTGATACCTAGATTCCCTATAAATACAAGTTATCTCTTCTAGAAATACTATAAGAGTTTAAGAGGCATCTGTTTCCCCTCTGTCCTGGGATGCTTGTTTTTTTCGATTTAGGGTCAGTGAAACTTAGATAATGTAAATATTTCAATTTCCTCCCTCCTTCCCTCCCTCAAATGTAGCCAAGAGATTCTACGCAGTTTTTAGAATTCATTATCAATTTACTAACCTACTTGATCATGTAGTGGAAAAGTAATAAATATGTTAGTTTGGTTTTGAGAAAGCTTTAAAAATACAATTCCTAGATCCTGTTCCAAACATAATAAATTTGAATTTCTCAGAGTGAGGCCCAGAAATCTACAGAATTGTCAAATTCCCTGGGTGGTTCTTATGTAGACAGTCATAGTGAAACATTTAGAAATGAATGAAATGGCTGGTACATGGCAGTAAGAAGCAGACTGCAAATTCCTAATGTCTGCACAAGTAGGGATGATCCAGGTACTTGCCCTTGGTACTGATCTGTTTATTGAAAGACTGAATGAAAAATTTAAAAATGAACAGAACTACACTTGAAGTCAGATGCCCAATTACCCTGTAGAACAGCCAGAGTGTAGTGACAGATATGTAGAGCAAAAAGAAAAAAAAAAAAAAAAAAAAACACAAAAGAAAAACAACTAATCTTAAACAGGTTTTGGTCAACAGTTCAGTGTTTATCAAATTAATACGGTGTTGAAATCATGTGTTGGTAATGAGGAGAGCACAAACCCACTCCACCCTGCCTTGGACAAATCAGGTTTGAAGGTTTTTTATTACTAAGACCATTTTCAAACATAATGAAAAATTAGAAGAACAATACAGGCCAGGTGCAGTGGCTCACATCTGTAATCCAAGTACTTTGGGAGGAGGGTCACTTGAGGCCATGAGTTTGATACCAGCATGGGCAACATAGCCAGACCCCATTTCTAAAAACATTTTTTTAATTCGCCAGTCATGGTTGCATGTGCCTGTGGTCTGAGCTACTTCAGAGGCTGAGGTGGGAAGACGGCTTGAGCCCAGAGGTTCGAGGCTGCAGTGAGCTATCATTATGCCACTGTACTCTAGCCTGGGCAACAGAGTGACACCCTGTCTCTAAAATAAATTAAAAAGAGAGACCTGTACAATGCATCTCTGCATAACAGATTTAATGATTATCAAAACTGGGTGCATTTTATTCATATGTTCCAATTTCCTTTTGCTTGACTTTCTTCCCTCCATCCTACCTTCCTGCTTCCTTCCTAAATGTTTTAAAGCACATTTCAGACATTGTGTTATTTTAGGCTTACATATTTAAACATGTTTCTCTGGAAAGCATGGATGTGTTCTTACCTAACCACATCTCACGTGATGTTATTGACAAAGTCCTTGTTCTTGTTTAATTGGATGTCACATCTTGAGTGACTGGGGTGGTGAAAAGGTTTGAAACCACGTCCCACAAGCAGCAGTTAACAGAACTGAGTTGCTAGAAGACAAGGCTCAGGATTGGAAGGATAGTGAGTGGAAGAGTGGCTGGACTTGCTCTCTGTGACCGGCAGTGGAGGAATGCTGGCTAGTGATGAAACTCGCTGCCTCAGGAGTTTTCTCACCTGGAGGGTGGATGTGAGACACTGCAGAGAGGTTTTACATGCTCGTTTTATGAATATTTATCAAGTGCCTGCTATGGTAGATGCTGAGGATGATGTGAACAATAAGATGGGTGCCATCCCTTCCCTCATGGATTTTCCGATCTATAGCACTGTTTCCCAAGGGGTGAGATGGGTGAGGGAATGCAGGGTCAATTCAGTAACTAACATTGAGTTACACGTAATTACAAACATTCTCTTTTCAGTCTTCCAAATCTTGTAAGACATCAAGGAGGAGGTTTCATTTGAGAGTTAGGGTTGACACACCTCTAAAATTTCATCATTTCCCTTTCTAATGAAGCAAGAGCAACTTGAGGTTCACAGTTTTTAACAGGCAACAGTATCTTGTGAACTATTTTTTGATCATTAAACATCTTTATAGAAGCAAGTAAGATAACAGGCAAATACTTAATACAGGAATAATTAAAACCAAAATGTTACAAGGGATGATTTTAAGCTTTGGGGGTTTGTCTGTTTGTTTTTGTTTTCCACTTTTTATATGTGCATACAATAAAATTTATTCTTAGGTTTATACTTGCATGAGTTTTTGCAAATGCATGCAGTAATATACTGTATGCATAGGGTAATAAACTGTCATGTAACCACTCCTATACTCAGAGTACAAATTAATTCTACCACCTTCCAAGATTTTCTCATGCTACCTGTATGTTTACAGAAATTTCTGTCCCCCCACCCCCACCCCACGGTGCATTTTAAATTCTCAAGTATCCTCACCTGCCATCCTCAACCTTTGGCAACTACTGATCTGCTTTCTGTTTTGATAATGTTGCCATTTCTGGAATGTCATATAGTACAATCATACAGTATATAGCCATTTCAGTCTGTCTCATGTCACATAGTATAATATATTTGAAATTCATCTGTCTCATTGCATCTATTCATTTCCTTTCTTTGTTTCTTTTTTTTCGTTTTTCTCGAGACAGAGTCCCACTCTGTCTGTCCCCCAGGCTGGCTGGAGTGCAGTGGCGTGATCTCAGCTCACTGTAACCTCGGCCTCCCAGATTCAAGTGATTGTCTTGCCTCAGCCTTCCTGAGTAGCTGGGATTACAGGCACATACCACCATGCCTTGTTAATTTTTTTGTATTTTTAGTAGAGGCAGGGTTTTGCCATGTTGGCCAGGCTAGTCTCGTTCTCCTGACCTCAGGTGATCCACCTCCCTCGGCCTCCCAAAGTGCTAGGATATAGGCGTTAGCCATCACGCCCATCCGTATTCATTTCCTTTTAACTGCTGAGTACTATTTCATTGTGTGAATGAACCACAATTTGTTTATTGTAAATAATAATATAAGGTACAGTTAATAAGACAAATGACAAACGTGGTACTTAGTGAAAGCAGGTTTAGCAAATACATTGAAGGTGATATGCTAATGGCTGAGTTTTCAGGGGGATAAAAACTAGTCTAACAAATGTATGCATTACAGAGTTGTTTGAGTAGGCCATCTTTTAATTTCTTATCCACACCTTCAATAGGGCATTTATTGAAATGTAAATATGATTTCTATTATCTTAAGTCAGAATATACCTTTCGGGTTCTTAAAGTAACCAAGGATCTCCAGAGTATCCTTTTCACAACCTCCTCACTTATTTTGATTCATTCTCTCCTTCCTTGCTTCCTTCCTTCTCCTCTTCCTTCCTAGCCTCCTTCTCTCTCACTTTCTCTCTCCTGTCCCTTCCCCCTAATATTTCATTGGAGTTTATATAACTGAATTAATTAGATCTATTTCTCAAGGAGTTGGTTTTCCAGAAAATTCGCTTTGTAATTGGCATGAAAGAAGAGCTGGCATATTAATCAAATGCTACAATTTGTTCTTTGTATCTGAGTGAGGCTGAGGTTGGACTTACTGCTTATCTGTTGTCCATTTGTACCATTCTGTCCTTTGCAGCCAAGGAGCCTGGATTCTTTGTGACTGGGTGATGGTTGTAAGTGTAGATATATTGGGCGTAGACCTGCTGAATGGGGACAAACCCTATCTCCTTAGTTACTGTTACAGAGTCCCCAGGATATAAAGTGTCTGTTTGAAAATAAATAAGAGCTTTTCTTTCCCTTTGTTTGACTGATGATATCTATAACATTTAATAGAATAAAATGATACAAATCTTTGTCCTTCGCTACATAACATGTTAATTGCTGTTTTATATATTTACTCATTTTGTGTTTCTGAAATATATTCAGTTTATAGACATTTCTGTCCCTCAATGCATTTTAAATTCTCAAGCATCCTCAAATTATGTATATTTAATATAATCTCATATATGTGGAGGTAGATGCACTTTGTAGCTAATAGGGAGATCAAAGTTGCTAGCTTTCTCCATTTAGTCAGCTTGTTGCAGAATACAAAGGCTGCTCAAGGATTTGAGTTCATATCTTAAAAGCTCATCAGAAATATTCTAAGCTATAGGTTTTTTTCTCGCTCAGCAACATTTCAGATACGGAGGTTCTCCTCAGTTGCCCTTGCTAGTGTTGCTGAATTTAAATGCCACAGGAAAAAGGAAAGATCTGTTCTGTTTTTTCATCTGTGGAATGAGGGGGTTGGACTAGATGGAAGATGTCAAATTTATAGCATTAATACTGTCATTCCTCATCTATCCACATGACAGACATCACTAACCAATCATAGCGTGCTTTCCTGCCAATGCAGGATGACTTCTCGTCAAGTCAGCACTCCAGGAAGCCACTACTAATCAATTGATGCTAGCCCAAGACATGAGATTTATTTCTATTGTGAAACAAGTGGTGTTTACTCCCTGGAGTATACTCAAGAGGGTTACAAAAGTTAGGTACTCATTGAACAGTAGAAGGAAGAGTATCAGAGGGCCTTGTTGTTTCAAGTACAATAAAGAGGATCTTAGATTACTACATTTTATGCTCCTTGAAGGCAGGGATTGTGTTTTAGTCTTGTTTTTCCATGTCTACCCAGCCTACATGGTAAACTAGTTCTCCAAGTAGATACTATATAAATGTTTGTTAAATGGTATATGAAGAAATTAATGAAAGAGCATGTCCTTGTCCAATTCTTTCCTCTCTAAGATTGTACAGTTCAGTGCTTCTTCCAAAGGGCAGGGACAACCTTTGCCATTACTGAGTTTCATTCACTTTAGTTCAGGCCATTCCTTCAGGTTGGCTACATAGCTTTGAGTTCTTCTCCACCAAGCATTGGCACTGCCCAGCAATGATTGGCTGGACTTAAGAAGTTTCCTCTCCATCTATCATCCCAATCATTCACAAACATATTGAAAAATTCTGAGGAGGGTCCATTTAATACTTCTCCTGCTTGACTCTGAATTCTTTCAACTTGTTATGTAATTGGGAATCTGAAGTTTAATGATACGGACAAGAATTCTGTCACAGATTCAATATTTAACACTGGAGGAAATTATTTATTTGACACTTAACATATGTAGCCCTTATTAGTTGTATTTTTGGAAGTAGATTTTAAATTCTTATATGGAAAAGACCAGGTGTGATGGCTGTATTTTGACAATGATGTGTCTTTCATATGGTAGATACTCAGTAAACAATTTATATTTCT
Source organism: Sapajus apella (assembly GCF_009761245.1). Classification (NCBI taxonomy): domain Eukaryota; kingdom Metazoa; phylum Chordata; class Mammalia; order Primates; family Cebidae; genus Sapajus; species Sapajus apella. The sequence continues at coordinate 15,533,292 of NW_022436963.1, read as the reverse complement.
CAGGGTAGTTTTATGAAAACAGACTGAAATCTCTAACTGTTAGAAGAGAATCATCTTTGGCAACAGAAGGGATTTTTTTTTTCTACCCGGCCACTGAATTTTATCTAATAATAATATTGTATACCTGTTTAGTAGAAATTAATTATGGGCTAGGCACTCTGCTACATGCTTAATATATATTCTCAAAACAGCCCCAGGACTAGTGATATGAATTCCATTACAGATGAGATAAATGAAGCTTGGAGGGTTTACACAACCTGGCCAAAGACACAAGATAGTAAGTGGCAGTACTGAGATTTAAAGGCAGGCCTGATTCTAAAGTCTTTTCCCCTAAAGACAACAGGTCCCTCGTGGCAGATGTGACTTTGCTGCAAGAAGTCTTCCCTGAGCCACCACCTCTCCCTGCAATGCTAGTTGAAACATTCTTCCTCTGAGTTTCCATAGTTTCTGTTCCCTTGTTATGATGCTCTCAATTCTGTGATAGCTGCTTCTACTACCAGAGTGAGATCCCTGATGACAAGGACTTGGGGTTTTTTGTTTGTTTTCTGGGTTTTGCTGCTTTTGTTTGATGGCTGCATCTTTCCCAGGAGAGCTCTGCCACTTTGCCCTGCGCACCTGGACACCATAGAAAATATACAGCTAAGTCTTCAAGATAATTCAGGAAAATAGTGTCCATCTTCATATGTGGGATGGCAGAAGCTGCCTCTCTTCTGAACTACAAAGTGCCATCTGCTACTTCTCGCTGTCATTGCGTTATCACACTGCTTCATTTTTCCCCACTTCCGTTTATTAACTGCTGTTTTTGAATAATTAATACTTGCAAATGTCCTTTGCTTATTCTGTTTGAGATGGATTGTGCTTCTTGAATGGGATGATTCATGATTTTTATAAATTTCAGAAAATTCTCAGCCATTATATCTTCAGTAATCACCTCTTCCTGATTTCTCTGGTCTCTCCCTATGAAAGTCCTACTATATGTAGATTGGGACTTCTCAGTCTAGTCTCCATATCTCTTTATCTCTAAGATATTTTTCAACTCTTTGTCCTTTTGTGCTTTATTTCTGTAATGTCGTGAGATCTGCATTTCTCTCTTCAGTAGTGTCTACTTAACCTATCCATTGAGTTTTTAATTTTAGTGGATCTACGGAAAGGAATAGTCATCATGTCATTCTTTTTAGGGTTTCAATTCTAGCTTCAGTGTTTTCAATCCTTATAAACTTTCTCATTCCATGTTCCTTTTCAGAATTTCAGTTGTTTTATGATCTGTAATTCTTGAGCCTCTTACTCTTTTATTTGTTGACATGTAAAATCAGTTTCTTGGATGTTGTATAATTTACTGTTGGGAACACGTGCTTGTCGGATTGGTTGTAGTCTGGGTTGTGGAAGTGGCCAGGGAAATCTTCATTTGTTTGTATCAGGCATTCCTGGTATATCATGAATAGGACGAATTTTAATATTAATTTTTCAGTCAGAGCTTCTTGATTTTGACTTTTCTTATTCCTGCAATCTCAAGAAAGGCACAGTCTTAGGGTTTCTCATTCTCAGTTAAAACATTTCCCTCTCACCCAGAATATAGGTAGAGGCAGACAAGTTTTACCTAGCTGGCTGTCAGTTTTTCCAATCCATCTGTTCATTCAAGGTGCAGCCCTCAGTGAATATTCTTGGCTTTCTACAAATAAGAACTTCCTGCTTCTCTTTGTCCCAAGGCCCTGTCTCTCTCCTGTGTGGGCATTACGATCCTAGCCCCTAGGGAACCAAGACAACCCTTTTGTCTGCCACCAACCACTCTTCCCTCTCTTTCATAACCACAGCATGACTTTGCATGCTTCTTACTCTTGTTTTTAATTCCCTCTTTATTTCTTGGTATTTTCCTGTTTTGTTTTGTTTTGTTAATAAGGTCTCATGCTGTCGCCCAGGTTGAAGAACATTGGTGCCATCATGGCTCAGTGCAGCCCTGAATTCCTAGGCCAAACCAATCACCTCAGCCTCCTGAGTAGCTAGGACTACAGGTGCACACCACTGCACCCAGCTAATTTTTTTATTTTGTGTGGAGATGGGGTCTTGCAATGTTGCCCAAGCTGATTTTGAACTAATGGTCTTAAATGATCCTCCTGCCGTGGCCCCACAAAGTGGGATTACGGGTGTGAGCCATCGTGCCCGGCCTTCCTTTCTTTATTGTGAGTCAGCTAAGCATGTGTTATATTTTATCGAGCATGTCTGGGTATTTAAAGGGTTGAATTTTTCAGGTTGTCATCATTTGCCATTTTGTCAGAACCAGGACCTTATTACAAGCTCATAGTAAAATATTTCAAATAATATACAAGGACATACGATGAAATGTTAGTGTCCTTATCCTCTTAGATCTGCCTAGACCTCAAATCACCTTGTCAGTAATAATAACCTTTACCATTTTCTTAATCATAGTTCTAGAAGTAATTTTTGCATGTACAGCATACATATGTGCACATAATACATGAAGATGTTTTGTGCAAGCAGAAATATTTTTACTGTCTGCACGGTACTTAGCAATGCATTGTGGCACTCACTGCATACTGCTGCACTTAGTTCTGATTCTTTCTCATGGCTGTATAGTAGTCTATTATATGGATGTACCATAATTTACTAACCATGCCCCCTATTATTGGATAATTATGTTTTCAGTTATTTTGATATTATAAACTCTCTTACAATCAACATTCCCTTACATATGTCTTTGCTCATATGTCATTTAGCATAATTCACTTTGTCTATTTCCTTCTCTCCGTTCCTCCCACCCCCAACCCCCACTTGTGGGTTCCTTGTGGTCAATGACTTTATCTTTCATTGATGATCCTAATACCCGGCATGGGGCCTGGCACTGAGTTGGCACTAAATTCACATTTGTTTCATTAATAACTGCTCACTACAAAGTCAAATCAGCAGTCAGACTCAGTCCAAATCTCCAGCAAATGTATTTTAATTGCAGTAATAACAACAGCTATTGACTATTCATTTGTCCAGGGTTATTGACCGAGCACCTCGTCTAGTCTAAATATGAGCTCATGCAATCTTTACTACAACCCTATGAAATGGTAGATTTCATGATCGTGCTTTACAGACAAGGAAACTAAAATGCAGGTTACCTACCTGTAAGAGGTAGAGTTAGTATCTGAACACGGTTTTGTGTGAAATCAATGACTGGCCTTTTGACTGTTCTCTTAATTAACAGTGTACTGTCACAGCCAACAGTGGACATATTTCCATTGTTCATTCTTTGGTGGATTCATTCTTTCAATCAATCAACAAATATTTACTGAGAGCTCATCACGTTCCAGGTAGGGAGTGATAGGTCTTGATAAAAATATCCCTACCTTGGTAGAATTTACAGTGTAAAGGGAGTGACAGATTAAGCAAAAACGTGAAAGTGTGATGAGTGGCTGAAAAGAGATAAGCAAAGGCTTTAGGAGCACCAAGAGCAGAGAAGGCCTCCAGTGTCTGTGATAAACTGGATGAGCCTCATTGAAGGACAGCCGTGGATGGGGAGGGCCACAGGATGGGTGAAGCCTAGGAGTCCAGCGTGTCCCCCTGTTCCTTGTGTGAACTGCAGTCTAATCTCTCTTCCAGCCACTGCCAGCTCTCAGGACCTCTGGTCTGAGGGCCAGAGGGCCTGTGTCCTTCTGCTTTTGAAAGGTGGCTCAGCACTCCATCAGCCCTTTCTAATTTTAAAGTAGTAGCTCCCTTGATTGAAATCTCAATTTGGGAACAGGCCTAGGATTGGCCTGTGGCTCGAGATTTTCACCAATAAGCGGAGTGGGAGGTGGGGAGGTGTCCCTTTAAGCAGCCTGGAGGCAGCCTAGAGAGCTTGGAGCTCCTCTCCCCAGGACCTGAGTGATTTTGCAGGATCCGGAGCTGCGCACAGAGCAGAAGCTGCTCCGGGAATGTCAGCCCCCTTGTGCGGAGCCCCTGCAGGGCCCCCTCCTGCTCCGGGCAGTTGGCGGCCGACGCCCCGCTGGGCTCCTTAGCTGCAGCCGCTACCCCTGCCCCTGGGTCTCCAGCCCCCTTTTCCCCGGCCTCCCCCACATCCCCGCCCCAGTTTCCCGGCGGGCGGAGGCGCCGCAGCGTCGGAGCGATGCAAGGCTAAGCCGGGTAAGTGCCCCCCCCAACCCACAGCCGGGAGCACTGAGCGGGGCGCAGGGGCACGTTTGCTCCAGGTTTCAGGAACTGCCCTGAAAAAGGGGCCTTGCAGCTGGAAACTAAGCTCTGGGAGAGGTGCGCTTTGCCACCCAGACACTGGGGAGTCAAGAGCCCCGCGGTGGGGACCTGGTGAACTGAGTGTCGAGGGTCTGAGTGTCGGCCACCTTTCGTGCAGACACTTTATTAACCAACAGTGGTAGTCATAATATCACGAGGGGATGGTGGTGTTACTGTATTAGGACTTCTTAAGGGGGAACATGAAAACATCCCTGGATTTGCTTTTTAAATAGCCTTTATTCTCTTAGCATTCATTTTCCCTTAAATATTTAAAAGGTATTTACTGTTAATGACTTAGTTTTTTTCTATTCAAAATATTTCTTAGTCTCCAGAAAGATCTACTTTAAAACATTATTTACTTCTTCCCACATACTTTTATATTTTGAGCTTATATACCGGAAAAGAGAAAAGTTGTTTATTTTCCCAGAACTTTAAAAATTCATTTCTTTGCTTCTTGGTGGACTTCAGTAATGGAAGCGCGTCTGGATTTGTGAACATGTTCTCTCTGAATTGGGATAGGTGGAGAGGTCCCCTCTCCTGGCCCTTCCTAGCTCTACATGAGGGAGTGTCTAGTTTGGTGATGAGAGGGTTAATTCTTACACTCCAAATTACCAAATGCACCCTCTCAGATGCTGGAAGAGTTAGGACTTGGTGAAGGTTGGGATTACACAAATCTGAAGTGCCTGGGAGCCATGCCCTGGGAAACATTAAAACCAAAATAATCAGGAAAGATTGTGGGAAGATGCTGGGTAAGATTTAAAAGATGTGGTTTCAGCTCCCCCCACCCATCTGTTCACTTGTGTGTACCTAAGCAAGAGGTGGAGAATCGAATGCAGAATGTCAGTTTACCTTTTTTTTTTTTTTTTTTTTTTGTAAGATGAGGCAGCTGGAAGACATGCCTTCCAAAATTGGAGCAGAGTCTGATGTGTGGATTGCCAAATTCCATTTCCGCCCATATTAAATTATTTTGGCTTCTAGAAGCCCTTATTTTGCTGGGCTGGCCTTTATTTGCAGTTGTTTAGGTGGTGTGAATCATTTGTATACTTTGAGTTCCCTGCTTTCTGTACACAGATGTTTTTATCTGTGCAGCTAGTTGGGTAATTAGAGAGATGGACATGGCCCAGTCTGTACAGACAGAACAAATACCACTTGGGGAAGATCTGGCTTTCCTTTTCAAATCATCAATTGCCAAATCTTCCCAGCCCATTGGGCAATTCAGATAAAGGTGTCAAGTGAGCTGACCAGTGAAGAATTTATATGTGCAGCTAATTCTGCTCATCCTACAATAAAACATCTTCCCATGGGGCCAAAAAGTGGGGGTTAGGGAGGCATATAAAAATGATCCTGTGTTCTTAGTCACTAGCCTACCCAGCTCTCCCTGGATTTCTGAGAACCTGCCAGGAGAAACTGTTGACTGGATGGAAGTTTCAAGAAATGCAGAACAGAAATCAGGACAAACTCTCCTTGAGCAACTTTTATTTCTGTTTGGAGGAAGGGAACACTTTGTTAGAATAACAAATCGTGGCTGCTTTTCAAGACCAGAAAACGGTTCTTGTTCCGAAGGCAGATTCGTTTTAAGAGTGTGAATCATTTGGTTTAGCTATTTTTTTTTTCCTTTTGCGGTGGAGGCTTCGAGATGATTAAACGTCCTGTCTGCAGGAAATTACCAGGAGATTTGAGTATTTTCCTGAATCAGCCTCAGATGGTACACAGCTTTGGGTGTAATACAAGAAAGCTCTGTTACAAGGCAGTCTTTCCTTAGTGATAGCCTCAGTCTCACAGAGGTTTTCAAGCCTCTCCATCAACCAGCCTTTTATTTTTTATGTTTGGGGTTGTACTTCCATTTAAGAAACTGAAATAACTCTCTCATTCCCTTTGTGAGCTTCTTAAGATGGAACTTATTTTCAAGACAGTTTTATCAAGCCCATTTCCCCACTAGCCTCCTCCCACTTAGCTTCAACAGGAAAAACTCTTGGCTCCTTTTCCCAAGATTTCTTTTAAGCCAGAATTGTTATCCTTAGGGACACAGATGTCTCAAGGAATGAGAAAGATGCAAAGGCTTGAACTAGCACTCACCAATTTGGTGGTGACATTTATGGTCTTTGTAGAGCTGTTTGCAGAGCAGGCTAAGTGGTTCTGTGTTGGGTTTGCCCTGAAGTGCATCAACAGCACAGAAAATGGGCAATGAAAAGATGGTAAGGGGCAATCGAGGGACACGTGTGCTGCTTTGTGTTCTGTGTGGAGAGATCTGTGGGTTTTTAAAAATAATTTGGAAAACCAAATCTCAGGGATGCTGTGCTCCCCGAGCTATTTTTCTTAAGCTTTCCTGAAAAGTATTCGGTCACATTAAGCACTTCCTAGCACTTTCATAAAATAGGAGAGCACTGGGTGAATATAAACCCAGTGTGATATTCTGATGTCAATGAAAGGAAGCAGAGGGAATAATTTTTTTTAGCTACTAAAACACAGAATGGTAATCCTAGTTGAATATAATGAGACTTTATGGAAATTGTATTGAGAGTTTAAATGTGATGTTCCAAAAAAGTTTCTTTGATATTTTTTATTTTCTCAAAATCTGAATGGCAAGGAATTCTTTTCTGGGATACTTAGCATTTGATTACCATGCAGTTTTTTGGTTTTCTTTTTGCTTCATTTTGCTTCGTTGGTGATTTCTTTTTTCATATCCTGCTCTTCTGTGTGACCAGCAGAGGAAGGTTCATTTTTGCAAAGATTGTAATCTGGACAACTTCCAGAAGAATGTAAGATGTAGGGGTAACAGAGGGAACAGACGCAGGTACTGCGGCACTCAGTGTATGGGAAAACTCATGAGTGATCTCCCCGTAAGATTAGCCCAGAGGCCTTTGATAATTGCTTCACATTTGACTTTTAACAGCCAACCTGTGTAGAGAAATCTTTGTGCCTATCACTAGGGTCTCCCTCTTCGCAAAGCACCTTCCCAGGCAAGATGCCAATCCACAGGGAGTGTGTACGTGACATTGCTTATCTTTGGAAGTTGCTTCTTACTCCTTTTTCTTTAAAACAACTACTATTTGATCTCTTGGAAACATTTGCAAAAGATTACTCTGCGTTCACCCAGGCTGCTGTAATTAGTCACTGATTTTATTTTATATTTTCTGATGATTGAGGCTTTGTTCAGGCTTCTGGGGATGAGCAAACATCTGTTGAGTTGGATGTTGGATAAATTCTAATTTTGAACACTAAGTTGTCCAGGCTGCAGAAGAGAACTCATCTTGACATATTATAAATGATAACAGCAATAAACAGAATGATGCCTGTTAACTTACTGAGCTTTTGCCAAGCACAGACTAAATGTGTTACCAGTCTTTCTCAGACTTTACAGTGCATAGGATATCCTTCAGGGAGTCTGTTTCCAGGTCTGTAGTATGACTTGAAATCTGCATTTAAGAAATACCGAGGTGGAACCTTGGACTTTATCTTGAGAAGCTCTTTGCTGTTTGTTCTTTATTATTGAAAAATCCTTACAACAACCCTATCGGGTTTGGTGCCATTAGCCAGCCTATTTCACAGATGAAGAAGGATAAGGTCAAAGAGGTTCAGTAACTCCCGTAGGACACAAGCCTACCAAGTGGCCATGAAGGGGACCTGGACCTACAACTGTCCAACTCCAAGCATCTACCTGGGATGCTTCTTAAATGCAGTCCATGCTCTCAGCATTTGCTCTTGGTGAATTAGACGGGGGGTAGGGAGAGGCGGTCTTCTCTTTATGATTTGTACCTAGTAACCACTTTTCCACTGCCCTGGTGCCGCTCTGCCGAAGTCTGCTTTTCTAGGATGCTGGCCCTCTGTAGACAGCAGTCCATGAGGTCCCCATTTAGACAATCCACCATGACAGAATTGAGGGAGACCACATGGGGTGGAGGTCCTTGTGGCAACAGCTTGAGGAGTGTCCAGCTGATTTGCCTTGGGTTCTTAAAGTGCTGAACTAAGATGACCCAAGACAAGGCTGGTTGACTGTGAAGTGCTTTTAATTTCCCCAGCTTTTGGAATTCTTAAGACAGTTCTGTTTCCATTGAGGGCTCTTTCCACCTGGATATAGGTGCCACTTACTTTCCTCCAATTTTCCCATAGGATCCTTTCATAAGACCTCACCCTACACAGCCCAAAAACGTTGAAACCATTTCCTAATGCTCATGGGCTGAGCCCACTTACAGCCGTTCTTCCATTCTCTGTATACCCTCCTATTCTGGGTAGAATCCTATGGAAAGTGAACGTAAAGGGAATATTGTAAAGAGGAGAGGCAGAGACTGAAAGAAGCCTCATTTAAGCTTCTTGCCTGATTCTCCCTTGGCCTGACCTGATTTCTCTCACTCTTTGGGGCACATGGACCGGGACTGATTTTTCTTGCTTAATTGCTTCAGGATGGTGGATACAGGACAGACCACTTAACCTCATGAGCTTTCCCTTCATTATCCGTAAAATGCTATGCTCATGTTGACCCTTTCTCCTTTGATTAAAAGTAATGCAATGTCTGAGAGGCGCTTTGGAGTTTGTTTAAAAACATTTTGAAAACTTGTTCATGTGGCCTTCTAGCAGTGGTTCTCTTACTGTGATCTTGGGAACACCTGTTTGGTTAACTGCTCTTCTAAAAAAGAAAACAAAAAAAGGTGTTGTGTGTGTGGAACATACGATATTTTACATCTCCCTCTTGAGCAGTCAGTATTCAAAGGCTCTAAGGAGGCCTGGAGTAGAGAAAACTGTTTAGCCTTGATGTCGCATGTTCTGTGCTAATGTGACCCTGGAACCTCCTTTCAGCCTCACCTCTTAATGTGCTGCAGACCACCCTTGGGGGAAGCTGTTGATCTTCAAAATGGTGGCTTCACCACTTATTAGTCATGTGACAAGTCACTTTCATCTCTGAACCTCAGTTTCCTTGTCTGTAAAATGGAAATAATTGGGACTCCTACCCTACAGAGTTTTAGGGAGGGTTAAATCTGTTAAGAGATGTCAAGGTCGCTCTCTGCCTGTCAGCATGGTTTGCCTCATTGGATCATTCCCTCTGCTTGCTTCCTTCTGAAACTTTCTGTCTCCTCCTTGCTTCATCTTCCTCCTTCCTCCCCATTCCCTTTGCTGCTCTTTCTCCTCTTCTAGTTTTTGTTTTTTCCAGGTCAGCCGCTTCTGTCTCCTTCCTGCTTGCTCATGTCCTTTTCAACTTTATTGCTCCCTTGTTGACGTCATCCTGCCCATTGCTTCATGTTACACTGTACTCCTCGACTAGTGGAGCTGCATCTCCAGCCTGGACCTCTCTCCTGAGCTCCAGACGTATATATACATCTCCTCAGCATCTTCATTAGATTTCCAGTCGGCTTCTCAGACTTGTTGTATCAAAACATAGTGCTAGCTTTTTTCCTCTCCTCAAACCTTGACTATGTCAACAAACGGCACCTCCAGGTACCCAGTTGTTTGAGCTAAAAACTTTTGGCACCTTTGATTTTTCTCTTTCTCTTACTCTCCCATATCCAATCCAATGGGAATAAGTCTTTTCAGTTCTACTTCAAAAATATACCCCAAATTGTAGCAGGTAAGGGTGAGAAGGAGGGAGGACTGACTAGGAAGGAGCTTGAGGTAACTTCCTGGGGTGCTGAACATGTTTGATGTCTTGATAGAGTATGGGTTACATGGATTTAGACATTTTTCAAAATTGATGGGACCCTACATGTAAGGTCTATGTATTTTGCTGTATGTAAATTATACCTCTTTAAAAAAAATGTGATAGAAAATACATGTATCTCCAATCTCCACAGGTACAACTTTAGTCCCTGCTGCCATCATTTTTCACCTTGATTACTTGACAAACTTCCCAAACACCTAGTGATTCTGAAGCTTAAATCACATCATAGCAGTACCCTATTTAACAGCTTCAGACAGCTTCACATTGCAATAAGGACAAAACTCAAACATTTAGCCATGGCCTGTGAGATTGTGGCACCTCAGCAAGTTCTAGCCCTTGGCTAGCCCTCCAGGGCATCTCCCTACCTGGCTACTAGTACCTGTGCTTCAGCCACAGGCCAGCCCAAGTTTCTGCCTACCTCTGGGCCTTTGTACTTCCTGTTCTTTCTGCTTGGAATGCTCTCCCCTAGGTCTTTGCCTGGCTAACATCTTCTTATCATTGAGGTCTTCGCTTAAATATCCTTGTGTCAAGAGTGCTTCCTGCCTAGACTTCCTCCATGTCTACACTTCACAGCCTACATTTTTCTTGGCTACATTATCATACTAACTTTTCTCCAAAGCTCTTTTCAAGATCAAAAATATTTTATTTTCAGTATGACAAGCCTGTCCCTATTCCTCCTTGTCCATTAAAGGCAAGGATTGCATCATTTAAATCCCCTCTAACAGTACCTTCCTTCTCGGAGGGGTTCCCTAAGTAAATTTTGGCCGACTGATTAACTGGTACCTCGGCCAGTGTCTAACATAGCAACTGCAAGAAAATTGATAGCAAATTAAACATTTAAAAATGATTTTTATTACTCACTCTCCTCCTTTCCTCATTTCCCTCTTACTTCCTGAGGGATGTAAAGATTAATGTGCTTCCCAACGCTGCTAAGTCCATGAGCTTCACATTTCTGAGCCTTCCTTTTTTTTTTTTTAATCGTAAACCAGGTCAATGATAGTTGCCCCTTGTGGAGGTCTGAAAACCCCTTGAAGGGAAGTGTTATTTCAGCATTGAGTACAAGCAAGGCCTGAGCATCTCATCACCTTTTAAAAATTGCACCCCCCAGCAATTTTTCAGTTTTCTCTGAAGATCCCAAGCTTCTGAACTCTCCTGCCTAGGAAGTCTGATCAGATGCAGCTGTTCTGGGAATTGATTTGAGATCCAAAAGTTTTTAAGATCCACTACAACTCCCACAAATGGCTTTGGAACTCAGAATGCAGTAAACATATATATTTTTTAAATCTGTCAGAGAGAATCTTTCCCAGAGAACAAAGGTTGAACTGTATGTTTAGTGCCCAAAACTTACTCTTCTCTCCAGCCCCCAAAACCACAACCTCTCACTGAATGTTATTGGTGGAGTACTAATTTAAAAATTAGAGCAAAGTGTTGCATGTTCTAAAAGTGGAAAAAAACATCAACAAATATTGGTGGGGAAGAGGATGTCCTTCCCTGGACAAGAAGAGAATAATACAGGCATTTCTGAAAACCCACAAGCCATGGTTTATTTATTTGGACTGTACATTGAGTTACCAAGACAGGAATAGAACAGAGGTTTTATTTGCCTGCAGCTCTGGTTTAATGGATTAAAGTGACCCCTTCAGACCTTAGGGAAATAGTGCTGCGATTGATTAGCACTGTCTGCCAAGGGCAAGAGCTGTTGCTGTACATAAAGAATTAGAGAATGTTCAGTTTGGAATGCACCATGGAGATTATCTAGTCCAACTGTTGCCCTCATAGCTACTGCACTGTGTTAGGGGGCTTTAGAAGAATAATCGTGAGCATGGCAAAGTGATAACTCTTAGCTTTTCAGGCCTTTGTTCCCTCTTGGGTCCTGTCAGTGCATTCAGCGTGGCGTACTGCAGCACTTCTGAGAACATACCAGGGGAGACTAACAAGTGAGTTATGAGGCTGGTCAAGCTTGGAAAAGTCTGTGGTACCATATCTCACTCTCAAAGATACATAAGCACAATAAGCATGACAAAGGGCCTGAAAAGTCCAATCATAAAGAAACTCACTTAACATTGTTTCCCAAACCTGTGTGATTCTGTGATGTTTTTCAAGGACACCTGTTGTCATTTTGTAGAGTGCTCTTCAGATGCTGCTGTGTGATGCTTAGATAATGGGGAGAGTGTTCATTTCCTAGGGCTGCTGTACCAAATTTCCACAATCCTGGTGGCTTAAAACCACAGAAATTTATTCTCTTACTGTTCTGGAAGCCAGAAGTTTGAAAGACAGGGTGTTGGCTGTCTCTGGGCAAGAGTCTGTCCCTGCTTCCTGTGGCTGCCAGCAATCCATCCTTGGCATTCCGCGGTTACAGCTGCATCACTGCAGTATCTGTCTCCATCTTCACATTGCTTTCTCCTCTGTGCCTGTGTCACATTTCCCTCTGCCTCTCCAAGGATACTTAAGATGACATCGAGGGCCCACTTGCATAATCCACATAATCTGTTCATTTCAAAATCCTCAATTTGATTATATCTGCAAGGCCTTCTTCCCCAAATATGTTATAATTGTGAGATTCTGGGGATTAGGACATGGACGTGTTTTTGGGAGGCCATTTTGCAACCTACCACAGAGGCATATTGACTCAAGCATCAAGACACTTGGATCAAGTTCTCGCTTAGCCACGAACTCCTCAGTCCTATTAAGAGGCAAAAAGGGTATTTAAATCAGGAGTCAGACCTATTTCCTCACCTTTCTGAACTTCAGTGTCTTCAGCTATGAAGTGGGATATGCCTGAATACTTTATAGGGGTATTATAAAATTAAATGAGATAAAACTTGTGATGTGCTTATCACAAGTGACTATCAAGTAAATATTGGCTTATTGTTGTATATTTTTACCACTGCTGTGTTGCTGCCACTGTTTTCATGTTCCTTCTTTGAGTCTTATTGTCAAATGAAGTGATTAAACCTAACTCTGGCCAAAAATTGTCAGGGATCCTTTCAAAATTAGCATACTGAGGGTTCCAGATCTCTCAAAGGCCACATTTTATCTTCTAGATTTTTTCACTGAAGTATATTATATCCATACAGGAGAGTAAACATATCATAGGTGTTCAAGTCAGTGAAATTTCATAAACTAAATATACCAATGTTACCCCCACACAGAATCAAGAAATAAAATATTACCAGTGCCCCACAAGCCCTTTTTGCACTCGCCCTTCCATCTCCTTAATTCTAACCAGTCTCCTGATTTCTAACATCATAGATTTTACCAGTTTTTATACCTTACATAAAGGGAATTATACAATCTGCACTCTTACGTGCCTGGCTTTTTTCACTCGACATTGTGAGATCCAGTTGTTTTCTTGTGTGTAGTTGTAGATCCTTCATTTTAGTTGTTTTATGGGGTTCTATTGTTAAATAGATCAAAATGTATTCATTCAGTTGTTGCTGGGAGTTTTGCTAGTTTCTAGTTAGAGGCTAGTATAAAAAGTGCTGTTCCAGACATTCCAGTACATATCCTTTGGGAGTGCATGCAATGCTGGGACGAAATCCACAATTCTTTCATTCAAGACCTCTTCCACCCCCACCCACTAATTGCTTCGGATGCTTTGCAACATGAGAGCTTCTTATAACCCAGGGTATCTCAGTCTGTTTGGGCTGCTGTGACAAAATACCATAAGCTAAGTAGCTAATAAACAACAGATTTTTTTACAGTTCTGGAGCTTGAGGTCCAAGGTCAAGGTGCCTGCAGGTTCAGTGTTTGATGAGAGCCTACTTTCCAGCTCATAGACGGTGCCTTCTTGCTGTGTCCTCACACAGCAGAAGGGAAGAGCTAGCACTTTGGGGTCTGTTTTATAAGAGCACTAATCCCATTCATGAGGGCTCTGTCCTCATGACCTAATTACCCCCCAGAAGCCCCATCTTTTAATACTGTCACCTTAGGAGTTAGGATTTAAACCTATGAATTTGAGAAAGAAGGACACAAACATTCAAATCATGGCAAAGGATAATAGTTGATTAATAGGGATGGTTCTCATCCCCTGGGCCACCCACTGCCTTCCCAAGCCATTGGCCATGCCTCCATTCTCTTGATGTATTGAAATCTTTTGAGCCACCACTCTTTCCATAAGACTTTCCCCTTGGCTTGCCTTCCAGTGGGCTGGGACTGGATGTGGTAATTTTGAAGGAGTAAACGCCCTGCTAGAGACACAACTCCACCTTTCTGCATCCCACTCAGGGCCACCTCACTCACTTGCTCACACCCCCACTGTCAGTGCCAAGTCAGCCTTTTCTTCCCTGGCTGCCTTAAGGAAAGACGTGATGGCCTGCACATATCCCTTTTCTTCTTCATTAGGCCTTCACTGAACTGATCCTATACTCCTCTTCCATACTCCCAACCCTGGTATTTGGAGCAGCCCAAACTGTCTTATAGATTAGAGCATGTCCAACTGAGGGTTGGGAACAGAAGGGTGGAGAAAGGAGGAGTTGGCATAGACTGGCAGAGTGATATGAATATGAGCTAGAATCTTGGCACCATTGCCCAAAAAGGTTGGGAACCACTGGTTTAACTCAGCCGAATAATTTTTCTTAAATGGGGGAAGGCTGAAACTCATGTTTCAACAGCTCCTAGTGATACATGTGTGAGAGACTTTTTCGGGATCTTAAAATTGAGTTTAGTCCTGGATGAAGCATTGCTATGATGTGTTGAATGGTAGAATCATGTATGTGCTTTTTCCCAGGGTTCCATTAATGGGTACCAGGTTGGCAACTTACACATGTGAATTCTGGAATTATTGGGGAAATATATGATGGATATTAGGCTCAATTACCAAACCATTCCAGAGAAATTTAAATGAAATTAGGCTCGGTGCCCAAAACCCCTTTGTCATATCCATTTTGTCCCTTTGTGTTAGATGGCCTTTAAAATGCATATGTCACTGATGGGGTGGGGAGGGAGACATGGGAGACAGTGCATTCTAAGTGTCTTTGTTATGCTGTCCTGTTTATTTTTTCTTGCCTAGTGACCATGAAGTAGGAAGGAAAGTGGAGCTGCTTGGAAGGGGTGAGGTCGACTCTGGAAACTTTTTATCTCTAAATTCAACAGAGTTAAGACATACTTTTCTATAGGATTATAACATCTCACAAAAATGAATAAATAGTTGAGCAACTTCATGCCAGGCTCTTTTGGAGATTTAATTATAGTAGTAGGTATCATTTGTTGAGTATTTTCTTTATGATCAGCAGCATGTTGGAGACTTTTCTATATCCCGGGTTAACAAACTTTTTCTGTATAGAGCCAGATAGTAAATGTTTTAGGTTATGCAAGTCAAGAGGCGAAATAAAGACTAGTGTGTAGGTACCTGTATGATGAGAAAACAAATTTCCACAGACTTTTTGACAAAATTCAAAATATAATAATAATAATTGAGTATAATCTTTCCAAAATACAGATCTACTAATGAGAAGAATGGAATTCATTTTTGAGGAAGCGAGATTTATAGTTACTGTCTATTATCAAATTGATTGCAAATGTTCATCTATAAAAATCACTCTTAGCTCATGGGCCATACAAAAACAGGCTGTGGGCTGGACTTGGCTTGCAGGTCATAGTTTTATTTACATTCTGGCAGAGCCTTATATGTAAGTAATGATTGAGTTGGACTGCACAGAACAGTGAAAACCTCCATAGTGGCATAAGTGAGTCAAGCCTTTATGTGTATCTCTGTAAAAGAAGTTTAAAGGTGTCTGTCTAGGGCTAGTCTAGCAGTTTCACTATGTCACAGAGACACAGCTTGCTTTTTTCCTACCCTGCCAACCTCAGCATGTGGCTCCCTTCCTCAGAGCTGCTCCATAGTTCAGCTGCTGCCACCATGTTTGCATTCCAGGCAGTAAGAAGAAAAAAAAGCAGGAAAGCAGTACACAGATACTTTCTTTTAAGGAGACTTCACCTTGTCACACCCAATACTACGACTATCTCCTTGGCCAGAACTTGGACTTATGACCACCCATCCCTGCAATAGAGGCTGAGAAATGCAGCTGTTTACTCAAGTTGTGAGTGTGCTTAGATAAAAACTGGAATCCTGCTACTGAGGAGGAAAAAGAGATGCTGAGATAAGTAACTAGAGTCCTCTGTCATATTCAGTAAGGAGGAAAATGAGCGCCAGAGAGATTTCCATCTCCCCTGAGGCCTTATGCCAGCAAATTGAGATTTGAACTGAGGCCTGCTCAACTCCAAACTCTCCTCTCCCTCTCCCTGCATCTGCCCTCTAGCACTATGAGGAGTTCCACATGCATCATGTTAAGAATGAAGTGTGCGCTTGATTTTATAAACCTTTGCTCCCTCCAAAGATGCTTCCAAAGAACCTGTAAGGAAGAATGGCAACATTCCCCTTTAGTGGAGGGCCCTGTAATAGCTGGATCAGGACACGTGGCTGAGGTTGAAACCTACATAGGGCCTCCTAATCTCTCCTAAATATAAATGCAAATCTTGAGATTCTACCAAACTTTTTCTCTAGTCACATAGACCGAGAAGTAAGTGCAGTGACCAACAAGCTCAGGCATGTACACAGAGAGAAAACTTGTGCATGGAGGGAAGACATGGGACATGGAAAGAATGCAGTATCTGGGTATGTGACCTTTTCAAGTGACCCTACTCATTATTCTGGCCTGGAATTTGGCCAACATGGCTCACAGTTTTTTTATCCTAAATAGGAAGATGCAGGAGGTAGATAGGAGCTTTCAGTTTCTTTCTACATACGTATGTATCTAAATGTTAGGGAGAGTATCTAAATGCTCGCTAGGTACTGAAACATTTACCTCAGGTGATCTCACTACAGTCCTGAGGAGCATCATCATCATTCCATTTTTAAAGATCAGTAAATATGGTGTTGAGAGGTTTTACAACATGCCTAAGACCACACAACTGGTAAGTGGTAAACCCAGGTAATTGGACTCAAGTCTTCAATTTCAATTGTGCTATTTCTGACTGTGAGAGAAAAGCTATGATAACCTTATCAGCAAAACACATGGGTTTACAACAGAAAGAATGATTAATTTTGACTTGAGAGAGATTGAGAAAGCTTCCAAGAGGTGATGACATTTAAGCTGGGCTCGAAAAATGACTAGGACCACTTGAGTGGGAAGTACAAAAATTCAGGAAGAGAAATTATTGTTGGTCAAATGTATAATATACTCTAATAATAAATAGTCCTGGCCTTAGGAAGTGAGAAATAGATTGAGGATCCCTGTCTTTTTGCTCACCTTCCAAATATCACCATCACCATGAAAACAGCTGATCTGTATTCCTGGGGCTGCTTCTCATCTAGGAGGTTTCTTGTCTAGCTCCCTTTCAGTCTTGTCTGTCGCCTTGGGAGACAGGAACAATACCTCTTGCCAGAAGCTGACTTGCACTGAGTTTTGATGGTCTGGTATTGGGTTGTTGGTTCCTCTTCCCACCGTATTCTTCACTTCAATTTGTCTGTGTGTTAGTGTAAAGGAATCAAGCTCATAAATAAAAGAGGAAGCAAAAGTAGGTTTTAGTAATGAGGCTCCTGCTTAATCGCATCAGCAAGCTAAGGAAGGAGCCATTAAATATTTATCAAATTGTTGCATTAACATTTTCACTGTGCTTGCTGTGGACACTAAAACTCTCTGGAGATTGCAGCGTCTGCCACCAAGCAAGAGGAAGGGAGCTGTGGCTGCGTCGAAATGTGTACCTGTATTATTACAAACCTCCATCCATCCGAAGGCCCCAAAGAGACTGCATTAGTAATCACCCATCTCACAGGGAAACTCTGTTGAGGTTTCAGAGAGTGAGACAGTGCACAGGCGTTGATGGAGTTCCAGCAGGCGCCTCACCTTGAAATGCCTCCCATGACACTGGCCAGAGGATCTCATGCTGCACATTCCATGCTACCCTTTGATTTTTTTTCCCAAGGTCACTGTTTCTTAAGAGTTTTGTTTATGATTAGTTTAACTGTGATAAACTGTGGTAAGAAGTAAGTCCTTGATTTTCCCCCTTCTTAGTTTAAAGAATTCTTTAAATAGGGCTGTGTTTGCCTGGATGAGAGATTGCAGATTCCATCAGCAGATCCAGCACTTCTTGTCTGGTGGTTGCCTTCCAAATAAGGCATGTTGAAGGTATTCTAGCCACCATAAGGTCTTGAGCCAGTCAAAGAACCAGTTATTATGCTTTAAAAAACAATTCATCATCTGGAGTAGTGAACTTGGTTGTTATTTTTAGGCCAGTCTTTTAATGTATGTGACATGCAAAAATAGGATTTCTCATGTGAACTTCTTGAGGGTTCGTGAGAGAGTAAGTGGAGTAGGGGTAGGGCGGCCGGCAGAGGTAGGTGCCTGTGTGATAGTCCCTTAGTTTAATACTTTTGAACAAGGGCTCAGGAGTCAGGCATCAGTTCCAGTTTTAGCTCTGCCACTTACCAGTTACATGATGTAGAATGGATTCGACTGCTGAAGTCTCAGCTTCTTTACCCGTAAAATGGATTAAGTATAATATCTACCTCAACAAATTGCCCTGAGAATGAAACGAGATAAACCACATTAAAGCCATTAGTATAATAGTTGGTACACAGCAATCACTTAATAAATGATAGCTGTTACTTCCAGAGCTTTTAATTTTAACCTAGGATTTCTAGCCTTTAAGACTTTCTATAAGGTCAAGTGGGAAGTGAATTTATACAATCAAGTTATGGAAAATTGGAACTGGAAGGTACTCATGGATCATCTAATCCAATGGTATGCAAATTATGACTCTCTGGCTGAATCCAGCCTGCATCCTGTTTTTGTAAATAAAGTTTCGCTACAATATATCCATGCCCATTTACTTCTGTCTTGTCTTCAGTTGTTGTCACACTACAAGGACAGAGTTGAATAGTCATGGCAGAGACTACACGGCCCACAAAGCCTAAAATATTTAGTCTGATGCTTAATAGAAAAACGTTTCTTGACCCCTGATCTAATCCAGTGGGGTTTTACCCCTGAGGTAACCAAGATCCAGAGAAAGGAAATATGACTTACCAGAATACATAACCAAGTCTTTCACAAAAGTTTCTGACTCCCATGCCTCTTTCCACCATCATGCTTCCTGGGTCCTGGTTTAGTAGAGAAAAGTTATACAAAGCATAGGGCAAAGCTCTTGCCGCTTATGTGTTGAAAACCATGGCAAAAGTGCTATCGACCCCAAATAACTAATTTTGCCTTGGAGAAAACCACTTTTTAGAGGTAAAGAATCAATGTTGGGATGGTGCTGGCTCATGCCCACCACTCTGTTACTGCATCAGCTAAGAGCTTCTGATTTTATGTTCAGTTTTCTCCAACAGTTCATCCAAGCGATGTAGAGGGGCTGTGCTTCCAATTGGCTCCTCTAGCATGTGGTTGTCCTGAGCGGGCATATTCAGTGGTGACCAAGTTTGAACTTTACTGGGAGAAATGAGAGTTGGTACGGGAGCCGTTATGGGGTTGTGGGGTGATTTGCATAAGCTATTTTGCTTCAGAGTATCTAATCATGGTGATTGCCTCAAATTTTTCATTTTTAGTTTCCTATTTGAAGCACTTCATTTAATCTTCCCAACAACCTTATCAGGTACTAAAGTATGGGTGTAGATTATGCTTATTGCTTTTTTTTTAGACCATGTTGGGTTGATTGAAATGCATTCTTAATCACTTTGCCATGCCTCCAGTGTGTTCCACTAAAATGTTAATTCACCCATAGGGGGGTCTGACTCGATAGGCAGTAAATGATGTCCACATGCAAAGTGATAAGAGACCCCCATTCTTAGGTGGTACGTCAGGGCATTTATCTCCGATGTGCACTGATGTTTCCTCAAAGCCTAGAACAGAGCCTGGCATGTAGCAGGAGCTTCATAAATATTTGTTGAGTATTTGATGAACAAGGAGTCAAGATGTGAAATGTTCTTAGCTTAAGTCACCAAATATAACTAGATTACTGTGCAGCAAGGGAAAGCCCAGTCTGGATGAAGGGGCCCAGATGCAGATTCAGAAATGGAAAACTTGAGACTGTCAAATCCAGATGAAAGGCACTGAATAAGAGACGTGAGCTAGACCCAAACTCTGATGTCTGTCCATGCTTCTCCTGTTTCCTGAATGCAAAATGAACTGTCTGCTTCTTAACCAACATGTGATGGGGAGTCTCATGGCTGGCTCTCTCCCACCATACTGAAATTTTCCCTTTTCTGTCAAATTTGGCTGTATCAGGATTTGTCATCTTGTGCATACTGATCAGGTATAATATGATTGCTTGGTCGGAACTTGGATTTCTTGCCTCCCTGTCCCACTGATGAAAAACCAGTGAGGAGTCTACTGTGGTGGGGAGTGGCGGGGGGAGGGGACATGCAGAAATGGTGACAGGGCAGGAACTGCGAGCTCCTGGTATTGTTTTGACGCTCAGATGCTCTCCTGATTCAAGATGGACCACGATCCTTTTGTGTTTGCCTACAGGAGGGACTACCTGGAACAGAGATGGTTTTGACTCGTCTTTAAATATTTGAAATTGCTAAGCCTTATGCTCATGGAAATGAAGATAACCAGCCTCAAACCACATCTTGGATTGATAGATTCATTCATTGATTTAATCAAAGTATATTTATTGCGCACCTGTTTGCATGCCCAACATGTGCACAATGGAGACAAAGTCCCTGCCCTCATGATCTGATAATGTCTAATGGGTGAAGTTAGACCACAAGGAATTATATAGCATGTCAGATAGTGACTACTGTTTTGCTGGAGGTGGGCTGGGGGTGTTCCTGCAAAGAGAATGTCAAGGAGGGCCACAATGAATTTAGAACTGGAGAAAGTGAGGCATGCTGCAATTGGGGAAGGATCTCTGGCAGAGGGGCCAGCACTTATATTAGCACAAGGCAGGAAATGCCAGTGTATATAAGAGCATGCTGATCTGGAAAAGGACTTGGGCTTTCACTCTGTGCTTCACTCATGGGAAGGGAAGCCCATGTTGGACCTCGTGCATTACAGTGATGCAGTGGTTAGATTATCAGGCCTCTCTGGGTTGCAAGATTCAACATCTCAAATCAAACCAGTATAAACCAAACTACAAAGTGCCATGATCTCATGAGTGAGGCTTTCTCACTCTTCCAATGTTCTTGCCAATGCCCTCGCCACCAAAAACACCTACTGATTGGCCCTGCCTTGATATCATATACTCATGGTCTAATCAGGGAGTGGGGAAGAGTGTTGGATGCTCTGGGTGACAATTTGGGTTGTATGCCTACCCCCATGATAGGTAAACCTGGCCTCTGCAACAGCCCAGTGGTTCCTAGCTGGTTTGAAGTCCCCACCTGCCCTATTCCCCTAGATGTTAGGTAATGTCTGGAGACACTTTTGAGTGTCACAATTTGGGAGATGAGACCGCTACTTGAATCTAATAGGTAGAAGTCACAGATGCTGCTAAATATCCTGCAGTACACAAGGCAGACCCTTCCAACAAAGAATTATCCATGGAAAATATCAAGAGTGCTGAGGTTGAGAAACTCAGATCTAACTCCATGAGAATATTGGTCCACAAAAGAGAGTGTGGTGCAGACCTGATAATAGGCTGATTCTCATAGCCTTCCATGAAGCTTGCTGATAGGTGATGCTGTGCTTGAGAGGTAAGACCAGTGCTTGCTTTGGTGGTAAAGGGAAAGTCAGTGAATGTGAGTGTGGCATTTGAAGTCCTACATTCAGTTCCAGCTCTGCTCTGTAAGAGTTTTCAGGCCATGAGCAAATCGTTAAGCGTTTGTTAAACCATGTCACCAAGTCTCTGGGAGGGTTGAATTAGAAACTCCATGTGAAAGCAATATTGATATGCTATACAAGGCATGCTCCCTAGTAAACATATTACATGCAGGGTGCTATGCCAGGCAATGTTTGTTCCACAAAAGAGTCTCTGCCTTCAAGGAGCATTTGTTATAGTCTGGGAGATAGGAACATACATGAACTAAAAGACAGCAAGTAGAAAAGTGCCTTTAAAAGGTGGGAGGGATTCAGATCTGGATGACAGAATGTTCCGGAAGTGAAATAGAACAGATGACCAGTAGAGTTCAAGGAAAAGGGCTGTGGTGTCTTCACATCATTTATTTTGTAATCTTCTTCCACTTAGGGGTTGAGCAATGTGGTAATGAATGGTTGGCTGTATGGTTCACTCATTGGCACATATTAATCTTTTGCACTGAGCCTCCATTTGACAAGACAATGATTGTTACTATCTTGCAAGTCTACTGCAGTTACTGTAGCAGCTATCATCCAACTTGGATTGTGATGTGGTTTGGCTCTGTGCCCCACCCAAATCTCATGTTGAATTGTCATCCCCCCATGTTGAGGGGAGGGCTTGGTGGGAGGTGATTAGATCATGGGGGCAGATTTCCCCCTTGCTGTTCTTGTGATAGTGAGTTCTCACAAGATCTGATAGTTAAAAAGTGTGTGGCACTTCCCCTTCATTCTCTCTCTTTCCTCCTCTGCCATGGTAAGAGGTGCTTGCTTCCCCTTAATCTTTTGCCATGATTGTAAGTTTCCTGAGGCTTCCCAGTTGCACTTCCTGTTAAGCCTGCAGAACTGTGAGTCAATTAAACCTCTTTTCTTCATAAATTACCCAGTCTCAGTTAGTTCTTTATAGCAGTGTGAGTATGGACTAATACAGATTGTTAATGTATTTATTTTACTTTATATAACATGAAAAGATTGTCAGAGTTTTAAAAGTAGTAATTACTAGTGAAAATAACTTAATAAATCAAAGATATTTAAATCACAGGCTTAAATTACAGCTTTGGGTGAGGAATAAAAAAATAATTCCCCTTAAGAGTTAAATTCTCATCCCATTTTCAGCTTCATTTCAGGTCCATTACTAGCACAGGTAGTATGTTATCATGGTTTGTATAGAGTCTGGTATTGTTTGATTTGGTTTCCAAAGAAAGTTCATTAGGATAAAATATTTGCCACATTTTGCAATATGGAATGGGGTGGGGAAGGAAGTAATGGGTTTTGTTTTTGTTAATGGGTGATATCAAATGAAGGGACAAGGTTTTTCCAGCTGGGTTTGTCTTACTGGCTTCACCACTTCTTTGATGTGAATGGTGATTGATCTGTGGTTCAAGTCACCACCTTCTTGACAGCTAGAAAGGTTGACCTTTTTTGGTTTATGAGGTGGACTTTAATCATTAGCCTGCAACTTACTGCATGTGTGGGTGTCCCGGAATCTGCAGGCTGGTTACACATTAATGAACTCTCTGATCCTTTCTCATTGGAAACTTATTGGGGAAAGGAGGCAATTTCTCTGTGGAGTTGACTGGCAAGTTTTTGGTGTTTTGCCTAATTATTTGCCATTTGCCCATTATTAAATGCTTTCCTTGAAATGAATAAAGGAGCATTGAAGAGGAGTTTAGATGGAACCATTCACTGCCAAGACAGATCATTAGCAAGAAGTTAGTGAGAATGACTCACAAAAATTAACTAATGTTGAGTGAATTATTTCTAATATGCATTTACATTTTCATCTGGTGAGATAGTGGGCTGCCTTTTTAAAACTGAAACCTTATGTATTCAACTTTCTCCTGCAAAAATTTTCATCAAGTAAAGTTTCAGTTATATAAGTTTTATAGAGGGTGGTTGGATTTTAACGTTTTGTGGATTGGGATGAGCCCAGCATGGGAAGGATATTAGTTTTTCTGACCCATCTAAGGAATAAATGGCTGATTTCTTAGCTGGTAACAAGCTGGCAAAAACCAGTCCAGACCCAAAGTCATTTTGATCTCAAAATGACTTTTTACAGCCACTTGTGTTTGAGGCCCATTAGAAAATGAAATTCCATGCTATAATTTCTAAATAAATTAATTTTTCCATTAAGAAACAATTTAAGTTGTCATGAAGTCTTTGTATCTCAGTGCATTGCTAAAGAAACTTTGGTGGGGGGTGGGGATAGTTAACTTTCTCATATGTCATAGTCATAGGCCAGGTTAAGTTATGATCTATAGTACTTCAATCTTTGCACTCCTTCTTTTGAAATAATGT
Source organism: Sapajus apella (assembly GCF_009761245.1). Classification (NCBI taxonomy): domain Eukaryota; kingdom Metazoa; phylum Chordata; class Mammalia; order Primates; family Cebidae; genus Sapajus; species Sapajus apella. Next base: position 15,509,385 of record NW_022436963.1, on the reverse strand, counting down.
CTCATTAAGTAAGGGGAAGGAACATTTTGCCTTGCTCCTAATTGCTAAAAAAATTTTGTACAGCTAAACAATGGATTCAAAAGAATCCACCTACAATTAAAGCCTGATTCAGTAAGATACAAGAGGTTATGTATGATGTAAGACAAAAAGATTACAAAATGAATTGTCTTTATCCCCTGAGAATAATAGTCATTTAGAGTGTTGGTTACTCTTTTAAGATCAGAATGCTTAAGGGTAATCTGTAACCTATAAATACATGGAAAGGTAGTATAAATAGGATGGTGATGCTTAAAAAAAAAAAAAAAAAACCTCACTGATACCTTTTGTTCACATTAAAATGCATGCATAGTAATAGCTGTTATTATCGAGCTATATTTTAGGAGTCTTCTGTTCAAATGAGGAAAATATATGATATAGATGATTAAAATGTGACATCTGATCAGGGAGCCTGGCCTGTTAGAGGACTCTTTACTAGAAGTGGACCAGGCAAGAAGCCTGGATTCTAGGGGCAACTCTGCCAGTTGCTACCAGCATCCTGGCTTTGGACAAGTGCCATGACCTGTTTTGGTGCAGGATTTTCATCTACAAAATGAAATGCTTACATGTGATTTTTACAAAATGAACTTCAGATTGAACCATGGAGGCTGTATTTCAGAGCTTCCTGTGAATAAGTATTGCTGAACCCTGGGATGAATGAATGTGTCTACATCATGCCCCCTCCTTCTCTAGGATTCCTCAGTATACTGGAAGGCAGGGTAGTCCAGGGAACCAGAGACCTTTATGAGGGTACTTTCTACCAAGAACTTTTGAAATGAAGGCAGATGTGTAGTGTAGGAAACTAAAACTTTGACTGTGAACTGGACCTCGATCTTTAGACATATCTTAACCTTTCATGCTTAAACATCTAATTTAATGTTCTTCAGAGTGTGATCCCCGTATCAGCCACATCAGTTTTACCAGCACCTGGAAACTTGTTAGAAATGCAAAATGTCGGCTCCACCCACCTCAGACCCACTGAAAAACCCACTGGGGTTTGGGCCCGGGGCCCAGTGTCTGTGTTTAATAAGCCCTCCAGATGATTCTGTTGCACATTACAGTTTTAAAAACTTCTAAAATTTTAGAAACACTGATCTAACTGAACCCAGGCCACAGGCATTATCAAATAGGGAAATACGAAGATCAAAAAGAAAGAAAAGAGAATTTTATTCTTATGTTGGAAGGTAGGGTTAGGGGGGTGCTGCAGTTTGGGTCAGGTTTATCTGAGAAGATCACTAAAGTTTTTTCCAACTTCAGGTCTTTGTTTTTAATAGCATCATCAAGATCCCTTGGACAATGTTTTGAAATGATAACTATGGCAATGAGGCTTTCCAAGGAAGAGAGGTGTACATAGAATGGACTTTTTTTTTTTTTTTTTTTTTTTGAGACATATTCTTGCTTTGTCACCCAGGCTGAAGTGCAGTGGCATGATCTTGCTGCAACCTCCACCTCCCAGGTTCAAGCTATTCTCCTGCTTCAGCCTCTCAAGTAGCTGGGACTACAAACATGCACCACCCCACCGGGCTCATTTTTATATTTTTTGGAGAGACAGGGTTTTGCTGTGTTGACCAGGCTGGTCTCGAACTCCTGGCCTCAAGTGATCCACCTGCCTTGGCCTCCCAAAGTGCTGGGATTATGTGTGTGAGCCAACATACCAGTAGTTTTTAAGTGATATTCAGGAGAACTCAAACCAATTAGAAGAGTCTCAGTGAACTGTCATTTAATAAGAGAGAACCCCATCTTTGCAGAAATAAATAGGTGATTGGCAAATTGAGAGCACAAATTGTTATTCAGATATCTGGTCCTTTCACTCCTGCCTTCTTTTAAACCTAAAAGCTCTGAGACTAAATGTAGACTTCAAACCCTGAATCTTCAGCTGAACAATCCTTAGCTGCCCATTACATTGGATTTAAAACTTTCTCAGGAATCATCCATTGCTACCAACAAAGGAATCCTCCCCCACACCTCTCTGGATTTGAATGGTTAGCCCAGACAGGAATACTTACATTGCCTGGTCAAAAGCCCCAGAAGTGCTCAGTGCAACCTCCTAAAAGTCTGTTGGAACATATGTTACCTCTTCAAGGTTATCATTTTCCTTTAAGATCTTCTGTTCATATGAGGATGGACACTGATTCTAAATAAAAGCAGCAATCTACGTGTAGAATATGGGTTTCAGAGTACTCTGAATGCTCCATGTAAAAGTGGAAAGATGAGAGTGAGAGGTGAGGACCACTAGCATTGAGATAGCCATGACTACAAAAAAAGACTTCTAATCCAGTATTTCCCAGTTTCCCCAGCCTTAGAAACCTCATATTCTCTCAGAGATAGCTTTTCAGTTCTTCCTGATCTCACCCGTCTAACGTTTTTTGTTGTGGAAGACCTTCAAACACTGGAATTTTTGGCAGGACATTTTAAGGGATTGGAGTTGAGCTTTATTTTTTCTTTTTAAATCAAGTTTTGGAAAAATGGAAAAAAAAAATTCTAGCATTATCCAGTGAACACACATTTTTTTCTCTTAGAAAAATTGACTTGAATTTTCTGAGCCTCTTACCTCTTATGAGTAATAATTTACCCTATAGACACCAAGTGGCTAAGTAACTTATTTCCACATTTTTTAGGTTGGTAGCAATGTTATGGCACACATCTATGACTGAAAAAATAATTTACACACACGGATCAAAACTTGGCAGCCTGGTTGAAAGATTCAGGGTACATTCTTGTGTGCTATGACACACCGAATGAACCATTAGTCCACCCACAACCACAGTAGACTCATACCTATGTATTGTATATGTAATAATACTGTTCTTTTTTGGGCTATGAGGCATTTGAACCAATTACTGTGCTATATTTCTGCTACATCTTGATGACCAAATGAAGCCTAGTTCATGCTAAGTTGTGTTTTGTGACGTGTATGAATATATCCGTTCTTATTTTCTCTCTCTTTCTCTTTCTCTCTCTCCCTCCCTCTCTCTGTCACACACAGGTGTGCACACAGCACGCATGCACACACGCACGCACGCACGCACCAGTCATTTACTGTTTCTCCTCTAGGTCTATAGTTTCTCCTTTTATCATCATCACCTAGTGACCAGCATCAGAATGTCTAGTATATGTCCACTAAATCCAAGGGGAATGAACGTCAGCCCTGGCCAGGGAGAGCTCCTTTTTAAAATATAACTTGATAATTAACCCGGCATTTTCAAGTGATAAACTAATTATTGCATCAGTCACTATGTATCTCCCTCTGCCAATTAGCTCATCTGATATCCTCACTGAAAATGATAAGACACAAGGATATAGACTGGAGCATGTCAAGATGGTGTTTTTGCATTTGAACTGAGATTCCAGGGTATCCAGCCTTGGCAGCACAGACATTTTCACTGAGCAAAATTAAACATAAGGTGTTCCAGGACTGTGGTTGATTTCGGCAGAATATCAAGGCCAAAATACTGTAACTTCCCAAATGCTGTAAGGGTTGCTCTGAGCCACTGCTGTGATTCCATGCAAGTTCACATTTCTATTCATCCTGTTAGTTTTTCTATTGTCTTTGATTCATCATGGCATCAAATGAGTGATAGGTCTTCCCTGAAAGATACAACTCTTCCCATTCCATAATTTGGCTGCCACAAATTGGAATACTAACCATTATGAGATGAAAGAGCATGAGTAGTATAGAAATAACATACTAGGAGGCTCACAGATACATTTTTTTGAGGTGAAATGAGACAGGGCATTGAGAACAGTGATCAAATATGTATATTTCCTGAAGAAGGAGACTGGGTCCTAACCAAAATTAATCTTGTTTCTGAGCCTCAGTTTACTCATCTCTGAGATGAAGTGATTAAATCTGACACCTTCTAACATCTGTTTTTCTTAATAATCATAACTGACATTATTATAGCACTATTACTGTGTGTCAGGCACTCTGCTAAGGGCTTCATCTGCATAATCTCTTTTAATCCTCAGAATACTATTATCTGTCCCCATTTTACACTGAAAGGCTCAAAGAGGTTGAATAATTCACACAGCGAGTAAGTGACAGAGCTGAGATTTCTACTCAGCTATGATTGATACCAGAATCTTTGTTCTCATTCTCTACCTTATATGAACCCCAAAGTAGCATGTGACAAGATAGGATTTCTAAAATGATTCTAGAGCACTGGTTCCCAAGGGGGGCAGTTTTGTCTGTTGAGAACATTTGGCAGTTTCTGGAGACATATTTGGTTTTCATGGCTGGGGAGAGGGTGGCTAGTGGCATCTTGTGGATATAGGTCATGGGTACTGCTGAACACCACACAATACGTGGCACAGCCTTGAACAACAAAGAAATGGGCACAAATTGTCCATCATGTCAAGGTTGAGAACTGCTGCTCTAGGCCCAGTAAAAAAAAAATAGGTACATCATTGAAACTTTCTGCTTTCTATTGTCCAAAGACGATTATTTTTTAAAGCTGTCTTCAAGGGATAACATTCCTGTTTTAAGAGCTTTTGCACACATGCACATCATAGTCCTACTCTCAGTACATGGTTTTATTTAAGAGCCACAGGTTTTGGTATAAGACAGACCTAAATCCAAATCCCTGTTCTCTCAGTTTCTGTTTTTCTTTGGGGTCATCACTTAAACTCTTAGGCCTCCTGTTTCTCATCTCTCAAATGGAAATTATTATTCCCTATCTTGGGATGACTAAGCTATAGTAAGTGCTCAATAAATAGTTATTTTCTTTCAGCAGTGCCTCTCTTTCCTTTTGTGTATATCTCAGTCAGACTGTGCTCCTCTTACAGATGTCCAGGTATGCTCTTAGCCCTAGCATTAAGGCTGGCAGGGTGCACAGATTGTCATTCACAGATTGATGCTCAGTGTCTCGGACACACAGGAGCTGGAGTGGGTAAAGTGTACCCAAAGACAAGCAGCTGTAAAGCAATGATGGCCCAATGCGAGTGTCGGGGGAGGAGCATTAGAAGCAAAAGAATCCAGGAATCTTGGCCCCTGGCCAAGGCATCCACTGAAGTGGACTCTCAGGGTTGGCTAGTTTTATTGTAGAATAAATTGTTGCTCTATAATGTAAATGGAAAATTAACTTGTGTAACCGATCAAACAATCTTTGTGATTCTTTGTTGAGCATACCACCCAGATAAGCTGAAGATTTATGTATTTTCCTTTAAAATACCTTTTCTGGAGTATACAGGGAGGGAAAGAGGATGTAAGTTGAGGAAAGGGGGTTGGGAAGTGATTAGGTGGAAGAATTTCCTTCATAGAAAGACTCTCAAGGAAAACGTGCAGTTGGATATGCTACACTTAGTTCATGAAATGTAAGTTAAAATGCAAGGTTCCAGCTAGACTCAAGAATGTAACATTAAATATGCCCTTTCCTTCTTTGAGAAAAAGATCATTATTATTATATGCACATTATTTATTTATTTGGTTAGTGTGGGAACAGAAGAAGAGAAAAGAAGAACGGGATGAAGGTGGAAGGCTCCAAATAAGACCTCTGATCCCTTAAGTTGCTTGCAGAAGAGAAAAGATAATTAGAAGGCACACCTGACATCCCGAGCTTCGCAAAGAACCCTTCAGCTAATCTGAGCAAAATAATGTACATGGAGGAATTTCTCTCCACGATCTCATTTGCAGGGTATGAGGTGGAGAATGAGAGGACTAATGTGGTAGACTATTATCCATTTTAATTTCAGGATGTGTTTAGATAGCTGGTGTAAGAAAACAAAACACAATAAAACCTTTTCCCTTGCTTTGGCCAATGCTGAAGGCATAATTGGGGCCACTGATAATCAGACCCTTCTGTGTTGCCTTCCCAGACAGTACTTCTCACGTGCTGTCACAGCAGTCCTATGAAGGAGGCAAATGAGGGATGATTTCTACAGCTGGACACAGGAAGAAACAGCTTCTGAGATGGTCAAGGTCTTGCTCAAGTTGCAAAGTCAAGGACAGATCAAGAGCTGTGGCCCTCATCCCTGAATTCTAAACCAGGCTTCATACCATGGTATTATTAAAACACTTTAGAAATAATTGAGGTGAGAGGGTGGGATCCGTATAGTATAGAATACTGAAAGCCAGTAGGTGTTAAAATATACATACATGCACACATAAGTACATAAACATGTTACATATATACATGTATGTGTATGCACACATGCATTTATGTCCATATACATAGATGAATAAGAAATGAGCAGGATAATAAATGTGAACTGACTCTCTGCCCTGGTGTTTCAGAGAGAAGAACTGGGGACTATGGAAAAGCATAGAATGTGTCCCCACTAAAAGAGGGTTGTACCAGTCAGCCCCAGCTAGTGGCTGCCTCCCAGGAGCTCGAGGTCAGTGTATCCAGAGGTAGTTGTTGCTGTCATTGTCTTAAGAGAAGCCATTGTATAGGTGTAGAGTTGGGAACCTACAACTTGCAGACACCTGTTTTGATAAAGCTTTATTGGAGTATAACCCCACCCATTTGTTTGTGTACTGTCTGTGACAGCTGTCACACTATGACAGCAGAGTTGAGTAGTCATAACAGAGACTGAAGGGCCTTCAGAGCTTAACATATATACCACTTGGCCCTTTACAGCATTTCTCGACCTCTGGTGTCGACCCAGTAGTACACATATGTGGGCCAAATTCCAGCTGCAGGCCACCAACTGCCCATCCTGGACCCTCACAGGCTCCTCTAGCCTCTGCCTTTGCTCATGCCTTCCTCCTCTTGGCTCTCAAAAGCAGTTGTTGGGTATTATTTAGACCATTGCTTGTCTAAATGAAACCTGCGTGCCTGATCTCCTGGAGAGCTTGTGAAAACTAAAATGACCAGACTCCATACTCAGAGTTACAGATTTGGTAGGTTTGGGTAGGGCCTGAGAATCCACATTTTAAACAAGTTCCCTCGTGATACTGAAGCTGCTGGTCCAGGATCATGTTGTGAGAACTGCTGGCTCAGATACTCCATGCTGTAGGGGATATCTCAAAGCACCTGGCCTACCAAGCAAGCGACTAAGTTGCCCAGAGGAGAGGCATTAATTCTGTAGGCCCCAGGGACCGATCCACTGAGGCATTTCATAGCCCATACAGGCACATTAAGCAAAGAATTCTGTGGATCCCCAGAATCCTGCAGAGTTCCTATATTTCCTAAATTCGAAGAGTATCCCTTGGGCTCTATTCGGGCCCAACTTCATTTAGCCTGCAAAGAGGCATTAACTATACATAAAATATTCAGTATTTCCTATCGTTGGTGTTGCTATGCAAAGGGGCTATAGCTGGTTAATCCTTCATTCACTGACAAACACAAGAAACTTGATGAGTCCTGGAGTACCTGTTCTTCCAACAGTTTTCCTTGGCCTGGTCAGTCTCTGGGTGGCATCATGGCCTCCCCATGTAACTGGCCAAACCCAAGTGTCCCTTATATCAGGTTCGACTCAAAACTAGGATGGAATGGAAAGAACAGATTCAGCAGGTTCAATGGAAATTTTATTTATTTATTGTGACGGGGTCTCTGTCGCACAGGCTGGAGTGCCATAGTGTGGACACAGCTTGCTGCAGCCTTGACCTCCCAGGCTCGGGCAGTCCTCTTGTCTTAGCCCCCCAAATAGGTAGCAGGCACATGCCACCATACTGGGCTAATTTTTTTTTTTTTTTGGTAGAGATGGGGTTTTGCCATGTTGCCCAGCTGGTCTCAAACTCCTGGGCTCAAGCAATATACCTGCCTTGGCCTCCCAATGTACTGGGATTACAGGCATGAGCCACAGCACCCAGACCTAAATGGGAAATTTAAGAACAGTAATAAATAAAAGAAAAAGGAAATCGGTTCAGAAATTAAATGGATGCTTACACTCAGTAATTTTTTTGATTTCTCTCAGCCTCAGTTTTCTTATCTATGATAAGGAACTGTAGTTATAACCTTGAAGGGTTACTGTAAAGATTGAATTCAATTTTTGTATGCAGTAAATGTCACCTACAAATCTGGCTTATAAATCATCTCCCCTCCCTTGTCTCTGTGGCTGGGAGCGCCTGATAGCAATTATCTTAGTTGGAGATTCCCAAAGGATTGCTGCCTTCCGAGCCTTCCGAGTGTCTGTGGATAGCACCTGGTGGCTCAGATTTGGCTCTGCCAAAAGATCCCACCAGGAAGCATCTCCTTGTTCCCCCGGCAGCTATCCCCAGCCACTGGCTGACTGTAACTTTCTTTCATTCCTGGTGTTTCTTATTGCCAGAATATGTCTCCCCTCATCCCATCTAGCTGAACCTCCTCTGTGTATCTTCATTTTGGCCACACTCCTAACAGCTCTTCCTTCCACAGCTGCCCCAGCTGTAATGAGTAGAGCAGAGAAGATGCTGCCAGCCCCCCACCCCTCAGCAGGGCTCTGTATGCTCCATTTAAGGGAAGAGGAATGTGGTGCCTGACGGATGAGTCAGAGGCTGCTACCTCGCGGTGTGTGTGTGGAGCTGGCTGTGAGGTGCTGCCTGGCCCCCTCAGAGGAGGGGTGCTAAATAATTCACCAAGGCAGTCTGCTCTGACATCCATCTGGGCCTGTCCCCTGGTGACCCTGAGGATGCACCAGCGGGGCTCCTGCTTGCTGTGGCATCTCAGGGAGCTAGAAGAATAAACAGGCAGCCAGAAAACTGCCCTGGCTGTCAGGGTCTCCATGGGCTTGGGTTGGGTGGCCTGATTGGTGTCCACTCAAATCGGAGGGCTTCAGAAGCCCTCACTGTGCAGAGCACAATTGATGGTGTGCTTACACTCAGACTTGATGAACATTTATTAAGCATCTGCTGTGTACTTGGCAGTTTTACCTGCATTACCTCATATTATTCAGAAAACCCATGTGGCAGAGATTCATAGATGAGACTCAGAGAAAGAAAGTGACTTGTCTCAATTCACACAGCTAATAAGAAGAAGTAGGGACAGAATTTGCCTTAGCCCACCTCCTGCCTGACACAGTGCCTGTTATCCGGAGGTCCCTGGCAACAGGGAACCCTTTCTCCCTCTTCCAGACAGTGGCTGTCTTGGTGTTTCAGACCCTTACATGTTAGTCCTAATACTACCAAGTTTTCTCAAAGGAAGCACATTGTGGCACATAACTAACCATCTCCTCTGCTCGTTTCAACTGTTTCAGGTTCCAATACCTGCTTCTTACAGTTTGGACTCTGCTTTGGTCTGGGTCATCCACTGATCAAGATGGTGGCGGCAAGGCCATTTTCAAAATGATGGTCTTGTCCACTGAACTTCCTGCCCTGAGGAAAGGTGACAGTCCTCAGGCAGAATTCCCAGCCACCTCTCATAGGGTTTGAGTTGGCCTAGGGGTGGAAGAGTGAAAGACAGACTTGCAGGAGGAGAATGATGGACAGACAAACAAGAAAGGGGCTTTTTCTCAACCTGGCAAGCCAGGAGGACTTAGTTCTGCAGTTCTAGGAAGGTAACTTTTGCACAATCCATCACACAGAATTTACCTTCATGGCCACTGTCTCCTTATGATAGAGACAGGAGGCAGGGAAATGCTGGGCAGAAAAGAGTGTGGTCCCTGGTGAAGCCCTACACCGAAGCCTGGACACGTGGCCCAAAGTGAGAATATGCATTCCTGTTTTCCCGCCCAAATGTTGCCTTTTCCAAAACTAACCTGGCCTGCCCCGCCCCTCATCCTATGCGCATAAAAACTCCAGGCTCCACTGGCAGAGGAGCAGGGCAGAGAGGTGGAGTGGCAGAGAGGCAGGGAAAGAGGGAAGAGAAGGAGCTGAATGTCAGAGAGAATCTGCTTGATTTCAGAGGGATGGCTTTTTGGCGGGACCTCAGAGAAGAGTTTGGCCAGGAGCAGCCAAACTCCAGGGGAAGACTACCTTCCCACTCAATCTCCTTTCCCATTAACAGCCACTTTCATTGGCAGTAAAATCCTCCACATTTACTGTCTTCAATTCATTTGTGCAACCTCATTCCTCCTGGACCCCAGACAAGGACCTAGGTGCAAGCGCAAAAGGCTGTCACACTGACCCTCCCCTGAGCTACCACTTAAGCCATCCACAAATGGCAAAACTACAAGAGCAGACTGTAACACATACCCTCTGGAGCTCTGAGGCTCATAGACGATCCCCAAACACTGCCACAGGCCTACACGGAGTTCTGCTCCTGCTGGTTGCCCAGAAGTGCTTGTCCTGGCCTCTGAACCCACTCACCTGTGTGCTCCCCTTCCTGTGAGGGGTTGAGAGCTGTGGGCTGAGTAAATGAGCCAACCCTTTCATGAGTCCTGTAAAGGAGTTAAGGGAACTATCCCGTTTCACTAGCTGCACAGATCACCTGAGCATAAGTAGGCAGATCTGTGATTACTGTTTGGCAGCTAATAATAGTACCTTACACTTACTGAGCACTCCTGGAGTATTTGACACCATACAAAGTGCTTTGTGAAGATATTGCAGTTGTCACCATCATTCACGTTTTTCAGATGAGGATTCTGAAGAGCAGAGAGGTTAAATAACTTGTCCAATATCACACAGACAGCAAGAGCCATAGCCCAAGAATCAAATACAGACTTCTTAATTCTAATACCAGGGTGCATTCCATTTTAGCAGGACTTTCTTTCAAAGCAATGTAAATAAGATGTCCTTTATAGCAAGTTATTTATAGGTCTTGCGGAATATTTAAGATTAGAAGGAACAGAGCTAGAATCCAGTTCAATGGTTTGAGGGATATGTATGCTGTAGCTGCATTCCTCATTCTCTTTTTTCAGTCAGTCACCTGGCTGGTGATATTCACAGGTGTAACAGTGACCCTGTGCTGTGATTAGCTTGGGTTAGTAATTGTCATAACCGTGGATAAAGAACATCACCTGTGGCAGTTTATGGTTTGCTATGGTGTACGTAGGATAGACTGCGAGTCATGGCATTTCTTCATTCATTTCTTTATTCACTGAATAGTAGGCCTTTTATTGAGGGCCTACTATGTGCCAGGCATTTTTCTGGGCCCTGGGGATAGAGGGAAGAATAAAACTGACATAAAGCAGCATAAACAAGTAAAACATATAGTGATCTAAGTGTGCTAAGTGTTAGGCATCAACTTCCAGTATGGCAGTGTGAGGAGCATGGTAGACTCTTTAATCAGCAAAACAATTATTTGCTGAAAATTATTTTAAAATATAAGCAACCATTTAAGTTTTCTGGAAATTGTCCCAAGGGTATACAGGAAATGGAAAAACACAAGAAAATCAAAATCTTAGTAAGAACACTGCAAGTCTGTGGCATTTTAACCATGACTCTCTCATCTCCATGTATCCCTGCCACATACTGCCCCTCACTCCCCACCACACACAACACAGATCAGCGTGATGGAAACTCTACTCTAAGTGTGTTCAGCCAAACAGATGGTGCTCTTTCTCCACCTAGCTCCTAGTCCAGGGCTATGCTTTCACTCTGGGAGGGGCAGCCTCAAAGACTGGCAACACCCTACCCTTGCAAAGGAGCCCAGCTTTCATCAGATTAGACTGTGGAATAATTTATGCCAAAAGGAATTGTGGAAACAATAGAACAATCAGCTAGCAATCAGTAGAGGTTAACAGTTGGGTGTGATACCAATAGGAAAACAGAGCTCAGGCTCTCCAAGGAGCAACATCAGAAGCTGTACATTGCCAGGGAAAGACTTCACTCAACTCATCTACCCAGTCACTAGACAGATAAGCAAACAGCAACAAAAAGCTCCAGCAGAGGGGCAGGGTGATGTTGCACAGTCAGTATCCAGAATTGCTATAATACAGTATCTACAATGTCCGGTTTTCAACAAAATGTTTTGAGACATGCAAAGAAACAAAAAAGTGTGACCTGTACACAGGAAGAAAACTGCCTGTGAGAGGGTCCAAATGTTGGAGCTAGCAGGCAAAGACTTTAAAGCAAAAGTTATAAATGTGTTCAAAGAACTACATGAAACTGTCTAAACAATTAAAAGAAGGCATGATGACAGCATCTCATCAAGTAAAGAATATCATTGAAAAGAAATTGTTAGAAAAGAATTATACAAATGAAAATTTTGGGTTGAAAGTATAATAACCAAAATGAAAAATTCACTAGAGGGATTCAACAGTAGATTTAATCTAGTAGAAGAAAAAATTGGCAAATTTGAAGATAGGTCAGTAAACATTGTGTACTCTGAAGAACAGAGAAAAGAGAGTGAAAATAAATGAACAGAGCTTCTAAGAAATGTGGGATACCATTAAACACACCTGCATATGCTTACTGGGACCAGTAGGAAAGAAGAGAGAAAAAGGAGCTGAAAAAATATTTGAGGAAATAATGGTGGAAGACTTCCCAAATCTCATGAAAAATGTTAGTCTACACATCAAAGAAGCCAAAGTACTCCAAGTAGGTAAGCTCAAAGAGATTCATATTCAAACACCTCGTAATCAAAATGTTGAAAGACAAACAGAAAATCTAGAAAACAGCAAGAGAAAACAACTCATCACATACAAGGGAACCACAGTTGATTTTGTAGTTCTGGCAGAGACCTAGAAGAATGCTCTTTCTTTGAGAATATACCTCTACACGATGGGAGAAAATAGTTATAAATCACATATCTAATAAGGGACATGTTCCCAGAATATACAAGGAACTTTTACAACTCAGTAGTTTTAAAACATATATGCCCAATTTTTTAAAAAAATTGAATATACATTTCTCCAAAGAAGGTATGCAGATAGACAACACACATATGAAAAGACGTTTAACATTATGAACAATTAAGCAAATGCACATCAAAACCACTATGAGATACTACCTCATATCCCCTAGGATGACTGTAATAAAAAAGACAGTAACAAGTTTTGGTGAAGATATAAAGACATGGGAACCTTCAGATATCACTAGTGAGAATATGAAATTGGGGTAGCACTTTGAAAAACTGCTTGGTTTTTCTATGAAATGTTAAATGTAGAGTTATATGACCCAGCAATCCCACTACTAGGTATGTATCCACGAAAACATAAAAAATATGCACCCCCTCAAAAACTTATACATGAATGTTCATAGTAGCATTATTCATAACAGTAAAGAGTGGAAACAAATCAAATATTCATCAACTGATGAATAGATGAATACGATGTGTATCAGTACAGTGAAATATTACTCCACCATTTAAAAAATGAAATTCTGATATAAGCTACAGGATGAACCAAAAATATAGTAAGTAAAAGAAACCAGGCACCAAGGGCCACACATTATATGATTCCACCAATATAAAATGTCAATAATAGGCAACTCTGTAGAGACAGAAAATAGAGTGTTTGCCTAGGCCTGGAGCAGTGGGGCAAGTGGGAAGTAATTACTGCTTACTAGAGGATTTCTTCTTGGGTTGAAGAAAGTTTTAAAGTTAGATTGTGGTGATGGTTGAAAAACCCTATGAATATACTTAAATGGGTGAACTGTATGATATATTAGTTATGCCTCAGTATAACTCTTCTTAAAAGAATCTAAGGAGAAAAATAAAGTAGGGAACGGTTTGGTCATGTTAGGAAGATGCAGGAGGGATGACAATCTCAGATAGGATGGAAAGACCTAGACCTCACCAAGGTGACATTAGATTTGAAATGGTAACAGAGCAAGCCACATGACTGTCTGCAGGAGGAAATAGACAAGTGCAAAGACCAGGAGGCACACACGTGCCTGGCATGTTTGAGGACCAGTTTTCATGTGACAAGAAGGAAGAGAGTAGCAGGACATAGTGTCAGAGAAGAGATAGGACCTAGATCTCCAGGGACTTATTCTGAGATGAGCAGCATCACCAATGTAGTCTTGAGTAGAAGCTTGGCATACTCTAATGTTTGTTTTCAGAGAATCGTTGTGACTGCAGTTTTGTGAATAGACTAAAGGGGAGGAATACTAGACCAGGTAGGAGGCAAAAGTTGATGGTGACTTGGAACTTCATCCAGGAGAGAGATGGCAGTGGCATGGACCAGTGTGATAATAGTGAAGGTGGAGGAAAGATGTCAGATCCTGTGTATATTTTGACAGTAGAGCTAGCAGGATTTGCCAAGGGCTGGAAAATTTTCAGTCAAGGACCAGAGAGGAAATGTATTAGGCTTTGCAGGCTCTACATTCTCTGTTACAGTGAATATTGTGGCATGAATGCTGCCATAGATAGCACATAACGAATGGTCATGATTGTGTTCCAATAAAACAATTTGCATAAACCTGAAGCAAACCAAATTTGGCCTGTGAGATATAGTTTGCCAACCTCCTCTGGATTAGATGTCAGGGGTGAAGGATGGCTCAAAGGTATTTGTTCTCATCCATTGGGAATATGGAGTTGCCGTTTACTGAGATGGCAAAGATTACAGATGGAGCAGATTGTGGGGTTTATGGTGTGGACTCAACTGAGAATTAAGAGATGGAGATGTGAAATAAGCAGGTGGTCTTGAGATCATGGAAGAGGTCTGGCCTTGAGTCACCAGCCTAAAGATGTGTTTAAGACCCTACCCCAGACCAGAGAAGCAAATGCAGATATCCTGGAGTCCCAGGACTGAGCTGCGGTTCTCCAGCATTAAGCTGTCAAGGAGATGAGATGAGCAAGAGCCAGCCAAAGAGCCTGAGAAGGAGCACCCAGAGGGTTGGAGGGAAAGCAGGAAAATGTGACATCCTGGAACAAAGCTAAGAAGTGTTTCAGCAAGCTGAACTCCATCCTTTCCTTTCCCAATCGCAAGAGTATGTTGGAATGCAAATGAACAGAGAGATATTCTTACAGGAATAATCCTGAATTTTCTATAACTTCTACATTAGAAGAATCATTGTCAAGCTTTTTATTCATTCAAGAAATGTTCATTAGCTGTCAGGCCACAAAGCAGTAGGTCCTTGGAATAGAATGGTGAGCCACAAAAGGTGTGGTCTCTGCTCATAGGCTGCGTAGAGTCTGGTTAGTAAGAGAGAGAAGTTAATTACATAATTGTTAACATTGACCAAGGATGGCTCATAATAATTAACCCAGGATATAGAACTGGGAACCAGAATGAGAGTTCTAAGGAAAGGACATACATCTAAGAGAGCAACACTATGTACTCTTCCTTTATACAAAGGAATTGATCTAATCTGGTGGCCCAGGGAAACTTCTGTATTTTTCTGCTTTTAATAATACGTTATTTCTCACACTTCATACCCTAATGGGAACACACCTGTTTTGTTTTGTTTTGTTTTTTTCTTTTTTTTTTTTTCTTTTAGAGGAAAGTTGTGATCCTCTGAATTAAAGGAAGGAATATAGGCATTGTCATCTTACCCAAGACCAAACTTCAGCTGTAGACCCCAATATCATTCTTTTATCCCCTTAGGATCTCTGTGTCTTCCTTTGTATGATAGGGGATAATAAATGCTACATTTTTGGATTTTGGTGAGGACCAAATGAGATGAAATATGCAAAATGTCTGGTATATCCAGTCCTCCTCATTTTCTTAGAAAAGCAATATGTGAGTTTGTACATCTGTGACATTTTGTAATAATAATTTTTCTTGAGCAGATCTTTGTTGCCAGTTTGCTACTTTATGAGGCAGAGAGTTTTTAGCCTTTTTCTAGGACATCATTCATTTTGCCAATGTTCTCTTCCAAGAGAAATGTGTAGGAACCTAAGTGTCTGTATTTAGGAAATACTGAAAAACCAAAGCATCCCTGTACAATTCTTTGTTGTTCTCCTAGTCCTTTACATAAAGAAAATTCAAGTTTCAATTCAGCTGTTTAATGAAAATTAGTAGTTCCCAAAACCTGCCATAATAAGTGCAGCTTTCTTTGTCTAAGAAAAACCATTTGCTAGCACATCATGTCAGTTTAACAATATTTTCATAGAAATGTGCAATGGTATGCCTGGTAAAATCATTGATGCAATCCTTAATCTTTTTGGGGAGAGGGAGCAAAATCTTTAGCACTCCTTCATTTTGATGTGCACAGTCTAGCCTGTCCGTATTTCTCATTTTAATTAATGTAATTAAAAGAGGATAAAAGGCTGTGTTAAAATTTTGTGTGTTAGATTATTGGGATCAAGAATAATTAAAATGTATGAAATGTGACAGATTCCTAAGATGATAGGGAAAAAGGAAGGCCACTTTTCTGTATTTAAAGTGTACCAAATGATTTTTCACAAGATTTAGAAATGTCCATGGATAAGAAGCATTTATGATATGGAATCTTCACAAATGGACAAGACAGAAGGCTTGAGGGGGTGCTTGTCCTTATGTTATCATGAACAATTTTATCATTTATGTTTGCAGCTCTCCTTCCTGTTGCCTTCTTTGGAAACCAAGTGGAGAATAATATTGATTTAACACGTACTATATTCCCTAAGGTACTCTACAAAGTACTTTCTATACCTCAGTTCATCTAACCTTACCAGAGCCTTTGATAAAGAGATATCTCCATTTTATAGGTGGTGAAACTGAGGCTTAGAGGTGAGGTAGCTGTCATCTGCTAGGTCGTGCTGCTAGGAGGTAATAGAACGAGATTTGAATTCAGGTCTTTTTGCTGGACTTAATGATGATACTCTGCCTGTTGCAGGAGGCAGATTATAAGTATGGATTAGAAAGTGGGTAGAAACTGTTGAGGATAACTCTTTTGAGCATTTCTTTTTTACAAATGCACCTCCACCTTTGTGTGTGCCTCATGCATCTTTACCTACATTACAGATGCTTCACATATTTCAAACATTTATTTTCTATATGGTTACTCAGGTTACATGTTGTTGCTTGAAAGTTAATTAAAATATGCAACATTTTCTTTTTCTGCCTTCTAAGGTAAAACAGATGCAACTTTTATCTCATATTCATTTAGGACTATCAGTTTTTTAAATGTTAAACAGCTCTTGTTTAAAGACATTAGGGTTTAGTAGATTGCATTTTGTTTTGTTTAATATCTTTACATAGCACAAATTAAAATGGACATCTGTGGCAGACATTGCTGGAGTCCTCCATTGTTTTTGCTGTTCTTTGTGGGCATACAGTTCCCAGCCTCCTTGCAGGTGAAGTCATGGGACTAGTTTGACCACTAGAAATGATATCATTCATCCCTAAGCTGAGGAGCCTAAAAGGCTCTTCGTTTCTCTCTTTTGTGTTGTGGTAACTGGGAAATTATTGGCTGAGATCACAGAGGCACAAGAAGGAAGCAAAGCAGATCCCTGAGTCACTACTTAGAATGGAGTATCTGGAAAGCCTCTGGGCTTCCAACCAACTTTGCTTGAGAGAGAAATCAAACTTTCTTGTGGTAAGCCATTGACATTTAGGATCGTATGTTACTGCATCATCATCTGTGCTAGCCCGACTTATATGACAATTCTTTTTCAACCTCCTCTCCCACATTTATCTTATTAGACTTTGAAATCTAAATGTCTGGATTACTCTTGAATAAAATATTTGCATGCACACATACAAATGCATACATTTGAAAAAGTAAACTGAAATAAACCTTATTAGATAAGTGGTTTGAAACTTTGGTAATATCCCTTACAGCAATTAGAATTTCTCAGTAGAAAGACCAGAAGGTAGTAATCTAAATGAGCTAGGATGAGTGATGTCTACCTTTTTAAAGTTCTCCAAAAACGGGAACACTGTCATTTCCCTGAGTGACCCATGTCAGTTCTTATCTCAGTATTCAAAAATCTTCCTTAGGTTCCAGGAAGATTTTAAATGACCTAAAGAGGGATTTAGGACTCTTTTTGGAGGGCCTTCTTTTCCTTCTTATTTTACACCCATAAAAACAGAGATTTAAAACTTGTTTATTGCAGTCTTCCCCATTATAGCCCTTCATCTAGGAGGCCACCACCCTTGCTGCCACTTACCCTTCCCTTCTGTATCCTGATCAGTAGAGATGCACTTGACCTTTCCCCGTAATCCTCTAACAAGATCCTGCCTAAAGCTGGCTAGAATGGAAAGACTATTTGATTTTCTAGCATGTATGAAGCTGCCTCTTTGTTATTACCTGCCAGTGTCATGTTGATGCTGCCTTGCTGTCTTGTGTCTGTGTAGATGTCTTTTAATTCTGCATTTGTGTTTATAATTTTCATTCCTATTTATGTTTTTCTTCTTCCCTGGAATACCTTCTCTAGCAGCTAAAATTTGACCTTAGTCAAAATTTTTTATCCTCTGGATTTTGTGTCATGCTTAGTAAGGCCTTCCCCCGGCTATCAAATTGTTTTTTAATTCCAAAAATGTAAAAGCGTTTTTGACCATGGGCCTGACCCAGATCATACTTCTCCTGATTCCAGCTCACCTCTGCCACAATTAATTTTGTCTTTTTTGTCCTTTCTCCTATATACTGCATGCAATTATGGTCATTTTTATAACTCTCTTATCATTCCACCTAAATAGAAAGTTCTGAAGGTCAGCAGTTGATTCCTTGTCTCCTGACAAGTGTCCTCCACTTCACAAATCCCTAATAAACACTTGGTTGAATTTCTCACACGTATTGCCTGTTCTTCCCTGCTCTTACTCCCACGAAGTTTACTGTTATGAATGTGAAATTTCACTGTTTTTTGGAAAAACAATATGAATTTTGTTCCTATTTATCAGGTCTCTGAAATTTCCAAAGTAGTTTTTGTCTTACCTTGTCTAATACCTAACAGTATATTTTCTAAAAATCCTGATTAGAATGAACATAATGATCACGAGGAATTAACGATCTGTAGATTTTATAATTTTAATATTCTGCGTAAGTGTGATGCGTAGATATCCAGCTTTCTCATTACCAAGCTGAGCTC
Organism: Sapajus apella; assembly: GCF_009761245.1. Classification (NCBI taxonomy): domain Eukaryota; kingdom Metazoa; phylum Chordata; class Mammalia; order Primates; family Cebidae; genus Sapajus; species Sapajus apella. The sequence goes on along the minus strand of NW_022436963.1, from coordinate 15,490,654 downwards.
ACAGAGCATGTGCTGGCAGAAGGACTCGGGCAGTGTGCTTTTGTGCCTTCCAGCTCTTGAATGCAATTAGGCCTTTGAGGACTGTGCATACCCCCTACCGTAACACACATCCCATTCTATTCTAATTGCCTACTTAATTATTTTCTCTGTCTTTGCCAAGCTCTTTTAAGGCAGGATCCATGTGTATCTTGGTCACCATGTTGTCCCCAAAGCCTAGCATAGTGACTGGCAAATAGTAGGAGCTCATTTAATGAGTGAATGGATATGCAAATGAATGGATGAAGCATGTATTCATCCCGAAAATACAGTTGTTTTGTCCTGGTGTATAATTTCAGAAAAGGAGGCCCACCTTTTGGTCATTTTTACTGCTTTCTTTCCTAGATTCAAGCAATTTGGCGCATTTGTGTTGTACCATGTGGAAAATGGCTTATCAGTGGCTCACCCACATTAGATGGAACTTTGAGATGTGCCCTAGGAGTAAAGATGATTGTGCAGTCTTCCCTTTCCTGCTTTCACCCCACTTTTTGAATTTTAACTAGTTAGTTAACTAATTTGTGTTGAAGTTAATGGTGGAAACATGATTGCTTCTATTAATATTACCAATAGCTAACATTTATTGAGTGTTTGTTATGTGCTAGGCTCAGTGTTAAATGTTTCACATTAATTCTCGTTGGAATCCCCCAGCAGCCCCATGAAGGTAGGCACCATCATCATGCCCTGTGTTATAGGCAGGGACCTCAGGCCTCAAGTCATACAGCTAGCAAGGGTCAGAGCCAGAGTCTGACTCCAGGTAGTCCATTTTAGATTCCGTATAATGTTGTTGATTCTTATGAAGTTGGTATCATGTGTCTCATCTGTTCCAGGTGAAGATTAATCTCTTGCTGTGTTCCACCTGTCTTCTTGTGTCATCATTGATCACTTGTGAATTGCCTCTCATATGACCATGCTGATCATGAGTAGCTGAGAGAGTAGTATACCCATTTTTAGAGGAAGAAACAGGCATGGAAAGTTAAAGTGACTTGTTTGTGGCTACACTGGGTTACAATGTCACTGCTTCCACTTGGCCATTGGGGGCCCCAAACTGTTAGATTTCTTAATGGACTTTTTGAAGGATATTGAGGTCTGGGTAAACCATCTGCCTCCCCACATGCTCTGAGTTCTGTGTGACGGAAACTGAAGGCTGAATATTATTCATTTGCTGTATTCTATTTCTCTTAGTGGGAAGTTATTCCAGGTCTCATGATTTTCACCATGAAAGGTCTTCTGGGAACTAGAGAGAAGCATTCTGAAAGAAGTTATTAAGCATTATTAATACAATTACATACAACAAAAGACATAATTTAACTTCCCCACATCCAACAAAGAAATTCATTTGAAGCTTCAGGAACTCCAGCTGGAAGGGCAGAGCTCATCAGAGTGGGTTCCCCAGGCGGGGGAAGTGGGCAAGGAGCCGTGCTAGCTGCTTTGTCCTTGGGGACACTTCCGTGCATGATGGAATATTCCTTCCTCCCAGCCTTCCCAACCTTTCCCTCACCCTTCACTTTTGCCTGCAGTGCTTCCTTATCACAGGCATAGAGTCCAGAATATTGGCTGGCTCTTACCTCTCACCTGACTCAGGATACTGCTCAGGTAGCATTGAAGGAATATTGATTTTAAACAATTAAAGATGACCATGGAAATACTCAGATGATAGAAACAGTGGTCAGCCTAGTGGTTGGAATGCCTCGGTGAATTCTTCTGAGTTCATTCAAAATATCAGAAATAGCTATTGGGTATGTGACATTGTGTTAATCTTCACTGTAGTTCTATTCAATATTTTACTTTCTTTAGTTGCAGTAGCCCATAAGTTCCTCGAAAGCAGACACTGTGTTTACACTCAGTCTTTAGAGCTGTGCATGGCATAGAGTATGTGCTCAGTAAATATTTAATGATACAGATGCAGTTATTGAAGATCCCACAAGTTAAGTTACTTGCCTAAGATCACATTGCTAGCAGGAAGGAGAGGCAGGATTTCAACCCAAGGCTCTCCAAATATATAGATTTCTTTCTTTCAGATTGCTTGGTTGGGCTGCCTAGTGGTGTAGAAAAAATGGAGATTGGAGACCCCAAAGGTATTCAACAAAAGCTCTATCTGAGGTCTAGGAAATGCGGGTTCTGACCGATCCTTGCTGAAATCCTGGTGTGACTTTAGAAAAGTCCTTTCTCTACTTAGGTCTCCATTTTCTTATCTGTAAAATGAGGAGATGGAAGCAATGCTCTCTGAAGGTCTAAGGGTCTTCAGATGCCCCTGGGAAGGTTTATGCTTTGTCTTCTTCTGCATGCACTTGGAATTGGGGTAGGGGTTAGAGGGCAGGTGACTAACTCACCACCCAAGCACGTGAGGAAAGGGGTCACTTGTGCTTTATTTCAAGGTGCACAAAAACTCAAAGGTGACATAGTCTCAGGCCAAAAAAAAGCAGGCAACACCCCAAAGTGAAAGTTGAAGAGAGAGGAGAGAGAGAAAAAAAGAGAGACACATTTGAAGGCTTGACACAGCTTTTAATTTAAAAAGCGCTCTGATTCCACTCCTAGGTTAGCACAGCATATAATCTGAAACAGGCGCTCAGGTTGATAATTGTGCCCAGATTTGATCCCTGGCACATAAGAGCACAGCTTTTAAGAAGGAAAAAACAGACATGTGTCTTTAAAGCCTCTCTTCTTATATGCGATCTTTTTCGTGCTCATTTGGACCTTGCGTAGCTGGGCCTCTGCATCCAGCAAAGGCTTTCTTCCCCTCTCCCTGGCTTGGGGATTATTGATTTGGAAGGCAAGGCTAATTTACATGTAAATAAATCTCAGTGCTGGGCAGCGGGAAGGGACGTCCAGATGCCGTGACTGACTTGCTGACATCACAGCTTCATTAGCATGCGGAGGATGCAAGCACTGCAACAGCGACTTCCCAGGCACCACCAGCAGCGCCGCCGACAGTTATTATTATTTTTTGGCCGAGCAGCACATTTCCTGGTTCAGTGGCTTGGGCTCTGCGAGCAGCTGACTAGTCGCCCCGGGTCTGGCTCAGGATCAGCTGGTGACGCTGAGGCTGGGGTCTGTGACTTCTTCCTTCAGACTGTCGTGAAGAAGGGGAGTTCAGAGGAAACGGGGGGTTCTTGGGAAGGCGACCCGAGCGCTCAGGCTGGTCCAGAGGAAGAGTAGAAGTCACACTTTTTTTTCCCTGCTTGGTGAATTCCCCAGCAGGGGTCTGGGTCCAGCAGTGCTGTTTTCCCCGAGGGAATGCGGAGCAGCTCGGCTTGAGTCTGCTGCCAGCTACAGGAAGGGTTCAGACTGAAAAGGGGGTTTGAGGAGACGATGCTTTGCCTGCCTGAGGTCCTGCTTGCGTTCTTAGAAGTCAGACCCAGGGAGAAAGTGAACTGACAATTGACAAGCTCCAAGGGTCTGGCAGAAGCTTCCTCCGAGACTGGGCATTTCATCCTCCCTGGAGGTGGGTAAGAAATTTGCTCTAATTCACAAATTAAACAGCAGTGTATTTTTCTAAGGATGTTTAGAAAGCCAGATCTAGGGACTTTGCATTGGGGGAGGATATTAGGGCTTCATTTTCTTGGCCAGGTAGCATTTTTTGGTAGTCCTCCGACCCCTTTTGCCTTTTCTATGCTTATTAGAAAGCTCGATTGCAAAGTGTTATGTCACAGCTCTAGGCGGTCCTGAAGAAGCACTTAAATCTTGGCACTTAAGAAGAAGCAGTGTTTGTCTAAAAGTGCATCTTTCTTCAAAAAACAATAATAATATGGGGAAGGGGGCTAACAGACCAAATACCTGATTGTGTTTATGCACAGTAGTCATTTCAGCACGTGATGTCAGAAACCATTAGGGGATCTGAGGAACAAGGACTTAGCTGAGACTTCCAGGTAAAGAAATGGCTCTCAAATTATTTAGGTTTAATTTTAGACACTGCTTTCAGATTAAAAATGGTGACAGAGCTCCAGAATATGACTGCATAGCCTGGCTGAAACACATGATTTGGTTTGCCCTCTATGCTGGGTTTCTTCAAGCAGTGTTTGTAGTTAGTTATCCTCACTCTTGGCTTCTCGAAACCAATCATAGCATTACTAATTTGCCATGGGGGTCTTGGGATGAAAGACAGATTTTTAATCCCATGTTTTTTTGTTTTGTGGTCTTGGACTATGCGGGGGTCCAGTGGAACTTTTATGAACCATAAATAATCCGAGCTGGGCCAAATCACACCGAGGTTAGCGATCCGTACCAGATGTGATGCCATCCGCTGGTCCAAATGTGGCTCTTGTCTAACTTAGGCACATAGATCATTTCCCCAGTGAGAGAGTCCTGCTTCCCATATCAATGCATGTATGAGCACAGTCAGGGGAGGGCTCCAGTGTGCCATGAATATGTAGACATAGACTGCCGTGTACTGCATCTGCAGCTGGTAAGGCTGTGATTTGCTTTGCCTGCACATCTCTTCCCAAAGAGTGTTTTAAACCATCTCGGTGAGACTTAAACTAAATGAAGCCGCCTTGCCTATTTGCTAGAGGCCAAATTGGCTGCTGTAATCCTGCTCCTCAGAAGGCTTACTGCCTGCTGATGGCTTTCACAGATGGGTCAGGATGAGTGTCCCCAAGGGCTCCAGAGTAAGTCACAACTTTGACGTAATTACCATATTTTGGAAATTTGGATTTTAATGCCTCCTTGAGTGCTTGTAAAGGTTTTACCTTTCCATCAACTGCTCTTTCCCCTCGGGAATTCTGTTTTTAATGTGAAAATTAAAACGTACTGGCTCCGTCGGGCATCGCAGTCTATAAAGAGTCATGGGGCAGCCAGAAACAGTAAAATAGCATTGTTTGAAATGGCATGTTTATAAAAATTTACCCATGCAATGTGAGGGAAAAAATAGAAATACAGGAAGAAAGATGGATTCATGGAAGCTTAAGGAATGAGAAGGGAACTCAGAGGTTAGACAGTATGAGATGATCTTTATCCAGGGCTCAGACTGTAGTCAGAAAGAGCTGAAGATACTTAGAGCTACCCATTCCTGCCAGTGAAGTGGAGAGAGCAGTGGAATCTGTAGGTAGGGTGATAGGTGCAAGGATTTAATGAAATGACCTATGAAAAGCACTGTGGCAGCCACACAGTGAATACTTGGTAAATATTAGCTATCGTTGTTGTTGTCATTGTTACCATTTTGTCATTATCATCATCAGTGTTGTTGCTAAAAACATAATAGTCGATTTAAAAGGCAACATGTTCACATCCATTTGCCTGCAGAGAGGTTTTGCTAGCAGAAAAGATGCCATCTCTGGTACTGTTATATTCAAATGATTCCCACTCAAAGAAACTTTCCTATCGATTGAGTTGACAGAATAAAGTGTATTATCCAAGACTACTGTATTTTGCAGATCTCAAAGTGACCGGCTGGTATCGTGAAAATCATTTAGAACTAGCTGGGGCTCAGGCAGCCTTAAAGAATGCATCCTGTTTTGGCAGCTGGCAAATCACATGTAGAAAGCTGCGGGGTCCCAGTTGGAATCAATGCATTTCTGGATTTCTCTTCTGCTCCAGCTATGCATGTGAGAGACAGTCCTTTTCTTTCTTCATTCTTTTCAGTGCAGACATTGAGCATTTTCTTCTCCATCCAGGGAGGCTGTTGAATATATGCTTAACCTGCTAGTCGGCTCCTCAGAAGTTCCAAGACTGAATTTTTGCCACCATCTGGGTGGCTTCAGCTTATGGGTTGGCTGCTAAGGGAAAGGAATAGGCCTCCCCTGCCTGCCTGCCCTTGGCCTAGTCCGTCTGCCTTTGTTTTGTGTCACTGCCACGGCACAATTTTGCCAGGCTCATGGTCTGACTCCTTCATGCTTGAGTCACACAACTGGACTGCTCTCCCTTTCCTCCCAACATCTTTCTTTTTATTTTAGGAGAATTGGAACTCCAACACAGGGGTCTGAAAGACAAACGTGAATTGGAAGAGTCAGAGGAGTCTGCCATAAAATTCTTTCTCAAGAAACTCAGAACTGGCAGTTGGTCATTCCTGGTTGCTACTGATCTTTAGTAGAGTTGGGTTTTGCACGGAGAGTAATATTTATACCTTGACTATAGGCCACCTCTTTTACTTCCTGATGGGATGTGTGATCTCAGGAGAGTTGCCTGACCTCTTTGAACTTTGGCTTCCTCATATGAATATTGGAAATAAGGTCCCCTGAAAAGCACATGGGGTTGCTGGGAAGATGGTTGTAATGCCTTTGCCCAAGTCCTGGTACTCACCGGATGTTGAGCATGTTTCCCAGTTAATCCCAGTCTGTGAACAATAGGGGGTAGTAGTTTTAATATTTGTTTAACAGAGAAACTGAAGGCCAATAGAATTGAATTAGAAATCAGTAACAACAAGGTATTTAAGAAATCCAAATAAAATGACACAGCAGGTGACAAGTGTCGGTACCCCATCTAGTGCTGCTTTCACTAAACATAGGTTCCAAACGCTCTGAGTTTGAGAAGGACTCAATAACCAGATTGTACTGCCTGCCTCTAATTAGCAGAAACCTCTTTATTCAGTAACCCCCAAGCTGTGGTCATTTCTTCTCTGCTCTCCGTAACCACACGGGAGTCAAAAGGCTCTGTCCCTCAGATAGGAATCCTGGGTGGCATTTGGATAAAGACTTCTGTGCTTAGAGACCCACTGAAACTTTTCTCTGTTCAATCCCTTCGTGATTGTGGTGCTTATATCCAGGTAGCTTCTGGTGACTATGAGCTATTTGCAAACTAAGAAGCCTGGGGATGAGGTATTGGCCAAATCTGCTTTTTGTGGATGCTTTTGAGTGACATTTGGCTCTTTGCTGTGTCTTAACCTGTAAACATTTTAAATGAAATGCTCTGGCTTTTATACCATGTGTGTGTGTGTGTGTGTGTGTGTGTGTGTGTGTATGTATGTGTGTGTGTGTTTGAATCAAGCAGGGGCAAATATCTCTTTTGGGGATTGAGTCAGTTGAGTTTGGAGACTTGGTTTTGTTTTTTCCTTAGCCTGTTGTCTAAGCAGTTTATTATTTGGCATCTGAAAACCATAGGCTTGCTTGTTGTGTTATTTCCCTGGGGATAAGGCGGACGAGAAAAAAGCAAGGCTGGAGAGAGGAGAGAGAGTATGAGTTTGGATGGAGCGTTAAAAGGAGGGGAGGGAAAGGAAGACAGAATGGGGAAGCAGCTGGGAGAATATCAGAGCAATTGCCAATCCACCATGAAAGTGCAAAGCTGAAGGTTCCCTTTGGGTGAAGTTGCAACTCAGAAGGCAACTCTGTTCTCCTTTAGCTAAAAACTCATCTCCCCATCTGTCCTACAAAACTCACAGTGAAGCCATTTTAAATCCTAAAACCCTCCTTATGACTAAGCACAGCACATGTTTTCCACTAGAGCACCATGGACCATTTTTAAAAGTATATTAATTAAAAGGAGCAGATTTTCAAGTACAATATGAGCCTGCTTTTCCCTGATGGGTATAGAGGGTAAACTTCAGCGCATGTTTGGCTATGAAGTCTGTAAAGATCAAACTGGCTGAACTAAGCACTCAGCTATGAGTGCTGACTTGGAAGAGGAAACCTAGCACTCCAGGGGCACAGAATTCAGAGATATTACTTGTTGGAACTGAGGGCGTGAAGAAAATCAGGACTGGCATCATTTAACAAAGTATTACCAGAGTCATGCTCACTGAGAACAGCAGAGTGAACCTACAGGAGGAAGCAATAGTGGGGGGTCTCTGATAGCTCCCTTCTTCCTGGTGCTAGTGTTTGAGCTGCTGACTGTAAACCAGCCTGGGTCACTGAGGCAGCACAAGAGCCCTTTCTTTATCTCCTCACACATGGAGCAAGATTCACTTCCTGTTGGAACATTTTCCTACCCAGCACCCAGCGTTTCTCAGGTGATGGGAATGCCACCATTCCTCTCACACTGGGAGTGCTATTGGCCTCAAGTCACCCTCCTCTCCTTGACTCCTTAAAATCAAACCTTGTAAATATTTTTCAGCCCCATCCAGTGTTAAAGGTAGCCAGGGCAGAAATTTTTAGCATTTCATTTCAACTGGGCAAGATGCCATTTTTCCAGCTCTTTTCTTGGCATCCATTCATCCGTTATGAGTCCTTTGAGATGCCTGCTCGTGAAAGTTCCAAGACTTAACGAAGAAACAGCCATATTTTCTGTGGTCACAAAATCTGGCATGGCTTTAAGGTAACTGTTATATAAAGGCAATGTATGTTTTGGGTGTCTATGTGTCTGTGTATAGTCTGTGGTTAATGTTGATGTGGACGTATAATAACTGTCATAGATTGAGCTCCTACTGAGTGCTTGCTGACTTGAAAGATGCTTTACATACCTTGCCTGTTAATTCTTACAGCAATCTTGCAGCTAGATATTACTGGTTCTATTTAATAATTGAGAAACCAGGTCTCCTGGAAGTTAAGTAATTTGCTCAAGCTCACACAGACAGTAAAGAATAATGCTAGGATTTGAACCCAGGATAATCAGAGTCCAAACGCTGTCCACCATACTAGGTTTCTTTATACTTTTCACTGTAATGTCCCCTGGGGATTTTTTTTTTCTTATGTAGCTCCTTTATGAATCCCTCATTTAAGAAACACCTCATTATTTAGCCATTGAATTAAAATCTCTTTGGCTGATCTTTGCTAAAGTTGCAAATACCCAAGAGGGTATGTCAGACATGAAACAGAACATAGTGGTGTCTTCACCTTCTGCTTTTAATGTGGCTTTTAGAATGAAAGTGTGATTGGTTGGAAAGTCAGAAAACACACTGAGATGAGAAGTAAAAACTGCAGGCAGATGGAAGAAGTTCTTTGCTGGGCTATAGAGAACATAGGGAATTCTGGTCTAAACTTGTGTCTGTGGGCAGACTGATGGGAGTCTGGAGAGAGGGAAGCCCAAGCTTGTTGCTCTTGATCCCCAGTTGTATGCACATCAGGTTCTAACTAAAATGTATTTTTCCCTTTTCTGAGCCTCAATTCTTTCATCTTGAACATGAGGGTCCTAAATCAGGTGATCAGTAGATTGTCTTCCAGCCATGACCTTGATGAGTGCGAACTTTCAGAATGAATTCAGCCTCATCAGGGAAAGAGTGAAGGAGTGTAATTTGCTCTGTCGGCCACTCTTGGCGGGGAACTAAAAGGTCAGGTTTTATATCAGAACCTGACTTATTTGTGTTGTGAATATGTGCTGGAATATGAGAAGTGGTAGACCCTCAGAAAATGACGGGAAGCTTCCTGGAAGAACGTCTGACCTTTGGATGCTTTGCACTAGTGAAGAGGGGGTGGCAGTGGGCAGTGTGTTGGTGGTGCTCATTCACTTTCAGAAGCTGTCCATGGCTGAAGCATCCTACAGAGTGCCAGAGACCAAGGCTTCTCAAGTTTAATGTACATCTACCTGGGGGTGTTGCTGAAATGCAGATTCTGAATTGTTAACAAGCTCCCCTGTGATGCTGATGTTACTTCTTCTAAACTACCTTTATAATAGGAGTAGAAGAAAGAAAATTTGACTAAATTCAGAAGGTCTAGAGTCTAGTTATTGCTTATTTGAGTAAACCTCAAATCATTCAGCTGCTCCATGACTCAGTATCTCCATCCACAGAGTAATAAAACAATATCTAATATTTAATGATTACTTACTGTGTGCCAGACATTGTGTTCACTGTTTTATGTGCCGTATTTTATTTGATCCTTGCCTTAGGAGCCAGGCTTTGTTACCATTTGCATTCTGCAGTAACTAAGCACAGAGAGATTGAATAACTTGACCAAGGTCACACAGCTGGTAAGCGGCCAACTTGGGATTTGAATTTGTATCATCTGACTTTGGAACCTTCACAACTTATAGATATATTAGACGTGAAACATCTTGGGACTTACTGTGTGAATGTATTGTAATTTATTTATATATGTACAATTTCAAATATTTTGGGTACTTGAGATTATAAGAAGTAGATGTTTCCCAGATGAGGTTGTATTGTTTTTTAAGTAAAAAGTTCTGATTTATATAAATCAAAGTAAAATGCATTATGAAATTTCTAAGAGCACAGGTGTTTGCTCTGTGGTCACCTGGGGTGGGGAGGAAGTGGTACATGAGAGGAATATTCTGAGGAATGGATGGTTCTGGTTAACTGAGTTTTTGGCTATTTTAAATTACATCCCAGTTCATTATCCATCTTGGTTTTATAAATTTGGACAGTATGACAGATCCCTTTTCTGCCTTAATAGCAAGAGCAGGGTTAGCTCAACTGAGTTTATCTTGTGATTCAGGCTATGGCAACCATGCAAATTATTGTCCTGAAAATAAATTCCCCGTGATCCTATTTTGTAAGGAAGCCAGAAGAGGTCGATGGTGTACAATATCTCAGTTTGATATTTGTCACCTCACTAGACACCAGGCTGTTTGGACTTCACTCTAATAAATGTCCTCACCATATGATTAGTATGGCAAATACCTGGCACCTATATCACCATGCCCACGTCTCCTTTGTCCACTTCAGACCTCACAAATGATCAACACCTTTTTTTCTATCAAGCCCCAATGCATCCTCAGAGTCCTTCTCAACACAGCACTGGAGGCACCCTGTACCCATGAGTTACAGGTGGCCCAGGAGATTTACCCTACATGCTAACTCTACCCTTGGATACTTCCTGGAAGTTGGTTCTCTTTTCAGTTTAGTAAATATGTATTGAACACCTAACAATAGCCTATGTGTGCTGAAATGAAACTGTTTTCCATTTACTCTGTATTTTATTTGTTCTTAGGAATGTGGATGTTCTGCAGACTTACTGAAAGTTTTAGACATTTACTTAATGGGTACAATGTACACTATTCAGGTGATGGATATACTAAAAGCCCAGACTTCACCACTGCGCAGTATATCCATGTATCAAAACTGCACTTGTACCCCCTAAATTTACACTAATTTAAAAGAAAGTTTTATTTCATTTTTGGTAAATTAAGGTTCTAATAGTCTTTTTTCTTTTTCTATAGGACATACTGTTGTTCTGATTAATATGGTGACCATTCTTAGGGCTCCTGTCCCTTTTCATTACCAATGATTTAGGGTCTTTCTCCAGGTCTCCTGCTGTGATGCTGTCAGAGGAATACCTCCTTTACAAGGGCTGTTTTCTGTAGGCATGCTCCCGGCAGTCAAGCCATTGGTTAGGTAGTCAGTGCACATGAAGTGTCTGTTCCTGGCTCAGCAACTACATAGAGCCCTCAGCTAAAGCTCTCCCCTTCCCCTGACAGCTTATCCATCAAGAGTCAGAACTTCATTTAAATCGCTGCCTGAGTCTATTACTTGCATTTTAGTGCATCATCCCAGAAGTTGCCAGGAAAGCCTGTCAAGACTAGAAGCTTGCCACAGACTGGACAGATGACACCCTACCCTTGCGTCCTGTGCAGATTAGGCCACCCCGAAGTGCCTATTAGGAAGGAGGGTCAAAATGCACAGCAAAGAATTCACAGCCTCCTCTCTCAACAAGAGGAGCTTTGATTCTTGCTAGACTGGCTTCTGAAGGGGGAATAGGTAGAAAACAGCATAATCATGGGCTTGATTGATGAGAAGCTTTAACCTGCCTTCTTTTCATTGTGTCAATTTGGCTGCCTAACCAGCTGCCTAAACACTCGTGTTGTTTGCCTTTATAATGCTTAAAAATGGTTTTAAATCCTGTACCACTGAATTGCTAAGATGCAGCATCCTAAATGGTAACTATGATATCATGTGCTATTTTGAATTTTTAAAAGAATGTTACAGAGAGTGAGAAATAGCAATTGAGCATCTGTGAGATGCAAGGCACTGACTTTGGCCCTGTGGGTAGTTTAAAATATCACAGCCGCTCTTTTGCGTTTAACCAGTTTTCCAAACCAGATGTTTTTAGCTTGAGATCCCTGGACAGCAAAGGAGCAGACAGAATTGATGAATTTTCTGAAATTTAATGCAAAATTTTCTGTGTGTATGTATATGTCCATTTTAAAGGGAGAGGATGCCGGCTTTTATCAGATTCTTAAAGGCATCAAGTTACCCAAAAGGTTAAGAACTGCTAAGCTGGGTGGTGGGTTGTTGTGAACTCATCCAGAGAAATCTCTACAGGTTAATGTGTGACTGCAAAAAAAAAAAAAAAAAGTTATTCTGCCCCAGAGAAATGCAACATTTTTCTGCATGATTACCTAGGATCTAACGTTAAACGCTGTGGAGCAAGAAGGAGAGAGTTACCTGATTTTCTTCCATCTTATAGATGAGTAAATTGAGGATCGAGGTCTCAGATGCCAAGGCCACAGGAGTTCTTGTTCCTTCTATCTGTCACATACTTTTTATTGTTCACTCAACAGTTTAACAACTTTTTGAACATTTGCTTTGTGCTAGGCCAGTTTTTCAGTATTTCTGTACTTGAGGCATTCTTTCAAATACTTGACATTTTGGAGTACAGTAACAGAATTAGACTATTCCACTATAGTTATGGTACATTCTCAGCAATAATATTATCTTTCTCTACCTAATCTTAAACTTTTTGCATACTTTCATTTAATTGAAGACAAAGGCCTTTAATGTGATACTGGTTAAACACTACTCATCATGTAGTTGAATCACACTCTACATTTTTGACATAATTTTAGCAATATGCATTTTCAGTTATTGTAAAAAATATATATAAAAAATAAAATTGAAACATTGATCATATCTTGTTTGTAGCCCACTGGTTGCAGCTAGTTTTTGACATTAGAGAGTCAAAATTTCAAAGAGCTATATATTGAATGCTTATTGTTCTAGATGTAGGATTTCGAAATTTACATTATAATGGGAAAAGTGTATTATAGACACAACAGCAAATAAAATGGTTTCTGAGAGTGATAAATGTTAAGGGAAAAAAAACACTTAAAGGATACTAAAATGGAGAGTAAATGAGAAAGGCAGGTGGGCTGTTTTTTATAGGATCCTTGGTGGAGATGTCTTTGGTTGATTATGGGAAAAGTAAAAAGCAGGCCAGCTCCTGAAGCACTGAGGGAAGGGTATTCTGGGATGAGGAGAGTCACTGCAAAGATCGTAAGAGAAGGATAGCCTTGGCAAATTCAGAGGACAGATAAAGGCTGCTGAGGCTGAACATGATGCGGAATGGAGTAGAACACAATGAATTTGGAGAGAGAGGAACAGACCCGGTTATATAGGGTCTGCTAGGCCATGGTTAAGGAGTTTGTGCTTCATTCTCATTGTTATGAGAAGTTAATCGTGCATTTTAAGCAGGAGAGCTGACTGTTATCATCATTGTTTAAGAAACAAACAGCAGTGGAAATTAAATTCTAGACGGGCAGGGTGGAAGCAGGAAATTAAGAAGTAGGCTATCATAGTAGCCCAGGCGGAGGTAATGGTGAATTGGACGAGGATAGTAAAGACAGAGGTGGTAAAAAGAGATAATGAATAAATGACTAAGACTCAGCCCATCCACCAAGGAAGTCCACAGTCCGTGCTCCTCGTTGTTCATTTCATCAACTATGCTAAAAGTGTGTGGGCGTTCCTACATCTAGTAGGCTTGGGACACAGTGTTGGGGCCGGGATGGAGGAGGGATACATCCTTCAACCAGCACCTTGTCAAATCGGAGGACAACACATTTTTTAATATTTTCAAAACCTTACCCCTGTAGACCATGTGAATCCAATTCATCGAGGGCTTCTTTCCAAAAAATCAGGAAACCAGGAAATGTTATTTTCTTTCTGTGTATTTCCCTCCTTCCTTTCACTGCTGCAAGAATGAGGAAGCGAGTTGTAGCTCAGAACAAAACCACAAAAACCTTTTCCTAGATCCAGCTCGAATCAGGGAAATCAGCATCTCACTTGTTCTGCCTGTCCCTCCTGTAGAAAACCCCGAGAATTTTGCTTTGTTTTGTTTCTTTCTTTGGACTTGACTAAAGCCAGGTCTCTCCTGAAAACAATGTCTTTCCCTGTTGTGTCTAACTCAATCTGAATCGAGGGGCTTTACATCCAGCGTTGGTGTCTGGTAAACCTCCAGTCACTCGATTCTCTTGTTTCGCAAGTCCACTGGGGTCGTCCGGAGCCTCTGGCCTCATTTGCTGAGCAACATGGATTTCTGGGAAGTTTTTGCCTCCAGCCCTTCAGCACAGATATTAAAGGACCCCTGTCAAGTTTTGAAGGGTGTGACCTTTGCCAGAATCCCCACAAGCCAAGCCCCTGAGGGATTCTGCTGCCAGCTGGCTCTCGTCCATACCAGAGATGGCTGAATTTCTGTGGTTCCCTGTGCATGGAGCTGGCCCAGTTCCCCTGGATGAAAGGCGGCCTAATATAAACTGAAAATGTTATTAATAAGCAGCCACTTAAGAATTTCCTATGACTTGCCAGTGATTTGGGGGCCTCTATGTGAACAGGGAAAAAAGCACAACTTGTTTTACATGGATTAAGGGACCAGTGCAGTCAGTCCAGAGGGGCCGCCAAAAGGTATTCAGGTGTTTGGTGAAGGGCTTTGGGTAAGTTCCATAAAATCTTTGAGTCTTAGTTGTCCTATCTGTAAAAGGATAAGGATGACAGTAATTCCCTTCTCATGGTGTGGTTTGAGGATTAAACTAAGGAAGACATGGAAAGTGCTTGACACAGGGCTTGGCACATATTCAGAACATGTTTTCTGAAAAAAATTGGAAAAATCACGCCCCCAAAATGAAGGCAAACTGACCTTATGCCCCTGGGCTCAGGGGAAAAAGAGTAAGCTTGGAGTTCCAGATACCTCCAACATTTGGTAGTAGCCACAGTATACTTGGCTTTTCTGAACTTCACTTTCTTGATCTATGAAGAGCCCCTGCTCACTTAACTAACCTTTTAGAGATTATTGGCAATTTAAAAGTTACCTGAAATGAAAGGTCTTGGTAACTCTAAACACCTTGATTCATCCAACGGGTCATTAATTTACTGTCTAACTTGCCTGCCTTATTGCATCTTGGTATGAAAAAAAAGTCATGGCTGGACGAGGTGGCTCATGCCTGTAATCCCAACACTTTAAGAGGCCAAAGTGGGTGGATCACCTGAGGTCACGAGTTCAAGACCAGCCAGGTAAACATGGTGAAACCCCGTCACTACAACATACAAAAAATTAGCTGAGTGTGGTAGCGCATGCCTGTAATCTCAGCTACTTGGGAGGCTGAGGCAGGAGAATCGCCTGAACCTGGGAGGCGGAAGTTGCACTGAGCCGAGATTGTGCCATTGCACTCCAGCCTGGGCAACGAGAACAAAACTCTGTTTCAAAAAAAAAAAAAAAAAGTCATTAGTATGACCTTAAAGAATTAAAAACTTGGTCAAGGATACATAATCCTTTGATAGGAATAATAATAAAATTACCTTGCTCAGTCTAGCACACCTGTAAGCATACACTTAATATAAATGCTTATATTTGGTAAGACTTATCAAAATGAATTGTTCACCTCCCGTCTGTTTTCCATTGATCTCTTTCTATCCTAACTGGAATAGATTAGTAGGGTCTAGATTGAATTTTAGAGAACAAGAAACCTAACTACTTTTGTTTGTTTGTTTGTTTGACTTTGTATCCCTAGACATAGGTTAGGACCTAGCCACAGTGGCACGTTGTCAAATTTCATTATATCATGTGTGTTGTATATGTTAAGTTGTTAAATCCTAATGGCAACCCAGTGAAGTTAGGATTTGAACCCAAATCAGTGTAACCACAGAATCTAAGATCCTAACCCACTGCAGTGTACTGCCTTTAAGTACTTAGAGAATATCTTATGCCTCAGATCTTGTCTATACAAGTTTAGCCAATCTCATCCACAGTGAAGTTAGAGCAGGTGGCCTGGAACAGAAAAGCAAACAAAGAGGTGTTTTGTGGAGCCTTCTGATACTTGCCTTGAAGTTTGGAGGTGAAGTATGTTAGAATTCAGTTTTCATTCATTTCCTCAGAAACTGTTCCCAGAAAGGATTTATCTGGAAAGGAAGTGCTCTTAGAAATTGCTCTGATAAGTGTCCAATGAAGCAAAAATGTACATGCCATAAAATCATAGGTGGCATGTAGACAAAGTAAAGAAATATATACATAAAGTGGAGAAATATATCTAGAAGGCGTAACCAGCTCTATCTACCTTGGTTTATTCTTTGCAGAGCAGCAGGGCTGACAGGCAGCCAAGGAAATAAGAGCTTTTCTAGATATCCCACAGCCTTGCATAGGGATACAGCGATGTGGGGATGCAGGTAGCAGTGTTGCCATGGAGACACCATCAGTGGCCAAGCTCTTCTCCTTTGAGGCTCACTCCATCTACTCATCACGAAGTTAGATTAGTTCTCTGTGTGCTTGGTAGACGTATTCCCTCACTGGCTTGTGCATGCTTTTAAAATAAAAGCAAAACTCCTTAACATGCATTGTATGTGGAGCTCACCAGCTGCCATCTTGTTACCATCCTAGACTCCTGTCAATATGTCAGTGACACCACGTTCTCTCCCGCTCCCATGACTTTATTCACCTGTTAGGAATACTCTTTCATTATCTTTTTGCCTAGAAACCTCTCCTACATAGCAATCTTTGGGCCCAGCTTCCTCAAGGAGGCCTTCCCTGATTTGTTGTTAACCAGGAACCTTCTGTAGCATAATGGCTGACACATTAATGATGGCCTAACAACAGAGACACAGTACCAACCACTTTCTTTGTATTAAAGCTTTTCATTTTGTAAAATTGCAAGGTTAGATCAAAGTCACAAGAATAGTATAACAAAGTCCCAAAACCCTCCTAGATTTTTCAGTTAATATTTTGCCACATTTGTGCTGCGTGTTCTCTCTTTTCCTCTCTCTCTCCGCATACACATGCATACAGACATATTATTTTTGTTGAACCATCTGAGAATAAATTGCAAACTTCGTCCCTTATCTATACATAATTTAAGTGTCTTTCTCTTCAGAACAAGAATATTTTCTTAAATATCTTTTTCATATAGGTGATGGGGAGGAAGGCAGCAAATCACACTGCCATGTGTGTACCTATGAAACAATCTTGCATGTTCTTCACATGTACCCCAAAACCTAAAATGCAATAAAATAAAATAAAATAAATCTTTTTCATAAGAACTCTCCACTTTGAAATTTATGGTCTAGCTCTTTCTGGCTATATCTTTGTGTCAGACAGAAACTCCTGTTTATTTATTTATTTTTTTTGACCCCTTGCAACACCTACCACAATACATGGTACATGGTAAGTGTTCAGCGAATTATTGTTTAATAAATGAAGTTGACTGCCACAAGTATTTCAGCATTGCCTCTGTTGCCCCTTTTTGACTCATGGTTCCCACTGCAGTGGAAACTCTACCTTGTTGCTTGAGCCTGCTTGTCTGGCCTGTGGGAGAGACCAAAGAGCCTCAAGGAGTGGTCTTCAACCAATGGCTGTTGAGAATTGGTGGATAAGTACCCCTGCTTCCTTGACTCTCAAGGGGAATGTATCTGAGGAATGTTCTGTACTGTCTCCCATGGGTCCTCAGCTGAAATGAGTTCTGGTTTCTCAAAGCTGCTACCTGTTCATTAAGTTACCCCCTATTGGCATCCTACCCTTTCCCACGTTCATTCTTCCATTCCCTTTCAGGTCTTTTTGGGATCATCCTTCACAAGATTCAGACACCTTCTGAGAATCTGATTCTGGGGAAACCCAGTCTAAGATGCTGCCCCTCAATGATAGAGGCATCATTCCTGCAAATCAAAGTACATTAAGAGATCTTTAAATTATGTGTTTCCAAGTAGAGTCAGCCAGGGTACTTATTTTTAAAAGGGAAGGCGTTTCCACTGCTCAGAACTTACAAGATAAATTAGTCTAAAGTAGGGCACTACATATAATTCATTGAAGCATTAATTGGCATATTAAGAAGAGGAAACAACTGCCCCTGAAAATTACCCTGCACCAACTTCAGCAACCCCTGGGAGGGAGAAGCACTTCTTGGTGCAGATGGCCAGAGCCGCTGGAGCCCAGCCGGAAGGGAGGGAGTTGGATAGGACCAGGCAGTGTGGTCTTGGCACTCAGCACACACCAGCCTCATACCCAGCTGGCCCCGTCACAGTCTCCGCCCTTGAGCTTCTGTGTTTATTAGGAAACCATTTTTCCTTTCTCACAGAGATAGAGATCTCGCTCCCAGACATGGCAAGTGTCAAGGTTCATGCCTGGGTCCCTCATTCAGACTGAGTGTTTGCCAAAAACGGGGAAAACAAAGTATTGTGGCCAGGCGCAGGGATTTATGGAGCCAGTAAGGCTGCAAATAACAGGATATGCTGACGTCTGGGTATCAAGACAGAGGGATATAGAAATTCCAAGGAGAAACGGGTTATGGAGGATAGGAGAACTTTCCTTCGCCCACTAAAATGGCACCATCCTCTGAATTTCACATCTGTGCTTGGGCTTTGGGACAGGCAGTGGCCCAGCCAGTTTGGTCACTGTCATTAATGCAGACAGCGGTGGGGGAGGAGGGAGGCCACAATATCACCTCCTGAGAATGACTCAGGCAGTGCTCTTCCCCACCTCAGGACCTGTCTGCTCACTTCTCCTCCTCCTGGAAAACTCCTACTCTGGTTTTTCTCATATCTGCCTCATAGCCAGTGTTCTCATCACAACTCAAATGTTACTTCATTGGGAGGCCTGCCCTGACCCATCCTCAATTCCTCTTTCTTATTTCCCTATTTCTGTCATAACACTTATCACAGTCTATAAATGGCAGGTTTATCTGTTTGTTTACTTAACTGTTGATGGTCTTCCTCACTTGGCTCAAAGCTCCACACAGGCAGGCATGTTGTCTGTCTTAATGACTGTTGTGTGCCCAGCATCTTAGTGCAGTGCCTAACACGCAGTAGCTGCTCAGTCAATGTTGGTGGGTGGGTGGGTGGGTAGTTGGTTGGTTGGTAGCTTGGTTGGCCGGTTGGATAGATATGTATGTATGTATGGATATGAATGGATGGATAAATAGATACGGATGTACTTACAGATATGAATGGATGGATATATATAGATGTATTTATGGATATGAATGGATGGATAGATGGGTGGGTGGATAGATATGGATATACTTACAGATATGAATGGATGGATAGATGGATGGGTATGTATAGATGTATTTATGGATATCAATGGGTGGATAGATGGGTGGATGGATAGATATGTATGTATTTGTGGATATGAATGAATGGACAGATGAGATGAGTGGATGGTTGGTAGATATAGATGTATGTTTGGATATGAATGGATGGATAGATGGGTGGATGGGTAGACAGGTAGATGGATGGATATAGATGGAATAAAACAAGGAATATTTGGACACTCTACCTAAAACAAGGTAGGAGGAAGTGAGAAAGCGCTGGTTTTAGAGTCAGATGGCATACCTCTTTAACTTCAGTGAAGTCGCTTAGGAGTTTATTGCCTAAATTTGTATATCTTTGAAATGGATAAAAATGCCAACTTTATAGGACTTCTGAGAGAGAAATGAGATAAACTAAGTGAAAATATTGAATATTATAAACCTTCATAAGTATGAGCAATTATGTTAAAAGTAGAACATCACTGCTGTGTTCACCCCTCACCTGCCATCCTCAGTGAAAGCACAGGTTGGGCTAGAGCGACAGGATTCAGGGTCTGGAGGTCACACCTGCCATCTGGAGCCCTTGATCCTTTGGAGCAGATTTTTACCTCTTGGAACATTCCCATTTGATTTCAGGCCAGCCTCTACAAATACATTTTCTTCCTTCCTTTCTGACGTTCTGACTCTCCACTTACCCCTTTTGCAAGGGATATGTAAGGTAGGAGCTGAAGCCCTGTGTGTGGGTCACATGATCCATGCAGTTTTTGAGGAGGGTAGCTCGTGTTCTTTGTGATAGCTCAGTTTTAACAACTCTGACCTGTTCAAGGCAGGATTATCTCATCAATATCTTAGGGCAGGCAGACCTTGCTTCCAGTTCTTACAGACTCAGGGGAACACCACAGGGGAATGACTTTCCTCCTGAGAATAGCCACTGTCCCTTCATTTGTTTCCTTTTCTAGGCAGCCTGCAGTCTAGGAAAAACTCTCTTTAACCAAACACCTAATTGCCTCCTAAAACCTGAGGGAGGTGTTACTAAAGGGCAGTACACTTGAAAAAAACATTTGGTTCATTTTAGGCTGGTGCCATGCGTGCATGCGAAGAGTTGATGCTTTTGTTGGAAACTCAGGGAAAATGGGCCACAGAGCAGATGGAGTAAGTCGAGCCCCTGACCAGCAACTCCTGTGTCAGCCTTTCCCAGAGATCTGTTATATGGTTTGAAAGGATGTAAGTTACCGCAGCACTGGAGGTTATACTAGTGTACAAAGACACAAGTCAAAGCCAAGTCTTAGTGGTTTTAAATTGTCCATGCCCCATCTCTCTCCACTTGCACAGAAAATTGCAAGTTGATAGCTAGTGAAATCTGGTTGTCAGATTTTTTTTATCCAAAGGACCTAACTTTAAACTCTGTGATACCCGTTAAGTATATGTTATATGTAATTCCCACGCTGGAGCTATCTTTTACATTGCATATCTTTTACATAAGTGGATTGTTGATCCTGCTACAGGACACCAGTTCAGAACAGACCCACTTATCTGGATTGGATAATGCACATCTATTTGCTCAGAGTGTTGTGTGTGCATGTGTGGGCTCTGGCTCATGTCTTGTCATTGCCAGCCAGAGTCTTGTCTCCTGGATCTGGCTGATGGGGAATATGTAGAATAAAGTCTGGCCTCTAGTTTCTTAACACTAAGGGAGAAGAGGACCAGCAGCTGTTTCTGTTTAATGGTGATTATCTTTGGGATTGTGAGTGTTTTGAAAACTTTTTGCTCTTACTGCTTATCTGCCATTAGTTGCATATTGCTTTTTAAGGGTAAGGAAGCCATGACTTTACATTGTAATAAGGAGGACAACATATTAAGGAGGAAAATGTTTTTCTCTCTTTTTTTCTTATTAAGAAGAAAAAGAGTGCTAGGCACGATGGCTCATGCCTATAATCCCAGCACCTTGGGAGACTGAGGCAGGAGGATTGCTCGAGTGCAGGGGTTCAAGGACAGCCTGGGCAACATGGTGAAACCTCGACCTACAAAAAAATACAAAAATTAGCTGGGCATCGTGGAATGCCCCTTTAGTTGCAGCTTCTAAAGAGGCTGAGATGGGAGGATTACTTGAGCCCAGGAGGTCGAGGCTGCAGTGAGCCATGATCATACCACTGTACTCCAGCCTGGGTGACAGAGAGAGACCCTGTCTCAAAAAAAAACCTGTTCTTTTGCCTTTAGTGAGCTAGAGTCAGGGAATAATTTATATACCTAGGATACATCTGTTATTTAGCAGAAAGCAATGGAGAGCTTTGGGTTATTTCATCTCTTTGCTTTTAACAAAAGTGTATTTTCCCACGTCTGATTTTGCCCGCCCTGAACTTAGCCATGTTGAATCCACTAGGTTAGGGTTAGGGTTAGCCTGTTGCCCAAGCTTCTCAGTCACTTGGTTTGTACTGGGGCTGAACCACTCTTTAAGCAGTCTGCCTCTTGTCCCTGAACCTGATCTGGCCATGGACTTGGGACCGAGGAGCCCAAACCACAAGGGGAGGCGGAAGTCAAGACAGACGGCAGGGCTGGCAACAAGAGACACCATTCTCATGTTTAATGTAGTCTCGCGTTTCACCAGTGTCCTTTCACACCCTGCTGGGTACCCAGCTGAGTGTCAGGAGGGCCTAGTCATGCAAGAGGTTAAGACATGGCGGTAAGGAAGGGCTGGTATAGGTTCTTTGGGACAGTTGAAAATGTACATTGCCCAGAATTGCTGAGGCCATCAAATGTATTGGTAAAACCCACACCTGTTTTTAAACCACAGTCTGAGGTACCCCTTTCTAACTAGGAGGCTACTACAGAAGAGTGGCCTTCAGCTGTGCTTGGAGAACCAGCTGCATCACAATCACGAGGCACGCTGGTAAAAATGCACATTCCTGAGCCTGCCTCAGACCTATCCAATTAGAGTCACTGGGACATCCTACTATTCCCCATGCAGTTCCGTGTAATGTCTTGGCAACCAGATATTCCATTTCCCACAACTAGAATTATTATTTATATAAGAATTTCATGATTAGGAATTATCTCTTAAAAGCCATTAACAGCCTCTGTATTTTTTCTTCTTTCCATCTAGCAAATTATCAAGCACCTACTTCATATTTTGGCACATGCTGGAAATGATTTAGTGGCGTCCGGGAAGTATGGTGGTTTTCAGACTTGTGGCCTTGGAACCTTGAGGACTTCAAGGCCGTGACTGTGCCTGGAGTTGGGGGAAGAGGTCAAGCTTGGGAGAAGTTGGGCTCATGGCCTTCTTCTCCCACATCAACTCGGGCAGCCCTGTTTTCTGTTTTGAGTTGCCATATATGAATTCTTTTACAAAATATATTTTCCTTTCATTAAAAAAGGGTGGGAGGGGAATAAAAGAGACAGAAGGAAAGTAAAAAACAGACTTAATGATGTTTGCAATCTCATTCGAATCTCAATTTCTACAATTTGCTACTTGAACTTGTTAAAAATCATGTTCTAAAGGAAGATCCCTTTTTTTGCCTTCATTTTATCACTTCTCACATAAAATAAGACCTGGTGGTTCAGGGTTCGGTGTTGTAAATAACCTGTCAAAATCTCACGGAGAAGTATTCCCGCCACCAACCCTGCCACTAGTCTACTCATGATGAATCCTTTCATGTAATGGCAGGCAAGTAAATTGGTATAAATTGTTAGTCATTTTCCAAATGATAATGATCACTGGTGCAGATGACCAAGTTACTTGGAAATAGTTAAACAGAGGGCCTTCACCTAACGATACTATGTATGCCTTGGAAGGGCCGACTAGGGCTTCTGAGACAAGGAAGCCATGATTTAATGCAACAGCATTGGGGTGGAGGATTTGCAGAGCTTGTTTTGGGGTAGAGGAGAATGCAGAATCTCCCCTCTCTGAATCATGGCTTATTCCTCAGAAACCTGTCATTCACAAACCCAATTATGTGCAGGTAGAATGTCAGCTCTGACAGAATGAAACCAATGCACTCTTTGCATGTTTTTGTTTTGTTTTGTTTTGTTTTGTTTTGTTTTTTTAATGAAATCCTGCTTTACTAGCAGGTTCTATTTTCATAAATGTCTATTTAAAAAAAAATCCAAATCATGTATTCACACACCTCTGAATATGTTTCATTCAGGTGAAAAGCTTTAATCAGTGTGTTGAAAGAGAGCTGTTGGGTGTTGCTGTGTACGTTTTACCAAAGAGGGAGATATACAGGAATGAAGAGAAATCCTTTTAGTGTTACCTCTGACCATCTACCCCTTCTGAGAGTCTGGGCCTTGGGTTTCCAATTTATAGATGGAGGTTATTAAATTAGCCATTTTCAAAGCCTGCCATGGAATCACTCAAAGGTTGAAAATTCTTTACAAAGAAAAATGTCTTGCCATGGAGTGCCAGTTAATTATAAATGAGTGGAAGGCAGGCAGCTAGCATGGAAAACAGATAAGGTCCTTGTGGCTTTGATTTACAATTTAGCATTTAGGGTCTTTTTTTTTCCTTTGTTCCCCCCTCCTTGCTTTTGCTTTTGTGTGTGAGGTGGTTGTTTTTGTTGCTGTTGTTGTTCAGAAGTAAAAGAGTATTCTGTGGTTGGAATCAGATAGATTTTCTATAAGTAACTTTTTGGTTCAGTGGTCAGATAGAGCCTACTTTGAGTCCCTGTTCTGCTCACTATTTAGGGTCGATTAACTGCTCTGAGCAGTTCAGTTGCTTAACTGCTTACAAGCCGCTTAACCACTCTGTGCCTTTGTTTTCTTCTGTGGGAAGTGGAGATAATATTTCCTTTCTTGCAGGACTGATAGGAGAGTCTGGGATCATGTATTTAAGGTATAAAGCAACTCATATGGCTCTGCGTATGCCCCCTCCCTATCCTGCTGCTTCTTTTTGATTTTCTGTAGCACTTGCTGCCTTTAATATACTATGTGATTGAATGGCTTGTTAAATGTATTGTATGTTTCTCCCCTCTGAGAACGTAGGCTGAGAGGGCAGGGATCTTTGTCTTGGTTAGGCACCCAAGTACCTAGAGCAGGCCTTGGTACCTGGTTAGTGCTTGGCAGTTATTTGGGTTTGTTGTTGTTGCTATTGTTGTTGTTGTTGTGTGTATGTGTGTGTTTTGAGACAGGGTTTCACTCTGTCACCCAGTGCAGCAGTGTGATCTGGGCTCACAGCAACCTCTACCTCCTGGGTTCAAGCAATTCGCATACCTCAACCTCCAGAGTAGCTGGGACTACAGTTGCTCCCCACCATGCTCAGCTGACTGTGTGTGTGTGTGTATTTTTAGTGGAGACAGTGTTGCACCATTTGGCCAGGATGGTCTTGAACACCTGGCCTCAAGTGATATACAGCTTCAACTCCCACCCCCTTCTCTTTTCTGTTTATCTTTCTACTTGTTGACGCTCATTCTGGATATGATCATGCATTCCTTCTTTGCTTTCTTCTTGTTTTTATTTCTTCTCCTGGAGTCTCAGTTCATTAGATCATGTCCATCTAACATTAGTGTGCTCTTCCCTCTATAATTATTCCCTGAATAAATGAGTTTCATTGGTGGATATATTGGGACTGAATTTGGTAAAGGTTTTCTACATTTCAGTGTTCAAGTATGACTTTCTAGTAAAAAGCATTAGTCACCAAAAAGCTTACTCAATTTCCTTAAATACATTTAAACTTTTTTTCCTTGAGTCATAAACTGGCATAAAAATTTCTTGGGGGAAATAAACTGACTGCTTCCCAACAGACCTGACCGCTGTACAGTAGCTGGTTAATTAAAGACTTACTGTTCAAATGAGTTCTGACTATTTTTAAAAAGCAATGAGCAGGGCTTGGATGGAAATTCTTTGAGTTTGGAGATGCAAAAACCAAGGTGTGTATTCTGTCTGTGTATATTTCTGATCTGATGAGAAGCAGGAAATGGGGGAATCTGACAAGCCTAACTTGGCCAGACTAAACTGATTTGGTTTATTCAAGTACATTTTTGTGTCAAAATTCACACACAACACTCTAATACAATAAGGACATAAAACAACTAATTATCTTGATAGACGCAGAAAATGCATTTGACAAAATCCAACACCCTTTTGTGGTAAAAACAACAAGCTAGCATAAAAGAGAACTTCCTCTACCTGATAAAGATCATCTGCAAATAACTCACGGCTAACATAATACTTAATGCTGAAAGACTGGGTGCTTTCCCTTAAGATCAAGAACAAGACAAGATGTTCACCCTTGCTGCTTCTATTGAACATTGTACTAGAGGTTCTAACCTTGGCAATAAGACATGACAAAGAAGTAAAAGACATCATATTGAAAAGGAAAAAGTAAAACTATCTCTGTTTGTGTACGATATGGTCTTATATATAGAAAATTCTAAAGGAAAGGACACACACAAACACACACGCACACACACACACACACACACACACGTGCCTAAACTAATACAACTAATAAATGATTTCAGCAAGATTGTATGATTCAACCTCAATATAAAAATAATTTATGTTTCTATACAATAGCAATCTGAAAATGAAATTGAGCACAATTCTAATTGTAATAGCATCAAAAAGCTAAAATACTTAGGAATAAACTTACAAGAAGTGCAAGCCTTGTGCCTAAAAACCACAAAATATCATTGAAAGAAATTAAAGTAGATTTAAATAAATGGAAGGATAGCCTGTGTTCATAGATTGGCAGACTTAATATTAAAATGGCAATACTCTTCAAATTGATAAATTGATCTACAAAGTGTATCTGTCAAAACTGTAGCTGGCTTTTTTTTTTTTTTCTTTTTGCACCAATTGACAAACTAATCCTAAAATTCATATATTATGAATGCAAATGCAAGGGACCAAGAAGAGCCAAAACAGTTTTTTAAGAGAAGAACAAAATTTTATGACTCATATATACTTCATGATTTTAAAACTTACTACAGAACTGCAGTCATTAAGACAATGTGGTACTGGCACAAGGATGGACCTGCAGACCATTGGAATAGAACTGAATGTTCAGAAGAAACTCTTACAGCTCTGGTCAGTTGATTTTTTTGACAAGAGTACCAAGGCAATTCAATGGGGAAACATTATCCTTTTCAATAAATACTGCTGAAACAACTGGATAGCCACATGAGAATGAAGGTAGACTCCTACTTCGTGCTATATGCAAAAATTAACTCAAAATGAATCACAGACCTAAATGTAAGAGCCAAAACCATACATCTCAAATTAAAATGTAAGAATACATCTTTATGACCATGTGTTATGCAATGGCTTCTTAGAAATTATTTAAAAAACAAAAGCAACAACAAAAATAAATTAGTCTTCATGAAAATAAAAAACTTTCGTGCTCAACATATGTCATCAAGAAAAGTGAAAAGACAGCCCAGAAAATGGAAGAAAAAATGTTCCTATCATATATCTGATAAAGGACTTGTATCAGAAAATATGTGAAGAACACTTAACCAATGAAAAAAAAAATTAGAACATAACCCAGTGAAAAAAAATGGACTAAGGACCTGGATAGACATTTCTCTATTCTAAGAAGATACATAATAAACACATAAAAAGCTATTCAACATCGGTAGCCATTAGGGAAATGCAGATCAGAACCACAATAAAATACTGTTTTATATCCACTATAGTAGCTAAAATAAAAGAAGACAGACAATAACGAATGTGACAAGAATGTGGAGAAAATGGAATACTCATTCATCAATGGTGGGAATGTACAAAGGTGCAGATATTTTGGAAAGCAGTTCGGCAGTTCCTCAAAATGTTAAATCTAAAGTTGCTATATGACCTAGCAATTTCATTTCTAGGAATATACCCAAGAGAATTAAAAACATATATATACGACTGAACAGCGGCTCACACCTGTAATCCCAGCACTTTGGGAGGCCAAGGCAGGTGGCTCATGAGGTCAGGAGTTTAAGACCAGCCTGGCCAACATGGAGAAACCCCATCGCTACTAAAAATACAAATATTTACTGGGCGTGGTGGCAAACACCTGTAGTCCCAGCTACTTGGGAGGCTGAGGCAGAAGAATTGCTTCAACCTGGGAGACAGAGGAAGCAGTGAGCAGAGATCACACCACTGCACTCCAGCCTGGGTGACAGAGCGAGACTCTGTCTCAAACAAACAAGCAAACAAAAAATTAGCCAAGCATGGTAGCATGCATCTATGTGGTCCCAGCTACTTGAGAGGCTGAGGCAGGAGGATCACTTGAGCCCAGGAGGTCAAGGCTGCGATGAGCCATGATTGCGTCACTCCATGCCATCCTGGGAGACAATGAGACCCTGTCTCAAAAAACAAAACAAAACACATAGCCACACAAAAACTTCTACGTAAGTAATCGGAGCAGTATTACAAAAGCCATAGGTGAGAATAGTCCAAATGTCTACCAACTGATCAATGAAAAATGTGATGTATCCATGCAATGGCATATTATGTAGCAATAAAAGGGAATGAAGAATTGGTACATGCTACAACTTGGATGAACCTTGAAACATCATTATGTATGAAAGAAGCCAACTTCAAAAGACCACATATTATATGATTTCATTTATATGAAATGTCCAAAATAGGCAAAACTATAGAGACAGAAAATAAGTGGTTGTCAGAGCCTGGGGGACAAGGGGATATGGGAAGTAACTCCCAATGCTCCTGGGGTTTCTTTTTGTGGAGGATGAAAATGCTCTAAAATAAAATAGTGGTGATTTACAATTCTAAATGTATTAAGAGTCTGTGAATTGTACACTTCAAAATGGTGAGTTTTATGGTATGTACATTGTATCTTAACAAAGCTGTTATTAAAACATTCAGGTATATCTGGGGATTAAAATTCTGGGTTCTCTCATCATCTTTATAAGGTGCTACTGAAACTAATAATTAAAAAAAAAAGAGTGCACATGAAATAACTTATTTCCTTAAAATTTTCCTCCTCTATTCTTTTTAATCTATTTTATTGGTGGAAGCTAGAAATGCTTTTGTGTTGCTGACATCAACATATTTATTGCTTCATCATTTCTGTAGCTATGGATAAGAGAACAGATGGTAACCTTAAAAGAGAAATGTTCAGTTTGGGAGATTTTTATCTTTGGCTGCTACCTTTTGAAATAATTCACATGCATGATCTTCTTGTATATAAAAAACCCCACCAACATAGGGAAAATTTGGGTTTCTAATTAGAATTCCAAACCTACAGGGATCTTTAGTGGAGGTGAAATTGTCTTTCCTATGAGATCTTAGGGCCAGATTTGCTTCATGAGAAAAAAATATGTTTGCTCTTCTTAAAGAAAATTTTACCTGCATTTTTAAACCATTTTTTTTTTTTCATTTTCCAGGGCTTAAGAACCTTTTATAAAAACAGTATGTTGTCAGTACTTGTTAAATCTACAAGTAATATTTCAGCAATTAAATATACAAAATACAGCATATGTATTTTGTATATTTAATTGCTGTTTCCATCCAGGAAATTGTGATCATGGGCCATATCCAGTGGTCTACTTAGTAAAATAAAAACTATATTACCATTCCACTTGGGGTATTGATTTAGAAGAGAAGGCTGGGGTCCACATGTAAACACCCTTAGCTTGCTTACCTGGTGGCCTCTGACCTTTCATGCTGTTTTCACATGCGTGTGCCACACCTTCTGCAAAGACAGGCATGTTCTGGATCGCTGCCCATGGTGCCTTTGTCTGAAGCCCATTGCCAAGGAATGTGTTTATGGTTTGGCATCCAAGGGCTCGTGACTGGCAGGCTCTTGAAAAAAAAAAAAAGGTTTATTTTTCCTTCTTTCTAACCTGCTACCTTTACTGCCTGCAGGAAGATCTGCCTGCACTGCAAGTGTCCCCAGGAGGAGCACATGGTGACAGTGATGCCGCTGGAGATGGAGAAGACCATCAGCAAACTCATGTTTGACTTTCAGAGGAACTCGACCTCAGATGATGACTCAGGCTGTGCCTTGGAAGAGTATGCCTGGGTCCCGCCGGGTCTGAAGCCTGAACAGGTACCATTCTGGACTGGAGCATGCTGGCAGTTTAGGTGTTTCACTTTGTCTTGCTGGCCTTTCCTAATTCCAGTTCTGTAGGAAGAGCAGACTTTGCTGATTCAGAGAAGTGGTGGAACTAAATAAGTTGAAGACGACAGGGACCCAATGGAAAATGATGAAGGGAAATGAAATTGAGCCAGGAGTGATCCATTGCTAATTCATTCTGTATTGTCATTATTAACTGTTACCAGGGTTGTCTAGAAACGTCTCAGAAACATTGGCCTTAAAACATTAGAGGCCGGGTGCAGTGGCTCACGCCTGTAATCCCAGTACTTTGGGAGGCCTAGGCGGGTGGATCACGAGGTCAGGAGGTAGAGACCATCCTGGTCAACATGGTGAAACCCCGTCTCTACTAGAGATACAAAAAATCAGCTGGGCATGGTGGCACATGCCTGTAATCCCAGCTACTCGGGAGGCTGAGGCAGGAGAATTGCCTGAACCCAGGACGCGGAGGTTGCGGTGAGCCGAGATTGCGCCGAGCCGAGATTGCGCCATTGCACTCCAGCCTGGGTAACAAGAGTGAAACTCCGTCTCAAAAAAAAAAAAAAAAAAAAAGCATTAGAGAGTGAAACTTGGTTTTGAGGGTGGAGAATAAGAGTTCTACATTGGCTCTGAGTCTTTACAGTAAGATTCTTTAGAAAAAAGAGTGAGGAAGGGCAAATTTTCCTTATTCTTCCTAGCGATTATGCTGTGTTCAAATATTAAGTTTTTGGCCTCACTTTACGAAGAAAGATGCAAAAAGATGCTGGCATTTCCCGAAATCTCTCAGCACCACCCAAAGACTGCAAACGTTGTTGACTTGAAGAAAAGACCTTTGTGGCAGATGAAATCAGCCACCCAAGTATTATTTGTTTAACTAGCAAGATATTATTTAAAGTTTTGATTAGGCCGGGCACGGTGGCTCACACCTATAATCCCAACACTTTGGGAGATCGAGGTGGGTGGGTCACAAGGTCAGGAGTTCAAGACCAGCCTGGCCAAGATGGTG
Organism: Sapajus apella; assembly: GCF_009761245.1. Lineage (NCBI taxonomy): Eukaryota > Metazoa > Chordata > Mammalia > Primates > Cebidae > Sapajus > Sapajus apella. The sequence goes on along the minus strand of NW_022436963.1, from coordinate 15,460,550 downwards.
AAACCCCGTCTCAACTAAAACTACAAAAATTAACTGGGCGTGGTAGCACACGCCTATAATCCTAGCTATTCGGAAGGCTGAGGCAGAGAGCTGCTTAAACCTGGGAGGCAGAGGTTGCAGTGAGTCGAGGTCACACCACCGCACTCCAGCCTAGGTAACTGAGCAAGACTCCGTCTTAAAAAATAAATAAAATTAGCTACTAATACTTTTAAATGAGGTATTTTTCATGTAAGGGAAGGTATACCACATTTTTCTCAGTGACATATAGCCTCTTTTTTTGTGTTTGTTGGTACTTAAAATTTTCTCCTCTACCAGCCCCATGTTGTTTAAGAAGCTCTTTTATAAACTGGGTATTTTCATTATCTTTCCCGTGAGACTCTGAAGTGCCAGAATCTGAAGTGTTTGACCACTGTTGACTTTCTCTGACACATAAAATTTCTTTCTCAGGACATCTTCTCTGTGTCTGTCAAAACGTTTTAAAGCTTAAACAGCCATTGAAATTTTAACTCAGGAACTTTAGGTGTGATAATGCTTTTAGAGAAAATTCTTTTTTCTAAGTCTTTTTTTTAACTTTTATTTTCAGTTCATGGGTACATGTGCAGGTTTGTCACACAGATAAACTTTTGTCATGGGAGTTTATTGTACAGACTATTTCATCACCCAGATATTAAGCCTAGTACCCATTAGTTATTTTTCCTGACCCTCTCCCTCCTCCCAGCCTGCACTCTCTGATAGGGCCCAATGTGTGTAGTTCCCTGCTCTGTGTCCATGTGTTCTCATCATTTAGCTCCCACTGCGTGAGAACATGGAGTATTTGGTTTTGTTTCTCCATTAGTTTGCTAAGGGTAATGGCCTCCAACTCTATGCATATTTCTGCAAAGAATATGATCTTGTGCTTTTTTTGTGACTACATAGTATTCCATTGTGTATATGAGTCAAATATCTAGACTCTATAAGGAACTTAAACAAATTTACAAGAAAAAAAACCCATTAAAAGTGGGCAAATGACATGAACAGTTACTTTTCAAAAGAAGGTATGCATGAGGCCAACAAGCATATGTAAAAAAGCTCAACATCACTGATCATTAGAGAAATGGAAATCAAAACCACAGTGAGATACCATCCCACACCAGTCAGAATGGCTATTATTAAAAAGTCAAAAAAAATAGCAGATGCTAATGAGGTTGCGAAGACAAAGGAACGCTTATACATTGTTGGTGAGAGCATAAATAGTTCAGCCATTGTGGAAGACAGTGTGACAATTCCTCAAAGATTTAAAAAACATTAATACCATTTGACCCAGCAATCGCATTACTGGTTATAGACCCAAAGGAATATAAATTGTTCTGTTATAAAGACACATGCACATGTTATATTCATTGAAGCACTATTCATATAGTAAAGATGTGGCATCAACCTAAATCCCCATCAGCGACAGGCTGGATAGAGAAAATTCTTCATAATTAAGGAGAACCCAAGAATTCACCAATAGCTTAAGAGTGGTGATACTAATATAATGTCATTGATTAACCATTGCTCATTTTCATCTAATTTTGAAGTTGCAAATTGACAGATGAGATCAGGGACACAGTATTTGTTTAGCCAGCAAGGTACTATTTTAAAATTTAATTTGTTACTAATATTTCAAAATTAGAGATTTTTCATGGAAAAGTTTCTACGTGTGTCTTGAAAATTTGAAGATCTGAAGTCTCATTCTTGTAAGGATATAATTGGCTGGAGTTGAGTGATGACCATTCCTTTTACACAAAATTTGATCACACCAAATCATCCCAGTCTCTACAAAGTCCGTTTTATCCTTTTGTGTTACCTTCCTAAACCCTACAGGCACTTCAGTTTTGTGATCTCTGTTCTAATTCTCACCACAGGAGAGAAAATGTCTTAGAATAGAAACACTCTCAGAAAATAATCTCCATGAGAATTGAAGATAATTCTCTGTTGGGTTATTAACAGGAAGAAAGGAGTGCTTTCTTCCATTTGTGAGTTGAGGTTACATGTTTCTTCTGTTTTAGTAAAGATTTTATTATTAAATAATTAGATTAAGAAGAATGAGAGTGTTCGAGTTTGTTTAGACACTCAAGAGAGGTAGTGGCTGACTGAGTAACTTTGTTTGACATTGCCATTCTACAATTGAACAATGCATTTTCATACTTAGATACACCTGTGAGCTTGTTTCATTTTCTTGCTAACCTCATTTCCAACAACTTCTAAGCAGCCCATTTTTCTTTTGTTCACCTGAAGGACAGTACTTCCTGCTAAATTGGGCTCTGAATTTTCCATAGTTAAGGTTTTGTCAGTTTCCTGCTTAAATAGAGTCTTCTCTAAGACCATTAAACATCATTCCATGAAATGGATATTCATAGAAAACTTACTACTCATATTGACCCAAGAAAACTGACAATTGCAGAAGCTAGGGTTTTGATTAAATTTGTGATTTCAAAAGTGAGTACTAATAGTATTTTTGGAGGCCCCTTGACTCATTCAAAATGAATGTCTTTAGACAGCATAAATCTGAAATTTCTTTGATTTGTTTTGAAAGAAAATTATTTATGCCGTTAAACAAGGGGTTTGAATTATGTCAAATGAAAGGGTAGTCCCATCTCTAATAATTCTGTTGTTCTTTGGGTCGTTTTCCCTATTTCTTACACTTACTCAAATCTTTATGACACAGATGATTAGAAAAGGAAATAGCTCTGCAGAGAGAGAAAATCTTCTCAAGTTATTTGAAGAATTCTATAGCTGCCTAATAAAATGAGTCTATATTAACAGTGTTTGAAGGGATCATATTGCATGGAAGAAATGGGCTTCAAAATTTTAAATTAGATCTTTTAAAGTCTATTACATACAGCACTGTTTTTGAATTTAAAGGTTTTTTTTAGAAAGCTGTCTAGCATTCTGTAAGAAAAATTTGAGTTCCTAAATGCCCTAATTACTAATAAAAATTCTGATGTTTAATATCATATTAGTTGTTTGAGAAAGTCTATTTTTCTATCAAGAGAAATTACAGTGAATGTAATAATGCTTTGTCCTGGACGCAAAATATTACAGACTAGTTAGGGTTGAGAGTAATGTAGTTTCATTTTTGTTAGAAACCTTTCATTTCCCTCCCAGGTTGTGGGCTGGTAATATACCTTCAGGTGATACTCTTACTTACTCTATTTCTTCTGAGAAGTGCCTTCAATTGAATATAATGCAAACTACAGTCACCTCGCTTTTGGGGAAGTGTTCTTGAATATGGGCATTTAATTTCATAAAAATTCACTAGCTGTAAAACCCAACCTTTTAAAAACAGTGTGAAAATAAATATAACAGATGATGCCAGAAAGGAAAGGCATTTGTCTTGTAATCTCTAATGACTGAACTGAAAACTAATCAGAGAAGTTATTCAGATCCTTTGCCTCTGCTCACTCCAAATAAGGTGTTTAATGTCATCCAGAGAGCTCATGGTAGCAGAACAGAGGGCTGGAATCTGCCCCTAGTTGACCATCTGAAATCATTTTTTTTTAAGAGACAGGGTTTTGCTGCCACCCAGGCTGGAGTGCAGTTGTGAGATCACAGCTCACTGTGACCTTGAACTCCTGGGCTTAAGGGAACCCTCTTGCTTCAATCCTAAGTAGCTGGAACTACAGGAACACACTGCCACACCCAGCTAATTTTTGTAAAGATTTTTTTTTTTTTTTTTTGGAGAGTTGGGGGTCTCATTATGTTGCCCAGGCTGGTCTTGAACTCCTGACTTCAAGGAATTCTCCCAAAGTGCCGAGATTACAGGTGTGGGCTACCGTGCCTGGTCTGAAGCCATTTTTAAGGCTTCAATTTCAAATTCCAACAGTGAATAGTGTATACCCTTTCTCTTTGAGATGCTAGGATGATATATTTACAGTAGATAATATTAAAGTAAGAACTTAGAAAATAATTAAGAAGCTATAATAAGGCCAATTGGTGAAGAGGATTTCTCAGCTTTTCTCAGCTTCAGCACTGTTGACATTTTGGACAGGATAATTCTTTGCTGTGGTGACTGTCCTCTGCATTGTGTAGGGTGCTTAGCAGCATCCCTGGCCTCTACCCACTATCTACCAAAAGCGCTTCCCATTTGAGGTGATCAAACATGTCTCCAGACATTACCCAATGTTCCTGGTGAACAGGAGAACCACTGGGTGAAAGTGACGTTAAAAGCTGGAGGCTATCTCAGCAGAATTCTGGCCCAATCAAGACAAAAAAAGGATGATTCAATTTAGCAAATAGTTGTTGAGCACCTACCATGCTCTAGTTCCAGCTTGGAACAGCTGCTCCCTTGGTACATGGTCGGGTACTCAGCATAGTGAAAATGTGGGGCTCTCATGCTGCTTGAGCAGAGGCTGGGGCTCTCTGAGGCAGATCCTGCCATCTTCGCTAAGTCATAGTGAGAATTGGAGTTGCATAACCAGCTGGCCATGGAGGGTCACCTTTTTGTTCTCCAAACCAAAAACAACTTTTTCCTCTTTCATAAAAGGAAGACTTGTTCATTAAAAAAAGAAAAGAAAACGTGAGACATCTAGGAAAGCAAATAAATATCACTTATAATTCCACCAACCAAGGAAAATTGTGTTTCAACCTTTTTACCTGTGTGATAGTCCGTTGTCACACTTATGATAAAGACATACCCCAGACTGGGCGATTTACAAAAGAAAGAGGTTTAATTGGACTTATAGTTCCATGTGGCTGAGAAAGGCTCACACTCATGCTGGAAGGCAAGGGGGAGTAAGTCCCATCTTACATGGGTGGCAACAAGCAAAGAGAGCTTGTGCAGGAAAGCTCCCCCTTATAATAACCATCAGATCTCATAAGACTTTCTGTCATGAAACCAGCATGGGAAAAACCTGCCCTCATGATTCAGTACCTCTCACCAGGTCCCTCGCACAACATGGGGGAATTCAAGATGAGATTTGGTTTGGGGACACACCCAAAGTGTATTGGCCTGTATATTCAAATTTCTATGTATGGAGGAGTACATTTTTTCTTTGATTTAGGCAAAAAATATGATGATACTCTCCACTTATACTGACTTGTTTTTTCTAGGTCATATATTGTGAACACTTTTCTGCATCAGTATATTTTGATCTGGATTATCCTTTGTAATGGTTCAGTAGTTTTCTATTGGTGGGTTCTAACCTGGAAAGGTATCACTACCTCTACAGGGCATTTGGAAATGTATGTTTGGGAGAAGGCAATTGCTATCTAAATGATTGGGGGACTCTACTAGCCTATGGATGGGGCTTTGAGATGCTAAGCATCCCAAAAAGTACGGGATGATCCCACGCAAAAGAGAATGGGCCCATCCCAAATGCCAGGAATACCATCATTGAGCACCATGGAGCTGAGGGTTTAATTTTGACCGCTTGTAACTGTTGGCAGTTTTCCTCTATATTACAAGACAGCAGCAGCTACCCTTACGCATTTTATACATGTGCCTGCTCCTCTCCACAAGCACAATTTCTGGAGGCGTGGTGGTCATGTGTACACTTCTCTAAGGCTTTAGATTGATGATGCTTCACCATCCTCCAGGAAGGTCATAATGGGCATGTCCTGTGGGTGAATAGATTTCATTGGGTGCATGGATTTTGTATTAGTTCTCCTCCTCGCTGCTCCATGAAATTCTGAAGAGGCCATCAGATTGCTTCTCTTGAGTGGATGTGTTTTTCACTGATGTTTTGGATACTCCCAAGTGTTCATGGAGGGTTCTCAAATATGAATATCTCCAAAGGTTAGTAATTTTACCTTGACCTTAACTGTGTTTTAGCACAGAATAAGTTGCAAGTAGATCACTCATCCAGAACACTCAACTTTCACTTCAAACTGTCACAGGAAGGATAAAGAGTAGATACCAAGTGGAATTGCCTAGTTTTAGGCTTTCCAAAGCATTGTCTCATAAGTGGTAAAATAGGACATCCAGTACTACCCAGAGATAGGGGTGAATGAGTTGGATTTGAGCCCTGTGAAGCTCTAAAATATCTCTATTGGGAGTAAATAAAATTCTTTATTTGGCTTTTACTTTAGTGACTGTTATTCATCCATCAGATGTCAGATTAAATGAATCTCCTCAAAGAACTACTTTGGGTAGCCCTTAATATAAGATGAGGTCCTCAGTTATATGCTTTGTAGCAAACCCTGCAATTTATGTTATTAATATTTATAAAACTTGTAATTAGATACTTATTGGTATAATTATTTGTTTCATATTTGGTTTCCCTACTTTGCGTTAAGGCCTAAGAGGGCAGGAATCTTGCCTGCTTTGTTCTTTAGGAATCCTCTCGGCACCTAGCACAGTGCCTGACACATGGCCAGCACCCAGCAAACATTTTTTAAGAGGCAGGCCAACAACAGGTGTCCTCTGCAGAACCAGAAATGTTCAGGGTCACATCACACTGAAGAGATAAAAGCCTGTGACATTATTTTCAACACAAAGGATTATTCCATGTCAATTATTTCCACTCCTTTGGCTGCTCCTAAAGATTTGTATTCTAAGCAGACTCCCCTAACCAACCCAACTGCTGCAGAGTTTTTTGGGTGGTTTTGTTTTTTTTTTTTTTTTTTTTGAGTCGGAGTCTCACACTGTTGCCCAGGCTAGAGTGCAGTGGCACAGTATCAGCTCACTGCAACCTTTTGCTTACTGCAACCTCTGCCTCCCAGGATCAAGCGATTCTCCTGCCTCAGCTCCCGAGTAGCTGGGATTACAGGCTACCACCACCACGCCCAACTAATTTTTTGTATTTTTAGTAGAGACAGGGTTTCACTATGTTGGCCAGGCTGGTCTCGAATACCTGACCTCATGATCCACCCACCTCAGCCTCCCAAAGTGCTGGGATTACAGGCGTGAGCCACTTCACCTGGCACCAGAGTTTTCTTAGGTTGCAAAAAGGCCAGAGAGGGTGACATCTTGCCAAGGGCTGCACTTAACAAACCTGAGGCAGCTCCACCAACTCCAAGTCTCTGGGTCTGGAGCAGGGTGGGAGAATCAATGGGTCTGGCAGAAGCCCACTGTGTATCCAAACCCAGGTACCGTTTGTGTCCCAATCCAAATCTAGGGAGCCCAGCAGGATCCATGGTGTGAGGAGGAAACTGCATGGCCCAGTGGGAAGACCCTTGCTTCTGGAGTCAGGCAAATCTGTCTGCCGCTCCATCACTTTCTAACCACGGTAAAGTTGTTCAATCTCTGGGACCCTCAGTTTCCTCTTGATGGAGATGACAATGATGATGGAAAAATTATTAAATTTTCATTGAACACTTGCTGTGGGCCCACCATCATTTTTAACACTTTGCATGCATTATCTCATTTAATTCTCAACCCACCTTATTTGTTAATTACTCTCCCTGTCTCCATTGTAGAGTGAGTAAAGCAAGGCTGAGAGAAGTTAAATAACTTGCCCAAGATCACACAGCTAATGAGTGGCAGAAGAAGATACAATCTCAGACAACCTGACTTTAAAGCCAATACTATTAGACCAGATCACAGGGCCGATCTGGCCATGGATGAGAGACTGCTTATAATGCTCCTGGCCCTCTGTCTTCACATAGAAGTTACTCAATAAGTCAGTTGTTTTCTTCTCACCTTTCTTGTGAAACAGTAATATGTGACTGACTAACTACTATTGCCCTGAGCCAGCAGAAAGAGCAGCAGAAGGAACATTTGGCTTCTGGAAAAGAGGGAGGTTAGGTGGAGATGGAGAAGGTGAGTTAAGCATAGGGTTTGTAGGAATCCTAGAGTCCTTCTCAGCCTTCTCGGAAGCTTTTCATAAAGTAAGTTTAAATTCTACCAATATGGGAACCTTTCTGTTGCCCAGGCCTTCTGCTGTGGGATTGTTATAAAGATACAAGTTTGTCCCAGTGAAGTTCTCTGGCTCTGCAAACCTGAGGAAGTTATTCAGGGCCCCAGATGGAGCCTCTTGATTCTGAATTCTCTAATGCCCCAAGCAGGCTTTGGGGCTATCTGCTGAAGTACTGAGCTCTGCCACCCACCTTCCTTGGTGCCTGAGATCTCCTGCATCATCACAGTCCTCAGGCCTGGGAGGAATGAGTCCTTGGGGAATTTTCTGTTGGCTTCTCAGAGTGCAGAGGGAGTCTTCCCTCAAAGAAGAATATTCTACACATCTCCCTTAGGGGATCAACAGGCCAGCAGAGGCTCCTTGATTTGGCCTCTGTGCCAGTCGGAACCTTGTTTGTACCTGTCTCTAATTGCTGGGCTATGGGCTACTTGGCAGGATTTCACTTGATTTTCCCCATGAGCGTCCAAGGAATGAATCCGAGAGCATGCTAGAAAGTTGGGTGAAAAGGAAATGGCCACTGGGCCTTTTTTGTCCACTCATTCACCTATTTAAGGATATTGTATACCTACTATGTGTCAGGCAGTGCTCTGGTCACTGGGAACAAAACCATAAACAAGAGACTTAAGGTTTTAGCTGCACTGTAGTTATATGAAGAGTAAAGACAAATAATTAGAAAACAAATAAGATAATTTTAGGTTGTGATTTTTCAGAAAAAAGCACAGTGATGTTAAGAATAGGGATATAAATATTTAGAAAACTTTTACATGTGTCAGACATTTTCCTGGGTGCTTCTGAGATCATGGATATAGATCAGGGTGCCGAGAGGATTGGCTAATTTAGTCTGATGGGGCAGGTACGGCATCTCTGGGGAGGCAGTATTTGAGCTGCTACTGAAGGAGCCTACTATGCAGAGATCTCACTTGTTACAGAAGTTAATGTATTTATTTGACTGAAACTCAGAAGTGAAATAAAATCAGTACCAACTTTGTGTACAAAGAATTTAGGGAGAGTGTTGGAAAACTATTTGGGAAGAATGAATGGAGCCCATGTGGTACTCAGTGCTTGCCAAGGCATTCCTGGATGTGAAGGTGGAACAGTCCCACTACCTTGCTTGCCCCTGGGAAATTGGAGGAGCTCGATCACCCAACCCCTTGATGTTTGTGCCCCAGGTGCAGATAGGGCAACAGAGAGACCCCATTTGCGTACAGAGGTAACATCTTCCATATGTTAAATTCATAGCAAGTACTCTACATACATTTATTTGTGTCCATACTACCTTCCAAAATGGGAGTCTGTTAGACGGATGTTGTCTTATTCACCACTCTATGCTCAGTGCCAAAAATAATGCTGGGCACATACTAGCCATTTAATAAACAGGGTTTACAGGAATAAACAATCTCATTTAATCCTTGGTATGAAATCCTCTGTTTCTGCATTGAAATTGTGGAGGATCACAGGATCAGAAACTTGACCAAGATGCCACAGTCAGCGAGGAACAGAGCCAGGACTTACACCAGCTATCTGTCTGACTGCAATACCCGTGTAGGCTCTTCCTCCTCCACCCCTTCCTGATCCACAGTGAAGAGCATGCACGTTGCTCCACTCAGGGAATCAGATCCAAGAAAGCAGACTTGGTATGAGTTGGAGGAGGGGAGCATCATGAGTCATGCAGCCTCTTTCATTCTTCAGGGTGGGGAACTGCTCCTAATCTGAGGTCAACCTTGGTGACTAAGGAATTCATCTTTTCCCCACCTCCAGTTTCCCCACACTGCAGGAAGCAGCATGGCCCTGCCTTCAAGATTTCTTTCCCCATCTACAATCTCTATTTATCTTTGTCTCTTCTCACTAACTTACCCTGGCTTTACTGTACTTCCTCCAGGGCCTTTCATGTTCCTGTTACAGACAGCGTCACATACCTGGGAACTCAATAGTGACATTCATTCAGCAAATACTTATTGAGTGCCAACTATATGCCAAGCACTTTCCTAGGCACTAGGGGACAGCTGTGAACAGGCAAACAAGTACTCCTGCTTTTGTGGAGCTGACGGTTTTGTGAAGGATTAGAACAACTTAATAGATGAATAACAAGACACATTCAGAGAGTGATGTCTATTAGCAAAGCAATAAAAAAGGGTGATCTGATCTAGAGCAAGGAGTTGATGGACTTTGTCTCTAAATATCTAGATAGTAAATATAGGCTTCATGGATTATACAGTCTCAGTGGCAGATACCCAACTCTGATGTTGTAATGCGAAAGCAGTCATGGACAATAGGTAAACAAATGGGTGTGGCCATGTGACAATGAAACTTTACCTACAAAAACAGGAAGGGGGCCTGATTTGAAACACAGACCCCTGGTTTAGAGAATCTATCTATTTTACATTGGATGACTAAAAAAACTTCTCTGTAAAAGTGACATTTGAGCTGAGTCATTGTATGGAATGATGGTTTGATTACCGAGATTTGGTCTGCCTTATCCAGTGGTTTTCAAAATGAGGTCCCCCTACCAGCAGCACTAGTATCACCTGGGAACTTGTTAAATGTAGACTCTTGGGACTTGCCCTAGACCTAAAAAACCAGAACTTTGAAGATGGGGCCCAGCAATCTGTTTCAACAAAGCTTTTAGCTGTTTCTCATGAATGGCAAAGTTTGAGAACCATTACTGTTGGCTAATGGAAAAGCTACATTGCTGGAAATAGATGATGCCACATCTTGATTCTGCCACTTATTAATTCTATAACCTTGGGCGTCTTGAGTATCAGTTTTCTCAGCTATAAAACAGAGATGCTTCTGCCAAAGTCCAAAGTAGCTAACACAGAAGAAGTGAATTCATTTCTGTAATGATCCTAGGAGAAAGCAGACACAAAATACGTCCTCAGCAAATGGTAGCTGCTGTCCTCATCAGAATCATTATTTTAATCTCTGTGACACTGAAGCAGCTTTGTATGCAGATAGTAATGAAGGGTGAGCCTCAGAAGCTACCCCATCCCATTCCTGGCTTCTTGCCTTTGACTGACATGCCCTGGATATCCCCCAAATACAAGGCTGATTGTTAAAGGAAAACTCAAGATGCTTTTAAAAGTCTTTGACTGGCCCTGTTTCTTCAGCTCCCTTTCTGGCCTGTTAACCTAGAGTATGTGCTGGTCTCCTTTACTGCAGGACCATGAATTATACAGCTGTGACTCACTGCCATACAGCTAGGGCCACAGTGCCAGGCGTCCAGCTTTACCATTAGCTTTCAGGCTACTGACAGTTTGCTCTTTTATGTGAGAAGCTATTTATACCGAGAGGGACAGAGGCTGACAGATGCTGGGGAAGGGAGAGAAGAATGACAAAATGGTTCATCTCTCAAGGTCTGCTGGGTGGTTTTGGCTTATAGGGCAGGAATGCACAATCTAATAGCTCTTCTAAAAGCCCCATAAAAACCATCATTAGACTCACCAGCCATTTGCAGAGTCTTGTATTTATTTCATTACTCCATCAGCACATGCTGAGATCAAAATGGAATTTCATGGTGCAGGGAGATGCATGCCTCTCCAACTGAATTGGATTAAATTCCCCTTAAGCTGCATCTCCTAGTTAGCCTTCACTGTCGCTCACCTCAATGTTTTCAATGCAGTTTGAGAGTTGAGTTGGGAAGGGAGGGAAGAAGGGGGAAGGAGGAGGCTTCAAAGGAGTCCACCTCACTGTTCTCGGAAAGCCAGTCACATGAACAATTCTGTGTTTATCTTGGCTCCAGAAATACACTGATGTCATCGGATGGCAATGGGAAATATGCCTGTGTGTGCGGCTTTCAGTAAAACTGCCTGTTAATAAACTTGTTTTCAACGGACCTGTCAGAGTTGGGACTAGAACCTGGGTTCCCAGGCTTTAGGGCCTGTGCCAGATGAAGTCAGCAGCAACGTGGCCAGATTCCACCAGCAGGGACTTGTCAAGGCTTGCGTGCAGAATATGAGGCCTGGAGAGGCCAAGGCTCATTTGCAAATGTGGGAAGAGAGACCTGCAATTGGAGTTCTAGCTTTCAAGACAGATGTCTCCAACCTTTACAGTAAATTCACTCTGGGGTCCTAAAGATTGAGACTTGGCCTCTGACTTAGACTTCCTGCATAAGTTCACAGCTGCACACCCTTTCTGCTGACTGGGCAGTCTACACCATAGCCTGGTGTGAGAATTTTCCCAATTTTCATGGGAAAATTGGATTAATCCACCACCAAATCAACAAGTAACTAACTTCCTTCCTCAGTCTATTTGTCTGCCTGTGCATTCATCCATTCTTTTGTTAATTCAGCCATTTATTCATTCAACAGTTGTTTATTAAGTACCCATATGTGCAAGCTGCTAGTATAGGTGTGATTTCAGTATGGCAGTTTTCCAGGTCCAATAAAAAACTGGAGCTTTCCAACACTAGTCTTTATATGTTGCTTGATGTAGCCTGGAGCCACACACAGGTAGACGTAGAAAGTGTCTCATGGAAGATCCATGCAGACATCAGGCTTTGTGCTGGCATCCAATGGCTTCTGTCTTTTGAGTACCTATCTTTCTGGGCTCATAAGTGTTTGAGGGTCCAAGCTTGATGATAACTAGCTCTGTGTTCAAATTTTAGCTATTCTGCTTTCCAACATTGGCCAAGTTAATTCACCTCCCTGAGATTTCATCTCATCTTCTGAAAAATAAGCATGTCAGTACTTAACTAGAGCATAGCTGTGAGAATTAAATGAAACAATGCCTTAAGAATTTGGGGCTTTAAAGTGGCTGCCTTTAGTTTTCTCTTCCATACCAAAAATTGGAAATAACTCAAATTCTATCAACAGGTGAATGGATAAACATATTCATGTAGTATACTACTACTTTACAATAAAAGTGAGTAAACTATTGATCTATGCAACATGAATCAGAATCTCAGAATCATTATTCCAAATGAAAGAAGCCAAGCAAAATAGTACACACTATACGATTCCAATTATATAAAACTCTAGAAAATGCAAACTAATCTATAGTGACAGAAAGGAGATCAGTGGTTACTTTGGGATGGGGAAATGAGTAGGAGGAATGGCAAAAGGACCGAGGAGAGATCTGGGGGTGATAGGTACATTTGCTGTCATGATTATGTTGATGCTGTCATGGGTATATAAATACACTGAAACTTACCAAATTGTATACTTTACATGTGACTTATAATATGTTGATACCTCAGTAAAGTGATTGAATAAATGAATTAATGAAGTTGTTCTTTAGCAGACAGGAAGGCAAGCTTCCTCCCATGCCAATGGTGGAGGCTTCGTAAGGTTTCATCAGTTGCCTCAGGAAGTAACTAAGTCTTTTGCCAAGACTTTTGTCAGAAAGAACTGCTCAGTATTAATCATCCACAATGAAAAGGAGATTTGGGGTAGAAATGCATCAACATCCAGATATATAGCACTAACAAAATCAATTCCACAGACTAGCTCATATAATAATCTCTAAGCTCCCAAGGACAGTGTCTAACATGTAGTTGGCACTCGGTAAATAGCGGTTGTAGTTGTTATTGCTATGGCAGTTTATTAGAGTGGTACAAAAGCAACTGATGTTTTTGCCATTACTTTTATCAGATAATCTAGCTTGGGGACTGACATTTCTAATTCTTAGTTGGGAGGCTGTCTTTTCCTAACTTACTGAAAGATACCAAAAATCGTAGCAGCAACCTAGGCGCACCTATAAATATTAACTTCCCTACAATCCTGGGGTCCTGAGAAACCTTTCTGCCTCTTGCTAAAGGGTGTTGGGAAAAAGAGGTGGTGTCTCCATCCTCCCTAGATCCAGTGAAAGGGTAATTATTTCCTCAGGATTGATGATTAAGATTATGAACAATTAATCTCTGTAAGTTCCCAAGGGCAATGCCTAACATGTAGGCCCTAACATTTGGGCCTTTTGTATAATCTCCTTTTTCTTCCATCATTCTGTAAATTATTGCAAGTATCATAGTCTTAGAGAGGCAACCAGGGAAAAAAGCTGCAATGCCAACCAACTAAGCTTGCCAACTACTTGGCAACTCTATTTATGTGTGTTGAGGGAGATCAAATGATGTGGATAAATTTGAGGTTGGGCTTGAACATAGTTTTGAAACATCTATCTCCTTTTGGGCCCCATTGCTGTGTAGACAGTCAAGAATTCATCTGGGTGGTGAATATGGCATGAAAAACAGCTCTTCTGGCCTGGAACAGTGATTCACACCTGTAATCCTAGCTACTTAGAGCCTGAGACAGGAGGATCGTTTGAGTGAGTCTGCGAGTTTGAAACCAGCCTGGGCAGCATAGCAAGAGTCCATCTCAAAAATTTTTTTCAATCAGCCAGTCAGTGGTGTGGGCCTGTAGCCCCAGCCATTCAGGCGGCTGAAACAGGCAGATTGCTTGAGCCCAGGAGTTCAAGGTTACAGTGAGCTATGATAGCACCATTGCATTCCAGCCTGGGTGACAGAGCAAGGCCTTGTCTTTTAAAAAAATAAAACTAAAGTAAACATAAGTAAAAGAAATGATTCTCCTGAAAACAGTCAGTAGGCCCATTTACTGTGGTCTTTCTCAAGCACAGTAATTAAAAGCCATGGCTGTGGCATCAAACGCAGCTGGGACCTGATCCGGCCCTGCTGCTCTCCAGCTACGCTTAAGATGGGAGCAAGTTGAGTTACCTTGTTAAGGTCGTTTTTTCTCATCTATAAAATGAGGTCAGTAATGCATCCTGCCTTACAGAGCACTTAATCTGGCATTTCGAGAAACGTATGTTTTTCCAGACTAGAATGGCCAATTATTTTGAAAACATTTTTCTTGGTAAGGCCTATCGGGGGAAACAAGACTGAGATCTAAGTCTGAAGTTCTTGTCCACAGATATTGGGAGTAAGAACTGCAGCATTCTAAGATATAAGCAAAGCAAGACAGAACAGAAATTATTAAGCCCAAACCTTGGGTTTAATATTTAAGAAAACAGTCAGAAAACATTCATGACTTGCTCATTGTCATAGGGCCAGTGCTTAGGGAGCAGTTAATATACCACACTTCTTATGACGTCAGGCGGGAATACGTGAGGGATGTAGACTGGGAAGACAGGAGAAAAGAGAACATTCAAGTGCAGAAAGAGCCATGAATCAGAAAATTGTTTTCAGACAGAGGTCAGGTGGCCTTGACCAAGTTTCTGTGCATCTTCTAGCTTCTATTTCCCATTTGGAATGTAAAGATGTGAAATATTTTAATTCCATTATAAAGTAAAAATAAAAATGGCCATATATCCAAATGCTTAGAAGAAAAATGATAAGAGTTTATGAACAATCATTACTATTGCTTTGATTTACTCTATAGCTTTCATAATTTTGTTTTTCTGGTCTATCAATGCCTAACGAAGGCAACTTAAAATCTTTTACTGTAATAATAGATTTGTTTTTCCTTATATTTCTGTTTTTGCTTTATGCATTTGAGGCTGTGTTTTTGGGTGTCTACAAGTTATAGTATATAACATAACCTATGGTTATACTGTAGTTTTGATAGATTATTCCTTTGTAACATTCCTTACCAAAAAAAGTGTTACTTATTTTTAGTTTATTTTAACATGAAATAACTTTTTAAAAGTTTATGAACAGCTACATAATATCTTTCAGGAATAGAAGTAGCAAACTAGGGCCGGGCGCGGTGGCTCAAGCCTGTAATCCCAGCACTTTGGGAGGCCGAGGCGGGTGGATCACGAGGTCAAGAGATCGAGACCATCCTGGTCAACATGGTGAAACCCCGTCTCTACTAAAACTACAAAAAATTAGCTGGGCATGGTGGCACGTGCCTGTAATCCCAGCTACTCAGGAGGCTGAGGCAGGAGAATTGCCTGAACCCAGGAGGCGGAGGTTGCGGTGAGCCGAGATCGCGCCATTGCACTCCAGCCTGGGTAACAAGAGCGAAACTCCGTCTCAAAAAAAAAAAAGAAGTAGCAAACTTGTGGCCATTATAAAAGTGGTCAATAAATTATATCACTAACAATTTTGGAATGACCAAGGCTCTATTAATTATAACATCCCTTTTTATCTATCCTGCCTAATTATATTTGTTTAACTTCTGGTTTGTATAATATTAACATTGCACACTAGCTTTCTTTTAGTGAGTAATTGCAAAACTATGCTTTTCCATGCTTCTAAGCCTTTTCTTATGGTTTTTTTTTTTTTGGAATTTGGACTCTGGGGTACATGTATACATCCTTCATCCTGCAGAATTGTTGCATAGGTACACACCTGCCATGGTGGTTTGCTGTCTCCATTCCCCACCCCCCACATTGCCCTACATCAGGCTTTTCTTCAGGTGTTATCCCTCCCTACTGCCTGCTGTCCCTCCCCTCCCCTTCCCTCTACTCCCCTACCTAGCCCGGTGAGTGTCGTTCCATTCCCTGTGCCCAAGCGTTCTCATTGTTCATCACCCACCTATGAGTGAAAACATGCGAGGTTTGGTTTTCTGTTCCTGTGTCAGTTTGATGAGAATGATGGTTTCTAGATTCATCTATGTCTCTACAAAGGACACAAACTTGTCATTTCTTATGGCTGCATAGTATTCCGTGGTGTATATGTGCCACATTTTCTTTGTCCAGTCTATCATTGATGGGTATTTGGGTTGGTTCCAGGTCTTTGCTGTCATAAACAGCACTGCAACAACATACGTGTGCATGTGTCTTTATAATAGAATGATTTATAATCCTTTGGGTATATACTCAGTAATGGGATTGCTGGGTCAAATGGAATTTCTATTTCTAGATCCTTAAGGAATCGCCACACTGTCTTCCACAATGGTTGAACTAATTTACACTCCCACCAACAGTGTGAAAGTATTCCTTTTCCTCCACATCCTCTCCAACATCTGTTGTCTCCAGATTTTTTAATGATCGCCATTCTAACTGGCATGAGATGGTATCTCAATGTGGTTTTGATTTGCATTTCTCTAATGACCAGTGATGATGGGCACTTTTTCATATGTTTGTTGGCCGCATAAATATCTTCTTTTGAGAAGTGTCTGTTCATATCCTTTGCCCACTTTTGAATGGGTTTATTTATTCTCTTGTAAATTTGCTTTAGTTCTTTGTAGATTCTGGATAATAGCCCTTTGTCAGATGGGTAGAGTGCAAAAAGTTTTTCCCATTCTGTTGGTTTCTGGTTCACTCTAATGATTGTTTCTTTTGCTGTGCAGAAGCTCTTAAGTTTAATTAGATCCCATTTGTCTATTTTGGCTTTTGTTCCATTGCTTTTGGTGTTTTAGTCATGAAGTCCTTGCCTATGCCTATGTCCTGAATGGTGTTGCCTTGGTTTTCTTCTAGGGTTTTTATGGTGTTAGGTCTTATGTTTAAATCTTTAATCCATGTGGAGTTAATTTTTGCATAAGGTGTAAGGAAGGGATCCAGTTTGAGCTTCCTGCATATGGCTAGCCAGTTTTTCCAACACCATTTATTAAACAGGGAATTCTTTCCCCATTGCTTGCTTTTGTCCAGTTTGTCAACGATCAGATGGTTATAGATGTGTGGCATTGCTTCCAAGGCTTCTGTTCTGTTCAATTTGTCTATATCTCTGTTTTGGTACGAGTACCATGCTGTTTTGATTACTGTAGCCTTGTAGTATAGTTTGAAGTCAGGTAGCATGACGCTTCCAGCTTTCTTCTTTTTGCTTAGGATTGTCTTGGCTATGCAGGCTCTCTTTTGATTCCACATGAAGTTTAGAGTGGTTTTTTTCCAGTTCTGTGAAGAAGGTCAATGGTAGCTTGATGGGGATAGCATTGAATCTATAAATTACTTTGGACAGTATGGCCATTTTCACAATATTGATTCTCCCTAACCATGAGCATGGAATGTTTTTCTATCTGTTTGTGTCCTCTCTTATTTCCTTGATCAATGGTTTGTAGTTCTCCTTAAAGAGATCTTTTACATCCTTTGTTAGTTGTATTCCTAAGTATTTTATTATCTTTGTAGTAATTGTAAATGGGATTTCACTCATGATTTGGCTGTTTGTTGTTGGTGTATAGAAATGCTTGTGATTTCTGCACATTGATTTTGTAACCTGAGACTTTGCCAAAGTTGCTTATCAGCTTAAGGAGGTTTAGGGCTGAGACAATGGGGTCTTCTAAATACACTATCGTGTCCTCTGCAAATCAGGACAATCTGACTTCTTCTTTTCCTAATTGAATGCCTTTTATTACTTTTTCTTGCCTAATTTCTCTAGCTAGAACTTCTGATACTATATTGAATAGGAGTGGTGAGAGAGGGCATCCTTGTCTAGTACCAGTTTTTAAAGGGAATGCTTTTAGTTTTTGCCCATTTGATGTGATATTGGCTGTGGGTTTGTCATAAATAGCTTTTATTATTTTGAGATACGTTCCATCAATACCAAGTTTATTGAGAGTTTTTAGCATAAAGCACTGTTGAATTTTGTGGAAGGCCTTCTCTGCATCTTTTGAGATAATCACGTGGTTTTTCTCTTTGGTTCTGTTTATGCGGTGGATTACGTTTATAGATTTGTGTCTGTTGAACCAACCTTGCATCCCTGGGATGAAGCCTACTTGATTGTGATGGATAAGCTTCTTGATGTGCTGTTGGATTTGGTTTGCCAGTATTTTATTGAAGATTTTTGCACCAATGTTCATCATGGATATTGGCCTGTAGTGTTCTTTTTTAGCTGTGTCTCTGCCAGGTTTTGGTATCAGGATGATGTTGGTCTCATAAAATGATTTGGGAAAGATTCCCTCTTTTTGTGTTGTTTGGAATAGTTTTAACAGAAATAGTACCAGCTCCTCTTTGTACATCTGGTAGAATTCTGCTCTGAACCTGTCTGGACCTGGACTTTTTTTGGTTGGTAGGCTATTAATTGCTGCCTCGACTTCAGCCCTTGTTATTGGTCTATTCAGGGCTTCAACTTATTCCTGGCTTAGTCTTGGGAGGGTGCAAGTGTCCAGGAATTTATCCATTTCTTCTAGATTTACTGGTTTATGTGCATAGAGCTGTTCGTAGTAATCTCTGATGGTAGTTTGTATTTCCGAGGAGTTGGTGGTGATCTTCCCTTTATTATTTTTTATTGCATCTATTCTTTTCTTCTTTCTTTTCTTTTGTATTAGTCTAACTAGCGGTCTCTCTATTTTGTTGATCTTTTCAAAAAACCAGCTCCTGGATTTATTGAATTTTTTGAAGGGCTCTTCATGTCTCTGTTTCCTTTAGTTCTGCTCTGATCTTATTTATTGTCTTCTGCTTGCTTTTGAGTTTTTTTTATCTTGCTCCTCTAGCTCTTTGAATTTTGATGATAGGATGTTGATTTTAGCTCTTTCCTTGTTTATCATGTGGGCATTTATTGTTATAAATTTCCCTCTAGACACTGCTTTAAATATGTCCCTTAGATTTTGGTACATTGTATATTGTATTTCTGCCTTCATTTCATTGTTTATTCACTCATCATTCAGGAAAGAGTTGTTCAGTTTCCATGTGATTGTGCAGTTTTGAATGCTTTTCTTAATCCTGAGTTCTAATTTGATTGTGTTGCGGTCTGAGAGACTGGTTGTTATGATTTCCATTCTTTTGCATTTGCTGAGGAGTGATTTACTTCCAATTATGTGGCCAATTTTAGAGTAAGTGCGATGCGATGCTGAGAAGAATGTGTATTCTGTGGATTTGGGGTAGAGTGTCCTGCAAATGTCTATTAGGTCCGCTTGGTCCAGGTCTGCATTCAAGTCCTGGATATCCTTGTTGACTTTCTGCCTCATTGATCTGTCCAATATTGTCAGTGGAGTGTTACAGTCTCCCACTATTATTGTGCGGGAGTCTAAGTCTCTTTGTAGGTCATTAAGAACTTGCTTTATGTATCTGGGTGCTCCTGCATTGGGTGCATATATGTTTAGGATAGTTAGCTCTTCTTGTTGCATTGATCCTTTTACCATTATTTAATGCCCTTCTTTGTCTCTTTTGATCTTTGTTGGTTTAAAGTCCGTTTTATCAGAGACTAGGGTTGCTATCCCTGCTTTTTTTTTTTTTTTTCTCTCCATTTGCTTGGTAAATCATCTTCCATCCCTATATTTTGAGTCTATGTGAGTTGGGTCTCCTGAGTACAGCACATTGATGGGTCTTGACTTTTTATCCAATTTGCCAGTCTGTGTCTTTTGACTGGGGCATTTAGGCCATTTACATTGAACGTTAATATTGTTATGTTTGAATTTGATCCTGCCATTTTGCTACTGGCTGGTGGTTTTGCCTGCTAATTGACACGTTTCTTCATTGCATCATTGTTTACCATTTGGTACATTTTTGCAGTGCCTGGTACTGGTTCTTCCTTCCCATTTTAATACTTCCTTCAGGAGCTCTTGTAAGGCAGGTCTTATAGCAATGAAATCTCTCAGCAATTGCTTGTCCATAAAGGATTTTATTTCTCCTTCACTTATTAAGCTTAGTTTGGCTGTATATGAAATTCTGTGTTGAAAGTTCTTTTCTTTAAGGATGTTGAATATTGGCCCCCACTCCCTTCTAGCTTGCAGGGATTCTGCTGAGAGATCTGCTGTAAGTCTGATGGTCTTTCCTTTGTGGGTTACTCAACCTTTCTCTCTGGCTGCCCTTAGGATTTTTTCCTTCATTTTAACCCTGGTGAATCTGACTGTTATGTGCCTTGGGGTTGTTCTTCTTGAGGAGTATCTTTATGGTGTTCTCTGTATTTCCCAGATTTAAATGTTGGCCTGCCTTGTTAGGTTGGGGAAGTTGTCTTGGATAATATCCTGAAGAGTATTTTCCAGCTTGGATTCATTCTCCCCATCACATTCAGATATGCTGATCAAGCGTAGATTAGGTCTTCTCACATAATCCCATAGTTCTTGGAGGCTTTCTTCATTTGTTTTCACACTTTTTTCTCTAATCTTGCCTTCTCATTTTATTTCATTGATTTGATCTTTAATCTCTGATATCCCTTCTTCTGCTTGATCGATTTGGCTGTTGAAACTTGTGTATGTCTGGCGAAGTTCTCATGCTCTGTTTTTCAGCTCCATCAAGTCATTTATTTTCTTCTCTAAGCTGGTTATTCTAGTAGTGTTTCATCTAACCTTTTTTTAAGGTTCTTAGTTTCTTTTCATTGTGTTAGAAGATTGTCTTTTAACTCAGAGAAGTTTGTTATTACCCACCTTCTGAAGCCTGCTTCTGTCAATTTGTCAAACTCATTCTCTGTCTTGTTTTGTTCCCCTGATGGTGAGGAGTTGTGATCCCTGGGAGGAGAAGAGGTGTTCTGGTCTTTGAAGGTTTCATCCTTTTTGTGCTGGTTTCTTACCATCTTCATGGATTTATCTCCCTTTGATCTTTGAAGTTGGTGATTTTGGGGAGGAATCTCTGAGTGGACATCCCTTCTGTTGAGGTTGGAGCTATCTTTCTTGGCCTGTAGAGGTGCTGCTGGGTGCTTTGGATTCAGTCGGGCTGCTGGGTGAGTGGTCTTCCCCTGGAGTTTATTTACAGGTGAGATTAGCCCCGCCTTCCCAATGGCATCTCTCCTTCCCTGAGCTCAATCTACCTGGTTAGAGTCAAACTGGTGTATTTGCTGTGAAGTTCTCTATTGTGCAGCTTCAGTTTGAGTTTTGTGGGGGTGAGGCCTGCCAAGCCTTATGGCCTGTTTCTCTGCTTTCAACTCTGCCTCTTTCTGTGGGACGGGTAGCTCCCTCCTGCTGGTGTTAATCCAGACTTCCTCCCAGGTTTGTGCCAACACCTTACAGCACCAGGCAGGAGCCATTGCTCAGATTTCCATCAACAGCCCAAGGCACCCCTCAGTCCAACAGAGCTCTCATGGACTGGGGGTTACAGGAGGGATGAGGGAAGCACAGGATCCAAATCGGAGGACCGAGGAGGTGAAGTCCCTGACAGTCCGAGCTGGCTGCAGGTTCCAGGAGGGGACGCGCCCCACCCTGTCTCAGTTCGCCCTCCCTGGGTGGCTCTCACCCTGCTTCAGCTTGCCTTCTCTGGGCTATTTTCATGTCCTTCTAGTCCCGCCGAAAGGAACCTGGCACCTCACTTGGAATTGTGAAGTCCTCTGGCCCTCTGCATCTCATTCACTAGGAGCTGCATTCCGGTGTTCCCCCCTCTCGGCCATCTTGGCGCCCAGCTCTTCCACATTTTTTTTTCTTTCTTTCTTTCTTATGATTTTAAGTGGGACTCTGCAAGCAGTACATGATGGATATTGCATTTCTATTATTCCAAACTGATAATCCATATTTTAATTGATGAGTATAGTATATTTAAATTTATTATGATAACTCATATAATCATTCCTACCACTTCATATTCTATTTGTTATCTTTTTCCTCTGCTTTATTCTGTTTACCTGAGTTCTGTTTTTTTAATGAAGTCTTCCCAGTTTTCTTCATTTTCCTTTGCTTGGTGGAAAGCTATAGAATATATTTCTATTTTTGGAGTGATTATCTACCATTTCTTAACATCCAGCCACATTGGAAACTTTGCCACTTGTCTTAGTATGTTTTGTGCTGCTGTAACAGAATACCTGAGACTGGGTGATTTATAAAGAACAGGAATTTATTCTCTCACAATTCCATGGGCGGGGACATCCAGGATCAAGCCACCAGCATCTGGTGACGGCTTTCTTGATGCATCCTCATGTGATAAAAGGTGGAAGGGCAAGAGAGGGAATGAATGCTATGTCTCACATGGCAGAAGAGCAGGGGAGATGAACTCACCCCAGTAAGTCCTTTTTTTTTTTTTTTTGAGACAAGGTTTCACTCTGTCACCCAGGCCAGAGTGCAGTGGTCCAATCACAGCTCGCTGCAGCTTCAGCCTCCCTGCGCTCAGGTGATCCTCCCACCTCAGCCTCCGAGGTAGCTGAGATTATAGATAAACATAACCACTCCCAGCTAATTTTTTGTTGAGACAGGGTTTCACCATGTTGCCCCAGGCTGGTCTCTGACTCCTGGCCTTAAAGGATCTTCCCACCTTGTCCTCCCAAATTGCTAAGATTACAGGTGTGAGTGGCTACGACTGGCCACAAATCCTCTCATGGCAGCATTAATCTATTCGTGAAAGTAGAGCTGTCAAATTCCAAGCAACTTCCAAAAATGCCCCATCTCCCAACATTGTTGCCCTGGGGATTAAGTTTCCAATACCTGAATCTGGGGGGACACATTCAAACCATAGGACCACTCTTCAATAACCCCAAGCTTCCTCCTGCCTCATGCCTTTGCACTTGCTATACTTGATGTCTTGTTTTCCTCCCTCATTCACTTTTAACAAAGCTCCAGTTATTCAGTGTTTCTGTCTTCCTTCTTAACATGTTAGTGATCTTCTGTGACATACTCTTTGGTACCACATCTTAGGTTACCCACAAAAGATTTTTCTTCCCATTTTGAGGAGTAGCCTACATCTCAGTATACTTCTGAACCAATTCACCAGACCTTGGGTTTATATTCACTCAAGCCAAAGTAAAATATAATTTGGATACTTTCTCTTTAAAACAAAATCTTATGAATACTAAGAATTTTAAGATCATTTTACGCCTGTTATTTTTCACACATCTTTGCTCCCTTCACTTAACACATAACAACGGTTTCTGAAACTCCCATTTTCAAAGGTTACTTCCTAAACATGTGGTAGGAAAGTTAAGATTTTTTTTTTTCTAATCAGTTTTCTGCCTAGTTTCACAAAGGGTCTAGAAGAGCTGTCAGTAGGATAACCAAAACGAGGGTATAGCATTCTATAGGCAACAAAGAGAAAGAAATAATTATAATAGAAAACCAAAACTAAAGGGCACTAATAGAGTGGGGCACTGTTGTTGGCTAACCAACTAACAGTATCTCTGGTTTAGGATGAAGCCTGTAATAGTATGAGGATGAGCGTTGTTTTAGACTGGATGTCAGGATTGTGGGAATGTGGCAGGGTGCCTGCCAGAATTGCTTATTCAAGTCTGAGCCTCATTGATACTGAGTTCTTGTCTCTTTGTTGGCCAACACCTTTAGTTGCTTCTCATGCCACTTGTAGAGCAATCAGGAGACTCTGTCATGAGCCAGGAAGAGGCACTGTGTAAAGGGAATTCCATGATCTGTAAAATATAGTAAAGTGAATAGCCTGTAATTCAGAAGCTATAATTTGCCCAGCTATCAGTGGTGATTTATTTCCTAGTTCTTCTCAATGGAAATTCTACACACAACTGAGTTCCCAAATCGTTTCATTTGTTATGGATTCTAATGGCTGGGGCCAGTGTCTTCCCTGTGATCCTTAATTGTCTTATTAAAAACAGAAGGAAAGTTACTTATGAAAGGACCTAAATGTATAGATACATTATCTGACTCACTTTTTTACCACATTGATTTCACCATAATTTCAGAGAAGTTTACCACAGAAAAACATTTGGTCCCAAACACTTGGCTGAGCATAGTGGCTCATGCCTGTAATCCCAGCATTTTGGGAGGCCAACGCAGGCAGATCACCTGAGGTCTGGAGTTTGAGACCAGCCTGGCCAACATGGTGAAACCCCATCTCTACCAAAAATTAGCCTAGTATGGTGGCAAGTGCCTGTAATCCCAGCTACTCAGGAGGCTGAAGCAGGAGAATAGCTTGAACCCAGGAGGTAAAGGTTGCAGTGAGCAGAGATAGTGCCACTGCACTCCAGCCTGAGTGACAGAATGAGACTCTATCTCAAAAAAAAAATTACTCTCAAATTGTCCAGTTCATAGAATATAGAAAAGAAAATGGTGGTTTCCAAGGGCTGAGGGGGAGGAGAATGGGAAGTAAGTGGTTAATGAGTACAGAGTTTTAGTATAGGAAGATGAAAGAAGTTCTGGAGATGGACAGTGGTTGTAGTTGCATAACAATGTGAATGTATTTAATGCTGCTGAAAATGGTAAAAATGATAAATTTTATATTCTATATATTTTACCACAAAATAAATAAACACCTACATACATAAAATAGCTCTCAGGAATTGGAGCAGTCCCTTCAAGGACCACATAGTCTTTCCTTTGTTGGGGATGAACCTGGGCACATTAACTTCTCTTGCACAGACCCAAGGGGAAAGAAATTCACCAGGCCTGAGTTAGTTCCCATAATCCTCATTATATAACTTATGCACATAACATTCAAAGCATTTAAAGTATGCACATTACTCAACAATGCAGTTGACTTTTGCCTTCTTTGGAGTTCGAACTGATTCATGTGGCTTTCACGATTAAGCAGCCACTCTGGCCTATTTAGTATTTAAGGTTTTATCAGGAATTGCAAGCTCAAAGACTGAACTGTGACTGCACTGCTCATTGCTTCATCGAACACATAGGACAGAGTGTAATCCTTTGACTAGTTTGTGGAGACAGTGGGGTGAAATGGATAGAGAATGAGCTTTGAAGTCAGACCTAAATTTAAATCTTGGCTCAGCCCTTTACTCCTTGGTGATCAAATAGTTTATAATTTCGTTGATCCCCACTTTTCATGATTTTGTATTTGTAAATATGCCTACTTGCCAAGATTTATTTGTAACCCCAAAATCAACACTTGCAGGAGTACTCTCATCATCATTTGCAGACTTTACTTATAATCTCAAAACCAATACTTGCAACATTCACTGCCATTAACAGGCGTACACAGAGGGATAAAAAATTTGAGTTGCCTAGTACATACATGACCAGCTGAGGTAGAATAGCTAACTCTATGCCCTCTCACTCCAGCTCACAAACTGAATAAACAAGTAGTCTATTTAGGGCCACATTTTTGCATCTTATGCTTTGTGTTGGTGATTTCACTGTTTAAAATAGCCCTAAGCATAGTGAAGTGCCATCTAGCATTTCTAAAAGCAAGAAGGCTGTGATGTGCTTTATAGAGCACATATGTATGTTAGATAATCTTCAGGCATGAGTTATAGTGCTGTTGGCCATGAGTTCAATATTAATGAATCAACAATACATATTAAGTAAGTTGCCCTTAAACAGAAACACACATGAAACAAGGTTACGGATTAATTGGTTAACAACAATGTTGGGACCAGAGGCTCATAGGAACCTAGCCCTATATTTCTCCTAGGAGGAATGTTCAGTATTCAGAAATTCAGTGCTGTGACTTTGTAGTATATAACTGCCATGAATAGAGAGAATCACTTGTATTTACCTTTGCAAAATGTAATATCCTGCTCACATAGTCCTCAATTCTTTCCCTGCTGTGGCAGGGATTAAGGCTATTTACAAAAGATTCATTCCCTCTTCTTCCAGGCACAAAGGGGGAATGTGCTTTCTCAGTCCCTTTAAAGTTAGGCATGTCCATGAGACTTGCTTTCACCAATGAAATGTGAACAGAACTCAGGTGCATCATATCCAGAATAAAGCTTTTCACTGCCAGTGTTCAGCTCCAGCCTTCCTTTTTTCTGCTGCCATCATGATGTAGGCATATCTCCATATGGAGCCCCCATTACCTGGGTCTCTGCCTACTTATAGGAGGATACAGTGTGAGACAAAAAACCATCGTATAGATAAGGGTTTAAGATACAGAACACATAAAGAACCCCTACAGTTCAACAAAAAGACAGCTCAATTAAAAAATGACCAAAGGACTTCAGTAAACATTTTTCCAAAGGTGATGTACAGTCAGCTGATAAGCACATGGAAAGATGTCCAACATCATTAGTCATGAATATAATGCCAATCCAAACCACGGTGAGATACTGCTTCACACCTACGAAGATGGTTATAATTTTAACAATTGGAAGATAAATGTTGGTAAGGATGTGGAAAAACTGGAATTTCTGTGTATTGCCGGTGGGAATATAAAATGATACAGCCACTTTGGAACACTGTTTGGCAGTTCCTCTAAAAGGTAAACAGAATTACTATATCATCTAGCAATTTCACTCCTAGTTATATATGCAATGTACTTGAAAACAAAGACTCAAATATAATTGTACACCAATGTTCACTGAAGCATTATTCTCAGTAGTCAAAAGGTAAAAACAACCCAAGTTCTATCAACAGATAAAACGAATAAACAAAATGTGGTATATACATGCAGTGAAATAGTAGCCACAAGCAAAGTTCTGACACAAGCTACAACAGAAATTAGCCTTGGAAACTTTACACTAGGTAAAATAAGCAGACGCAAAGGACCAATGTTGCATGATTCCACGTATGTGAAGTATCTAGACTAGGCACATTCATAGAGACAGCCAGTAAATTAGAGGTTACCAGGGGCTGAGGGGAGGAGAAATGGACAATTATTATTTATGTAGTATAAGATTTGCCATTTTAACCATTGCACATATCACAATAAAAATTTTAATTAAAAAACACTGCAGTGTGAAACTAGTGATATTTTGGTGGTGTTTGAGATATTATGGCATAATCTAGCCCATCCACACCAAACCTTCTTTCCTGTCTGTTTCTCTGTGGCATGATATAATCCCTTGGGGGGTTTATGACTATATGCAATCTATAACCCACAGGCCAAGGTATTACCTTCACTGATATTTTGATGTTTTGGAACAGGAAGGACCAAATTCTCACAATTGTTTCCATGTTTCATTTGAAAGTTAGTAGGCAAGGCAAGTTACTCAGGCTGAAAGCAGCCATGGTAGTAAGAAACATATCCTTTGTAATGTATAAGTGAGTTCCTTGATTTTCATATTTTCTGGTGATTAATCATTTATTTCATGTGCAGAAATGAAACTGCCTTAAATGAGCTGACTTGAAACAAACGCCACCTGTATTTTAAAATAGGTTTCCAACAACGTCCTGTGATCAGCAAGCTCCAGTCTCTTGCAAAAAGAATTCTTTCTTTGGATTGTAGTGTGTTTCATTATGAATCACTTTGTACACTTGAAAACTTGAACTGGTCCTAGAATTTCTTCTGTGTTTGCTTTCTAAATTCTATTCCAACTGGCTTTGCCTAACCCTGTGAAAGTAATACTAATAATAGAGAGGGATAACGGACTAATTATGTTATATGTGAAGTACAGAATCAAAAACAATGATTTAAAACATGCAGAAAAGATACCATGTAGGACACTCCTAAGGACTCCATATAAGGTAGAGATAACTCAAAATTCAGATATTCTTTGGAGACACAGATTGCTAGGTGTCACCCAGTATTAGCATCTCCTCCTTTCTGACTAACAGAACCTGATCGTATTCTGGGCAACAGTATTTCCTGCTGAGGACTATGTTTCCTAGCTTACCTTGCAGCTAGTCCTATCCAAGGGATTATAAATGGGAGATTAGAACTTCTAGTCAATCTCTTTAAATGTCGTTGATCCAACTGCCTCTTACCTTACTCACCTTCTTACCCGGAACATGAATGTGTTGGTTGGGACTCCAGTAGCTATTTTGCAATTTTGAGAATAGATGTCGCTAAAACATGGGATGGTGGGTACAGAAAGATAGGAAGAGACTAGATGCTTCATAGTTTTTATAAAATGCCAACCCAGTCCTGGACCACTATTCTCAGGTCATGATTACTAGTAGCCCAAAGCAATTCTAGTTTCTAGTTTTGTTGTTATTTTTAATAATAATAAAACTGATCTGACGATTATACACAGCCTTATAGTTCACAGTGTATTGTCATTCTTTTGTTACTTTATTTTAAAATGTGTTTATTTTTATTATATTTTATATTGAACACTTCAGCAAAGAAAATAATTATAACAATTCAAAATGCAATTCCTGGATTCATTAAATATCCTATATAATCAGTTACACCAATTAATATCTAGAAATGTATGTAGATGTAATGAACAAAATGGCAAAACTATGAATCTAAGGGAACTTAAAGCTGTGATCCTTGTTAACTTAAAAAAAATCAGTTTCATAAAAATAATTCAAGAAGAAAATTTCAAGACCCTTGATCAGAAGCTTTCAATGCTTGTTGTACCACTTTGATGTAGACAAAGATTCAAGTAAGGCTAAGAAAGAAGAGTATTCTCATTGAAGACATGATCTAAGAAATAGGTTTACTAGTGTTCTATAGAAGCTAACTAGCTAGCCCTCAAGATATTTTCAATAAAGGATTCCTTATACTAGCAACTAACCATGTTTAAAAAACCTTAGCCAGTATTACAAAAATAAAACATTTAGAGTAATATTTATGAATATGTACATAATAGGTTCCTTGCCTTCTACAAATAATCATCTTTGAAATGCTAAAATTGGGTTCCAACTGGGGTTCCTCTCTGGGGTGAGAGGGTGCAGATACACATGGGGTAATCTACTGATTTACCTTCTCAAAATATTCTTTGGAAAGAGTTGGATCTGGCTTGATTGTAGGAGGCTTCAGCGTCCAGTTTGCTGGGCAGACTTCTCCATGGGTTTTTTTTACAAATTGGAATGCCTTCACCAAGCAGAGGGTCTCTTTAGTGCTTTAGCCCACTGGTAGGTCATTGACACTCAAATGCTTGATAACTTCATGGGGATCAATTACGAAGACTCCTCCTAGTGCAAGACAATGACCTTCTAATAGCACACCATAGTCTTGGGAAATGTGTTTAGTTAAATCTGACAAAAATGTGATGTTCATGTGGCCCAAACCACCATTCTTTCTTGGTACATTTATCCAGGCAAGATGGCTAAAGTGGGAATCCACTGAGTCTGCAACAACTTCACAGTTCACTTTGTAAAGTTCATTGTTTTTATCACTAAAAGCAGGAAATTGCTGTGGACACACAAGGTGAAATCCAAAGGATAAAGAAAAGAACCAGATATTTCCCCCTTATAATCATCAAGGCATTGATCTTTGACCTCTCCATTGACAAAGGCTGTACCTTTAAAATAGAGTGACAGCAAGTGCATGAAATGAGCAACTGGTGCCAAAGGCGAATTCTGCTCGACCAGAACCAGACCACAATGTGTTTCTCAAGCATGTTTTTCCTCAGAAGCCGCAGGCCTAAGGACTGCAGAGACGGGATAGTATGCACATGTCAGGCAACTGGAGCCAGGAACAACCTTCCCACAACAGCCACCATCTTCAGTGCATGCAGGAGTCACGTTTTCCTCACTTTCAATCCTCACAACAACTCTATGAGATAAATACAATTAATCTAGTCCTAGAGATAAGGACACTGAAGCCCAGAGAAGGTAGATAACTTGGCCAAAGATGCACACTTAGAATTTGTCACTGTTAGAACTCAAATATTAAACATCAAATGCTCTTTCTTTCTCCTACGCTGTAGGTAAATATGAGTTGATACTGGAATAGTTATCCCAAAAGTGGAGAATCTTTTTTTCTCTATTAAGAACCACTGACCTACCAGAACACAGTTTGATAACAACATGCTAGCATAAAAAAGGAGTTTTATTAAGGTTTGGGTAGGGGTTTTGTTGTTGTTTTTCTTCTTCATGGGGAATTACATGATGTTTAACTCACATTGTCTTTACTTTGAGAAAACAAAACACCTGCCAATACATAAATAATTGTGAGTGTTCATCAGTTCTGTACTATGCCTGGGAGTTTAGAAAGAAAATAGGAAGGGGGAAAAGAAGAGGGTAGTGTAGAGAAAGGGCAAAATTCTGGGGATTTGGGAAAGACTGGCGACAAGAAGAGCTGTGACTACTCTGAAGTATGTGTCAGCTGAGATAGACAACTTGGCTTAATGTGTGATTTGCTGGGACTGTTCAAGACAGTCAGAGTTGGGCAACAGATAAGTTGTCATCATGCTCTTTGAAGTGCTCTTTAGCTGTTTAATCTCCTTTACAGCCCTTCTACTGGTCTTTTTACTTTTTAAAAGAGAATTTGCCAAGGATACTGACCATTTAAGCTTCTGACATTGATGTGCTAGAGCCAGCCTCATACTGCCTTGCAAGAGCCATTTGGTCCATTTTCAGGAATTTTGTAAATCAGTTGTTAAATACAGCCATTATGAAAATTTAGTTATATAAACTTACAGTTAAATGCATTATAATTTTAAAAGATGATAAATACTTGAAATTTATCACTTCCTAATTACATTATCATATTCCACTATTACCTATGCTCTTGAGATGGTTTTGCCCATATATCTGTATGGTGGGAGTACTGTGTCATGGTATGTTATGTGTATCTCTTCCCAGTTCCAAATCCAGTGGCATCACATTGGTAGCTTGAATGTGATCATATTGGGATCACATACCCTGTAGGAACTGGCAAATGCTACAAATCAGTAGCTGACTTATACTTATACCCTCTGCCAAATATAACCTCTTTCCACTTAGGAGTGGTTTCTTATTCATGTGTGTGTTCTTTCCCCACAAGCACTCAACAGTCCCTTCGGCTTATATGTCACAGATAACAGACAAGAATACCACAGAATAGATGGCTTAAACAACAGAAATTTATTTTCTCACAGTTCTGGAGTCCAAAAGCTCAAGATCAAGGTGTTAGCAATGTTGATTTCTGCTGAGGCTTTTTCTTCCTGGCTTGCAGATGGCCTTTTCTCTGTGCATGATGCTGGTTATCTCTTCCTCTCTTCCTCTTCTTACAAGGACCCCAGTCTTATGATCTCATTTAACCTTAATTACCTCCTTAAAGGCCTTACCTTCCAATATAATCACATATAGGGGGTAGGGATTTGACATGTGAATCACAGCGGGTATACAGTTCTGTTTATAACATAGACATTTATGAATTATGCATTAGACTGCTTCAAAGCCAAGAAATCTAGAGCCTTCAGCCTGTGCCTCTCTCTGTGCTAGTTACACGGTATCATTTGAGCCTCTTATTAATGCTTCATGATAGATAGTATTGTCCCCATTTTACGGATGGAGATATTAACTTTCTACAAGAGATAAAGTAACTTGCCCAGCTACATGCAGATGGTGTTAGATCCAGTATTGGAACCCAAACAATCTGACTCCAGAGTCCAAACACATAACCCCTATAGGAAACTGCCATCCTGTTTTTTTTAATAAAAGGCAATCCTGAAAAAACTGTTGTCAAAAAAATTAAGCAACTGTTGGGGGAATTGTTAATAGGGCATATATGCAAATGTGTACACAATCTGCAAAGGATGTTTTGGTAAAATCGGGATGAGGGAGTGTTAAAGTGTAGCTTGAGTAGAAAACGTTCAGACCCCAAGTTCTTCTATTTCTGCAACCTTTTCTTTGAGACAAGATAAAATAAATGTCAGATAATGCTCCACACTAAACGGAAAGTATTTTCTAACTAAACATTAAAGTTTAATATTCTAAATAATAAACTAA
The DNA here is from genome assembly GCF_009761245.1 of Sapajus apella. Lineage (NCBI taxonomy): Eukaryota > Metazoa > Chordata > Mammalia > Primates > Cebidae > Sapajus > Sapajus apella. Next base: position 15,428,593 of record NW_022436963.1, on the reverse strand, counting down.
GAGGATTGGAAAGAGTGGGCACGCGAGAGCTAACAGGCGCAGAAGCAAAGCAACTCATGTGATTCCGAATTATAGTACTGGCTTAGGGCATAACATAATTATTTTCCTTAATTTGTTCAAACAAAGTTAACTCAACTTGAAAGAAATTCTCTGGCTTCAAATACAAATGGGTGTTGCTTTTGCCGCTTCCTCTGAAATAAACAGTACCTTGACAGTTATTCCATACATCCTATACTTAGCATCTCTTCCACCCACCCGGCAGCACTAATCTTTGGTGAAAATGCAAGTGCTTTGATGAAATGAAAGAGAAGCTTAATGAGTTTTACTCCAGTTCCTCTTGAAACCTCACTTGTGTATTCTCTTGCTGTATGTGTTCATCTAGATCCTCTAATAAGCCAGACAGCTAGAAAGATAAGGTTTGAATACAGCATGCATCCATTCAACAAACACTTACTGAGTACCTAGTACATGCCAGACCCTCTTCTGGGGGTATATAGCAAACGCAGTCCCAAATACTCACATTCTGGAGGGAAGAGAAAGACAATGAACAAGTAGATCATTTGTCAGCACTGATAAGTTCTTTGACAAAAAGCAGATTAAGAGTTTAACAATTTTAGCACTTGGCATTTTGATGGGGATCATCATTTGCTGTGGGGGCTGATCCATGCCTTGTAGGAAGTTTATCAGCGTCCCTGGCCTCTACCAACTGTATATGCCAAGAGCAGCCCCCTCCCCAAGTTGAAATAACAAAAAACATCTTTAGATATAGATGTTGTAAAATATCTCTTGGAGGGTATTGTTACCCCCATTTGAGAAGCAATAGGCTGGAGAATAGGGGATAGAGGTGCTAATTTATTAGGCTAGTCAGGGAAGGCAACCAAGGTGACCACTGAGCAAAGACTGAAAGAAAAGAGGATGACACCATGTAGATACCTGAGGGAAGAACCTTTCAGGCAGAGGGAATGGCTAGTGTAAAGACCATGAGGTGACACAAACAGCAAGGAGGTTGTTGTGAGCAAAAGATATGATCAAAAAGAATATGGTAAGAGACACAGTCAGCCAGATTATAAGGAGGCAGGGTCATAGTGTTACAGTGAAGACTGGCTTTGCATCATAGAGGTATGGGAGATCGTCCAAGGTTGTTTTTTGGGGTTTTGAGTTTTTGGGGGGTTTTTTGCTTTTGAGATAGAATGTCTGTTACCCAGGCTGGAGTGCAATGGCACAACTGCCACTCACTGCAGTCTCAACCTCCCAGGCTCAAGCGATCCTCCCAGCTCAGCCTCCAGAGTAGCTGGGACCACAGGTGTGCACCACCACAGCCTGCCTTTTTTTTTTTTTTTTAATGTTTGTAGAGAAACATGATCTACCTGTTTCCCAGGCCAGTCTCAAATTGCTGGGCTCAGGCAATCATCCTGCCTCAGCCTCCAAATGTGCAGGGATTACAGGCATGAGCCGCTGCACCCAGATCATCCAGGGTTTTGAGCAGAGCAGTGACACACCCTCGTTCATATTCCAATAGAGTTGTTATTGCTGCTAAATGGAGACTCAACTGCAGAGGCACAAAGATGAAAGCTGGGTCCAGCAGCAGCCGCAGCAATAGCTCAGGCAAGCACTTAAGTCATGGCTAGACTGGTCGTTCAGGGGTGGTAGAAAATGACTGGATTCTGCATATGTTTTGAACCTACATTCAATAAGAATTGCTGTTGAATTAGACATCAAGTATGAACAAAAGAAAGGCATCTTTGAAAGATTCTTCTTTGAAAATACTGCAAATGAGCTTTTATTTCTGATTTTGATCCTAATCCCAGGGGAGTTTAACATGATAGAGACATTGTTTAGGCATTAAGCATTAGACTGTTGTTTTCTAAATTGCTTCCTGAGTAAACCAATTAAAATTATAATGTGGGCTCCAGGAGAAAAGGGAAGGAGCCAAACTTGGTACAATTTCACCTCTTAAATGCCACTTAATGGCACTTTTCTCCTATTGCTTGGGTAATGAAATTCTGGTGAATAGATGCAAAACGAACACAGGGACCCTCACGAGCAGCCCATCCCTATTTGCTCACAGCTGTAATGCTACCCGATGGTCCCCCAGGTCCCCATTTGGGAACCACTGTGTACTTTTTTAAAAACCACCACGTGCAGCAAATTCAGGCAACATCTTTCCCTTCTCTGTACAACCTGCCTTCTGAGATGCTCAGGTGCATTTTAGATATTACCTCCCCAAATTGAGGTAGATTAAACAAGATTCCAAGCTTCTCAAACTGCAGGTGAGGGGGAATCATGAAATAAAGGCGCAGTATTCGAATTAGTCCCTGGGTTAAGTTGGATTTTCATAAAACCTTCTGAATGTGTCAGCTCATATCTAACATTACACTTCAGGAGGGTTGGCCTTTACTTTGTGGTTGTGTTTGCCTTTTCCTTAAACTAGTGTTTCTTCTGGTGTGGTGTCAGGTGTTTGTTAAGAATGCACAGTTCTGGCCTCCTTTTCAGCCCAGAGGGATGAAAATGGCAGTTATCTTTTAAAAGGCCTTAGATGACTGTAAAGTATGCTACTGTTTGAAAATCCACTGCTGTATCATTTAGGAATTGCATTTATTCCTAGCAACACAGACTGTATATTAAAAAAACAGTTTATTTCTCTCACTCATAAAAGAAGTTCAGACAGAGGCAATCCAGGGTTGGTCTGGTGGCTCCATAGTATAAAAATAAAAGAATTTTCAAGTTCAGGCTCATAACTTTCTGTCCTGCTATCCTCAGGTTACAGCTTCCATTCCCATTTGTAAGGTACTTCATGGCACAAGGTGGCTGCTGGAGGTCTAGCCATTGCGTTTATATTCTAGACAAGAAGGGGAAAGATGGGGGAATGGGCAAAAAAAAGGTCCTGGCTATCAATTGCCTGGCCTACTTTAAAAGAGCTCTTCCAGAAATCACACCCTTCCATGTCATTGGCCAGAATATATATGGCCACATGTAGCCACTAAGGAGGTGCAGAAATATCATTCTTAGCTGAGTATATTGATGCTGTCAGTAAAATGGAGGTATTCTTGTTAAGGAAGAAAAAAAATAGATATAGGTGGGAAACGTTCTCTGCCAAAACTCCCTTATACCATCATGCCCTGGTGTTGTGGAAAGACTGTGTAATTTGAAGATTTTTCACTTATTGTCAGTTCATTTTGGCTTTATTTGGGAGATGTGTGTTGGTTATGTCCTGAAGAATACCAAAGGAAAATGTGTTCATCATTTCTGTGGTCAGCCATGCAGACCTATTGGGAATCTACTGTATCTGGGGATGGTTTGGTTTTTTTCTTCCTTCTTTCCCATCCATCTGCCAGTCTCTTCAGTCTCTTTATTTCTTGATAAAGGAAAACAGAAGGAGAGAATGGGGAAGTCACGTTCAAAGGTGGCTCTGTCACTTTTTATGTGATATTCAGTCTGTTGAGTGTGAAATACCCACCTCCATGGTGTGGGAAAATTTTATGAAATACTGTATATTAAAACACTTCAAGCCTTAGGGTCACTCAATAAGTCAACAGTTCTTTGACCCCTTCCTTCATTCAGATCACGCTTGTCCAACCCATGCTCCACAGGCCCCATTCAACCCGGGACAGCTTTGAATGCAGCCCAACACAAATTCATAAACTTTCTTAAAACATCATGAGATTTTTGGGGGGATTTTTTTTAAGCTCAGCAGCTATCATTAGTGTTAGTGTATTTTATGTGTGGCCCAAGACAGTTCTTCTTCTTCCAGTGTGGCCCAGGGAAGCCAAAAGATTGTACTCCCCTCCCCATCTAGATGGTAAAGAACAATTGATTCTGAAATCGGTCAAGAAAGTCTAACTTCTTTGTGGGTTCCTGCTCTAAAAAAAATAAGGATGCTTTTGATATGGAAAATGTTGTCACCCAAAAATGTGAGCACTTTGCCCTTAGGATTTCTTGTTCTTGCCAGAGCTGGTGGAATCCCCTGCTGAATCTTATATCTAGATATGGAAGGAGACACTTGAAAAATTGGGTAAGGTCGGCTGGGCATGGTGTCTCACGCCTGTAATCCCAGCACTTTGGGAGGCTGAGGCGGGCGAATCACAAGGTCAAGAGATCAAGACCATCCTGGCCAACATGGTGAAACCCCGTCTCTACTAAAAGTACAAAAAATTAGCCAGGTGTGTTGGTGCATGCCTGTAGTCCCAGCTACTTGGGAGGCTGAGGCCGGAGAATTGCTTGAAACCGGAAAACGGAAGTTGCAGTGAGCTGGGATGGCACCACTGCACTCCAGCCTGGTGACAGAGCGAGACTCTGTCTCAAAAAGAAAAAAATTTTTGGATGAGGTTCAACAAGTTCTCTCTCCTTTTCTGGGCTTCCTAGATTTCTTAAAGAAAATGGGAACCCTACCATTGGCCTGGCAACTGCATAAGGTTGATTGTTGATGGAAAACAGTAGATAGTTCTAAAGCTCAAAGTGTGGTCCCTGGACTAACAGCAGGACCTGAAGAGGAGTTAGAAATGCAAATTATAGGTCCCCACCCCAGGCCTACTAAATTAGAAATTTCTCTTTTAACAAGCCTTCCAGCTGATTCTGATGCAAGCTATAGTTTGAACCATTGCTCTAAATAAAGCATTTTGCACACTTATTTTTAAAAAATCAGCTTACTTTTAGTACGCTTTTCTCCCAAATACAGTCATTGATTCTCCAGCCCCCATCTTTCTGCCCAGGCAGAAATGCTATCAAATGTGCAGTTCCTTCCAACACGCCTCATCTTTCCAGCTGGGCGAGGCTTTGCTTTGTAGACTTTATTTGCGCACTGACTAAAGCACTTGCGATCTGTCTGACATACACCGAAGTTGCTGCCAAACCTTTCCTGTTGCAGAGTTACACCTTAAATAAAAGCCTTCAGCGATTTCATTTTAATAAGCCAGTTATTGTGTTCAAAATGCTTTTGTTTAGGGGAAAAGTAGAGCCAGACACCTTTATCTGGTAATATCTAAATGGAACAAAGTTTCTAGCACATTCAACAGACGTGCTTTTGAAGAAACATGCTCAGTACATACAGGATGAAAAATACGGTTATCAGCATAGTGGGTAATAGCTTGGTAATGATCATCATTGACAAAGTTCTATTGGATTTGCTTATTTACTCTAAAAAAATGAACAAGTGAAACATGTTTGGACTAAAATGAACAATCTGCAGGATTTTCAGGAATTGTGCCAAATTTAATTTTTGTATTGCCAGAAAGTATACTCAGTATTTTCCCATTACCCTTGGTTTGCTTGGCGTTTGTTTTGGGCTATGCAGTAGTTTTATTGCGGAGGATGCCAGAGGAAAATGCAGGCAGCATTCCTGTATCCAGGCAGATAATTCAGGAGAGCTGTTTCTCCCTCACTCCTGTCCATCTGTTAATCCCCTTTGCTTGATGAAACCTTCAAAAGTCCAACATCTAAACACCAGGAGGAGATGCAAAGCTAACATTAGAGGAATGCGTTTTTTACCTGGACTTCTATGGGCTTTGAAGAGGATTGAAAGTCCTGAAAGGACTAACTCATTCTCCTTCCTCAGAGCAAGCCACATCACCTACTATGTGGCATGGGAGCGATTTGGTAGGCTGTTAATTAATATTAACTGATTTATTTTAGAAATGGAGTTTCTTGCTACATAGGTAAGTTCTTAAGTCATCCATCAAATTATTAGTTGCCTTGTGAGAAGATATTCTAACACATTCTATATTTGAGGAATTATTGGAATAATTTTGAGTAGTTATCAGGAGGCTTCAATTATAAAAGGTGACAAAAGATGTCCAGGAAATATAGAGCTGTGTTCCCAAAGAGTAGTCACTGCCTCTGTTGACTTCAGAATTCAGTCTTTAGGATGGATCTCAGCACACTAAGGAACTTATTTACTCCTAAGTTTTTCCAGAGTTCTCTATCACTTCACCTTCACTCAATCATGTTACATTGGGGTTCATCCAGTCTTCAAAGTATTTTGAATGTCTTTAATCTCATTTCTGAATCTGGACGCTGCCTAAGACGGGGTAATCAGGAACCTTCTCTGGGGAACTTGGAATCGAGAAAAGCAAGTCACTCTAGGGCAGGCTGTTGAACTGATGCTATGCAAACTCAAGTACTTTGGGAAACCTTAACCTTTCAGAATGTGAGAAGCAGATATGCAGGAAGAGAGCAGAGGTAAGAGGACACTGGGCTCAGAGAACAGAAACTTGGTACGATCACCTTCCAGTGGCACGTTCTTTTCCTCCATGAGACCCTATTATATACATGGCAAGGTTTCTTACCAAAAAAAAAAAAAAAAGCATACCTTTATAACAATTTGCCATTTTCCCCCTGAAGTCAAACTAGTTTTAATACCATTCTATTCCTTGCAGCCTATTTTTCTTGCTTTGACTAATCTAAGTAGCTTCAGGGTTTGGTCTCACTCTACAAGCCAGCAATGTTGCTACACATCCAAAAGTGGGCCTGATGCAGTGGCTCACACCAGTAACCCCAGCACTTTGGAAGGCCAAGGCAGGAGAATCACTTGAGCCCAGGAGTTCGAGACCAGCCTGGTCAACATGGCAAGACCCTGCCTCTACAAAAAAAATTTGAAAATTAGCCAGGCATGTGGCATGTCCCAGTAGTTCTAGCTAGTCTGAGGTGGGAAGATCACTTAAGCTCAGGAGGTCAAGGCTACAGGGAGCCATGATCACTCCACTGCACTCCAGCCTGAGTGGCAGAGCAAGACCTTGTCCAAGAAGCATCTGGATTGTTCCATATACAGTAGGCCAGGCTTGATAGTGTAACCATTGTCACGTATTCATGTTATTTATTGTCGTTGAGAGCTGCTTGCTTTGCCTACACTCTCATTTAATCATCACACTCTTATGATGAGTATTTTGAACAGCCACGTAACTTGCTTAGGAACCCAGAGATAGGAAACAACAGAGCCTTGACTCAGGGTTCAGATCCACCAGCCATGCTGTAGAGGGTGCAAGGAAAATTCCAACTTGGGCCAGCCTTAGCATCAGAAAGGGCTTGGTTCAAAGTACCGATTCAAAAGGGCTCTCAGGCCTGACTGCTCTAGGCAATGGACAGGGAGTGTGTGAGTAATTAGAGGTGATTAACAGGAGGGTCAGTGGAACTGCAACTAGACTCTGCATTTTCAAGCATCCACAGTATTTTATCTCATATTAGCAGTTCTCCCTAATGTTCTATAACGACAATGGGAACTGTGAAAATGACAAAGTAATGTTGGAACCAGGCCTTTCTATAAGCAATCTTCTGACTTAGGAATCAAGGCCCATTCCCCAAGACACGAGACTAGGCCTGCTTTTTTATACCTGGCCTCTGTCCGATGAGGCGTATGGCACAGGGACTCTTCTGAGGATGGATTGCTATGCCAGTCTCTGATGGGCAAATTGCCAGCTTCTAATTCCAAACTAACTAGTGATCTGGGCTTTTGCTGCTTCTCAGAGTACTGGTGAGGTGCCTTTGAAACCCAGAGCCATTCATTCCTGTCCCTGCACATAGCTCTCTGCCAGCTGCCTATAGGCCCCTGCCTTTGGGAATCTAGCTAGTCTGGGACAAGAATTCTTTTTATAGCTGCCTCTGGGATTTGATTAAAAGGATGATAGGCTCATGATGGTGAATGGTTACCATCATTAGTTATTAAAATAAAGATAGCTTTCACATTTTTTAAGGCCTTGTCATTACAAAGCCTTTTTACCCCTTCTTCTACCATTTATGACTTAGTTTCTGGAGATTAAAGTAGCGCTTTCGCAACTCTTCACCCCAGCATCCCCAGAACATGTGTTCATACCCACAGATCCTTAAATGCAAAGGAATTAGACCAAGTTTGTAGAATGTAACAAATGTGATGAATTTGTTTTTCTTTTATTTGGTTGGTGGGTTTTTTTGTTTGTTTTTGTTTTTGTTTTTTTGGTGAGACAGAGTTTAACTCTGTAGCCCAGGCTGGAGTGCAGTGGTGCGATTTCAGCTCACTGCAACCTCTGCCTCCCAGGTTCAAGCAGTTCTTCTGCTGTAGCCTTCAGAGTAGGTAGGTTTACAGGCATGCACCACCAGGCTGGGCTAATTTTTGTATTTTTAGTAGAGACAGGGTTTCACCTTGTTGGCCAGGCTGGTCCCAAACTCCTGCCCTCAGGTGAACCACCTGCCTCAGCCTCCCAAGGTGCTGGGATTACAGGCGTGAGCCACCATGCCTGGCCAAATATGATGAATTCGGAGCCCCCAGTCTTCCATCTTCCCCATTTGTTGAAAGAATGCCTTGTTTCACAAAAGGTGATCATGTTGCTAAATAAGAGATATTTGAGAATATTTTCCATGATGTCATCTGGGCTTGTGGGATTTTTTGTGTGTGTGTGCCGCTCCCATATGACATACCTCCTGTATTAGCCAGGTTTTTTTTCCTAGTTTTGCATGTGGCTGAATGGTAGAATGTCGGCTTTCTTTTCTCAGGCAAAATTAGCTGCTTGGTGCTTTCCCCAGTTGTTGTTAGGGTTCAATGAGCCTCATAAAGTACAAGAATATGTCCTAACAGTCATAAATAGGAATGTTCTAGGGTGTGCAAAAATCCTCATGTTAATGACAATTTTTAATTACACGCTCTGCATCCCAGATTTAGTGAGTCTATTTCTGATGGATGTCAGCTGCTGCCTGCCTTACAAAAGGCTTGAAACCTGGAGGGCTTTAAATGTAGGTGGAGGCTGAGGTACCTAGGGGTTTGCCGAGTGCCAAAGACTGGCTTTGACTCCATTGCCGAGGCAGGTGCTGACATATCCCTTTGGCTAGGGAGGTTCGTCACATGCTGGAGACTAACAGAGAAAATGGTAAAGCCAGCTCTCAGGGGAGTCTGCCGAGAAAGCCCTACCCTCTGGTTCACCAGCATGTTTGCTGAATTCTCTGCTTCTAGGAAAATTGACTGGCTTTGTTTTTCCCTCACAGAGAGAGGGAAAATTCCCAGATATGGATGATTTGCCTGACTCTTGCTTACGGATGAATTTCTCTGCTTACCATAGGAAACTCATCTGCTGTTGACTTTCGTAAAGGGTCAGGACTTCAGAAGTCAGTTGCATCCTGCTGGGGGCATCATCTTCCCAGTAAATGGGAATAGGCACGCAATTTGAGTAACGGGCAAGTTATCTGTATGCATTCTGTCCTTCAGGTTCACCAGTACTATAGCTGTCTCCCAGAAGAGAAAGTCCCTTATGTCAACAGTCCTGGAGAGAAACTGCGAATCAAGCAGCTACTACACCAGCTGCCACCACATGACAATGAGGTAAGGGGCTAGAGGGGGCTTATGCAGAATTTTCTTAGAATTTTCTCTGAATTATTACCTTTTTTATAATCTGTGATCAATGAGGTAGCCAAAGAAGAACTCTGGCAACTTATTTTAGGTTTTAGCTTCCTTAATTAGAGCCAAAATAAACTGGCCAACTATTTACTTCTAGTGAGTATTATTTAAAAAGCAGAATTTCATTATGAATGGGATTGGCCTCTGTGCCTGGCACTACTAGCAATTCGGGGGTAACCAGGGAGCACTAAAATTTGAAAGCTGTGATTCCAAGTTTTCTTGCTTGAAGAAGAAGATGCCGCATGGGTTGTCTGTGTATGTTGGGGAGATGATTGAGATGCTCCAGACCACTTCAAGCCCTGCAAAAACTCTGTGACTCTCTTGAATTTTCAGCATCATTTCATATTAAATGAGTGTGCATGTTTTCTATACCACACTGCAGGAGAAGTTGCGTGTCCCGATTTGTAGCTCTAAACATCTGTGGTTTTGTCTTGGTGAAGTCTGACTTGCCAAGATCATTCTTTGTACTCTTGAAAGTGTAGACCAGCAGACGGTCCTTTTTACTGAACCCAGAAACATGGCACTGTAAGTGGGCATTTCTTATGCTTGAACTCTGATTGATCATAAAGAGAAATTTGTAAACATGATTTTAAAAGATCATCATGCTGGAAGGAACTCAGTTTATAAGCTAGAAATTCATTTTCAAGTATTTGGTTTTTAAAGCTAGTAATCCTACAGAACTGAACTGTCTACTTGAGTCTGACTGCATTTAAAATAAAAATATAATTTTAAATCGATAGGAGAAATGGCCCCTTTAGAGAGCTGGACACCAGCTTTCTACCAACTCTCCCACCCACAAGCTGGATCCTAGCAGCTCCATCCCAGGGGAAATGAGTGAGTGCTTTTCAGTCTTATCTTCCCACATTAGAAGAAAAGAGGATAATTTGAGAGTTTCAGAAATACATTTGAGTAAGCAGGACAAAAACTTTAAAACTGAAGTAATTCCCTAGAAAGAGAGCTATGATTCTCTTCCCTGCTGCTTTTTTCAGACTTCATAAAACAAATATAAACAATGTGTTTTCCTTTAAAGCTGAAAGCAAGCATTGTAACCTGATGCCCAGTTAACTAATTTGGAAGTGAAAATGCGGGTTTTTACAAGCAGGAAGGGTGTGCCTTCCTTTGAAAACATGTCCCTAAAATGTCAGTGGTGTAACCGTATATTCTGGGCTGTTCAGGTCACTGCAGTTTTCTCTGGGACATTTACATGAAGCCTTCTTTTTTTTTTTTCTTTTACTCTTTTTATTTAATAGAGGGAAGTGATTGCCTCTTCTCTGATTTTAGTGGTTTGTTGTGTTTATGATTAACTGTGCTTTTATGAAAAGACACACCATTCAAATTAAAACGTCCTGTTGGTAGGATCTAAGTATGTGTGACCCAATGGGCAGATTTAGCCTATTTGAAATGGCCGTTTTGAGGACAAAGGGTGATTGTGATTCTAAAGTCAATATTTGACCTTTTTTTTTTTTCACAGATAAGACAATTTTGATATACACAACTGTACTGCTTTTCAAATTAGGATGTGACAGTCCTAGTTCAAAGGTTTCCCTCCAACCATCTGTATGACAAATCATCCGAGCAATTCAGTTAACCTTTCTGATGTCCAGATTACTCCAAAGTATGACAGGAGATGGGATTGGGACCGTGTTCCCCAAAGTGTGTTATATGCTGTTATGTACACGTGGCAGCAAATAAAGTGAAACCACATATTGAGAGAGTTATTGTCTTCTAAATTGTATTTCATTCCGTGTGATAGAGTGGTTGAATCATCAAGGAGGAAATTTCAATTTAGTGCTAGCAGGAGTCTCATATCTCTCTAACTCAAACTGGCCTCCACTTTTAAACAGGAGCATCAGGGATCTCTTTTAGGATTTCCTGCAAGCAAAATGGCCAGCTAGAATCTAACAACATGGTTCTGTTCCCATTTTATTTAGGTGTCTTCTGTTTTTTTACAGGTGATATTAGTTTTCCATTTACAGTCATAATTTGCTTTCTTTTGAAGTAGATGCATCTAAGTTTCAAAAAAACTGAGTCAGTATTAAAAACAGCATTAAATAAATAACAGTACAAGAATATGGCACAATTCCCAAAGTGTGCATAAATAAGGGGAGATACTGGATTCAAATATCTTTAATGTTCCTCCCTTAATTCTGTTTCTGTATTTAACAAGAAGGAAAATGTCTCTTGCAAGTTAACTCAACTGAAGCCTAGCAGGCAGGCTGTTCCCTCCTCCACACAGATAAACATGTAGAGACTTCTGTGTAGCTCCAAAGATGCCTGGACCAACTCCTCATGCTCACACCATTGTTTCCCTATTTTTCCAAAATTAAACGGGAGAATGGAAGCTGTGAGACATGAAAACGTCAACACCAGTTTTGGCTCACCTACTTAGAGTCATTCTTGATGTCAGGGATCACTTGTATGGGCACATGGAGATGAAAGTATCATACCTACGATTTAGAAGAACTTCTCAGCTCTTTCCTGGCAGCTGAGCCACCCCAGGTGATTTGATGTTAGTATGGTGAGCAGAGTGAGGCAGTCAGGGTAAGGAACAGTCACAGAGCCTTTAGCCTGCCCAAGGCTTGGGTTCCAGAATTCAGAGCCTTTGGTAAGCTCTTTTGGCTGTCAGCAATCTTAGTAGAGACTCATCTTAAGTCTCTCCAAGGCTGTTGCGGTTAAAGTTCAGGTGAGGGCTATAAAACCAAATGAGAGCACATTTAACAAGAAAACTCAGACATGGGCTTCAGGAATCTTAAGGAGCAAGGGTGACTTCTTCCATGCTGTCTGTGTATATTCAGGTTCGATATTGCAACTCCCTGGATGAGGAAGAGAAGAGGGAGCTGAAGCTTTTCAGCAGCCAGAGGAAGCGTGAAAACTTGGGCCGCGGGAATGTCAGGCCTTTCCCAGTCACCATGACAGGAGCTATTTGTGAACAGGTGAGCGTGGATTCAGGGGAGTGAAGAGGCATTGTTCTGGCAACCTTTTACTCATTCATTCATCCAACAATTGTTTTATTGAGTCCCTGCTATGTGCCTGAGATACAGCAGTGAACAAAACATGGGAAAGCTTTATCTTACCCTTCTAAGGAGTCGGAGTCTAGGGGAGGAAGTCAGACAATAAATTGTAATCAACAAAATAGAAAAAAAAAAACAGCAATGAAGGGGACTTGGATGTACTGGATGTGTGGGGAGGCTGCAGTTTTAAGGAAGGTTGGTAGGGAAGACCCCACTTAGAACATCTGAGCAAAGATGTGCACCAGATGTGCAAGAGGGAGTGAGTCATGCAGACTTTAGGGCAGAGGGAATGTAAGGCAGAAGGAATGGCCAGCTCAGAGGCCCTGAGACAGGAGGGTGTCTGCTATGTTCAAGGAACAGTGAGTTGGCCAATGGGCTGAGACAGAGGGAGTGAAGGGAGGGAATCCAGCAGATAAAGTCAGAGTTCTGGGTAAGCCATTGGAAGGATTGAGCAGAGCAGCAACATGATGGATGTATATTTTAAAAGTAGACCTTAAGAAAACGGAGTTGACCCAGGCCAGGGTCAGCCTGCCTCCCAGGATCATCCCAGAACCAGAACCATTTAAAGGGGAGGTAAATGATCTTCTCCCGGGATTTGAGGGTTCCTTATTGAAGTGCATAAAGCCACTCCCAGTCGTATGGATGGACAGGAGCTGTTTGTGAACAGGTGAGAGTGGGTTTAGGGGAGTGAAAAGGCATTCTCCCTGGGACCTCACTGAGCTCAGGATTCTGGATTTCCTTGTCTCCTCTGCTCCTGCTGAGTGCTCAGGCTGTGGTGAAGAGGAGTTTTAGAGACTGCAGGGTGGGAATATACCTTTCCCCGCCTCTCAGCTGCCACAGGCTTTCCAGTGCTGATTGTCATTCCTGGCACTTCTCTAAGTCCTACAGCTTTTTGAACATTCCTATCTAACTCCTTAAGCTCTGCGTAGACCCCTTGAGTACTGAAGATATGTTAACTGGATCAACAAAGAGGAGTTGAGATGCTGCCCAAGGGAAGCAGATGTCATTTGAGGCCCTTTTTTGAGATTTCAGAAGGGCAGAGTGAGAAGGTTCAGTTATATAAGATGTGGGAGCGACTTGACTGGAGATTCAGCCGTGGGATCTTCATTCCTGAAAGCATATCTGGAGCCTACCTTTAAGGTGCAGGTGGTCAATGGTGTGGTGTGAGATTCACTGTGATCAGTCCAGGCAAGCTGGAATCCTTGCCACTCTCAGATCAGTCTCCTGGAACTAGGCAAGCTAAGTTCACTTAAGGGAGAAGAAAGGTTGGGCATTTTGTGGGCAGGTCCCAAGAATTGTGTAGAATAGCACCAAGAGTGTGGAGGCAGAAAGAGCTTTCGTAAGTGTGAGTCATGTTTCTTCCAGATGACCTTGACCATGATACTTTTCCTTGGTTTTGTCATCTATAGAATGGATGAATGATGACTTATGTGAGGGTTAAATAGGATTACATATGCATGCTTTAGCTCTGCTAACATTATCACAGAAGGTAAGGATAACATGATGCCTTTCTTTTGTCCAGTCACACACATGGATGAGCTCCCAGAGACTATTTATGAGGTCTTCACTTAATTTTCTAAGATGTATTTCAACCCATAGCATGGGAAAGATTTGGAGGGAGCTTCTCTGCTTTTTAGACGTTGTCCCCTGCGCTCAGCCACTCTTATGGACCCTCGTACTAGCCTCACCCTGTGAACTTCATGGCCTATGCCGTGGTCAGCAACAGCATCTCCCTAGACCCACTTTCCACATTTTATTCTTTCCTCAGAGGCCCTCAAACCATATTCTTTTTGTCCCAACCCCGCTGTAAGCGTAGGTGGCCAGTGAATCCGCCTTGTTTCATTCAAGATCAAGAGGGAACTTGAGAAAATAAGTGAGAAGGTAGGGAAGGGTTAGGAAGAAACCCTTTCCATAGTTTGGCCTTAGAAGTGGTGCTGTGTCAATCAAGACTATGTAAAAAGATATTAGAGGAAGCAGGTTAAAAGCGTGCCTGAAAGGCACACAGAGAAGGTAGTTAAAGGTGAGCATGCTATTATGTACCCACCCTGTCTCCCATCTAAAAGTGTAGGCCCCACCTCCTTCCAGCCCCGTGCTCCCACCCTCCCCGCTCCAACCTCCCCAGACACTTCTCCTGGTGTTAAACCTGGCTGTGTCTCCACATGGAGTTTCAAGTATCTAAAAGATAATGAGGCTTTCCTCTGTGCCGGTTTGCCTCCTGCCTGCAGAGCCCCTGTACATTATTGTGCTGAAAGAGCTTTTCTTTCTTCCTGTCTTTGTGATTCCTCATTCTCCCAGTGACTTTATCTCTATATTATTTGTAGGCCTTAGGAAAGGAGAGTTCAGGGAGGACAAGAAAAACCTGCCCTGCTGCCTATGTAAAGCAGGAAGCACAGTGACTACTTTGAACATAAACACTCAGTAGCCAGCTAATGGTGGTTGTCCTTGATCATTTAAGCACAGCACTGGAAGATGGGGGCTGGTGTGACTACTGATGTTTCCGTTTGCCTCGCAGTGTGGAGGCCAGATCAATGGTGGAGACATCGCTGTGTTTGCGTCACGGGCTGGCCACGGCGTTTGCTGGCACCCGCCGTGCTTCGTGTGCACTGTCTGCAATGAGCTCCTGGTGGATCTGATCTACTTTTACCAAGATGGGAAGATATACTGTGGCAGGCACCACGCTGAGTGCCTGAAGCCGCGCTGTGCAGCCTGCGATGAGGTTAGAGCAAACTCCAGCAGGTTTACCTGCCCATCAGCCCTTGGTTGCGCCATAGCCAACACATGGTCTTCTGGCTTTCTGCACTGAAGAAAGCCATAGGCAACTTCATTCTTTTGCATTAACCCTTTAGGGAGAGAAGCCCCACCCATTACTAGAATGTCTGGGGTTGTGGCCCACTTTACTGAGCATGGAGGGTCTCATAGCCTTCTACTGGGAAGGCAGTTTCTGTATCTGTGAAGATCCCCAAGTGACATATAACTGGCCCTAAGTAAGTTCAGTACTTTAAAAACAAAACAAAACAAAAATGCATTGTGCAGCTTTAGGTATCAACCCTAATTTCATGGAATAATCGGTGATGGAGTAACACTTATATCTTAAAATTGTTCTATTTTCCAAAATTCAGTGCTGCAAGTTTAGAAACGAGAAGAAAGTAGATAGCATTATTTGATTTGTCTACAGTTTATAGAAGTTGTGAGTGAAAATTCAGGAGGCAGATGGATACCTCACCTGGATGCCCCATGCTCTGACAAGTACCCTGTGTAAGAAATCGGGATAGAATGCAAGGCCCTGCCTGGCATTCTGTCCCTACTAGAAGCACACCCTATCGTGTAAGCTGACAGAATAGAAAGCCTGGTTTAGCTTTATAAGTTGGGAGCAGAAAGAAGAGTGTTCTAAATCTGACCACTTTTATGGGAATCATTTTGGTAAAAGTCCTAGACAGAGGTTTCCTCCTGTGCAAAGGAGCTTTTTGGGTCTATCTTTCCCTGTAAATAGCAGCGTGGGAGGTGAGTAACACTCCCCTGCTTCAGCCAGAGAACCTACTGTTACATGGGTATTTCTTTCTTACAAACTACCTACAAGGGACTCTCTAGGAGGAAGCTGATCAGACTTAACTAATTTGGATTCTGACACTAATAGTGATGTTCTGGAGAGACCCTCTAGAAAGATAACTGGAAAACTAAATTCAGGTCCAACCCTGTGGTTCTAGGCCACCTTTTGACCTTCGTGCCTCAGTTTCCACATCTGAAAATTGGTGTTCAGAATACAACTTTGTATTGTCTAATGGCAAACAGAATATGATGATTGAAGTACACACTCTGAAATTTTTGTTTATTGAGATATAATGTGCATAGCATTAAGGTTCACCCTTTTAAAGTATATAATTCTGTGGATTTTAGTATATTCACAAAGCTGTGCAGCCATCACTGCTGATTCCAGACCATTTTCATCAACCAAAGAGAAACTCTGTGTCCAGTAGCAGTCACTCCTCATTTCCCCCTTTCCTTAGCCCCTGGCAACTACTAATCTAGTCTCCATCTCGGTGGATTTACATGTTCTGGATATTTCATGTAAATGAAATCATAGATTATGTGACCTTTCAAGTCTGGTTTCTTTTATTTAGCATGTTTTCAATGTCAATTATATTGTAGTATATATAAGTACTTCATTCCTTTTCATGGCTGAATAACATTCAATTTTGTGTGTATATATCACATTTTGTCTAGTCATTTATCAGTTGATGGACATTTAAGTTGTTTC
Organism: Sapajus apella; assembly: GCF_009761245.1. Classification (NCBI taxonomy): domain Eukaryota; kingdom Metazoa; phylum Chordata; class Mammalia; order Primates; family Cebidae; genus Sapajus; species Sapajus apella. Next base: position 15,411,975 of record NW_022436963.1, on the reverse strand, counting down.
CGCTTTTTGACTGCACTAAACAGTGCTGCTATGAACATTTACGTACAAGTTTTTTTGTGTACACATATTTTTAGTTCTCTTAAGTGTATACCCAGGAATGGAATTGCTAGGTCATATGATAATTTATGAATAATAAAGTTTAACTTTTTGAGGGAATGCCAAATTGTCTTCCAAAACAAATACAACATTTTACATTCCTGCTATCAATGAATGAGGATTCCAATTTCTCCACATTCTCACTAATACTTGTTATTATCTGTTTTTTTTTTTTTCCATTATCATTATCGTAATGGGTATGAAGTAACATCATATTGAGGTTTTGATTCACATTTCCCCAACAGCTAATAATGTTCAGCATCTTTTCATGTGTTTATTTGATGTTTTTATATCTTGTTTTTCAGAGAAATGTCTGAAATTGTTTTTAATTTGAATTTTTTGACTACCTTTTTAATCAATTGGGTTTTCTCTCTCTCTCTCTCTTTTTTTTTTTTTTTTTTTTTTTTTTTTTTTTTTTTTTTGAGACAGAGTCTCACTCTGTCACCCAGGCTGGAGTGCAGTGGCATGATCTTGGCTCACTGTAGCCTCCACCTCCTAGGTTCAAGCAATTCTCTGCCTGAGCATCCTGAGTCGCTGGGATTACAGGCATGCACCACCATGCCTAGCTAATTTTTGTATTTCTTGTAGAGATGAGGCTTCACCATGTTGGGGAGGCTGGTCTCAAACTCCTGGCCTCATGTGATCTGCCCACCTCAGCCTCTCAAAGCTCTGGGATTACAAGCATGAGCCACTGTCCTGGCCTATTTTTCTCTTTATTATTGAGTTGTAAGAGTGATTTGTATATATTCTGTATACTAGTCCCTTATCAGATAGATGACTGGCAAATGTTTTCTCTCATTCTATAACTATATTTTCACTTAATGTTTGGCAAATATTTTCTCTCATTCTGTAGCTGCATTTTCACTTAAAAACTTTATGCTCCTTTGAAGCATAAAGTTTTTAATTTTTATGAAGTTCACTTTATTTTTTGTTGTTTATGCTTTTAGCGTCATATCTAAGAAACCATTGCCTGCTTCACAGTCATAAAGATTTACACCTGGGTTTTCTTCTAAGCGTTTTATTGGTTTTTTTTTGGCCCTTGCTCTTTAATCCCTTTTGAGTTAATTTTTATGTATGATGTGAGGTGGGAATTTGAATTCATTATTTTACATGAGGCTCTCCTGTTGTACCAGCTCCATTTGTTGAGAAGACTATTCTTTTCCCCATGGAATAGTCTTGGCCCCCTTTTCAACAATTAATTGACCATATATGTATGAGTTTAAATCTGGATTCCTATTCATGTGTATGCCCAGCCTTATGCCACTGCCACACTGGCTTGATTACTGTGGCTTTATAGTAAGTTTTGAAATCTGTGCTTTGAAATTTTAAATTCTTTTTGGGGGGAAAATGCAAAAGCTTGTGAGGGCCTGGCAGGTATTGTAAATGAAGGTGACTTATTTTAAGGCAATAGGGAAGGGTGAAGAAAAGGACAAACTGGAGAGCTTGCCACCCATTTAAAACAGCAGCCCCTCTTCTCAGCTCTATTTTATTATTCCCACGTAGGAATGTGCACTGAGCATTGCAAATGTTGTGTTTGAAAGAGAAACCAGGATTTCAAGTGTTAATATGATATTTTCCATTAAAAAAAATTTGTACAGGCCAAATGAAGCAGGTATGTATGTCCAATGTGCCTGTGAGCTGTCAGTTTTTTATCCTGCCTTAGATTCGCCAGAGTATAATGTTCTTTCTCTTATTAAATATGGTTCAGTTAGTCACTGGCCAGGCCAGAAATCATGTTTAATTATGCTTTCGGTAAATCCACATATTTACATATGCATATATATATGCAAAAATATAGAGTAAACATATACATATGGATTGTTGTTTAATTATTTTTAAGTGGGATCTGCTTTCTTACCCTTCTAGTTCAGGATGCCCATAGCTTTCTTCCTTTAAAGTATGTTCTTCTGGCTGTGTCTTACACACTGACCATTTGGCTTCCCCATCTCCAGATCATCTTTGCAGACGAATGCACGGAAGCTGAGGGGCGGCACTGGCACATGAAACACTTTTGCTGCTTCGAGTGTGAGACAGTGCTGGGTGGCCAGCGCTACATCATGAAGGAGGGAAGGCCCTACTGTTGCCACTGCTTCGAGTCCTTGTATGCAGAATATTGTGACACCTGTGCCCAACATATAGGTGAGGCAATACTTGGCACTCAGCTTGGTCCTTCTGTGACTGGGTCACCTTTGTTTTGGGTGTAGTTAAAATATCTTTGGTTGCCAGTGATAGACACCCAACTCATGCTAACTTAACTGAAAAAGGGAATTTCTTGATTCACAATACTAGAAAGGCCAAGGAGTACACTGGCTTCAGGTAGGGGTGGATCAAGGGTTTAAACAAAATCAATTTTTTCCCTCTGTATCTCAGCTTAATTTTCCTTCTGTTAACATCATTGGGAGAAGCTATCTCCACCTAATGGTCAAGATGATTCACTAGTGATATTAGTCTTAGTATTTGCATTTTCAAAAGGAGAGGAACTGTGACTCTTTCAGTTTTCAGGTCAGTCCTTCCAAATAAGAATTTTATCAGCCTTGCTTTGGTCAAGGGCCTAACTCCAAACTGGGACTATGAGCCATACAGTCCCACAGCCAAGGGTCAAGGCAGTGGGGGAAGCTCATAAGCAAAATATAAACAGATATTTTCCATAGCCTCCTTGGGACAAGTTGGGAATCCGCAGAGGGAGGAACCAAATTGGTCCTCTTGGTAAGGAGGGACAGTCAAGAAGACCCAGTGGCTTCTGGCAAGTATGTCTAAAAAAATACTAGCAAAAGCTACTCCAGCCAAATGCAAAGCAAGTGAACCTTAAATAGTTTATAAACTATTAACTCCCCAATAGATGGCAGATCTGAGATGGTGAAAGCCATTTTCCCTTTGCAAATAACCAATTTGTTCAACCCTTCAGCGCTGTTCCAGATCATACTGTATTGTGGCTTCTTCATTCAACTTGCTTCTTCTGGCACCTTGGGAAGGAGCCAACCTTGGGGAAAAAAATGTTGGCAGTGGCCGAATGTCTGTGAGATCACAGCCAGATCATCCGGTGGCTTGTGCAATCCTAAGAAGTCTGTTCAGAAGCTGCCAATGTCTTGCCTAGAGTGAGGAGATGCAGAGATAATCCATTTTTGAACCCCTTTTGCCCCACTCAAAGGCTTCATTAGGACCCAAAAAAAGTAACTTTGTCTTCCTGGTTCATAAGAAGTGATATATTCAAATAAAAAATTGATTAGTGTTTAGAGATCCCTGTGTGCTGATAAAAATCCTGGCTCTGTGGACAAGACACCTACTGTGTGCCCAACAGTGTTTTGTCATTGGGCATTCTTGTCCCACATACTCAGGCCCAGGCTTAAGCTCTGCTGTGAAGACCTTTGTTCAGCTGCATTCCCTGCTGGGGGCTTGGGTGATGGCAAATTCCCCACCCCCTAACCCCTGAAAACCTCACTCCTCTCCCAGCCTGTTGCCTCACCTCAGTACCCAGGAGCTTTCATGTCTCACAAGATCAAAGTGGTCAAACTGATTAACCTTCTTTTTGCTAAGAGTTAGGAAATGGGAAGTTCAATTGCGACACATGGCACGACGTGTGAGGAAGGGGAGAGGCAAGACAGTGTCAGGGAAAATGGTGCAATGTATTGACCCAGTATTGCCCAACCGAGGATTCAAGTTTGCAAGTGCATACTTGCTCAGGTGAGAGCAAGTATTCTGTGTGTGCAGAATACCAGCCCATCACAACAATACCCCCTTCCCATCCACATTTCTGTTTTTTCTGTTTCTTTCCATGGAGGCTAGAACCTCTCCAGAAACTGCTACTTAGAATTTTGGCTCAGTACTTGAGAGAGAGAAAAACCTCTCTGTTGCTGAAGCATGTACACCTCAGATGGCCCCTCAGTTTTCCTCTCTGACTGTCTCCCTTTGGCTATCCAGCACATTTATTGGCATTGCTTCCTCCTTTCCTCCTAAATCCATAGAAAGTTGTCAGTGTTTTATCAGAAAATGGGACCACGGTGGCCTGCAGTATTGCTGCTGTAGTTAAAATGCTGTCCCTAAGGTTTGCTTTAAATCCACTTTTCTATAAGGCGTAATTTTCCTGTGACAGTGAAAGAGCACGCTCTATATAGCATGCATACCTCAGTCACTGGGTGCTTTACCTCTGACCATACTGTACAAATATTCCATATTTATACAGCCACTCAGAGCAGACCCTGCGTCAGGCAGCCGTTGCTAGGGCAACGGTACTTTTGCCTGCGCACAGCAGAGTAAACAGTCCTATAAACAGACCGAGGCTGTGGCAGCAGTAGACACACACACCCTCCGATAAGTACTTAAAGGGCTTAGAGAAGGAATAATAAAGGAACGCTTAGATGTTGAACAGCAGAGCCCTTTTCCAGATGTTTAGAGTTCAGGGGCAGTTCAGAGGACCATCTGACATCGTTGATGTTTATCGGGGACCACGTTCTGCTGCCTGCCAGGCCGCTTTATGACATGCCTCCCCCCACTCCCCCAGCCGGAGCCCATCCTTCCATGAGGCCCCCATTCCCAGGAACTAGGCCCTTGCTGCTGCATCTGAGCGTGTGTCCTTGCCAAAACGTGGAGAAGCAGCTGGTGGCAGATAGGCCAGAGGGACTGGACTTCCTGTGTACCTCTAACAGGGAGTGGGGATAGCTGTGGCTGCCCTGGATGCTGCACTGAGTAGACCTCACCTTAAAGGGATGCCATCATGAGCTCCCTGCACTCTTGGCATGTGAGAAAGGGAGTGAGGAAAAGGAGAAGGAAGGTGGGAGAGGGGAGGGGAGACAGAGCAGCCTCATAGTTCTTCCTTGGACTGCATCTGGGCAGTGACCCTCAGCAAAGAGAGAGACAGGCTTTCAGACCTAATCCAAATAAAAGAAGAGTGGTCAGCAGTCCCAGTTCTCAGCATACCATGCATATTAACTCAGTTACCAAGTACTATGATTATCCCCATTATACTGCTATAAAACCAAAGCACAGAGAGATGCAGCCATTTGCCTAGGGTCACACAGCTGGAATGCAGCAGAACCAAGATTTGAACCCAAGCAGATGGCCTTCAGCATCTTTATAACGAACTGCCATGGGATGGAGCTGGGATTTGAACCTGTGTTTGTCAGGGTCCTGAAGCCTCACACTCAGCTACTACAGAGTCCTGTGTCCCTGTGCTCTCTGCCCCAGCTTTCTCCCAAGGACCTGGGAAAGAAGTGTCTATGGAGCTAAACAGACAACCAGGGTTGTCTGGTTCGAGCCCCACCCCAGCTGGTTCTTTCTCACTCTACTGGAGAGCACTCGTGCTGTAAGAGATGCAGGTGATTCAGTTGATTCACATAGTGTCCCTCTCTCTCACTTGGGGTGGCCTTTGTGGCTATTCCTATCCCTGTATTAAAAAAAATCCCTTCATAGTCCCTAAGGCCAGGTTCTAAAATGAAAAGAGAGCCCAGTAGTTTGGGAAAGGGCTAATAAGAGAAGAACTGACCTCATGCCTCTCTCTCCCTGGGCTCCATAGACACAAAAGTGAGCCAGGAGATAGACAGCAGAGGAGAAAGAGAGGCTGCTTGGGCCCTGGCCTTTTGTTCTTGCAATTCTCTTCTCCCTAGTTTCTTGTTCACCACCTCCTTAGTCTCCAGAAGTTCTTCCTTGAAAGTCCAGGCTCAGGAACCCTCAGCCACTGAAGATGAAGGTTCACATTAGTCCTCCTTTCTGGGAAGCCTTGTATCGTTATGCATCAGTACATTGCAAGCCTCCTGGTCCACCCTACAGTCATAGCTTGAGGCTACATTCCCTGTAGGTTCTCGCCACAGGAAGGGGCCCCAGCAGCTCCCAGCTTCCATTCTGCCAGTTTAACAACTGCTATAAAAAGAGCCTGCTGTGTGACTGCCTTAGTAAAAGTCCTGCCTTAGCAAAAGCAAGGAGAGGTGTTGGCTTAGTGCAGGACACTTGCCCACTCCTGAAACAGTCCCTGGGTGCCAGGAAAACAGATTTTTTGTGCTGGTCTATGTTGGGTCCTGGGTTAGCTTTTGTCCCATCTTCAGGCTCATGGCCTGAAGATGGCAGGGAAATGGTATTCCACAGGGAAATGAAGTCCTATAACCAGAAGAGGGCAGGGATGATGAGAGGGCAGAACCCCGGGGGCTGGGGGAGGCTCCCTTGGTATGCACTGTGGCCAGGGTGTATAAACCTGCCACAGTCCTGTCACAGTGGGGAATTGCACCTCTTCCTTCCTGATGAAATTAAGCAAAGCATACACATGCTTCCAGAGGGACATTAGCTTTGGCAATGCCATGTCTAGGTTTTTCTTTACCAAAAGCAGTTGTTTCCTTAACAAGAGTTAAAATCCACATTTTTATTTCCCATTGTCTAAGTCTGTTGAGACTGCTTTAACAGAATAGCACAGACTGTGTGGCTTCTGAATAGTATCGTATTGAACAGCAATGTATTTCTGACAGTTCTGAAGGCCGGGAAGTCCAAACTCAAGGCACCAGCAAATGCAGTGTCTGCTGAGGGCCTGTTTTCTGTTTCCTGGATGATTCCTTCTTGCAGAGTCCTCACATGGTGGAAGGGGCAAACAAGCTCCCTTGGGCCTCTTCTATAAGGGTACTAATCTCATTCATGAGGTCCCCACTCTCATGACCTAGTCACCTCCCAAAAAGCCCCATCTCCTAATGCCAACACTTTAGGATTTCAACTTAGGAGTTTCAGAGAAAACATTCACCATAGCATCCACTGAGTGCTACTATGACTTACCTATTGGAATAGCAAATGCTAGTGATGGGATTCACTTGATCCATCCATGTACAGAAAGCCCCTGTCATAACCCAGGCCACGTTCCAGGTCCTGGAGATGCTATAGAAACTTAATGAGTCTATCCTCATAGAGTTTCACTTTCAACAGGGGAGAGATAATACACAGGTGCACATATATAGTGTTGCAATATAAAGCAATTTTAGTGCTATCAAGAAAACTCCAGCAGGTAAGGGCGGAGAGTAATGGAGAATCACTATTAGTATGGACAGGAAGATTTCTCAGAGGAGCTGGCTTTTGAGCAGATGGCTAACTGGAGTGAAGGAGATAGTATCAATGTCATGGTTGATAGTAAGACTCCCTGGGTACCAATATCATCTCTGGTTCCTAGTTATGTTATCATAGGCAAGTTACTTAGCCTCATGTGCCTCCATTTTCTCATGTGAAAACTGCAAATAATATTAGAAAGCTAGCTCAAGGAGCTGAGTGATTAAATGAGTTTACATTTATAAAGCTCTTAAAGCAGTGCATGGTCATTTGTTAGCATAACTATTGCTGTTTGTCAGGGGCAAATGTGTCCCAGGCAGAAGGATTCATAGATAAGCCATTTTAACCTAGAGTCTCTGTGCTTGGAGCAAATGAGTGAAGAAGGTGCTTACTGGTACAGGAAGGAGTTCTCATGGTAGGACATGAATACCGTTTACATAGGGGTCTGATGGTTGATTTTTTGACAATTTATTCTGCCGCACCTGGAATCCTGAGACAAACCAAGGTGCTGTGTGTTTCACATCCCAGTGCAGGGCTCTGAGCAGCTAATCAGCCTCTCCCATGTCTCTCGTTTCCTTAGGTATCGACCAAGGTCAAATGACCTATGACGGCCAACATTGGCATGCCACCGAGACCTGCTTCTGCTGTGCTCACTGCAAGAAATCCCTCCTGGGGCGGCCATTCCTCCCAAAGCAGGGCCAGATTTTCTGCTCACGGGCCTGTAGTGCAGGGGAAGACCCCAATGGTTCTGATTCTTCCGATTCCGCCTTCCAGAACGCCAGGGCCAAGGAGTCCCGGCGCAGTGCTAAAATCGGCAAGAACAAAGGCAAGACAGAGGATTCCATGCTGAACCAGCACAGCCAGCTGCAAGTGAGTTCCAACCGGCTGTCAGCCGACGTGGACCCCCTGTCACTGCAGATGGACATGCTCAGCCTGACCAGCCAGACGCCCAGCCTCAACCGGGACCCCATCTGGAGGAGCCGGGAAGAGCCCTACCATTATGGGAACAAGATGGAGCAGAACCAGTCCCAGACCCCTCTGCAGCTCCTCAGCCAGTGCAACATCAGAACTTCCTACAGTCCAGGAGGGCAGGGGGCTGGGGCCCAGCCTGAAATGTGGGGCAAGCACTTCAGCAACCCTAAAAGGAGCGCATCGCTGGCCATGACAGGGCATGCTGGCAGCTTCATCAAGGAATGCCGAGAAGACTATTACCCAGGGAGGCTGAGATCTCAGGAGAGCTACAGTGATATGTCTAGTCAGAGTTTCAATGAGACCCGAAGCAGCATCCAAGTCCCCAAATATGAGGAGGAGGAGGAGGAGGAAGGAGGCATGTCCAGTCAGCAGTGTCGGACCCGTCATCCAATCAGTTCCCTGAAATACACAGAGGACATGACGCCAACAGAGCAGACACCTCGGGGCTCCATGGAATCCCTGGCCCTGTCTAATGCAACAGGTAGGTTCTATTCATCTCGAAAACAGATAGCAAGGGGTAATCTCTGGGTGACTGGATCCCGGTTCTCAGGATTTTAACCTTGTTTCTGCCATGTTCCCCCTTTCAGTAGGCTGCAGAGGAAGGTAAACCCAAGTTTGGGATGGCTTCTATCTTTGATGGGATTCCCTGTAAACAAAGCCTGAGACAGGGGTCCAGATGCCTGTGATGTATTGAGGGAGTGCTCCCAGGAAAAGGGGAGTGAGAGAAAGAGGACAGGGCATGGGGAGGAGCCAAGTGAGGAATGGTGTCTCCATTGAGGTCTGGCTTCCGCCTGATCCCATAGAGGGCTCTGATAGATGAGTGGCACTATAGAGTCGATTGCTTCTTGTAACAAAGTGTCTGATGTTATGTACCATCATATTAGTTGGTCATCAGCTTTGGGCTGCTGAGGAGTGATAAGGGGATAAGACTGTGGATATGGGCTTGGGGCAAGGCAGCTCCTGTTGGCCAAAGGCAGCACTAAAAAGAGAAGATGCTGTGGTCTGAATGTTTTCCACCACATTCCTACATTGAGATCCTAAATCCCAAGGTGATGGCATTAGGAAATTGGGCCTTTGGGGAGGTGACTAGGTCCTGAGAGTGAAGACCTCATAAATGGGATTAGTGCCCTTATAAAAAAGGCCCAAGGGAACTTGGTTGCCTCTTGTACAATGTGAAGGTGGAGAAGGTGTATCTGAGCTGATAGCAGTAGTCACAGCACCTGGAGCCCAGTTTCCCCAGCATGGTGCTGCTTGGGGCACCAAAGCATCCATGACAGCTTCTGAGACTGTTCTGAACCTGTTTTTCACCAGGGAACTGGCTTCAAAATGCAGATAAAAATATAAGAAATGTCTGGCTAGACAAGGAGAAGACAGGTAGGCTGAAAAGAACAGAAGTGGAAAGAGAGACTTGTTGCATGCTTCTCTCTCCAATGAAGTTGTCTAGCTGGTTTTCTGTGCATGGGAAGACTGATGTAGGCCAGGCATGGTGGCTCACGCCTGTAATCCCTGCATTTTGGGAGGACAAGGCAGGAGGATCACTTGAGGCCAGGAGTTTGAGACCAGCCTGGGCAACATAGTTAGACCCTCTCTACAAATACACATACACACACACACACACACACACACACACACAAATAAAAATTAGCTGGACTTGGTGGCACATGCCCATACAGTCCCAACTAGTTAGGAGGCTGAAACAGGAGGATCACTTGAGCCCAGGATGTTGAGGCTGCAGTAACGATCCTACCTCTGCACTCCAGCCTCGGTGGCAGAGTGTGAACCTGTCTCTAAAAAAAATTTTTAAATGAGGAAAAAAAATTGACCAACATAGATCTTCTCTGTGATGGTGCTACTTAAGGCAGAATCTAAGGATCACAGTGGCTGAAAACTATCACCCATCAGCAGCGAGATTAGTACTGAAACTGAAAGTGTTTAGAAACTCTTACAGCAGTTCGATGTTGTGGTGACATCCAAGTGCACGTTTAGTGGGCTTGTCCTATTGATCAGGGTGTATAGACCAATCGGGGTGTTATATAACTTATATGATGAGCTCTTTGTGCTTTCTGCTATATCAGACATGCTCAGCAGGGTCACTAGGGATTGAAAATAAAAACAAACTGGTTCTTCACCACTGATAGCTTGAGAAGTAGTGCTCTAAGATGGACTAAGTATATCTGCCCCTTTGTGGGCAAGGCACCTGAGAAGGGAGACATACATCTGCCCCTTACAGCAAGGATTCCATAGTCAATGGTGTCTGGATGGAGACTGTGATAATGTCAGCCCCATCTGAAGGGGACAGCCACTGCTCAGCTCCAGCTGCTTGTTGCCATGTGCTGGGATATTTATGTATCCACCTAACCCTCATATTGCTCTTGCAATGTGTCAAATATTGTTCTAAGCAGTTACAAATATTAGCTTGCTTAATTACATTGTCATAACACTGTGAGGGAGGAATATTGTTATGATTCTCATTTCAGAGTTGAAGAAACTGAGAAATGGAGAAGTTGAGGGACTCACCCAAAGTCACTCAGCTTTTAGAGTGGTAGAGCAGGGATTTGAACCTGTGCATAGGATTCCAGAGCCTTACTCTTAATCACACCAGGCTGCCAATCTAATATGAGCCCCATCCTTTCAGATCTTCACATTTTTTTCAGACAAATTAAAAATTTGGACTTTTAGAAATGTGAAATCTATTTCACTCTGTTGGACAAACGAAACGAGGCTCTGAGTTGTAGGTTGTCCATGCAATGGGTTTTACGTTCGATCCCCATCAAATACGTCCAGATCCCATTTGTCCCAGAACAAACAGTAGATATCCTCATCCCCATGTTTCAGACGAAAAAAAAAATGAGGCCTTGGTGACTAAGCACCTTGCTTGATGTCTTAAAAGTGAGCAATTAGTGCCGAATGATGACTGCCTGGCTTCCAGCCCAGGTTATGTTATTCTCGAAAGATTTGTGTGCTATAATTATTTAAGAGGGCAGCAGATAAATATATACTTCGGCCTCTGAAGCAGAGTTTCTCAAAGCTAGACCACCTGTACTAGAATCATGGGGGTGCTTGATTCAAACATAGGCTCCTGGGCCTCCCCCAGCCCCCTGCATCAGAACTCTACAGAGGTGGGGCCCAGGAATCTGCATGTTAAGCAGATCTCTGCTGAGACTGATGTGCACCATTGTCTGAGAGCAGATGTGCCTGGGTTTGTCTGCTCTGACTGTATTGTCCTCACATTGTGGCTCATGAGGAAATCAGGAGGGCTAGAGGTTGAGGAATGTTGGAAAGGGTGAGTGAGGAAGACACTCAGTTTCTACTCCTAAAGAAGACATCATGGGAGATTTATTCTCATGATTCTGTAGGATCCTTGGGCCCCTTTGCCTCCGATTTTTGGGAAACAACCCTGACCATGTCTGATACAACAGAGGGGAAAAAATTCCTGAGATCAACACTGTCTAATGTGGCAGCCATACGGGGCTGTAGAAATTTAAATGAATTAAAATTAAATGGAATTAAAATTAAATGAAATTAAAATTTCAGGCCATCAGTCGCACTAGACACATTTTAAGTATTCAACAGCAATGGCCTGAAGTTTACATTTTATTTAATTTTAATTCATTTAAATTTCCGTAGCCTTCCATGGCTAGTGATGACCCTGCCAGAAGGTGCAGATGATAGAAGTGAACTGAGGAGATGGGCATGGCATTAAGCCATCATTTGTCTCTGAAGTTCTTACATGAGCCCTGATGTTTTTGGCTTTCTAATTAATTAATGGTTAGGAGTCCTGGTCCTGGAGTCACACTTGCTGGGATGAGATTGAACCTTCATCATTTAGGAGTTGTGTGGCCTTGAATAAGTCACTTAAACTCTGCAAGACTCAGTTTCCTCATCCATGGCATTTGGTGAATAAATGGATGAAGGTGCACCTATAGTACTTTTTTCGTATAGCTTTGGTGAGGATCAAATGATACATGCACTTAAAATCACTAAGGTAGCCTTTGACACATATGACCTGCTGCAATGTTTACCTGCTACTTTTTATTATTATTAATTCTTTCTCCTCTCAAACACACTGATCTGTGGTTTTGGCCCCTATGCCTGTTGTGGCTACTAACTTCTCCCACCGTCCACCAGCTGTGCAGGTTTGCATTTTAGATTTGAAAATACCCCTGCATGGGCCAGGCTTGGTGGCTCACACCTACAATCCCAACACTTTGGGAAGCCGAGGCAGGCAGATCACTTGAGGCCAGAAGTTAAGACCAGCTTCGCCAACATGGCAAAACCCCATCTCTACTAAAAATACAAAAATTAGCAAGGCATGGTGGTGCATGACTGTAGTTTCAGCTTCTTGGGAGGCTGAGACACGAGTCACTTGAACCCAGGAGGCAGAGGCTACAGTGGGCCAGGGTCATACCACTGCACTGCAGCTTTTTGACAGGGCGAGACACTGTAAAAAAAAAAAAAAAAAGGAAAATACTCCTGCAGGTTCCTTTTTTCCTAAGACCATGAAAAACAGGGACATTTTATATGCGTTTCTATGGTTCTGTCAGATTTGACCGTGTTGAAGAAAGATGGTGGCTAATATTCTAAGCACAGCTTCATCATTTCTCATTGGAGCAGCCCCTAAACAGCCTTTCACATCCTACGCTGCACACACATACACCAAGGACTAGACTTGGAAAGTTGGCGTTTTTGCTGCCGTACCTCACTGTTGCATTTGAATTTTGCTAGAATTCAGTCATTTTTTTGTTTGTTTTTGTTTTTAATAGCATTCTAAGCTGTCTGCATATCTTTAAATCCTAGAATCACAGTCTGAATACCAGGTATGTGCCACAAAAGGCTTTTGTGAAACACCTTGATCCTTCAGATAAAGCTAGATTTCAAGATGACAGTTTCTTTTTTCTTCCATGGTCAGTAACTTATGTTATTGAATAAATCTGTAGTGCTTAATCTGGCATGAAGTGTGATCTTTCTGTGGACAGCATTTTTCCTCAGAACAGAACTGAAAAAAACAGATAGCTCCAGTGGCTTGTCAGCCTCAGATCTGGGCTTTGGCCCCTCCCAATGTGTTTAGAACTGGGAGCGTGCAGCCCCTTCTCCTTGGAAAACACAATTCATCCCTTACGCTCACACAGAGTGAGTCAGGCAGGCACAGCCACCATTTCTACCACTGCAATGTAGGAGCCTTGCGGAAGTGCTTTAACCCTGCCAGTCCCTAAACATGCCTCTAAAGCAGATTACAGCCTGCATAATCATAGCATTAGAAGCAGAAATAATGACATCAAAAACAACTAACATTATCGAGTGTTTATATGGACTGAATATTGTTATAAGCACTCTCTGTGAACTAAACACACTCAGTCCTCACAACAACCCTACGAGGTAGACACAGTTGTTATTCCCGTTTTACAAATGGTATAAATGAGGCACTGAGAGGCTGAGTCGCCCAAGCCTGCATTGCTTGGAAGTAGAAGGGCAGGATTTAAATTCGGACATTCTAGCTCCTGAGCCTGTGCCCTTCAACATTATACCGTGGCCGATGTGAATGACCATGGTAAATGTAATGCTGCTGCTGATGGTGATTGTAACTGATGATAATCATAACAGACCACTGACCATGACCTGACATGCTAATGACTTCACATAAAATGCCTCTTTAAATGCTGCGAGATAAATCTGGTCATTATACCCATTTTACAGATGGGTACACTAGGTTCCTAGAAGTAACTTTTTATGGTCACTACAGATGGACTTGAACTCAGGTGTGAGCAACTACAAAGCCATGCACTTAACTGGTCTAAAATACCTCCTTACCAGAAGGGTCACAGTGACAGTCAGAAGATTTGCACAGTGGCTCTAGCTGAAGGGATTAGCATTCCCTCTCCTGTGGCAGCTGGCTTGGTGATTTGTTTGTTTGACTCTGATGGTGCTAGAGAGAAGCATGAGAGCACAGGGGTGAATGACGGGAGTCAGAAGTGGCGGTCCAGATGATGCGCCAAGGTCAGAGATAGGAAAGACAAGGCAGACAGGTAAAGATGGGCCAGGGTCTGGTTCCTGGGCAAGAGGCACCGAGGGCAGAGGGGACCAAGGCTTTAGTTGCCAGTTAGAGGTCAGGGCTCAAGTCACACACTGGAACCAGGTACCAGTAGAGCTAGAATTGGAACTGGCTGAGGCCACACCACAGGACAACTGGAGACTGTGAGCTGGTCCCTGGTAAAGGATTCTGATGTGGAATGACAAGCCTGGGAACATGACTTGAGGATCAGACACATTCTGTAAGGGATGGTTGGTCATAGGGAGCTGGGTCCTATAGGAAGACCCTCTAGGTAAGGATGGGAGTGAGGGAAGGGAAAAATGATTTGTTTGTTTTTTGATTCATTCAGCAAACATGACATGAGCGCCTACTATGTGAGTTACAGCAGAATAGTATGAGAGCATGGGCTGTAGACCAGTATACCAGAGCTGGAAACTGGACTTATAGTTTAATAGCTCTGTGACCTTGGGCAACTAATTTATCTATTCTGCACCTTGTTATTCTCATCTTTGAAATGGAATGACCCTACTTTTCAGGCTTGTAGTGTGAATTAAATGAGTGAGTTCATGTAAAGAATTTAGAACAGTGTCTCACACCCTCGAAGTGCTCACTGAATACTGGTTGGTATTAGTATTTGTAGATGCCACCTATGCAACGTGCTGGCAATGCAATGCTGAGCTGAATTGGACATTGGCCTTGCCCTGTTGTACCTCGTAGACTAGTGAAGTCGATAGACAGTAACCATCCAACTGTATGACATAAAATTTCATTTATGGTAAGTGTGAGGCTAGGAGGGCTTACAAAGATGGATGTGGCTGAGTCAAAGGGCATCCTGAAAAAGTGATGCTTAAAGGATAAGGCAAAGGGCATTCCAGGCAGCAGGAGTAGCACGTGCAAAGGCCCTGTGGTAGGAGTATATGAAGAACTGACAGAAGGTCCCATGGCTGGGTGAGCACATAGAGTAGTAAGACTAGGAAGGAAAGTAAGGGCCAGATGGTGCAGAGCCATTTAGGGCTATATTAAGAGTGTAGGCCTTTCTAATAAGGGCAATGGAAAGCCCTTAAAATGTCAGGCCCTGCAATGAGGGAGGTGACATGATCCAGTTTGCATTTTGAAAAGATGGCTTCAGCTGCTGTGTGGGGAATTGATTGGAAAAGGGCAAGCGCTGATGCAGGGAGACCTGTTAGGAGGCAAGCTGGGGCTTTGTAGCCCAGTCTAGAGGTGAAGGTCAATAGCAAAATCCAAACTAAGAGAATGGATATGGCTGTGACTTAGGAGAGGAAATTGGCAGATGTTTACAATGTCCCGAGGGGAGTGGGTCCTAAGAGACAGAGGAAAATGGATGTGAAAACATTAGCAATAGACAAAAATTTGGCTACTCGGTGATTTTTTTACTCAGGCCAGCATCAGCTGCAAGTGCACGTGTTACTGGTCTGAATAAGCAGAGACACGGAGCAGGAATCTGAAAGGGCTTCCTGCCTTCTTTGATGAGGGTCTCATTGTTGTGTCAAGACCATGCCTTTAACACACATCACCTACACACCTTGGCAAGGGAGACTTAGTTGTGCAATGCCACAAGGTAACAGGGTAATTTTTCAGCATTGCTGGCAAACTGGGGAAGAACCAGAAAACAACAACATGAGGATGTAAAGCAACAACTGCAGTCACTCACTTTACCAAGAATGTCTGAAATGTTGTTTAATCCTTGTAATGCAAAATATTTCTGTATTTAATTTAAGGAAGGGACAGGTCTACTGTTCTGCATAACTTGGATCACTGTCCTCTAACCCAATTTCTTTATTTAAATAATTGGGTAAAACCCCCTAACCAGCTGGTGCCCATTACTTGATTGACTACACCTCAGATGTGTTCATGAATTGTGTGGCCCAGATCTTTTTGTTCATTCCTGTCACTAGGGAAGATGTGTGGTCCAGTATGGAATTACAGATTTTAAAACCTAGAACTCACCTTGAGTGCTACCCATTGGCCACAGGGCCAGCCATGCATATACTGGGGAAATGCATGGAGATTGCCTTTGTTCATTGGTATTGCAGGACTGTTTTGTTTGGAAGTGTCAGAATTCCAGCTCCAATGGGTGTAAACAAAATTTTTTTATCAAGTAACTTCAAACTTCACAGATCTTTAGTTCCAGAGGCCCAAATGATGTCATCAGGACCCGGCTTCTTTCCATCTCTAGTTCTTGTTCCCTGCACACTGGCTTCATTCTCAGGCAGCCTCTTCCCAGGTATAGCAGGGATGGCAGTCAGATGCTGCAGGCCAACGTCCATCAGCATCAGGTGAAGAGGAAAAAGACTTGCTCTTCCCTACTAGTGTCACCCAAAGTACCAGAATTGAGTCTCATTTGCCTGACTTGGGTCATCCAACAATTCTTTTTTTTTTTTTTTTTTGAGACGGAGTTTCGCTCTCGTTACCCAGGCCGGAGTGCAATGGCGCGATCTCGGCTCACCGCAACCTCCACCTCCTGGGTTCAGGCAATTCTCCTGCCTCAGCCTCCTGAGTAGCTGGGATTACAGGCACGCACCACCATGCCCAGCTGATTTTTTGTAGTTTTAGTAAAGACGGGGTCTCACCGTGTTGACCAGGATGGTCTCGATCTCTTGACCTCGTGATCCACCCGCCTCGGCCTCCCAAAGTGCTGGGATTACAGGCTTGAGCCACCGCGCCCGGCCTTCCAACAATTCTTAAACTAACCATTGTGGGAGAACAATAGCTCTGATAGGTCAGGTCTGAGTCATGTCCCATCCCAGGAACTAGGCAATGAGGTCAAACCCATCCAAACTGCATGACTGACAATGAAAAAGGTAGATGTTGAAAGGGAAATCAAGACCATGCTTTCAAAGGAAGAGGGGTTACGCTACAAGGAGGTAAAACCACAGACGTCTGTTCCTGCACCATAGGTATCCCATCCATCCAGGACTGACATTTTTATCTGATCCCTTCCTCCAGAAGCCCCACCATATTTGAATTTAACATCAAACGCCCATTATGTATTTCAGCTATGGTTTTCTGGAGACAAAGCTCTGGTCTTTGGGGTGTGGCCTGTGGTGATTTTAATGTAGGGGTTTCAGGCCTTGAGGAGACATTTAGGAGGCGGAGATTGGATGGAGCCCAGCCTTCTCACTCAATGGTTAGTACATCGTAAGGAGCACCTTCTGCCTGGTCCCATGCATCCCTAAGGAAGCTGTGACCTGTTGCTGGCGTTTCATGACTCTGAACATCACCCACTAGCTCACGGACCAGGGGCCAGATAAAAACCAGCAGAGTGAAAGTCCCGAAAGAATCTGTCCCTTGATTCTTTTTCTGCTTTGCTTTCCTGGCATGTGGGAAGCTGAGAACATTGTCAGAGCAAGATGGGAGAACAGGGAATCAGTGGGCAGTTGGAAGAGAGCTCAGCCCAGAGCAGGCGATATACCCCTGCTACATCGTCATGGTCTCACTGACATTTTCTGGGTCCAGAGAAAATTTTCCAGTGTCCTGGTTTTTGATAATCATTCAAAAAGCTTATTTATAACCTCCTTGGGCGTGAGCAGTCATCTATACCCACAGTCAGTAACCATGGCTGCTGACAGGGAGAAAAGATTGCTGATTTTATTCACTTTATTACTGAAAAGGCAGCACTGGAAAATAGGTTCCAGGGTGGAGACCGGCAGTGGTGGGGTTGGGGCGTGGTGTGTTGTGATGGATTCCTCAGACTGGTGCAGGACTTTACAGAGTGAATTTTTTAAAGAATGTATGAACATTTCTCTTGGAACTTTTGAATTTGTTAATCTCACAAAGGGAAATGAGAAAGCTCTTATCCACTTGGAAATGGCTTTAAAACTCAAGCCATTTATTTTTTAAAATATGGAGAGTAAGGGAAACAGAAAAGAAAAATTCTGGAAACGGAAAGAGGGAAAAGCACCCTAAATGTCACCACTTGACCAGTGTTCATATTTTCATAAATTTTCAAGTTTCTCCTCTATGTGTTAGTTCATTACTTTTCCCTAACTTGGTTGTAAACGTACTGAATAGTTTGTGGCCTGCATTTCTTCACTTGCATTCTATCCTTAGCCTATTTTTGTGGCTTTTGTAACCATCCTTTTTAATAACTGCCTTAATATTCAATTGAATGGGTGTTACCACACCTCCAGAATTGGACATTTAGGCATTATTTTAAATGATCTGTATTTAAATCCTGATTTCCTTTGTTTATCATCAACAAAATACACTGTTTTGACCTCCTCCTTTTTTATAAACATAAACCTGCTAAATATCTTGTGTCAAGGCTGGCTAGATGCTTGACCTTCCTACCTGGCCACTTGGCAAAACATCTTTAGTATCTGCCTCGCAATGTTCTAGTGGTCTTAGGAGACTTATGAGCAATTCTACACTGACCATGACCTGCCTTAACCTCCCCTCCTCTGCCTGTACGTAAAGTGCCTCCCAGAGCAGTGGAAAACTAACATGACTAAACCCCCTCTTCCTAGTACAAGAAGCCTAAAGCTAGCATTGGGAGTCTGTTTCTCCATGTAAACAGTAAACTATCCACTCCATCAATTCACATATTCCAGGGATCACCTACACTACATTCACCTGGGATGCTCGTCAATCATGCAGATTCTTGGGCACCATCCCACACCCACAAACAGAATCTCTCAGGTCTCAGACTCAGGAATCAACATTCTGAAAACATTCTCCCAGAGAACTCATGGTTCACTAAGTTTGAGGACCACTGAGCTAAGGAAACCCAGACTCTTCATCTTAAGTCTAGGTGAGGTCCCATACTCATGAGCTTACCTGTAGTTAGAGCTTGGCTCTGTCCTGCACCGCCTCTTCTCTTAGCTCTGAGTCTAGCCTCCTGCTGAGACAAAATAAAAAGTGAATTATATCTCCTCTCAAAATTTCCAGAAATGTCCCTGACATCAAATAGCTCTTGGTATAGTAAGCAGGGTGAAGTTTGATTGTTTAACTTAGAATAATTTTCACCAGTAAGTTTCACTCTCCCCAGTTTTCTACCAGCATCACCTTGAGCACCCAGGTAGCTCTGTGTGTGTGTGCGTGTGTGCGTGCGCACGTGTGTGTGTGTGTGTGTGTGTGTGTGTGTGTGATCTGTGATCAATACCAGCCCTGCTCTGCCAGGAATCTCCTCCAGCCTGCCCACCCCAAATCAAAATCAGACCATGACATGTCTCTGGAAGGCAGCTATCACAAATCAGGCTGAGCAAACAGGCGGGGCACCATTCAGAAGACAAAGTCTGGGTCTTCCACTACAAAGTCACTAAGAAAACACCTAGAGTTTTCCTTGGTGCAAAAACTTGTACTGGCTTAAAAATGTCATGCAGAATTCCCCCATCCATTTCACTAAAGCAGGCATATTTCTCCCATTCTTTCTCTCTCTCCTAGAAAATAGCCTTTCTCAACTTGGTTACCCAAGGATTTAGTGTTCTACTTTGCAGATTATTCAGACACTGTCACCTCTTTTCTCTCTTCCCATGCTCAAGCAATGGAGGAAAGCACTTGTTCATTTTGCTTCTTGCCCAGCAGAGTATAGAGACTGTACCTCTGTGCATTTCTGTTCTCTGGATCTTTCCTTGGAATAAATCCTTGACTCTCAGCTGTGCTAAGTCTGAGAGAATTTTACATATTCTTGCTTCTTCGAGTCATTTATCCAACCCACTCAAATCTGCCCCCCTGAAGTTGTTATCGGTCCAAGGACACCTGTAGGGAATTGTTTCTGATTCTGACATTGTGCTTTTGGTAAGAGCATTCCTGGCAGTGACTCTACTGCCTAGCAGTGAGCGGCTCATACCTTGCTAGGGTTTCTCATCCTGGCAGCAGCAGACTTCCCAATGGCTGCCTTTGAAATCAGAGGTGCCAACTTTAAAAGGCAGAAAAGTCCAGTTCAGTCTTTGCTTTGGGGAGCAGGTTGAGCTCATAGCTTGAAATGAGAGACGAGAGGAAAACAGCCTAGAATAACTCACGCTTTTTTTTCCTTTATGCTTGAATAATGGGTCCTACGTAAAAAGATCAGGAGGTAAATTCCCTTTGCCTGAGGTACTCACACATACACAAACACTACCCCAGGGGAAACACAGTGATCTAGATGAGTGATTCTCAACAGAAACAGGTGGAGGTGGCTACTAGGGGTGGTGATTTTCCTGTCCAGGGAACATTTCAAAGTTTGGAGACATTTTTGGTTGTAATAACCGGGGGTGCAGGACACTACAGGCTTCTGATAGGTAGAGATCAGGGGTGCTGCTAAACCTCCTACAGTGCACAAAATGTCATCTCCCTACACAGTCAAGAAAGAATTATCTGGCCCCATAAACCAGCAGTGCCAAGACTGAGAAAGCCTGGCCTAGAAACCGGGAATTCCACTGGAAATCATTAGTCCCCATCTAAGTCATTCTGAACCACATCTGAGGAAAGCATGATGTCACAGGAAGGGACCTCCCCAGCTGGGCACTTCAGAAGCCCTGTCTGCAGCTGAAAGAGCCTTTTTTGCTTCTTGGTCTGACCGTAGCTGCAACACACATTCATGCTTAGTGTTTAAAGGCCCAGTTGACATGGTTGAAACCGTACCACCTCTCTAGCTGTGCGACTTAGGCAAGCAGCTGAAATCTCCCAATCGCTCAGCTTCCTGAGAAAATGTAATGTCTGCTGCAGTGAGGCTGGTGGTGGTGTGGGGTAACATGCATGGGAGACTTCTCCACCTGCTTGGTACGTGGAAAACTCATTATTTGAGAGTAACTTGTATTATTTGATACCCCGACCTCCTGCCACCTTCCTCTTAACTCTATCTTGGCCCATTGCTCGCTTAACAGGGAGAAGGAAAATTGACCAGAACTCAGGAATCATTCAAATAGAAAGAGATTGAAGGCAAGAACCAGCATCAGTGGATGAGTGTGAGATTTGGCCATTTTGTACATGTCAATGATCCAGACCTATGTTGACCCCCACAACTGAGGAGCTCTGTTGCTTGTATTTCCAGGAATGCTTGCAGCCAGAAGGATGAGCCTTGTCTCCTTGAATCTGATTTCCAAACTTGTCTGAGTTAAAACAGGCTATCAGAATCTGTGGCCTAATTATGCCCATATTACACCTATTAATGCTAATAGAGCCCAGCCTTCTCATGTGAGAAAGTAGACTGTCAGCGCACAGAGCTCAGCCTTCCTCGCTGATCCCCCTGGCCCCCCACCCCAGTATCAATTAACTTCACAGAGAATTCCCATTTGCCACAGCTTAGAGGAGTTAATTTGTTCTTTGAGCCTGTGGATGAGAACTGGCCCAGCTTTGGGCCCTCAGTGAGGAAGACAATGAGGAGAGTACAACAATGGGAGTTTTCCACTGAGATCATTGTCAGCTCCTGGAACAAGCCCAGCCAGGCCTTTGGCTGCAGATCTATTTCAAGCTCTGGCTCCTCTGCTGGGAGAAAAATTCAAACCTGGCCTCATCTTCCCATCAAGCTCCCCTTTATACAACCGAAGGCTCAGCATCCCTGAGTGAACCATGAGCCGTAGATGTCCAGGTTCTCTGTCACCCATTGTGCCTCTCTTTCTACTCAGGAGTTAGGACTACCTAAGAAGCAGGTGGCTTCCTCTGTCACTTTCTGCCTTCTGAAGCTGTTAAATATGGGGGCACATTAGGGTAAGGGAATCTGGATGACACACCTTTATCTGGCGATGCTGGATGAAGCACATCAAATCAGAGAACATCTTTTATTCCAGCTTCCTCTGAGCCCAGGGGCTGCTCCAAAAGAATTTTAAATCCTCTTAGTGGATTCATAAGGCACCATTTCCATTCTTCCAGAGAATGGAAACCCCACTGTCTTCCAGAGATGAACTCAAAGTCTTCCTGGAAGTATGGAGTTATAAATATCATTCAGTCTGAACTCAGCCCCTAATACTGTGTACCTCAATTACAGAAACTGTGTAAGGTGCCACATCCTCCCACACAGCATCTGCCCAAACTATGTCTCTAATGTGCTTCGTTTCTAGAGTAGTAATTTAAGAGGGGGCTGTGCTGGTGGGCTACCCCCTCTACTCTCAACCTCAGCCACCCTGTTTTATCTGTTCTCTATACCAGAGTTTGATCAAGATCTTCTTGGAAACAAAAAGAATGGAGAAAAGAAAGATATTTTTAAAATTTTGATTCTGAGCTGTTTTGTATTCATGTATTCAACAAATATTTATTGAGTATCTACCATGTGCCAGGTACTCTGCTAGTTGCCAAGTGTACACTGGTGAATAAATCAGACCTAGTCCTTCTGTGGGTCAGGCCCCAGCAGGAAACAGATGGCATATTCAAGGGGTAATTAAAGAAAGCCTAATGAAGGAGAGGACCACTAGATAGAAACTGAGGCCTTAGGTAGAAAGCTGCAGCCAAGCTGCAGCCTGGCAGGAGGGAGCCAGGGCAATAAACACGTTGACCTCTCTCACTTTCTGCCCCCTGGTCTTTTCCCATTGGTCAAACCCAACTAGCAGCCAGAGAGCAAAGGAGCCATTCAGGGCAGAGCAGGGTGGAGAATGGCTTATTATCTAGGAGGGGACATACAAACACAGAGAGAAGGACAGATTGTGATAAGGTGCAAAGAAAGAAATGAGCAAAGAAAAGAGCGAATATTGAGGGTGAACTGCATTGAAAGGATGGTCAAGGAAGCTCCCTGAAGTGACGTGTGAGCTAAAACCTGGATGAGAAGGACTTGGCCTTGCAAAGGAAAGGAGTGTGAAGGGAAAGTTATCTTACATGCAAAGGCCCTGAGGCAGGAAAGAACGTGTCCAGTTCCAGGAGCTTAAAGGAGGCCAGTGTGTTGAGAGTATAGTTGTCCAGAGGAAAGAGCTATATTTGGAGTGATAAAGCACTCACATTTTCTTGCTGGCTCAAATTCCGCCTCCTGGTATCCCCCTGAGAACACTGCCCTGGTCCCCTTTTTTAGTGGGATGTCTTAAAGTAGAAAAAGTCAGATGACTTGCAGAGGGGATTGAGAAAGCAAATGCAAGACTACAAAAAGGCTGTAGGTAGGAAATATCAGGTGCATTGAGAGGTACAGGGCGGAGAACGTGACATTTATAACAGAAGAAAAAATATCTCTAAACTCTTTCTACTGATCTTTAATTGCTATGGGTTATTTTTCCTTTCAGGGCTGATTTCTCTCTTGGTTATATCCTGGATTTCATATACACAGTACATTTGAATATTACCCCAGGTATCCTGGCTTAGCCAAGCAACTAATATATAAATCTGATTAAAGCACAAAACCGCTCCTTAAGTAAACAGTAAGCCTTGAAAACATATGGCTAAACAGAAATTGATTCACAAATCCCCTTATTTTTCTTTTTCTCTTGTACCAATTACTCAGTATTAGTCATGCCAGATTGTTATCAGGGCTCTTTGGATATATCTGTTGGTCATTAAGAAAAAAGACTGAACAGTTGTCATTTTTTCCAGGTGGGTGTTGCCATAGTTACAGAAGGATTTCACCTGTCTCTCAAAGATCTGGATCCTTCCATCCTACCTCAAAATCCCTTTCTAAGGCTGAGGTCCAGGAGTTCAGCAGGAAGAGTTTCCATTATTGGGGGGAAATCATATGGAATATTGTCCTCCTACAATCTTATCGCTTGTGATAAAACAGGAGATGAGACCAAATAGGCTCACAATTTGGGGCAAATTCAGTGACTGGGACCAAGGCTCAACCTTACAAATCTCCAGAGCCATCTCGGGTTTGAGGCCTTTCACCATGCTCAGCTTTGCTCTGGTTCACATGGAAAAGGGAGACAGTATCTCATTGGAACTTCAACCTCAACCTCAACAGGTTTAGAGTGAATACTTCACACTCTTAACAGTCAGCAGGACTTCTCCATCTCTTGTAAGAAAGAGTTGGATTGGGTACCTACTGGAAAGATGTAAGGCAGAGGCTAAAATACTCAGGCACTGGTTCTCAACTTTGGCCACACTTCGAGTCGTCTGGAGAACTTTAAAAGAATATTGATACCTAGATCCCACCCCCAAGATTCCAATTTAGCTTGTCTGGTATTTGGCCTGGGTAAGATACAGTTTAAAAATTGTCCAATAATTCTACTAGTCAGACAAGATTGAGAACCATGGTATTAAGGCCAAACCAAATCCTTCATCAGGTGCCTATGTTTCCAGCTTCTGAGATAAATTGTGGGTAGTTCTGCTCCTAGTGCCCTAGTTTGGTTCTGTATATATGTGTTTGAGAGAGAATTAGCACTCATCCTAAGAAAAGAGAGCTCATTTATGAACATACAAAATGCTCTCCTCTAGTAACCTTTGTTCTACCAAAATCCACCCAAAACACCTAGAAATTGCAGAGGGTGCAGCATTACATTGCCACCCTCAAGAGGATCTTAAGAGTTAGATAGACCACTGTTCACTTTTGGCTCTGTCCCTTACCAGCTCTGTGGCCATGGGCAAGTTATCTAAACTCTGAACCTGAGTTTTTCCACCTATAAAACCTCTTTTATGGGATTAAATGAGAAAACACTTAACACCTAGATCACAGTAAACACTCAAAAACATAAGCTGTTATTATCATCAACAGTGATGTGGAATACTCTCAGGACATCCAGATGTTAATATTGTGATAGCTAAGGGCTTAAGTGGAAAAGTCAAGTGAACTACAGTAAACGTTAACCACCATGACAGCGATTATCCCCATCCTGGAGATGAGGGAACGAAGGATCACAGAGTTTAAGGTCACACAGCTAGTAAAAGGATGAGTGAGGATCAGAGCAGTTTGCCAGCCTGTAGTTTGAACTCCATATTTCTCATAAAATAAAAATTCTTGGTGACATCAGCCCTTAACCTTGGCTGATAAAAGGAGCTTGACACAAAGCTCAAGTCTTTGATGGGAAGGGGATCCTCAGAAAGAGATGAGCAGATGAAGCCAAAATGAGCTGGGTCCGCTGATTGCCACAATGCCTCAAAAATCATCTTCCCTTCCTTTCCTTGTTTGCTTCCTTTTCTCACACCTCTCCAGCCCCTATAGCACCCCAGCAGCCAGGACACAAGCCCTCGGCTAATACATAAATCTGATTATATATTAAAGCTGAGGCTCAGCCCAAACAACCTCAGTAGCTGCCAGTGCAAGATTAAACTTCTAGGCTCAATGGGTCTCTCCTCTCCTTGTTCCTTCTGTCACTCTAAGTAGGAGTAATATTCTCTGCAATTCTGCTTTCAACAGCCGTGGTGGAGACCGGTGTTTCTAAAGTCTTTTTGTTTTATTCTTGTTTTTAATGCCTTCTTTTTAACTAAACATGAGACTCCCACCATCCCACCCCCAACACTCCCGAGTTTCTGATTCTTTTGTTTGTTTGTTGTAGAAAGTGATTTATTTAGAGAGAGAAACCGGAGAAGGAGAGAGAAAGAAACAGCTAACTCTCACACTGAGTGAGAGAATCCAGAAAGATGGAATCCAGGAGAGGAAAGCAGCTTCCCCACTGAATGGAAGGAGCAGAAAGGGAGATGGAGTTTAGGAGGGGAAGACAGGCTTCCACGAGAGAGTGTGGAAGGGAGTTTCTGATTCTTTGCATTCCCAATCTCTTGTCCAGAGACCATCCTCTTTTCATCCCCAAAGTGGTAAAGATCTACTCTCATACATAGAGCTAACAGCTGTGAAGCCTTCCAAGTGGGACACTGTGTTAACTACTAATATATCATTAACTTGGTTAATCTTTACATTAATGCTGTGAAGCATATACATATCACCTCCATTTTATAGATAAGAAAACCAAGACTGGTCGAGCATGAGTAACATGCTTGGATCACAGACCAACAAGTGGTTAAAGCAGGCATCTCAACACTTGAGTCCTGCATTTTTAACCATAATCCCATGATTCTCCACCTGGGTGATTTTACCCTTAACCCCTGCCCCAAGAGACTTTTGACAATATCTGTAGACATTGTTGGTTGCCACAAGAAAGCATAGGATGCTACTGGCTTGTGATCTGATGGGTAGAGGCCAAGGATACTGCTAAACATCCCACGATGCACAGGACAGCCTCCACAGCAAGAAATTATCCTGCCCCAAATATCAACAGTGTTGAGGTTAAATAAATAAATAAATCTTCGCCATAGCCCCAAACTACTAAGCTAATTTTTTTGGTGGATATTATATTATGAAAATAACTTGTTTTTTTTAATGTAATATGGTATCATAACATTGAATATGCTTATTTTCTTTTTATTTTTTTTTTTAATAGAGATGGGGTTTCACCATGTTGGCCAGGCTGATCTCGAACTCCTGACCTCAAGTGATCCACCCGCCTTGGCCTCCAAAAGTGCTGGGATTACAGGCATGAGCCACTGCGCCCAGCCTTATTTTTTATTTTATTTTATGAGACAGTCTCACAGTGTCGCCTGGGCTGAAGTGCAATGGTGTGATCTCGGCTCACTGCAACCTCCGCCTCCCAGATTCACGCTATTCTCCTGCCTCAGCCTCCCAAGTAGCTGGGATTACAGGCACATACCACCACACCCAGCTAATTTTTCGTATTTTTAGTAGAGATGGGGTTTCACTGTGTTGGCCAGAGCGGTCTCAAACTCCTGACCTCATGATCCACCCGCCTCGGCCTCCCCAAGTGCTGGGATCACAGGCATGAGCCACCGCAGCAGGCAGAATATAAATGCCCATGACCCCCCCCCTTGCTCTACAGCTCTCTTCTAGGCAGGGAAGCTTTAGCCATTCCACTCCCCACTTTGAGAATCCCTGGCTTTGGCTTTGTCAAAATCACTTCATCCTGTTAACAGCTAAAGTTGAGTCTGTTTTCAGAAGTTTCTTTTTGCCTTCAGAGACACTCTGTTGCTATGCTGTCCCAGCTCCAGTAATTCAGTTGTTCCAGGTGTAGAGAAAGCAATGGGTGCCTGTCACCTTCTGAATCTGCTGTGGACACTCTCAGAACAGACCAGCCCTTCCTGCCCACACCGTGACTCCTGCTGCCACCTCCAGTGCCCCCAAGGCCACGTCCTATCCTTAAGCCTGGGAGCTCCTTCTATGGGAGCAACTCCCAACTGCTGCAAAGGACAGTGAAAAAAAGTAGAACTTTTCTGAGCATATAAAATGTGAGGAAATCCCCTGGTTGCTTGGCCTCAGCGCTTCAATAAATCCACCCTGCTTAAGCCCCACTCTCTTGTGAAGGGTTCTGGTTTAATCAGTGCCTGCTGCCCTCTTCCTGCAAGGGAAAATTTTGAAGATAGACAGCTGAGTCTGTTTAATTGGGAGATCTAAAATCACAAAATGGGACCAAGAGAGAGAAAACTAATTGGAATTTCAGGTTTGCCTTTACAGGTTGTTTTGAGCATCGGGGCCTAGTGTAGCTCACCAAGCAGAAGGTGGCGCCAGAGGGCCCCGTGGATGGAAGGCAGGTCCTCAGGAAAGGCTGAGGATGCCCTGAGCTGGATGCTGGGCACAGCCCTGCTTTTGCACCTGGGAGGCAAAAGAGTTCCCCAGCTGAGAGGTTAAGCCTTCAGTCAGGCTAACCAGGATTTGAATGTTCCCTGTGTGATCAGGGCAGCCCCCAACCTCTTTGAGTCTCCAATTCCTCTTTTGAAAAAGCAAGAATAATGATACCTGCTCTTAGGGGGTTCTTGAGAATCAGATGAGGTTGGACATGTAAAATTGCTGAGTACCATGCCTTCCTGTAGGAAGGAAGAGGGCAGCAGGCGCTGATTAAACCAGAACCCTTGACAAGAGAGTAGGGCTTGAGCAGGGTGGATTTATTGAAGAGCTGAGGTCAAGCAATGTAAAATTGCCCAGCACCGTGCCTTCCATCCGCCCTGGAAGATATTCCCAATGGTATCTCTCATTAAATACCAATAGAGGAAAACTTACAGAGGACCAGCCCTGGCTGCAGAAGGGAGACAAAGGTGGACAAAGGTGGTAGTAATAGCAGTGGTGACCACGGCATGAGTTACAGAGTAGTGACTGCAGGATGGAGGCTCTCCCTAGAACATTATGTTGCACATAGTCTCATTGGGTAAGGCTGGGTTTCTGTCCCCTGGATGTAGTCCTCCGCGAACTGCTCCTCTTACTTCTTTCCTGCCTTATTTTCTCTGTAACACTCAGTGCCATTTGACATAGTGTATATTTTTATTCTATTTACTGCCTGTCTCCCCTACTGAAATAAGTGCTTCTTAAGGGCAGGAACTTTATCTGGTTTTATTTTGCTGCTGTTGCCCTAGCAGGTGGAGCACTGCCTGACACATAGTAGGCATTTGATAAACCTGACAGTGAGAACTATTTGCAAATGAGTGAGCCTCCATTTTACAGAGGATAAAACAGAGGCTGAGAGGTTAAGAAACCCTCCCACAAGGCTAGGTGTGGTGGCTCATGCCTATAATCTCAGCACTTTGGGAGGCTGAGGTGGGCGGATTAGGAGGTCAAGAGTTCGACACCAGTGTGGCCAACATGGTGAAACCCCATGTCTACTAAAAACACAAAAATCAGCTGGGCACAGTGGTACATACCTGTAGTCCCAGCTACTCAGGAGGCTGAGGCAGGAGAATCACTTGATCCCAGGAGACGAAGATTACAGTGAGCAAGATCATGCCACTGCACTCCAGCCTAAGCAACAGAGCAAGACTCTGTCTCAAGAAAAATAAATAAATAAATAAACCTGCCCACAGTCACATGGCTAATGAGAGGCAGCCTGACCCCAGAGCCTTTAATCATCATAGAGAGTTGTTTCCGCCAGTCTCCATGACCACTTAAAACCAGCTACAGAGGAAGTAGATCCTTACTTTGGGTTTTGAGCTTTGAGGTAGAGGTGTGAGTTAAGATGGGATAGTTTAAGAAGCCTGCAAGATCTGAAAACTACCTGCCCTGGTTCCTCATACTTGCCATGACTTCTACATTTCAGTTCAAAACAGCTGTGAATAACTTCGCAGAAGATTTGGGGAAGAATTTTTCTTTGCTGCATTTCCTAGTGCTTCAGAAATTATAGACATTTGAGCTAAACAGTCTTGTCGCAGACTGTTTCCCCCCAGAGAAAGCTTCAAATTCTGTTGGGCAATAGGACAAGATGGAGAACGGTAGGGCCCCCAATTTTTTCATGAAATTTTGTTGTTTTTTCTAATTACAAACAAGAATAGCTTTTAAAAAATTGTAAACTACAGGCCAGGTGCAGTGGGTCACACCTGTAATCCCAGCACTTTGGGAGGAGAAGGCGGGCGGATCACCTGAGGTCAGGAGTTTGAGACCAGCCTAACTACCATGGTGAAACCCTATCTCTACTAAAAATAGAAAATTTAGCTGAGTGTAGAGGTGAGCACCTGTAATCCCAGCTACTCAGGAGGCTGTAACAGGAGAATCGCTTGAACCTGGGAGGCAGAGGTTACAGTGAGCCGAGATTGCACCATTGCACTCCAGCCTGGATGACAGAGCAAGACTCCATCTCAAACAAACAAACAAACAACAACAACAACCATATATATATATGTATATATAAAACAGAAATATATAATGTATAACTTGAAATTGTCCACAATTACTCTCCTCCCATTGACTATTCCTTTGGTATTTGTCTCTAGCCATATGCCGACAGGTATATAATTAAAAAACAATAAAAAGACTCATGATAATGTTTTGTAATTTGTTTTTTCACTTAACATTATACAGTTTAGATATTCCTTATCTGAAATGCTAGGGGCCAGAAGTGTTTTGTATTTCAGATTTTTTTGTCAGATTTTGGAATACATGCATACGTCAGAGATATTGCAGGTTCAGTTCCAAAACGCCTCATTAGAGCAGATATCACGATAAAGTGAGTGATGCAAATTGTCTGGTTTCCCAATGCATATAAAAGTTTTGTTTATATTATACTCTATTATGTGTGCAATAGCATTCCGTCTAACAAGTGTACATTAATTTAAAAATACTTTATTGCTAGAAAGTGCTGATGATCCTCTGAGCCTTCAGTGATTCAGTGTTTTTGCTAGCGAGGAGTCTTGCCTTTATATTGATGGCTGCTGACTGATCAGGGTAGCGTTACTGAAGGTTGGCGTGGCTGTGGCAATTTCTAACGATAAGAGAACAATGAAGTCTGTCACATTGATCGACTCTTCCTTTCACAAAAGATTTATCTGTAGTGTGTGATGCTCTTTGATAGCATTTTACCCACAGTAGAACTTATTTCAAAATTAGACTCAATCCTCTGCAATCCCGCCATTGCTTTATCCACCAAGTTTATGTAATATTCTACATCTTTTGTTGTCATTTCAACAATGTTCACAGCATCTTCACCAGGAGTAGATTCTATTGAAAGAAACCCCTTTCTTTGCTCATCCATAAAAAAGCAACAATTCATCCATTCAAGTTTGATGGTGAGATGGCCCCAGTGCAGTCACATCTTCAGGCTCCTCTCTTAATTCTAGTTTTCTTGCTATTTCCACTACACCTTCAGTCTTGAACCCCTCAAAGTTATCCATGAGGGTTGGAATCAACTTCGTCCAAACTCCTATTATTATGTGTATTTTAACCTCCTCTCATGAATCATGAACGTTCTTAATGGCGTCTAGAATGGTGAATTCTTTCCAGAAGGTTTTCAGTTTACTTTGCCCAGATCCATCAGAGGAATCACTATTGATGCAGCCTTATGATATTTATTTCTTAATTAATAAGACTTGAAAGTAGAAATCATTCATTGATCCATGGGCTAAAGAAAGGATGCTGTGTTAGCAGACACGAAAACAACATTTATATCCTTGTGCAGCTCCATCAGACCTCTCGAGTGACCAGGTGCATTGTCAGTAAGTGGTAACATTTTGAAATGAAATTTTTTTTTGAACAGTAGATCTCAACAATGGGCTTATAATATTTAGTAAACCATGCTATAAGCTTATTTGCTGTCATCCAGGCTTTGTTGTTCCATATATAGAGCACAATCAGAGTGGACTTAGCATTATTATTAAGGGCCCTACGATTTTTTAAATAGTCAATGAACAGTAGCTTCAACTTAACGTCATCAGCTGCATTAGCCTCTAACTAGAGTCAGCCTGTCCTTTGAAGCTTTGAAGTCAGGCATTGCTTTCTCCTCTCTAGCTAGTAAGGTGCCACATGGTATCTTCTCCACAGAATACTGTTTCATCTACATTGAGAATCTGTTTAGTGTAGCTGCCATCATCAGTGATCTTATCTAGGCCTTCCGGATAACTTGCAGCTTTTCCATCAGCACTTGCTGCTTCACCTTGAACTTTTATGTTATGGAGATGGCTTATTTCCTCATGAACCAACTTCTATTAGTTTCTAACTTTTCTTCTGCGATTTCCTCACCTCACTCCGCCTTCATAGACCTGAAGAGTCAGGGCCTTCCTCTGGATTAGGCTTTGACATAAAGGAATCCTGTGGCTGCTTTGATCCTCTATCCAGCGCATTAAAACGTTCTCTGTATCAGCCATAACGCTAGGTCACTTTATTTTCATGCATGTGTTGGAGTCACTGTTTAAATTTCTTCAAGAACGTTTTATTTGCATTCACAATTTGGCTAACTGATACAAGAGGCCTCAATTTTGGCCTGTGTTTACTTTCAGCACGTATTCCTCACTAAGCTTCATTATCTCCAGCTTTTGATCTAAACTGAGAGGTGCACAACTCTCTCTTTCACCTGAACACTTAGAAGACATTATAGGGTTTTTAAATGGCCTAATTTCAATGTTGTTTTATCTCAGGAAATAGGGAGGCCTGAGAAAAGGGAGAAAGACAGGGGAACAGTGGGTCAGTGGAGCGGTTAGAACACACACATACAACATTTATTGATATTATTTGCCATCCTATACGGG
This sequence comes from Sapajus apella, assembly GCF_009761245.1. Classification (NCBI taxonomy): domain Eukaryota; kingdom Metazoa; phylum Chordata; class Mammalia; order Primates; family Cebidae; genus Sapajus; species Sapajus apella. The sequence goes on along the minus strand of NW_022436963.1, from coordinate 15,380,075 downwards.
TGCAATTCATGATACCCCAAAACAATTATAATAGTAATACCAAAGATTACTGATCTCAGATGACCATAATAGATATAATAATAATGAAAAAGTTTGAAATATTGTGAGAATTACCACAATGTGACAGAGATAGAAAGTAAGCACAGCCTGTTGAAAAACGGTGCTGATAGTATTGCCCAATGCAGAGTTGCTATAAACCTGCAATTCGTAAGCATCACAGTATCTGAAGATGCTATAAAATGACAATAAAACATGGTATCCATATTTGCGTATTACTTACCAATTGAGCATCACTAATCCAAAAACCCAAAACTTGAAATGCTCCAATGAGCATTTGAGTATCATATTAGCACCCAAAAGGATTTAGATTTTGGAATATTTTGAATTTCAGATTAGAGATACTCAGCTTGTACCTTGTTCATCCTTCTCCGCTTGTCAATATAGCTCTAAGTCATCTGAAGTTGTACAATATTCCATTGTACCCTAAGTCCTTTAACCCACCTCTTCTTGTTGGATATTCTGATTTTTCCATAGCATAAATTCCTATAAATAAGACTGCTGGATCAAGGAATGTGCACATTATAAATTTGTATAGATAATAGCAAATGGTCCTCCTAAAGTCTCTATCAGTTGCCCTTCCATCAAAAGGGTAGGAGTTCTGAGCTGGGTGCTTGACAGAACCACAGATCCTGCTGAGGACAGGAGCCACACAGCATTCCCAGAGTGTTCACACACCTGCTCTGATATTTTGGGGTTTTAAGTGCTCACAGAGCAGAGAACAGCTCTGATGGCCAAGAGTTGGAGGCAGACCAAGCAAAGTTCCTCCCTCTCTTCTAGGTCTCTAGCATCCTGTTGGGATTCTCAGGTGTCGACCATCTGAACAGTTTCCAGGGGAGCTATGTCACCATCCACCCTGGCTGGGTTGGCACAGGGACCACACTTAGTGACAGGAGCAGGGAATTAAGTCATCAGTCTTCACCAGCCAGGATTTGGCGGGAGGAGTAACACAAATTGTCCTGGAAAGCCTGCGTCTGACAGCGGCCTGGGGCTTTGGCAGGTCACAGAATCCTCACACCTTGCTTGGCACTGACAACGCAGAGTTACCTAACAGGCAGTTTTTCAGAGTCTGAATTCTAAGGTCACCCACAAGGGAGGGCAGGCTGTGCTGGGAAACCTGATCATTTGTTCACACCCACATGACTGACTTCAAAGAAGTGATTTTGGATATTTAAAGGCATGGAAATCAACCGAAGAATTGACTGAAAATGCAGATTCTTGGGCCTCGCTCCCAAAAGTTCTGGTTCACTAGGTCCGGGACAGGGCTGAGGAACTTGCATTTGAATAAGCATGCCAGGGGATCCTGTGATTCTGACACAGCAGTGATTCCCAGACTATACCCCAAAGTGAACACTAGCCATTGGGTTATAAATTTCTGTGGCAAAGTGTGAACTAGCAGGGATATCTACTTGAGACCTGATGGCAGGTTTTGACTAATGACAGATGATGAGGTAGACAGATCTTAGGTTTAGGTTTCTCTTTCTCTCATTTACTTTCCTTTCTGTCAACAAACTGCCTCCACCAAAATGTTTCCTGGCTATCTAGGAAACTCCTAAGTGTTTTCAGTTCTGATTTCTCTGTCAGCATTCCATAGCTCTTCTTTCCCTCCCTTTTACCCCCTTTATGAAAACTTACTCTGCCAGGTAACATTCCCTCTGCAAAAATACTCTGCAGATATTCCTCAACCATAATCCAGACTGATCTAACAAGGGATTGTACCTGGAATCAAAATCACAGACCCTCAGCTGGGAAGAGCTTGGATCATCTTTGCAATAGGTTCAGAAGAAAACCAGGGTTCAGAGGAGAGAATTGATTTGTTCAGGATCTCACTGGTATTTATGGTAGTGTGCTCTGCTTTCCAAGCCAGTCATTTTTTTCTGCTACCCTAGAAAGTACAGTTTATAGCAAATATACAACACATGGAACTTCACAAATGAAAATCCAAGATTTGACTAAGGTGAAAGGGAGTGGCCTGTCTGGCCAGGCTGGGACCAGGGCAGGCAAGCAACGCCCTCCCTATGGCTGCATAATTTAAAAGGGTGCCAAAAAACTCAGACATCAAGATAAGGCATATATATATTTTTTGAGATGGAGTTTCTCTCTTGTTGCCCAGGCTGGAGTACAGTAGCCTGATCTCTGCTCACTGCAGCCTCTACCTCCTGGGTTCAAGCAATTCTCCTGCCTCAGCCTCCCAAGTAGCTGGGACTACAGGCACATGCCACCATGCCCAGCTAATTTTTGTATTTTTAGTAGAGACAGGGTTTCACCATGTTGACCAGGATGGTCTTGATCTCTTGACCTTGTGATCTGCCTGCCTTGGCCTCCCAAAGTGCTGGGATTACAGACGTGAGCCACCACGTCCGGCCAAGATAAAGCATATTTTAATGAAATATTTTAAGCATCAAAATTCAAGAAATTTGTGACCAACAAACAAAATACAATTTGTAAATAAAGACAGGATCTGTTTTACTAATTATTTTTTTATTTTGCCTTAGGCTTCAGTTTGGCTGAATACAGCCAAGTTACAACAACTGAGACAGAAATTATAAGCAGATATTTATGGATTTTAACAGGAATCAAAGTTGGTAAACCAGTATTTCCCAAAACATGTTTTTGAGTCATGGTGGGGCTGGGTAGAGAAGGAGTTATGTTTCCAAAGTATGGAAAACAGTGTATTTTCTATCTTCTTTCTGAAGATTCCTACTGCACTGAAGCCTGTTTTTGAGAAGTGCTGTAGAAATTCCCAAACCTAATTGCCAACCCAATCGTTTTTGCATAATCCAGAGAAGATAGTTTGGAAAGGCTTCCTTAGCTCACGACCTGGATGGATATAAAGATTTGCAAGGTGGGAGGAAAGAGATTTGAGGTCCCTGGAGGGCTCTCCAGGTACTCAGCTCCTACCAGGTAAGCAGCTGCTTTTTCCATCTGTGCAGAAGGGGAGCCCAGCCAAACCTGTGTTGCCTCAGGAAGCCAGACGAAGGGCACAGACTGGCCAAGACAGAAATTGGAGACCCAGAGCAGGAAAATAAGTTAGCATGGCCCTCTTCAAGGTCTTTATGCTCTCCAAGAATCCAGTCCTGGCTTTGCTATTTGTTGGCAGAGACAGTATAATGGGTTGGTGGCAGCTTCACTTTTCCTTAAGACAGAAGTAGGACACAGCATAGAGCAAGGCCACACTTTCTCTCCCTATTCCTAAGGTTCCCTAGCTCCTTGGCCAGAAGCCCAGGAGTGTGGCATTCTCAGGTTCGTCTCTGTGATACACACCTTCCTGGATACATTACGAGAAACAAGGGAGCCAGGCTTGCTTTCCACATTCATGAGATAAAGGAAAGCACCTAGACCCTTGCTGTTCCAAATGTGGTCTGTGTACTCGTAATATTAGCATCTTCTGGAAGCTTGTCAGAGATACAGAATCCCAGACTTAGTGGATTCAGATTTTAATTTTAAGAAGATCCTGGGGTGATTTGCATGGCTTCTGAAGTTTGAGAAGAGGCTGCCTAAGAGTCTGGAGACCTGGTTCGATTCTTGCCTCCATCACTGTCTCCCACCCTCACCCATGACCTTGGGCAAGATGCTCATCTTTTTTCTGTTTTCAGTTCCTTATCTGCCAAATGAAGGTCCATCTGCTGTCCTTTCCAGATTTCTGGAAGCACCAGTGTATTTTATGCTCTTGAAAAGTATAAAGAGCTCTACAAATGCAAGTTAATAATAGAAACAGTTATGATTATCTGAAAACTTAATTCTTACCTAAGACCTTTATCCCATAGCTTGTATTTTATTAGAGGTTGACTATTCTAATAATTTCAATTTTTGTTTTACATTCAGGGGTACATGTGCAGGTTTGTTACCTGGTGTAGTACTGAGGTTTAGGGTATGATTGCTTCTATCACCCAGGTACTGAGCATAGTTAGCTTTCAAACCTTGCTCCCTTCTCTCCTTTCCCTCTAAATGCCCCCATGTCCCCTGTTGCCGTTTTCACATCCATGAGTACCCAATGTTTACCTCCCACTTATAAGTGAGAACATGTGGCAATTGGTTTTTGTTTCTACTTTAATCCACTTGGGAAAATGGTCTCCAGCTGCATCCATGTTGTCACAAAGGACATGATCTCATTCTTTTTTATGGCTGCATAATATTCCATGGTGTACATGCCCCACATTTTCTTTATCCAATCCACCATTGGTGAGCATCTAGGTTGATTCCATGTCTTTGCTCTGTGAATAGCGCTGCAATGAACATGAGTGCATGTGTCTTTTTGGCAGAATGCTTTATTTTCTTTTGGATATATACCCAGTAATGGGATTGCTGGGTTGAAAGGTAGTTCAGTTTAAGTTCCTGTTTGTTTGTTTCTTTGTTTGTTTGTTTGTTTGTTTTGAGGTGGAGTCACACTCTGTTGCCCAGGCTGGAGTGCAGTGGTGAGATCTCGGCTCACTGCAACCTTCGCCTCCTGAGTTCAAGAGACTCTCCTGCCTCAGCCCCCCGAGTAGCTGGGACTACAGGTGTGTGCCACCACTCCTGGCTAATTTTTTGTATTTTTAGTAGAGAGGGGGTTTCACTGTGTTAGCCAGGATGGTCTTCATCTCCTGACCTCATAATCCACCCACATTGGCCCCCCAAAATGCTGGGATTACAGGCATGAGCCACCACACCTGGCTGGTTTATGTTCTATGAGAAATGTCCAAGCTGCTTTTCACAGTGGTTGAACTCATTTACATTCCCACCAACCAAGAGTACATAAGCGTTATCTTTTCTCCATAGCCTCATTAGCATCTGTTGTTTTTTGACTTTTGAATAATAGCCATTCTGACTGGTGTGAGATGGTATCTCTTTGCGCTTTTGAATTGCATTTCTGCGACGATTAGTGCCGTTGAGCATTTTTTCCTGTGTATGTTGGCTGCTCATATGGGTTCTTTTGAGAAGTGTCTTTTCATGGTTTTTGCCCAGTTCTTTTAGGTTCACAAGGTTACATGCGAACATTTGTTATATATATATAAGTAAACTTGTGTTGTAGGGGTTTGTTTTACAGATGATTTCATCGCGCAGGTATTAAGTCTACTACCCATGAGTTATTTTTCCTGATCTTCTCCTTCTACCCTCCACCCTCCAATAGACCTCAGTGTGTATTGTTCCCCTCTATGTGTCCGTGTGTTTTCATCATTTAGTTCCCACTTATAAGTAAAAACATGCAGTATTTGGTTTCCTGTTTCTGCCTTAGTTTGCTAAGGATAATGGCCTCCAGCTCCATCCATGTTTCTGTAAGGGACATGATCTCATTCTTTGTTATGGCTGCATAGTATTCCATGTGTATATGTACCACATTTTCTTTATCCAGTCTATCATTGATAGTTATTTAGGTAGATTCCATCATTTTGCTATTGTGAATAGTGCTCAATAAACATACAAACCTGTGTCTTTATAATAGAACAATTAATATTCTTTTGGGTATATACTGAATAACGGGATTGCTGGGTTGAATGTTATTGCTGTTACTAGGTCTCTGAGGAATTGCCACACTACCTTCTACAATGGTTGAACTAATTTACACCCTCACCAACAGTGTAGAAGCATTTCTTTTTCCTCTGCAACCTTAATCTGTAATATTTTCCCTTTTTAATAATTGCCAGCATCTGTAATTTTTTCCTTTTTAATAATAGCCATTCTGATGCGTATGAGATAGTATCTCATTGTGGTTTTGATTTGAATTTCTCTAATTATTGGTGATATTGAGTTTTTTGCATGATTATTGGCGAGATGTATGTCTTCTTTTGAAAAATGTCTGTTTATGTTCTTTGCCCACTTTTTAATGGGGTGGTTTGGTTTTTTTCTTTTAAATTTGTTTAAGTTCCTTATGGATGCTGGATATTAGACCTTTGCCAGATAGTTAGTTTGCAGAAGTTTTCTCCCATTCTGTAGGTTGTCTGCTAACTCTATTGATGGTTTCTTTTTTGCTGTGCAGAAGCTCTTTAGTTAATTAGGTTCCATTTGTCGATTTTTGCTTTTGTCGTAATTGCTTTTAGTGTCTTCTTCATGAAATCTTTCCCCGTGCCCATGTTCTAAATGATATTGCCTAGGTTGTCTTCAAGGTTTTTATAGTTTGAGTTTTTACATTTAAGTCTTTAATCCTTCTTGAGTTAATTTTTGTGTAAGAAAATGGTCCACTTCCAATTTTCGGCATATGGCTAGCCAGTTATCACAGCACCATTTATTGAATAGACAGTCCTTTCCGCACAACTTGTTTTTGTCAGTTTTGTCTAAGATCAGATAGTGATAGGCATTTTCTATTCTGTGTTTTCTATTCTGTTCCATTGGTCTATGTGTCTGTTTTTCTACCAGTACCATCTTGCTTTGGTTACTGTAGCCCTGTAGTATAGTTTGAAGTTGGGAAGCATGATGCCTTCAGCTTTGTTCCTTTTGCTTAGAATTGCCTTAGCTATTTGGGATCTTTTTTGTTTCCATATGAATTTTCAAATAGTATTTTCTAGTTTTGTGAAGAATATCAATGGTACTTTAATAGAAATTGCATTGAAACTGTAAATTACTTTGGGCAGTATGGCCATTTTCATGATATTGATTCTTCCTATCAATGAGCATGGAATGTGTTTTCATTTGTGTCATCTCTGATTTATTTGAACAGTGGTTTGAAGTTCTCCTTTTAGAGATCTTTCACCTCCCTAGTTAGCTGTATTTCTGGGTAATGTATTCTTTTTAAGGTAATTGTGAATGGGAGTTCATTCCTGATTTGGCTTTTGGCTTGACTATTATTGGTATATAGGAATGCTAGTGACTTTTGCACATTGATTTTGTATTCTGAGACTTTTCTGAAATTGTTTATCAATTTAAGAAGCTTTTGGGCTAAGACTGTGTGTGTTTTTTTATATATATAGGATCATGTCATCTACAAACAGGGATGGTTTGACTTCCCCTCTTCCTATTCGGAATGACTTTTATTTTTTTCTCTTGCCTGATTGCCCTGGCCAGGACTTTCAATACTATGTTAAATAGTAGTGGTGTTAGAGGGCACCCTTGTCTTATGCTGGTTTTCAAGGTGAAAGCTTTCAGCTTTTGCTCATTCAGTATGATGGTGACTATGGGTTTGTCATGGATGGCCCTTATTATTTTGAGGTATGTTCCTTAAGTACCTGGTTACTGAAAGTTTTTTACATGAAAATATGTTGCATTTTATCAAAATCTTTTCCATATCTATTGAGATAATCATATAGTTTTCATCTTTAGTTCTGGTTATGTGAGAAATCACATTCGTTGATTTGTGTATGATGAACCAAACTTCCTTCCTAAGAATAAAGCCTGCTTGCTTGTGGTAGTTAAGCTTTTTGGTGTGCTGCTGGATTCAGTTTGCCAGTAATTTGTTGAGAATTTTTGTATCGTTGTTCATCAAGGATATTGGAAGTTTTTGTTGTTGCATCTCTGCCAGGTTTGGTGTCAGGATGATGCTGGCCTCATAGAATAAGTTAGGGAGGAGCCCCTCCTCCTCAGTGTCTGGAATAGTTTCAGTAGGAATGATACCAGCTCTTCTTTGGTCACTGGATAGAGTTCAGCTGTAATCTCTCTGATCCTGGGATTTTTTTGGTTCGTTGGCTATTTATTACTGCCTCAATTTCAGAGCTAATTATTGGTCTGTTCAGGGGTTCAGTTTCTTCTAGGTTCAGTCTTGGAAGGATGTATGTGTCCTGCAATTTATCCATTTCTTCTAGATTTTCTAGTTTATATACACAGAGGTATTCATAATATTCTCTGGTGGTTGTTTGCATTTCTGTAGGGTCAATGATAATATCCTCCTTGTCATTTCGGATTGTGTTTATTTTAATCTTCTTTCTTTTCTTCTTTATTAGTCTAGCTAGTGGTCTATTTTATTAATGTTTTTCAAGAAAACCAGCTCCTGGATTCATTGATCTTTTGAATGTTTTTTTTTTCTGTCTCAGTCTCCTTCAGTTCAGCCCTAGTTTTTTTTATTTTGTGTCTTCTGCTAGCTTTGGGATTTCTTTGCACTTGCTTCTCTAGTTCTTTTAGTTATTACATTAGGTTGCTAACTTGAGATCTTTCTAACTTTTTGATGTGAGCATTTAGTGCTAAATTTCCTGCTTAACACCGCCTTAGCTGCATCCCAAAGATTCTGATATGGTGTATCTTGGTTGTCATTAGTTTCAAAGTACTTCTTAGTTTCTGCCTTAATTTCATTATTTACCCAAAAGTCATTCAGGAGCAGCTCATCCAATTTACATATAATTGTATGGTTTTTAGTGAATTTCTTAGTCTTGATTTCTCATTCGATTGTGCTATGATCTGAGAGATTGTTTGATATGATTTCAGTTCTTTTGCATTTGATGAGGAGAATTTTACTTCTGATTATGTGATCTATTTTAGAGTATATGCCATGTGGCAATGAAAAGAATGTATATTCTGTTGCTTTTGGGCAGAGAGTTCTGTAGTATCTATCAGGTCTGCTTGATCCAGAGCTGAGTTCAGGTCCTGAATATCTTTGTTAATTTTTTCTTGATGATCTGTCTAATATTGTCAATGGGGCCTTAAATTCTGCCATTATTATTGTGTGGGAGTCTAAATCTCTTTGAAGGTCTCTAAGAACTTGCTTTATGAATCTGGATGCTCCTGTGTTGGGTGCATATATATTTAGGACAGTTAAATCTTTTTATTGATTTGTACCCGTTACCATTATGTAGTGCCCTTCTTTGTCTTTTTTTATCTTTGTTGGCTTAATGTCTGTTTTGTCAGAAACTCGGATAGCAACTCCTTTTTTCTGTTTTCCATTTCCTTGGTAGATTTTTCTCTATCCCTTTATTTTGAGCCACTGTGTGTCACTGCATGTGAGATGGGTCTCTTGAAGACAGCATGGTAATGGGTCTTGGTTCTTCATTCAGCTTACCACTCTGTCTTTTCATTGTGGCATTCAGCCCATTTACATTTAACGTTAGTACTGATCGGTGTAGATTTGATCCTGTCATCATTATGTTAACTGGGTATTTTACAAACTTGTTTATTTGGTTTCTTTATAGTGTCACTTTTCTGTGTACTTCAGTGTGTTTTTATAGAGGCTGGCAGTTGTCTTTCCTTTCCATATTAAGTGCTTCCTTCAGGAGCTCTTGTAAGACAGATCTAGTGGTAACAAATTCTCTCAGCATTTTCTTGTCTGAAAAGGATCTTATTTATACTTTGCTTATGAATCTTAGTTGGGCCAGATATGAAATTCTGGGTTGGAATTTCTTTTCTTTAAGAATGTTGAATATTGGCCCCCAATCTTTTCTGGCTTAGAGGCTTTTAACTGAGAAGTCTACTGTCAGTCTGATGGGTTTCCTTTTGTAGATGACCTGATCTTTCCCACTAGCTGCCTTTGACATGTTTTCTTTAATTTTGACCTCAGAGAATCTGATGATTATGTGTCTTCGGGATGATATTCTTTTGAAGTATCTTATGAATGTTGGCCTCTCTAGCTAGGCTGGTGAAGTTCTCATGAATGATATCTTGAAATATGTTTTCTAAGTTGGTGCCATTCTCTCCATCCCTTTCAAGGACACCAATCAATCATACATTTTGTCCCTTTACATAATCCCATATTTCTCAGAGGTTTTGTTCATTCTTTTTCATTCCTTTTTTTTTCCCTATTCTTGTCTGCTTGTCTTATTTCAAAAAGCCAGTCTTCAAGCTCTGAGATTCTTTATTTATTCTATCCTGTTAATACTTGTGATTGCATTGTAATGGGTTTTTTAGCTCTGTAACATCAGTTGTGTTTTTCTCTATATTGGCTATTTTGTCTGTCAGCTCCTGCATTGTTTTATCATTGTTTTTAGTTTCCTTGCATTGAGTTTCACTCCTGAGATAAGTGAACTTTGTTTTTATCCATATTCTGATTTTCATTTCTGTCATTTCAGCTATCTTAGTCTTAGCCCGATTATGAACCCTTGCTGGAAAGGTGATGTGGCTGTTTGGAGGAAAGAAGGCACTCTGGCTTTTTGAATTTTCAGCATTTTTGTGCTGATTCTTTTTCATATTTGTGGGCTTATCTACCTTTAATCTTTGAGGTTGCTGACCTTTGGATTTTTTTTTTTTTCTTTTATCCTGTTTGATGACTTTGAGGGTTTGATTATGGTATAAGGTGGATTCAGCTGACTGGCTTCATTTTGGGGGTATTTTGGGGGACTAACACCCAGCTCCCAACTCTAGATTATATGCTCTTACTCTGGGGGACTTGTATTGGGCCCCAGCTTTGTTATCTGGTACCTCAGTGTTTGGAGTCCACTACACTGGGGTGCCAAGGTGTGGCAGCTGTAACAGTGTGCTGACAGATGCAGGGGTGCCTACCTTTTTGTGGGTGTTCACATCCGGGTGGAGTGGGGGGGGCCCCTGCTGGGGGATCATTACCTGGTTGTACTGGAGGTGGTATTGGCTTGGGGCAGGGTGCTGGCTGGAGTAGGTCTGGGTGCCTTCTCTGTGTCCTGCAAGCAGGAGTGATCCCTCAGGGTGTGGGATGACCTACTGTTCTCCTAAGTATTAGTGCAAAGGCAGGATGCTGACAGGGGCGAGATTTGCTTTCTCTGTGCCCATCAAAGCTCCTTCTGCAATTGTGGCTGGGGGTTGCGGATTGCAGACTACACTCCAGTGTACTGGTGGGGCAAGGAAAGCAAAACCTACCTGGGCAGACATGAGTCAGCAAAGTGATGTAGGGCATTGCTGTGGACCCTGGGGAAGCTGCAGTGAGGGGAGGGAGCATATGGGCTCGTGCATGGCTGTATAGGCCACCTCACTGGAATTCTCCACCAGTCAGGCAAGGTTCGCTGGCACAGAAGCTATGGTGTAGACACCCAGGGTACCCAAGATTGCCCTCTAAGCAGATGTGGCCAGGCTGGAGCCCCAGGAGAGGCTAGCAGACTAAGGGGTGCTCAGGTCAGACCAGCTCCGTCTGATGTGCAAGACTACCCTGCAGAGATCAGATCCAACAGTTCTCCCAGGGCTAAAGTCTCTTAAGGGAGCAAGTTGAGCCCAGGGGGTTGGCCATCCCTGGCAGTGCTGCACTACAGACACCCCCACACCAAACCCTCTGGGCCCCATATCAGCTGGCTTGTTGCCCTACCCCTTCTCTAAGCAGCTTTCCCTGCCACCTCGAGTGTCCATGGTAGTCAGAGGGTCCCCTCCTTCTGGCGTTCCAGTGGCCTGTGGAGAGAATGGGTTGCTCCTTGCCAGTTCAGTTCACCCATTCCCCCTGAGCTGTTGTGGTGCAAAAGTAGGTCCTGCTGCAGGGTAGCCCATCACGGTTCCCAGCTTTCTCACCCTTTAGCCCCAGCTTCTGTGTCTTGCCTTTATCCATTCTCAGTGCCCTCCTTCTGAAGATCTGTTAAAAGCATGCCAGTCATCTCAGTCCCTTGGTGGGAGTTGTTCCACTTGTCTGCATTGAGTTGGTCATCTTGCCTTCTCCCCCTTTGCTCACTTTTTAATGGGGTTTTTAATGAGATTATTGCCTGGTTGTACTGGAGGTGGTATTGTTTTTTGCTTATTCAGGTAAGTTCTTTATAGATTGTGTATATTAGACCTTGTCAGACCATAGTTTGGAAATATTTTCTCCCATTCTGTGCAGAATGTTTACTCTGTTGATTTTTTTTTTTTTGTGCAGAAGCTCTTTAATTAGGTCCCACTTGGAGGTTAACTTTTTTTAAGAGCCCAAAACTTTGTCTCTTCTGTACATACATCACCATCACACCCATTCATTGATTAATTCAGTTATCCTTCCATTTATTGATCCCCACCCTTTATTATCCTTCATACCATACAGTCTCCATTTAAAAATTGTTCCATCTTCTTGTCCGTTGTACCCATTCATCCGTCAGCCAATCTAGTAATTGGTTCTATTGTACATGAAGTCATGAATGGCATTTTGTCAACCCCCAGCTATAGAGAAGGGAGATCTTGAGAAGCAAAGATCCCAAGCTTAAAAGAGTACATCGCATTTTGCCTCTTAAATCCATAAGCCACTTTCATCCAAATGTCTAATCTCCTCCATCAAGTTGGCTGATACCAGTAGGAAATGCATCTGTCTTTGGGGAAAGGGGAGGATATGGACAGGCAGGTATAATAAATGTGTAAATTTGGCCAGGGATAAGAGCATAGGTGACAAAGGTCCTGGTGTATCCCAACTTAAAATGAAAAGAAGCCAGGCGCAGTGGCTCACGCCTGCAGCACTTTGGGAGGCTGAGGTAGGCAGATCACAAGGTCAGGAGATTGAGGCCATCCTGGCTAACACTGTGAAACCTCGTCTCTACTAAAAATACAAAAAAATTAGCCAGGTGTGGGGGCAGGCACCTGTAATCCTAGCTACTTGGGAGGCTGAAGCAAGAGAATTCCTTGAACCTGGGAAACGGAGGTTGCAGTGAGCTGAGATTGCACCACTGCACTCCAGCCTGGGCGACAGGGCAAGACTCCATCTCAAAAAAAGCTGGCGGTGGGTAGCGGGAAGAAAAGGCAAAAAGGAAATTTAACCCTTGAGACCAAAAATAAAGCTTAGTGTATTGGCCACCAGTTGTAGCCATGTGTGCTAGCCATACATGTGTGCTAGCCGTACAAGTAAGTGACATGCTGTGAGGACGTGTGTGTGTGTGTGTTGGGGTAGGGGATAGTAAGTGCTGCATATTTACCTTTTGCGTTATCATGAGTGCATTCCTGCCTCTCAGTGATAAAATCTCATGAACATTATATAGCTGCATAACAAATGGAAATATGCAAAAATCCTAAGTGACAGCTCAGTGAATTATTGCATTCATGGTGCCATCTCCCAAGTAAAGCAGTAGACAGTGATCGGCACCCTAGAAGCTTCCTCATGACCCTCTCAGTCACTGCTCTTCCCTCATCTCCAAAGTAAGCACTGTTCTGACATGTGACAGCATAGATGATTTGGGATGGATTTTAACTTGATATAAATGGGATTATACTGTACATGTTCTTTTATGTCTGATATCTTTTATTTTATATTTATGAGATTCATCCATGTTGTTGCATATAATTCATGTTTATACAGTAGAACACTATACATTAATAAAAAGGATTTTTTTTAATAGCAGCTGCTGGTTAGAAGCTGGGGAGTGTCACTGGATCTGTATTTCCCTCTCTGCCTCCTGCCTCAAATCTCTGACTGCTAGCACTCTGGCCACATTCCTTTTACTTTTTCTATTCACAATAGTAAAAGGCAGGAGTTGTGAGAAGAGTTCTCAAGTAGCTTCTGTGTGACCTTTGGCAAATTATCCCACTTGGATCTCTTTTACCCACATGGAAAGATTGCATAACAACAATGCCCAGCAATTTCATACATGACAACATGCATAAAAATGCTTTAAAAGTGACAAATAAATAGGAGTGAAGGACAGTAAGCAGATTGAGCATTTCATTTGGTGCCCCGGCACCAGCACTGTTCTAAGTAATTTGTGTATTAACCCATTTAATACCTTCTCCCTTAGGTTGTATGATTAGCCCCATTTCACAGATGAGGGAACTGAGCACAAAACAGTCCAGGCCTGCCTGAGAAGGCACAGCTTCAAGGGACCTGGAAGGTGAACTCCAAAGCCAGTGCTTTCACCAGTCCCCTGGGCCACCTCTCAGTTGCTTTTTTTTAGTTTTGCCAGCAGCACATGAAAGACACTTTCAAAACCCAGATTAGGAATAATCTTCTTGCAGCTCTTGTGCACCTTCTGAGCCTGATTCCTGCTGCTGTCTTCCTTGCTCACAACGCTCCAGTGTCACTGCCCTTCTGCTACAGCTTAGAACACATGGCACCTTCTCCAGTACAAAATATTATTGCTCCCTCTGCTTAGACACTTTTCCCTGGCCTTGGCTCGGTGGGCTCCTTCTCATCCTTTAGGTCTCCCCCTAATCATCACCGACACAGAGTTCTTTTCCAGTACTCGAAGAAGGTCCAAAGCATTCCTTTTACTTCCTTCCTAGTGGTTATTGTCTATAATGGTGGTGTTGCTGTGCTGACTTAGTTATCTGTTTTCCCTGCGCTAGGTCATATCCTCCTAAGATATCCTCTTAAAGGGCCTTGTTCACAGTTGTGCTCACAGTGCCTGGCAATAGCAGGGCTTTGTCAAAGATCTTTGAAGCAACCCAGTGGGTCTCCAGGTTCTTGGCTGCCCACTGTCTACCACTGCTTTTGTTCCCGTGTAGTCAAGTGTTTCCCAAGTAAATACAGCATGGTCTGCTTGTTGACCCAGACTAATGGATTTAGAAAGCAGCATGGGGTCAGTGTAAACCCAGAGCAAACTCTGGCAAACAGTCTTCAACTGGTCTGAATTTGTTGTGCGTCCTTTCAATTAGCAATACGCTTTGTGGCAATACAACCAGAATCCTCCATGGAGCTGAGTGGCAGTAGTTAAAATTGACTCCACGTGATTCTGGAAGATGTCCCTTCTTGGTTTCCTCCTTCACTTTTTCAAGTGGTGGTCGTTAAAGTTGACTCCATCTTTCTTGGGGTCACTGGTTTATCAGGAAGTTAATAGGATGAGCAAGTAAAGGGATAGAAGGTAAGACACTTCCAGTCCACATTCAGGTTTTTATCCGACTTGTCCTTGTAACTGTACGGGTCTGTAAGAGATTCTAGTCCCATTATAATGCTTGTCACTCTCCAACCTCTAGTTCAAAGGCAAGTCCCTAGAATGAAAGCTGCTAAAAAACAAAGCCACTGTTGTTGGGAAAACCAAAATCAGTCATGGCCCTCTTTGGAAGCAGCTGGTTGTGAAGAGGCTGTTCTTTAGCTTGGGCCTAAACAGCCCTTCCCTGAAAGGGAAGGCAGGCAAGCCTGGAGGGTGGGGGTGTGAAGTAAGACGTTATGCACACTCCCCCATCCCCCACCCCTGCCCCAGGGCTTGGCTTCCTCCTTTCCTCCCCCTTCCCCAGTGCAGCTGGCAGAGGAAATCGTTCCCTAGACTACCAGCTCTGCTTCTGATAGCACTGGAGCAGATGGCAGATGTGTAACTGACTGAAAGCCAACTTGTGACCTGCTGGTCACCTAAGACTTGCTAGATAGGCCGGCGACTGGAGTAAGGACCTAAAAAAGAGGCATCAAAAACTCAGGATTTCAAAACCTGAGTGAAGGAAATCCTTCAAACCTGCAGTGAACAACTTAACCCTGGGGAATTCTCGATACCCACTAAAAGAAAGGCAAGTGAGTTTTCTGAGAAGAGCTTAAAGAGAAAATAACTTGTAAAGTTCCCCAATTTCAGGGACATACCACACCTAACCAGGCAGAGCCCTGTTAATCCTTCTCTAGAAAGAAGGAACAGGGCAGCAACCCCCCATTGTAATGAGGCTCCTGTCTGCAGGGTGGATGGAGCAGGTTTAACTCACTGCAACACAGGTGGACAGGAACAGACCTCCCTTTGGCCGATGGTCAAACAGCAGGTCAAGGACAGGATCTGTTAGAGCAGCAGTCCTCAGTTGGGGTCGATTTTGCCCCCCAGGGACATTTGGCAATGTTTGGAGACATTCCAGGTTGTCACAACCTAAGGGATGTGTGACTGGCATCTAGTGGGTAGAGGCCAGTGATACTGCTGAACGTCCTGAAGTGCACAGGACAGCCAACCAAACAAAGAATTATCCAGCCCTAACTGTCAATAGTACTGAGGTTGGGAAACCCTGAATTAGAGTCTCTGAAAGTATGAGGGTCTTCTTTCCTGCAGTGGAAAGAAGTACCCTTGTGTTGCAAAGAAAATCGTCCTTGAAACTCCCGTCATCTTGGTGTTCCTCTAACTCTCACAGACATGGGAATCACTAGGGATCTTGTTCAAATGCAGATTTCAATTCTGCAAGCCTGACGAGGGCCTGAGAGTCTGCAGTTTCAACCAGCTCCCAAGGGGATGTCATTCTGGCTAGTCCACAGATCACACTATTGAGTGCATTCATATTGTCTCACTCTCCTCTTTCTGTCCCCGCCCCCAGCCTTCTTTGTCATACTGTGTTTGAGCCATTCCATGTCCTGTCACCAAGAAACATGTGGCGTTTAAGCTTCACTGCCCAGATGACAGTATCTCTCCAGCTGTTGCCAATTTGAAGTTCAGGGTGTTGATGAAATCGATTGACTTAGTTGGAAAAAGGATCTCAAGGGACCTGATCAAGCTACCCAACACAGGCTTCAAACAAACAAATATGTACCTTGGGACACTTTTTGCGTGATCTGAGAGGCTTAGACCGTGTAGCAATCAGGCTTGCTGCTGCATGCTGAACGACAGGTTGACAATCTGTGTCTGTAAAGGACCAGAAAGTGAATATTTGAGGCTTTGCAGGTCGTACAGTCTATCACAACTCCCCAGCTCTGGAAAGCAACCACCACCAACATCCAAATGAATAGGTACAGTTGTGTTCGAATACAACTTTATTTACAGAAATAGACAGTAAACTGGATTTGGCCCATTGCCCACTGTAGTTTGCAAACCCCTGTTCTAAACAATTCTGTTTTCTTCATGTTTCTGTCCCAATGAAAAAGAAAGCAAAAATCATGTAGGAAAAACCCTAATGAAAGGAAATTATATCATCAGTATGAGTTGTAAATGTCTGCAGGGTAGGGATGAGTAGATGCTATTTCCTTTACTGCACAGAAATGTGAAATGTGAATGCTTAAAAAAAAGTTTTTAAAGGTTCTGGAATGCAGTGGTGTCACCATAGATCCCTGTAACTGTGATTCTACTGCTTCAGCCTCCCCTGTAGCTGGGACTACAGGTGCACATGAGTATGGCTGGCTAATTTTTTTGTTTGTTTTTTGTAGAGAGGGGGTCTTACTGTGTTGCCCGGGCTGGTCTCATACTCCTGGGCTCAGAAACTCCTCCCACCTCAGCTTACCAAAGCACTGAGCTTATAGGAGTGAGCCACCGTGCCTGGTAATGTATCTTTGAAGTTGGCAGAAACATAGCTCTCTGTCTTCTTGTGCAGAGTAGGATGAGACAGGACAATAAATAAGAAACAGAAAGATGTGTCTAAGGTCCGCCGTTCAATCTTAGTCTGCTTTTTCTTCTTTCTGGACTTGGGTGCATACCTTCTGCCCCCAGAAGACATGGGGGAAGGGCACCAGCAAAGATTTTCTTTCTGTTCCAACAGACCTTGAGCATTTTTTGAAGGGCATTGATTTTCTTGCAGACGCCAGTTTCTATGAGACTTCCTATTTGTAGAGACGGGAACGTTGCTCAGACAGAAATGCCAGCGTATCATAGAATGCCCCAGCTGCACCTTCATGTTGGCAGATAAACTGTGGAGAACTGCAGGCTGAATGGGATACTGACCTCTCTTTGTAGAAGACTGGCCAAGGATCTTGTGGGAACTTGCACCCCTGCAGTGCATGGACGATTGCGTAGCTCCCAGTCACATTGACCCTTCAGATATGGATAAATTACTGCCTTTAACTCTATCATCACCCTGAGCACCTCTCATAAAGGCTGCATTCTTTGGCAGGGAAAAAAAACCCTCTCTGTTAATTAAGAAAACAGAACTCTGCTTGAGAGGGAAATGACCTGGCATCTGTGTCTCCTTAGCATCAGGTGGGATTCTTCTGCCAGGTCCTCCAGAGGATGTGGGGGGCACTGATGCTGCCCCAGACTATGCGCTTCAGCCAGAGCTCTCTGACAAATTTAGCTTGCAGCTCCCACCTCCCCTATCACACATGTGCTTGTGCACACACACACAGACACACACACACACACCATGGCTTGAGCAACAAGAAAAGAAAAATGTGTTTATTACAGGAGAGTAAAGGCATGTTAGAGACCCATTAGGTTGGACTCTATTGATTTGCAATATTTCAACACTGTGTCTTGTTCAGCACAGACAAATGGAATGAAGAGTCGAACTTCATCTCTGTAGAGGAGGAATCCCAGCCACGGTTTGGAGGCACAGAGACAGCGGCTGGTGTTTAAGTGAACATCACTGTGTCGGGCCCTGTTTCTCAAATTTATTCATCCATATAATCAGGCATTCAACAAGTATTTGTTTGCCTTTAACATCACTGAGTCTTTGCAGGTCATGCAGTCTGTCACAACTCCTCACCTCTGGAAAGCATTCCTTGGCAATATGCAAATGAATAGGTGTGGTTGTGTTCCAATACAACTTTATTTACAAAAACAAGCAGGGAGCAGTGAGCTGGACTTGGCTCATTGGCCATTTTAGTTTGCAAACCCCTGTTCTAAACGATTCCATTTTCTTCACATCTCTGCCTCAGCACATAAATAATAAATAATGTAGGAAAAACTCTACTGAAAGGGAGCTAAATCACAAGTATGAGTTGTAAATGTCTGGAGGGCATTTACAGTCGAGGCATGCTTTCTTTCCTTGGGGACTTTTAGGCCTCACTAAACCTTCTTCCTGCATACTGAATACCAGGTGCTGAGGTCAGGGTGAGCAAACAGGAGTGCAGTTTCTGCCCTCTTGGAGCTGCTGATCCTTCAAGAAGACAGAGGTGAAACAAAAACTACACAAAAGGATCATAGTCGTGATGAACCTTAAAAAGGAAAAGTCTATTTTTCCTCATCTAATCATCACTGCAGCTTCAGCACTCACATCCTATCAGTATGCCCTTCTTACTAATGCATCTCAAGAGGTTCAAAAAATTTCCCAAGTTACCCAGCCAGAAAGTAGCTCTTCAGTTCTGTCCGTAGTTAGAGGGAAGGAGTGTTTCTCAAGTTGGAGTGTGACCTGTGACAGTACAGTTTCATCTTGAGGACATTATCAGCTGCTAATTTGAACAGAACACCAGAGCTGTGATTAACAAGGAGAAAACATTTCTGCAGTGCAGGGAGCTCATTATAAATCACATGTACTTTGACTTTAAAATTGGAGAAACCCCAGATGGTGGGCTATATAATGAATACCAGAGATGTAGATTGACAGGTGCAGTCATGGTATTTTGTTCCTGATGTTTGGAATCTCACTGATGTGGATCACAGCACTGACCCCCTCCAGGTCAGAGGGTGGTTGTTTTTTTCCAAGCTGTGGATAACATGAGAATCCATTTACCTTTATTTCATAAGTATGTATTGAGTACCAAAGGGTGCTGGCCACTGCCAGCTCTGCAAGAATACGTTGAAAAGTCGGGAGAAGATCCCTGCTCCCAGGGGATTCATGCAGTTACAAACTTACATATGACCTTAATAAGTCAGGGTGGGTAGTTTTAAAAAGGGTCAAGTGCAAGAGTGAGTGGTTGACAACTAACTTTGCTACTTTAGAAGGAGTGTTCAGGGTAGACACCACTGAGGAGGCGACAGCTACACCAGGACATTAACAAACAGTCAGGCATGCAAACCAGAGAGTTTTCCAAGGCCTGCTGGAATGAGCTTGTTGTTGTGTTTGGGGAGAGGGGGAGGAATGTAAGCACAGCTGAAGCAGAGTTAAGAGAGGAGGAGTGTTTTAGTTGATGATCTTGGAGAGAGAGAAGGGAGCCAAGTCACGTAGGGCCTTCAGGTCTGCATAAGGACTCTGGGTTTTGCCAGTAATGAAATTAACAACAGAAGCACCCTTTTTAGAGGCTCACAATTATTGCTCATGTTTGGTCAATATTGGCCTTTCTGTTCATGTCCTACATGCAAAAATACCCTGGAGGAAAATCTGAGTTAACGAATTAGAAAAGAGGCATTTCTCCTCTCTAGAGTGAGCAGGTAGTATTTCCAGTCCCACCCACACATACTCCAGGGAAATGAATAGCTTACATTTAGGTAAAAGTGATAGTAGACTGGTGTAACAGGGCCCTTCTACTCTGACCAAGCACTTTTCTTTTTCCAAGGGGGCGCCTCGGGGTATCCTGGGCTTTCCTAGGATGCAGAAGCATGATACCAGAGGGCAGTACACCTCCCAGCAGAATAGAAGCTGCTCTTCTTCAAGGTCACCTCCTCACAGAAATAGGAATCTGTTCACAAGCAGGATGCTCTCAAAAACATTTCACTTCTGGGCTTATAAAAGACACGTTCCAGAAAACAGCATGCTGGGGTATTAATAGTATTTGCCAAGTTATTTATGCTGACCCTAATTCTATTCAAGAGCTAGGGTGGAAAGCCTTGCCTAGATCATTGTTTCTACCTTTGTTTCTAGACCTGAGTTTGAAGATGTTTTCTTTCCTTTCTTATTAGAGCTCGTCCACTCAGACCACTCATTCATCATCTTAGGTTGTTATCCTCTCCTCTCTGCTTTCATATTGGGAGGCTCTGGAAGTGATTAGGTGGTTGTAAATCAGCTTTTGTGATTTGGATGTCAGAGAGAAGCAGCAGAGTAAGCAAGAGGTAGGAGGACCCAGCTGCTATTGCCCTGACAATTACCCCAGGAATGAAATTTAACTATTAGAGTATATGATATTTGGCAGAATAATTTCTTTTACAGCCGCCATCCTGATTCAGCTATAGAACAATTGCAGTGCCCTAGAAGCCTTCATCCTACCCCCATCACTGCCCTGACCTGTATCACTACAGATAGCCTCCAGCTGTGTGGTCCGGTTCCTAACTGGTCTGTAGCCTGGGGTTTGGGGACCCCTGCTTTGTAGCATTTATTTTCCCTGGAGAACAGTTTCCAGTCCATGATCAGGTATTATATGTAATTGCCATGTTTCCTTTGTACCCTTTATAGACATATCCAATGTTAAAATTGGACCCTTTAACAAATATTGCTTTATTTTTCTTTATTTATTTGTTTATTTTTTGGAGACAGTGGCTCGCTCCCATTGCCCGTGCTGGAGTACAGCACATATCTTGGCTCACTGCAGCCTCAACCTCCTGGGCTCAGGTGATCCTCCCACCTCAGTCTCCCGAGTAACTGAGACTACGGGCATGCACTACCATGCCCAGCTAATTTTTGTATTTTTAGTAGAGAAGGGGTTTCACCATGTTGCCCAGGTTTGTCTCAAACTCCTGAGCTCAAGTAATCCACCCTCCTTGGCCTCCCAAAGTGCTGGGATTACAGGCTTGAGCCACCACACCTGGCCAAAAGTTGCTTTACTTTTACTCCATTTAATTGAGATATAACTTACACAAAGTAAGCCAATATTAACAGTACACTTCAGATAATTTTTATACATGTGTATTGTTTTACAACCACCATCCAGATTGAGGTATAGAACAATGGCAATGCCCTAGGAGCCTTCTTCATACCCCTTCCCACTGCCCTGACCTATATCACTATACATAGCTTCAGCCTGTTCTTGAACTTCATATAAACGGAATCGTACAGCACATATTCTTTTTGCATCTCCACGCATTTTCTACAAGATACATCCATGTAATTGGGTGTAGTTATTTGTTCTCACTATTGTGTAATATTTCATTATATCAGGTTTTCTCAGTTTTGACACTGTTGACATTTTGGTTTGGTAAATTCTGTGTGGGGTGGAGGAAGCCACCCTGCACATTGTAGGATGTTTAGCAGCATCTCTTTACCTCTACCTACTAGATGCCAGTAGTATCCCATCCTAATAGTGACAACCAAAAATGGGTCCAGATGTTTCCACATTTCCCTCAGAATTAAAAACCACCATATCACATGAATATATTCCAATGTTAAACTTTTTATTTGCAAATAATGTGACTTATCAAAAAGTTACAAAAATGCAACAAAAACATCTACAATGTACTCTTTATGTAGATTGATCCATTGTTAACCTTTTGCCACATTTGTTCTTTCACGTTCACATGCACACACATGAGCACGCACACACACACGTTTTATTTATAAACCATTTGAAAGCAAGCTGTATCCATTCGGGCCATTTACCACCGTATCTTTCCATATCTATTTCCCAAGAATAAAGATCTTCTCCCATAGTTACACAATTATTAATTAACCACAGTAAATTTAGCATACTTTTATCTATTGCCCATGTTCCATTTTTTTTTTCAGTTGACCAAAAATTATCCTTTATAGCAGCAGTCCCCAACCTTTTTGGCACCAAGGACCAGTTTTGTGGAAGACAATTTTTCTACAGACTGGGGCCAGAGGTTGGGGATGGCTTCAGGATGATTCAAGCGCATTACATTTATTGCGTACTTTATTTCCATATTACATTGTAATATATATGAAATAATGACAGAACTCACTATAATGTAGAATTAGTGGGAGACCTGAGCCTGTTTTCCTGCAACTAGACGATCCCATCCGGGGTAATGGGAGACAGTGTTGGATCATCAGGCATGAGATTCTCATAAGGAGCACACAACCTAAATCCTGTATGAGCAGTTCACAATAGGGTTTGCACCCCTATGAGAATCTAATGCTGATGCTGATTTGTCAGGAGGCAGAGGTCAGGCAGTAATTGGAGCAATGGGGAACGGCTGTAAATACAGATGAAGCAGGAGGTGAGGAGGGCCACTCACCTCCTGCTGTGTGGCCTAGTTCCTAAGTGGTCTGTAGCCTGGCGTTTGGGAACCCCTGATTTATAGCGTTTATTTTCCCTACAGAGAAGGTTCCAGTCCAGGATCAGGTATTATTTGTAATTGTCAGGTTTCTTTTGTACCCTTTAATCTAAAACATTTTCTCAGCCTTGCCTTAAGACTACAGTCCCTTTCTTCATAACAAGTGTTATGGGATCTGTCTAATGTTTCCTCCTGAATCAGGAAGTGCATTCTTGACCGGAATACTACATAAGGGATAGTGTGCCCTTCTCAGCACCTCTCACCTGGAGGCATGCAGGGTGTAGTTGCATCTCACCGGGGTTGTTAAGTTTGAACTCCAGGTCAAGGTATTGTCTGATTTTACTGTTGTTTAGTTACTAATTCTTCCCTTGCAACTAATCAGCAATGTGTAGGGAAACACTTTAAAACAACGCTCTCTCCCATCAAATTTTACCCCCTAAATTTAGCATACTTTTGGATTCTTGCATGAAGCACTCTACCTCCAATGGTTATAAAATGATTGTCCAAATCTGGCACCCCTTTCCTCCTTGCGAACTCTCTCTGCCAACAGCATTCCACTATACGCAGAGCCCTCTCTTTTCTCCCATCTATTTTTTTATTTACTTATGTTTTATCTGTTATCAGTATAGACTTGGGAATTCCTATTTGTCTCAGCATTTTAAAAATCATTACTTCCCTTAAAGATTTTAATGCTCAAATTGTTCAGATTTGGCCAGTGGGGCCCCTTCAAATTAGGCCCTGTGTTCTGACAAATCCCCATCTTATCTTATTTTTAATACTTTCCTTATGGCATAACAAGATGTTGGTTCTTTTAATGTCCTTGCCTTTATCCTGGAATTGGCCATTTTTCTAAAAAGCCTGGGTTCCTTTTAGTGGGGAATGGCAGAAAAACCACAATATATTTTCCATTTTCCTGATAATTGACATTTGAGTTGTTTTCATTTCTGGGCTCCTACAAGAAAGCTTCTCTGAATACCCTTGTCTATTTCTTGGACCTTCTTACTAACTTCTGTTTGTTGTAAAACCAAGAGTGAAGATGGAGAATTGTGCAGTTTCTACTCTCAGTCATACACCCAACAGAAATGGATAAGTCCACAAAAAATGGACAAGGATATTCAGAGCAGCTTTATTCATAATCCATATGCATGTATGTGTATTTGTATTTAGCTTTAATAGATATTGCCAAGTAGTTTTACAAGGTGCTCATAACATGGCTTTAGGTTTTGTCAGGGAAGAGGAAGCTGGAGGCCCTGGTAGGAGCAGGAATAATCAGTGGCAGGGGCAATAATGGACCATTGCAATTCAAAGACATATTGTCTATGACCAGAAATGGCAAAATCGCTGATCCTTGCCATGTATAATGATAATGAGTGGAAAATGCTGAAACTTTGTCACCTGGCCCATTCTTAAACATGTCCTTGAGAGCTCTGCTTGAAGATGAGCAAAATGGAAGTTACTGAAGTCAGTGTCTCCCACTACCTTCAAAATGGTTTCTGTCTCTGGGATGGCAGGAGATCATTTGACACTTAGGAAATGGAGGTTCATTGCTGGGACACCTGCTGTTAGATAGCATCAGAGCCACTGCTTTACTTTTAAAGGTCCCTCCTCATAAGACGGAGGGGTACGCTGGGGTCCTACTCACATCTTCTGGCTGCTAGGGACCCATTTACAACCCTGGAGCATTCACTGAATGGTCTCAGAGAGTAAATATTTCTCTGTCTATACCTAGGGAGTCCCTTAGTGTCCAAGACACTTTAGATAGGGAGCCACCTGCCAGTTAGGGACAGCAGGCAAAGCAGGAAACTGCTGCAGGCTGACAGAGAAGTGAACTGGCCCAGTATTGTGGAACCAGTGTTCAGGGTTGCCAGAAACAGCCTGGGCATTTTCCAGCCTCTATAGCTTAAAGTTTCCTCATCCAAAATATCTGTCCTACAGAGCTTAGAATCAAAAACATAATTAAAGTGCTTTGCAAAGTGAAACTCTAAATAGAGGAAGCATGATGCATAAGATACACAGTGGGCTGTCAGTAACTTTGATGAGCCTTTGGAGGAATTAGTAACTGGTAAAATACATCTCCGGATGCATTTTAAGCAAGTGCCCCCTCTAGGTAGATAGTGCTCTGCTGTGGGATGGAGAGAGCCCCCTCACAGGCACATGTGCCCCTGAGAGGGCCCTTGTGCAGTACACAACTGCACAACAGTATGTAATGACCCTGGATAGATGACCAGCAGTGACAGTGATCCCCATTGCTGCACATTTGTATTAATCTCTGTGGTCCCCTCCTCTCTCCCCCAGGTCTCTCTGCCGATGGTGGTGCCAAGCGCCAGGAGCACCTCTCTCGATTTTCCATGCCTGACCTCAGCAAAGACTCTGGAATGAATGTGTCTGAGAAGCTGAGCAACATGGGCACTCTTAACTCGTCCATGCAGTTCCGGAGCGCAGAGTCGGTTCGCAGCCTGCTCTCTGCCCAGCAGTATCAGGAGATGGAGGGAAACCTCCACCAGCTCAGCAACCCCATCGGCTACAGAGACCTGCAGTCCCACGGAAGGATGCATCAGAGCTTTGATTTCGATGGAGGGATGCCGGGCAGCAAGCTGCCAGGGCAGGAGGGCGTGAGGATCCAGCCCATGAGCGAACGCACCCGGAGAAGGGCTACTTCGCGCGACGACAACCGCCGTTTCCGACCTCACAGGTCCAGGCGTTCCCGACGCTCTCGCTCGGACAACGCCCTCCACCTGGCCAGCGAACGCGAGGCCATCTCTCGGTTAAAAGATAGGCCCCCTCTGAGAGCCAGGGAGGACTATGACCAATTCATGCGCCAGCGAAGCTTCCAGGAGAGCATGGGGCATGGGTCCCGGAGGGACCTGTACGGCCAGTGCCCGCGGACTGTGTCGGACCTGGCTTTGCAGAATGCCTTTGGGGACCGATGGGGACCCTACTTCGCCGAGTATGATTGGTGTTCCACCTGCTCCTCGTCTTCAGAGTCTGACAACGAGGGCTATTTCCTAGGAGAACCCATCCCCCAGCCAGCGCGCCTGCGATACGTCACGAGCGATGAGCTGCTGCACAAATACAGCTCCTACGGCCTCCCCAAATCTTCCACGTTAGGTGGCAGAGGACAGTTGCACAGCAGGAAAAGACAGAAGAGCAAAAACTGTATCATTTCTTAATACGATTGGGATCAGGGAATGGGAGAAGTTGGGAGCTAAGAATGTAAATTCAGAAACTTGCACTGTTTTAAATGTTAAAGCGCTTTTGGGGGTGGCTTATGGGGGAGAAAAGGGAAAATGCTGTCAGTGGATGGAGGCAAGGTTACAGATTGACTCGATAGGTAGTCACAGTTCTTGGCATGTTGAATATTATTTGCACATTTCACTTTGGAAACACAGTAGACTCTATCGAGGCCAGGGTTGGTCACTTCCTTCCCATCAGTTCTGTGTTGAGTTGCCATCTCACAAGATGGCAAATTGTCTCCCGCTCGTTTTTATCCTCTCTAGTTCTCTTACTTTTAGGACCCTTTTTTCAGTAAGTAATTTGTTTATTAGCCAGGACCTAAGACTAAGTTATTTACATGTCCATTGTAAATGCAATGTAAATGAGAGTTCTGATAAAATATTTTTGTATTTTGTAATATCAAAGGAATTTCTATATCGTAGGACTCAGTGGGGACTTGCATGCACATCCACCATTGTCTTTGAGTAGTATTAAAAGGTGGCCCGGTACCACCTTTTTTTTTTTTTTTTTTTTTTCTATAAAAATTTTTTACATGTCAGTGAGATCTTTTTCAAAGGAATATATTCAATTTGGCTTTTTGTGGCTAAAAAAATAATAATAATTAGACCCAAAGCATTTTATGCTCCATTCCATCTTAAGGAGCCATCCTTAAGTCTGTTCCCACCCTCAGTAGAATTTACTTTCTACAAAGTGGTAGTAATTTTTTTTTAATTGCAAATGTAATTTTTGCCAATTAGAGAAACCAACCAGTGTCAGTAAAGTTCTGTGAGAAATGCCATCCCTGCTGGGAATGTTGAAGTTACTTAATGTTGATCTATCCCTTGGGGAAAGTAAAAGTGACTGTGAGTGGTGCTGTTGTGTGATGTCAGCATGACGTTGTTTTGAGTGTGGCATTATGTTCTGGTGCTCATGTTTCCTGGACTGTATTATCTGCTTTCCTTTACCAAGGCAGACAGAACTGCTGCCTTAGCCTGACAACCGGTGTCCTCAAAGCAAATGAACTTAAGCATTTGGGATTGAGGGACGGAAGGATTCTGAGGGCGCTCTGGGAGGGACGGTGTGTAGCATGTCATGCCTGGACAAGGAACAAGGCAATTTGAAAACAGAAAGCAGGTCAAGGGTAGAAGTTAAAGGAGAATCTGAAGACAGATCAGGGAAAAGAAGAACTGGAAGTGAACAGAGGACAGGTGACAACCACCTTGAAGAGCTCCCAGTGCTCGTAGAAAGAATCCAGTGTAACCAGCTCAGTAACCAGAGTATCTGGGTTACCCAGGAAGGTTGAGCTACTGAGATTTCAGTGGTGCAATGACTTTAAAAATCAGGCTTTGTTGGGAGGGGACTTCCATTTTGAACTTTGAGGACTGTTGGTCAGACAGAAAATGGGCTCAAAAGTGAGTTTGCTTAATGAAGACATTTAACGGTTGTGCTGTTTATAGTAAAATAAAACTCCCTACCTTGCTTCAGTTAAAAATGAAGCACTTGGTTTCTTTCTTCCATCCTCCTCCTCCCCTTAATGGATTGTAGCAGTTGAAATAATCCATCGGAGGACCCACCTGTAGTGAGATGTACTGTCGATGTAGTGCCCGGTGTATCTCAGTGGCCATCTGCCATGGTGAGGTGAGCGTGATCTCTTTTCAGTATAGTAGTTAACATTTTCTAGTATTTTTTATGGAGAGAACGTCAAAAGCGGCATTTCAGACACCATCCTAGATGGGTCTGAGGAAAGGAAGGCTGTAAAGGACATGGTAATGGCACTCCATTCGGGATGTATTAAAATAATTTGCTTTTCAGGTATTAATATGACACTTGTCATTGTCACTGATTTTTTTAAAAAAAGCAATGCACATGTTGGTTGTGGCTGTTTTCCGCATGCTATCTTCATATCTAAATGCTTCATTAATTATCCGAGCCTCCGGAGAATTAACTCTATTACGTTTGTATAGTAAGTTTGTAAACTGCTTGGCAAACTGATTAAGAAATAACTTGCAACACCGTGCTACTAAAGTGGCAGGTTTCTGGTAGAAATCGGGCGAGTCCAATTTGGAGTTTTAAGTTCCTTGATTGATGAAACTAAAAAAGGCAGTTTTGGAAAAAGAAAAGAGAAGGGGAAAAGTAGATCACTTAACTTAGCAAACGGTTGAAAACATGTCTGTCCTCTGTGGCCCCAAAGCCAGTGAAAGAAATTCTCCCAGTAAAAGTTGCTTCCTAACTGTTTTTCTCAGAGTACCTCTTACATTTCTCAAAGAAGGCTTCAACCACCATCAGCAGAAAGAAGGTAGCCTAGAAACTGCCACATGACCAGTGCCCAAAGGGGTCTGGAGGCATTAGTCTAGAAGCCCAGAGAGCATCCAGGGACTGAACTGCTCAGAACTTGGGATGTAATGAGATACAATCTTCAGGGTCAAACCGTCTACTAGCAAGATTACCTCCCTCTATTCTACCATTGCAGATTTCTTCTTACCCCAAATGCAGCCAGGCACCTTACAGAGAATGCTGAATGAGGAAGGCCAGTTCCTTACAATGATGGCAGAACCTCCAACTGAATGGCCTATTGAGGGCAGGACATCATTGTATTGGGAGTTCCACCTGCTAGTGATAGCTCACACATCACATCCCAGAATCCCATTCCCAGTGCATTCTTTCCTGAGGCAACAACTTAAGTTCCTCCCCTAATTCCTCCATCACAACCGTTAACTCTCATTGGCCAAGTTCCTCCTGTGAACGGGGCCTGTACTCACTTTCTCTTAGATCACAATTCCATCTTCAGAAGATGGAATTGTGATCTAAGAGGAAGATTACTCTTCAGATTGGTTTCCAGAAAAGTAATCTTTTCCCAGTGTCCTGTCTTCTCCAATGCCCTGGTTCTTCTTTTTCCCACCCCTAATTTTGATCTTCTTGTCTTTTGGTTACAACTGCAACTACATTTCCTATTGCTGCTCAATTCAATAGGAACATAGCTGGCTTGTTCCCAGGCCCAGGAAGTGTAAGTCATTGACAGTTTCCTGAGTGGCTGTGCAAATCCATACCACCCTTGGTACGGTGAAAAGGCTTCTTGGTAGCCAGGTGGCATTGAGCATGGTATTCAGGGACCTTTCCTTCTGTCATATAGTTGTGGGATCTCTACCAAGTGTGACGGTGAATGAGCTAAGGGAGAGCAGAACCGTGTTTCCTGGTTTTTCATACGTCTGAGGAAGAAGTCGTGCTGTTGGTTGTTTGACACCTTCTTTCCACTTTCACCTTTTATTTTTCAGTCCTTCCTTTCTAATCCCAACCAGCCGAGCGAATGAGCAATTTTGTCTTCCTAATACAGGACCTGGAAGCAGTGCTTCATAATCCTCGCTTCCTGTAGGATGCTCCTGCACTATAACAACATTTTATTTCCTTCTGCTGCAGCTTTTTGCTTCTTGGGTACTACTAGCTACTATTGAGTTCAGGTGGGGCCCGTGATGACATATATGTGGCACTTGCTCTGCGCTCTCCACAAGCTGAGCAGATACAACCAATGCATCACTGTATACTCTTGCTGAGAATGTGGATGCAGCCTGAGAAATCTTTGCAACACTCCAACCAGCCAGGACTAGATGATCAGAACTAATCTTATTGGTCTGATGACAAATCTTATTTGTAAACTGATTTATATCTGTCTTTCCACCCTTGGTTCTCTTGCCATGGAACAAAAACATTTTAGGAAGCATAATTAGGAACATTTAGGAAGCAATATTTATAAATAATTCAGAGACTCCAATTCACCTTCCCCACCACCAGCACCACCACCCACCCACCCCAGGTTGTGGAGGCTGGAGGAAGCTGACTTCTTAGGCTAAAGGACAACAAATCTCTTTCACCTCCTTTGCCATTTTCATGTTCTCTGCCAATTACTATAGGCAGTCTTCATTTTGCAGAGGTCAGGTAAGACTTGATCTTATTCTTCATCTAATCCCACCCTCTAACAAAAAAATATTTAAATTCCAAGGAGAAGCGCTCTTTGTGTATTTCTAACAGAAAACAGATGCTTAAGCCTAAGAAGGAAGATCCGCCCATGACAAAGGGAAGTGGAAAACTGAACCAGTTATCTGAATACTTCATGCCAGGACAGTTGCTATTAGCAACTGTTCTGCACCTTCAGGGCTTTAACATGGGCTCTTCAGACAGCATTGCTTATGCAGGACTCAGTAACCCAGCCTCCACTGCCAATTTTTGAAGGCAGTTTCAGATCGCCACCTTTTGAGGTACATTTCTTTAAGCACAAGAGAAGTGGAAATGGCCTTTGCCTTGTCTCCAGTGGTTTGTCCCTCTGGGGCCTCAGCAGATACCAGAGCTTATTTGTAGGGCCATTTGGAAGTAGTCTTCAAGGTTAAGATGAAGAAAAAATTGGTTTCTTTTTCCATTGTCTCATAGTAGTAGCCTAGTCAACACAAGACTCCCATAAAACATGACTCACTGTTGGGAGCCATATTATTTTATAAGCTCTCTTCCTGCTGACAAAACTAGCTTTCCTCAAGTGAATATAAAGGAGGGGAAAGTCACGTAGTGTTAGGAAAACATTTCTGTGCTTTGAATATGATGAATCAATAGGATAGAGAAAAATCGTCTTGTTCTATTCTGAGAGTTCTCTGAGATATCCCTTCACTCTGCTCGGCATTTGGCCATTGATGTTCAACAGGTCTCTAACCAAGCTTTTCTAAAATTTTCAGAGAGAGTTACTTATCAATAAGGCCTGTTCTCAAACCTACCTAATAGATTTTCATATCTTTCCATAAAGTGTGATGATTCTATCATGGACCCTGACTCGACATTCTAAGGACAATGAGTCCTTCATTTTTTTTTAATTAATTTTTTTTTCAGCAAATTAGGACTTCAGCAGGTTTTCCTCTCCTAAACTCATTATTTCCTCCACAGGATTGCTTTGCCCATCTCCTGCTTTCATTTCAAGTGCATAAACAAAACCTCAAAGGGCCTGGGAAGGCGAGGCAGGCCAGAGTCTGTGTTCCGTGTTGAGTGTCCAGCTATTTGTGAAGAAGGTCTACTACAGGCCTTTGGTGTGGGCTCTGCCAGAGACTGTTCTGAACACTTTGCTTGAGATCCGTGCCCTGTAAAATGGATATGATGTTTTACTGATGTCTGTAATACATTTGTAAACTTCCAATAAAATTTGAATAAAAGAAATGTTGCCATTCTTCTCAGTCCTCCCTCACTTTCCAGATTTAGGGGTGGTCTCTGCCTTTGTGCATTTCGACAAAGAAAAAGGACACAGGCACGGAGCGATAAGTTTTACTATGAAAGATGAACCTGACTGTTTAAATTGGGGTTTCTAAACCTCGGCAATGTTGACATCTTGTGCTAGTTAATTCTTGGTTGCAGAGGACTGTCCCGTGCATTATAGAATGTTTCGCAACACCGCTGACCTCTACTCACTAGGTGCCAGTAGCAGCCCCTGGAAACTGTGACAACTAAAAAGATCTCCCATCACACCCATTAGGATGGCAACTATTAAAAATAATACCAAGTGTGGGTGAAGAACCCTTGTACACTGTTGGTGGGAATGTAAAATGATGCAGTGCTGTGGAAAACAGTATGGCAGTTGCTCAAAAAAATTAAAATTACTACCATATGCTACTTCTTGGCTATATGCAAAAGAAAGCAGGGTCTCAAAGAGATATTTGTGGCCGGGCGAGGTGGCTCACGCCTGTAATCCCAGCACTTTGGGAGGCCAAGGCGGGTGAATCACGAAGTCAGGAGTTCAAGACCAGCCTGGCCAACATGGTGAAACGCCGTCTTTACTAAAAATACAAAAATTAGCTAGGCATGGTGGTGGGTGCCTGTAATCCTAGCTACTTGAGAGGCTGAGGCAGGAGAATCATTTGAACCCAGGAGGCAGAGGTTGCAGTGAACCAAGATGGTGCCATTGCACTCCAGCCTGGGTAGAGACTCTGTCTCAAATATATATGTGTGTATATATATATATATTTGTACACCTATATTCATAGCAACAGCATTCACAATATCCAAAAAGTGGGAGCAACCCAAATGTCCACTGATGGATGAATGTGTAAACAAGGTGTGGTATATACATACAATGGAATATTATTCAGCCTTAAAAAGGAAGAAAATTCTAACATGCTACGATAAGGCAAGTGTATGATTCCATTTATCTGAAGCACCTAGAGTCAAATTCATAGAGACAGAAGGTAGAAGAGTCATTGGTTGTCAAGTGCTGAAGGGAGGAGGGAATGGGGAGTTATTATTGAATGTGTATAGAGCTTCATTTTGGCAAGATGAAAGGAGCTCTGGAGATGGGTTGCAGAACAATGTAGATGTACTTAATACGACTGAACTACATGTATACACTTAAAAGTGGTTACGATAGTAAATTTTATATTATGTTTATTTAACCATGATGAAAAATGTCTCCACACATTGCCAATGTCTCCTGAGGGCAGAATTGCCCCTTGTGGAGAACCACTGGTTTCAATGCATTGCCTTCTTAGAATCTTAGTTCTTTGAGGACTCTTGAAACTGATTCCTACCCAGGCCACACACTTAATTTTCAGTTATTATTAAGAATTGAAACCAGCAGATGACCCAAAAATATTTGTGTTTGCTTTTAAGCAAGTAATAGATGGTCTGTCTGGAGAATTACATCCATGCCTGTGTTCTGGTTAGGGCAGCATTAACGTTGACTGGGAGCCAGGACCAAGGCAGAATGTAAATTCAATTTCTCCATGTCTGATCCACAACATTAGGGAGTTGCTGGATGCTACAGCATCATCCATTCATTCAACAAATATCTATCAAAGGCTTCCTCCATGCCAGGAACCATTCTAGGTGCTTGGAATACAATAATACGCAAAACAAAAATCCCTACCTTAAAGGAGCTTACAAACTTTAACTAGGCAAGACCTCTGGAACAGTAAGTAGTCTTACCCTTACCTTGCAATCTCAATTAAAACTTATGAAGGATGCCATATGCACTAAATGCCAGTTGTGCACCTTTTATTTTGGCCCCATGTTCCTTTAACATTTTAAATCTCACCTCAACCACTTGCTAGTTGTTGATCTTGGGAAATGTCCATATCCTCTTTGAGCCTCAGTTCTTAATTTATTAAATGAGATAATAACAGAAGAGTCATTATTGGGCTATTGTGTGGATTTACTGAAATAATATGTGTAAAGCTGTTAGTGCTAACTGTCATTATATGAGCTCAAAACACATTAGCTATTGCTATTAATTACTATTTCTATTCTACCCAAAGAGAGAGGTTGGCAAGAACTAGATACCAGTGGTATCTAGACTAAGAATGCTCTTATCTTTTTTAAATATAAGCATTAAATAGGATTTAGAGACATTCAAGGAAGGCCTGAATTTTTTTTACCACTATCTGGCTCAGTGGATCTGAGGTAGAGCCCCAGAATCTGCTTTTATAACAAGGCCCTTTGTATCTTTATGATCCAGGTGTTTTGAGAATCACAGCTCAAGAAATTCTGCCTTGGCATTTCTTGTTTTCTTCCAAGTCTCTCAAACAAACAAATGATACAGGATTTTTGCTCCATATCATAGGCACGGGTTCTTGTCTCA
Organism: Sapajus apella; assembly: GCF_009761245.1. Lineage (NCBI taxonomy): Eukaryota > Metazoa > Chordata > Mammalia > Primates > Cebidae > Sapajus > Sapajus apella. The sequence goes on along the minus strand of NW_022436963.1, from coordinate 15,346,826 downwards.
CCACCAGAGGGATTAGGCATGCAGACACGCAAAGAGTGAATTAGGCAAGAAGTTCGATTGAATAATGAAACAGCTAAGCGGGTAGGAGACACAGGGGTGGTCCCCTACCTGAAGGCAGGAGAGTTATCAATAACTGAGCCATGTCTAGTCTAAGAATGCCCTTATCTTTTTTTAATGTAAGCATTAAATAGGATTTAGAGACATTTGAGGAAGGTCTGAATCTTTACTATGTGTAAACAATGCCCACAGAACTTAATGAAAACTCCCCATCCTCCTCAAAGAGGTTCTGGTTCAGTGGATCTGAGGTTTTGTAGGCTCAGAATAGGGAGTGCATGCTGATTGGTTTGTGAGTATGCAAAAAAAAGTTAAAGCGAAGGCACCACTCAAAGATGGGCATGATAGTGTAGAAAACCAATTAGGAAAGGGTAGATATATATGTAAAATAGGTGAAGGGTGGGGATCAATCAGAGGAATGCGGCCAGGCACAGTGGCCCACGCCTGTAATCCCAGCACTTTGGGAGGCCAAGGCAGATGGATCACCTGAGGTCAGGAGTTCGAGACCAGCCTGGCCAACATGGTGAAATCTCATCTCTACTAAATATACAAAAGTTAGCCAGGTGTGGTGGCACATGCTTATAATCCCAGATACTCTGGAGGCTAAGACAGGAGAATCCCTTGAAACCTGGAGGCGGAAGTTGCAGTGAGCTGAGATCACTCTAGCCTGGGCAACAGAGCAAGACTCCCCCTCTAAAAAAAAAAAAAAAAAAAAAATCAGAAGAAAGCTTGCCAAGTCAAAGGTGCGTTCTCAATCCAGCTCAAAGATTTACCCAGGACTGTTTCCAGCTTGAAGGTGGGGTTTCACTGGAGACCCACACCTATCTGCCTAGATAGACATTTGTCTGCTTCTTGCCCTAATTACAAACAAACAAAAACACATCTCCTAGTCCCTGATGCTTTAGGACAACCTAGCAAGCCCACTGGTCTGAACAGAGACTTGAGCCAGTGGTTTCTAATCCAATTTTGGAGGATCTGGGGTAGGTTCACTTTTTTTTTCAGGAGTGGCAGTCTTCAAAAAAGGAATGTACTTCAATTGACTTTAATTTTTATGATAGATGTATGCCACTGCTACACTGAAGAGGAGAGTGAGCTTACTGAAGAACACAGTCTAACAATTACGTTTAGATTTGAAAATTGTAACTTGGGCTCATAGCCAATGGTTTTCACACATCAAAATTAACTGGATAGATTATGTAAGATTCAGGATCCCTAGCCCCATTCCTAGAGAGTCTGATTCAGCAGGTGCCTGGGTCACCATATTTTTCATAAACATTTGGGGATCTAAGGCCACCTGTCTCACCATGGGAAATTCTTTATCTTAGCATGTGTGCTAAGGGCTCAATCCTGTTTGTGTTATAGAGCTTTGGGGTTGAAGGATGTGCTTCTCAAATACTCATCTACCCTACGTGTAAAGTTGACACTGGTTTTACTTCTACCTTAGAACGAGAAACATCAGCCCCTTTGGAAAACCCATCCTAGCCTAAATTCTAAATATAGCTAATTTTGACTGAGACAGACATCCAGGCATGAACCCAAAAAGGAAAGCTCATCAGAAGATGCAACAGAGAAATAAAGGCAAACACAGGCTGAAGTTGTTTAGGGGAAAATGGTTAAGCTATTAAATGACACAATTATACCCAGGAGGAGATGAGATAATTTAAGAGCTTTCTCAGCAAAATACTAGCAGATACTTACTTCCCCTGCTTTGCTGGCTGATTCTGAAGATAAAACACATCATCAGGGCTGATGGACAGTCTTGTGTCCTTAAGATACAAGAAGTTTGCAAACAGATGAGTCTAGAAATACTAGAATGTAAACTGAATAATCTAAGGAATTTGGGTCATAAAGGGCAATTTTTTAAGGCTAGGTTCTTTGGATTTTAAGCAATCGAAACGTACTTCCATCTAACTTGGACCACAAAAAAAGGAAAGTTTTTTGAAAGATCCCGCATATCTTGCAAGAAGCTAAGGGAAACAGCCTCATGAGGGCCTGGAACCCAAAATAGGAAAGCCACCAAGGGATCAGAAAGTTTCTACCCTACATTTTAAAGCTCAGCTTCTCTTCCATAGTCTGCTTGATCTTTTCCCTTTTTACTTTACGTTTTCAGCTTTGGAGAACTCATGGACATATGTGGTTCTCCACAGCTCCCAAGTTGCCATCTTCTTCATTTAATGTCTTATTTTCAAAAAATACTCCGATTGGTCCAGTTTGGGTCAGGTACTCATTCCTGGTCTGATCAACCAATGGTGGAACAGAGGTGAAGTGCTAGGTGCTAGCATGCATGCTGGGAGAGTGCTAGTTCTTATGGGTAAAGGAACAGTTTCTGGATGCAGAAAGTCATGGGCTGGGCAGACATCCCCAAATGTATCTCCTTTAGGAACTATCCTAGTAATAACCCAAGAGGAAGAACTGAGATGGTTGATTGGCTCTATTTCTAAGCAGTCATCTGCACTCTACTTAACTAATTGGAGCCACAGTCTCATGAGAAGGTTTCTACAACCCTGGGAGCCCTAGGGCTCCAATCGGTCCAGTCTCAGCCAAGTACTTCATTCAAAGAAATACAAATACAACCAGTAAGAATTCTAAGTCTATATTCGGCATTTCAAATCTATCCTGTCTATCAAGGAAACACTAAAGGAGGAGGTAAATTCTTAATACATAGCAGACATTTAAAAAGTCTCTCTCACCATTGCTGCCCCGTCCCTACCCTGCATGTGGATGCCAGCTTCTCCCTGAGTTGTCTCTTTCCTATTCTCAGCTTCCACCCCCAAACACACTCAGAGCACAGGTCTTCTGTGTCACGCTTGCCAGTGTTCCTTGCCTGCTCTTATGTAAATCAAATTCACCACTCTGTCCTGTCTTGTTTTCATCTCCTCTTCACTCAATACCCTGGCTCCCTCAGGACTGTGTTGCTTCTGACTTTGAATGACTTCTTTTCTCCGAGGCTGCAGGGACCACAGAGGTCTTCTTCCTACTACTTCACAGACTGTATGAGTTGCATCCAGCTGGTGACATCATGGCAGGTAAGAGGATGTCTGTGGGAAAGTTGTGTCTGTTGTCATAGTCAAAACCCTCTAAGATCCTTTATGGTAGATGAGCTCACAAGTCTGGCACCTTCTTTCTGTGTTTTCACCCCTCTCACACAAACCACAATTGGTGAAAAGCATTGCATGATGTGCATACAATGAACAAATGCTGTGAATGTCCAGCCAAATCCATCTTTCAGTCTCTCACCATGGTCTCTCCCTTGCACCTAGACCTTTGGACTTGCTGTTCCATCTGCTTAAAGTACTCACATTTCTACTTTCCCTTTTCCACCTGTAGGTCACCTGGCTGACTACTTCTCATCCTTCAGGTCTCAACATAGACACGCTTCTGGGATGAAAAGTCTCAGCAAGTTAGAAATAGGATCGCTGCCTGGAGCTCCCATGGGACTCTGCATATCTACTAGCAATATCTTGTAATTCTGAGTTTCCTTTTCCCCCTCCTTAGAACCGGTACTCCATGGGGGTAGGGAGCCCAGGTATCTTTTCCTCTGGGGCCTAACACATAGTAGATGCTCAAAAAATGTTGAATGAGTGTCAAAAGGAAAAATTCTGGTTCAGTAAATTAAAAGGCAGCAGAGAGAGTGGAGAGAGTATGGCTTTAACCTCACATACCTTTGAGAGAGAAACACTTAAAAAAAAAAAAAAAGTTCCAGCCTTCCTTCCAAGGAGAAAGCTTCTTCTCTCTGGATAAGTTGCTACAGGGCAAAATTTCACTCAAAGTTCCTACTAGTGGTTACATCTGAAATCAAGTTTGCATTACTGAATTTCCCCCAAATTGGTTTCTTTTCTAATAAACTCCAGTTAGGCCATAGCATTTTCCAATTTCAAGGAGTAATAGTGCCTTTGGATTCCATAATGAAGCTACCAACATTTCAAGTACTATCGACTACCAGTTAAAAAAAAGAAAACACAAAGTCAAGAGTTTATGCCACTGAATTATAATCAGATGATTTATAATATAATGAAAGAACCATCACTAGGAAGTGAAAATTTAAGAATAATCAAATTCATGTGGCTCTGAAAAATGCTACTGAGGAATAAACTTATATTAGCAAATGGAATACATTATCGTATTTCAACATAGTTCTTTCATAGGTCTAGTGCTAATTATAAGACTGTAGCTTATTGGAGAATGTGCCTGAGCAAGCAAGGACACAATCAGGGCACACTTAGGCAGAAATCTGCAGCTAAATTAGAAATAAATGAGATGCCACAACACATAATTTAATAAAGCCCCAATGGCAGAAGCAGCATAAAGAAATAAGTTGGTGCTTTCTATCAAGTAACAAAAAGTGAATCTAGAAAAAGCAAATGTTATTCTAACATTGCAGACACAATCAGGTGAATATTTACTATAAATAGGAGTCCAGTAGACAAAGGACTGCAAAGGAAACATTTAGAAGGCAGCTAATGCTACTAACGTAGAGTTTTGAGAGATAATAAAACAAATACGCTTGTTCTACAATCTAGAGTGCTATCTCTATTTAACAGGATGAAAAAATAAACCTTATCACCTGAAAATATGCAGCATAAGACAAAGTTTTCCTGACCTAGGAAAAGAATCAAAGAATGACGGAGGTACAAAAAAGTCAGTAGTGAATTCCTCTGACCTAGAAAGAGGAAGAACTAACTATATTCCTTTAATTTCAAAATTAGTCCCAGATAAAGAGCCTAGAAAAGAAATCGACTCATTTATTTGAAAAATCTGTTTTCTAAATCTCATCTATCAATTGTTTCAAGGTTGTTTCTCAATTCTTCAGAATGTTGATTCAGGGGGAATTTTGTCTAAAGAATGCATGTGGCTGAGACATTTACTACTCATCAAATATCCATGTGTTCCTACCCACCTCCTACCTCTTTGCAGCTGCATGGGGTCATGTGACTAATGCTAGCCAAAGAACTGTGAGGGGAAGTGAAGGTGTCACTTGCAGACTAAGACAGTGGACAGCTTCTAGGCATTTGCCTACAATTTTTGATACCCAGTCATGGTGACATGGATGCCACTTGTTTAGATGCTGAATCATTAGATAGAAGCAGATTAGATCTCTGAGTCACTGTGTGGAAGCAGCCATCCATAAGGAGATTTGCTTAAACAAGAAATATACTTTTGCTGTCTTAAATTGAAGAAATTTCAGAGTTAATTTGTTACTGCAGCATAACCTAGCCTATTGTGACTAATACATGAGGGCCAGCCTAAAATGTCCTCTCAAGTTTCTTTCTAACCTAGAGGACTGAGTCATGTGTATCATCTGATGTTCATGAGAAGTTCTGAAGGTCAAAGGAGCCAGTGCTTTGGATGTAGCTTTTTGTTGTTGTTTGTTGGTTTGGTAGGTTGTTTGGGCTTAGTTAAACTTATCAGTTATTTAAACCTGGAATTCTAATGATGGTCTTGGAGAACTACAGTCTATGAGACTGTGTGGTGCTCACAGTCTGTTTTGCTTACCATTGTATTCACATACGCTAAGCTTAGTACCTAAACAAGTAGCTAACTGCCCAATAAATATTTGCTGAATGAAATGAATAAAATAACTAATTAAACAATTTAAACGACCCATACAAAGATTATGTAGGTCACACAGAGCCCTTAGTCACCACAAGCGCTCCCTTTGAAAGATGGAGGAGACTTTCTCCTTTCATAGAAAAACAGAGGCTATAGAAGAAAATCACTGCAATGAATGCATTGGATGGCCTTGCTCATTCCTCAGATATTTATGGAGAACCCACTGCGTGCATTATTCTAAGTTTGAAGATAAAACAGTAAGTCAGATAAATCTCCTGTCTTCGCAGAGTCCTGCTTTGCTTTTCTTACATATCTTTTTTAAAAGCCAGAGTTTGGTCTCTAAAAAAAAATTTCCAGATATCTACTTACCTGGCATAAAAGTTAAGGCATGACAGAAGGTCCATAGTGCAGCTATGTTTCACCTCAACAAATCCCACTTCCCCAGAACCCTTGATGATGCACCTGCCTGCCTCACTTTACCCTTGTGCTGCTTCCCCTTGGACACTCCCACCTCCCTAGTTCTTGTTTGACTGAGCAAATGGCTCCCAACCTCCTGCCTTGCCCAATCTCATTCTTAAGAAATGAACATTTGTACTGCTTCCTTCTGAGAGCTCTCTTGATCTCTTCCTAGGTCCACTCCCTGCTGTTTTTTGTCATGGAGATGAACTGCTAACCTGCGCTGTGTTCAGCGTCCTCAGCCAGGAGCTCAGAACTTTTGAGTATTTTCAAAAGGGTCACCGCATCTCCAGAGAAATGCTCCCAATAGTCCTAACTAAGTCAGCACTGAACAGGCCAAAGGACTCAAGAAAAGTTTTCTTCCTCCTCGAATCTGTTGCTCAGAGCACTGCATGAGACCACACAGAGCAGTATCCAAGCATTGAGCAACGCTCAGAAGGGCAGCAGGACAAATGCACAGCTGGTAATGACTCCCCTTTCCTGCCAATGCTTTCCTCCCTCAGCCTCCTCTAGGGTCACCAAACAGCTGTAAACACAAGCTGACCACCCTCAAGGAGCTGGGATGGAAGGAGATGTTCTCCAGTCTTTGCTCCTGCCTTTGCACCTCCTGTGGCCTCTTAAATGCTCAGCCAGTATTTTGAGTGGCTCCAACCTCACCCAGGAGATACGTGTCACCCAGAAACATGTGCTCTCCAGAGAGAAGTCTTCCTGACATCATCAGGGCAGTCCTCCTCCACCTCTTCCTCTTCCCAGCTCTTTGTTCTGCAAATGAATGTCATTCAAACTAACCTGTAAGTGAATTGTTTTTAAAAAGGCTGAGGCTGAGAGCTGGGCACAATAACCCAGGGCACACCAACCCAGAGCACAAACAAGATTTCAGCCTTGCATGCTGACAGCTGCAAATAAAATCCTTAGAGTGGGCAGTAAAGTGCCCTGCAAAGAACAAGCAGTAAAATCCTGGAAAGAAATAGGATCCCAAGGAGCAGGGATGTGGGGGATCTCCAGGTCTTCATTTGCTCTTTGACCAGGGCCTCTTCCTCTTCTTGCTGCCTCCTCCTCTGCCTTTTGAATGTGTGCCTGTGACCCACAAGGGACAGCAGCAAAGGGTTCTTCTTTCTGTCTGCTGGGCCATCCAGGTAAATAACAGGTATGATAATGAGTGAAAACACTTCCAAAATGTTGACAGTGTGTTAGAGAAGGAGCCTTTGTGTTACCTTCAGCAAAGCAAGCATGCAGAACTTTCTGAACCCAGATTTCAGCTGAGAGTGTGAGTCAGCTACAGGGAAGAGGGAAAAGACAGAAGAAGGACACAGGCTCCTCCAGTTCCCAACACCAATGGGTCTACAAGTCTGAAATCCAGATAGGACATATCTTCCTGCCTCCTCCAAACGGGTCTTTGTCAATAATTATGACTGCAGCAGGGGAATAAACCATTTCTAGTTGGGGTAAGTATATTCTATAACCTTCTCAGATGATTTTACTAAGAAGCAGACTTCTAAGCAGTAGGCATTTGCTAATTTTTTTATGGATCATGTTCAATGGAGTGAAAATAAGGGAATAATCTATATGCTGTGTAGGGAGATCAATTCTATTTTATTATTTCTATTGAATATTTTATTTTGCTCCTCTTACTCTTCTCTGAGGCTGTATCATAAGAAAAACATTGGCTGTGAATAGACTTTCTCTCTCTTGTATCCATCATCTGATGTTCACAAAGGAGAGCAGTCTAACAATTAAGTAGCCAAGGATAACACCTGTGTAGTAGAGGTTCTGCATTCAGCGGCACCTGGATCCTGAAATCATAATTGGACCCCAGGCCTGCCCCATTGTGCACCAAAGAATGTTAATAACATGCCTGCATGCATGCATGGGTACACACACGAGATATGCTTGCTATTGATTTGTAAGGATCTGTTTTTTTCAGGAGTTGTATGTATCTACCAAAGCAGATAGATTTAATGTATTATAATAAGTTCACCAACAATATTTTTGGTTTAAGGGCTTGTTATGTGAAAGTTTTATAAAAATTTCACTTATTTACTATTTCTGGGGTTTTGTTTGTTTTTTAAGACAGGGTCTCACTCTGTCACCCCGGCTGGAGTGCAGTGGTGCTATCTCAGCCCACTGCAACTTTTGCCTACTGGCTTAAGTGATTTTCCCACCTCAGCCTCTGGGGTATTTGAGACCACAGATGTGTGCCACTATACCTGGCTAACTTTTCTGGACTTTTTGCAGAGATGTGGTTTTGCCATTATTGTCTAGGTTAGCCTCAAACTCCTGGGCTTAAGCAATCCACCCAGCTAAGCCTCCCAAAGAGCTGGGATTACAGGCACAAACCACTGCACCAGGTCTCACTTACCCATTTCTTAGAAACAAGCTTGTGGCTAGAATGAGCGATATATGATCAGAAAAACATGCAAGTATCATCCACCACTAATATATCTGAGGAGCTGTGAGTAAATTATAAAGAAGTAAGGGTTCTGTGATATGAGAGGACATTCCTCATTTTGCCCCAAAGAGCATCCTAAGAGTGTTGATTATTAAATTTCTATACCTTTGGGGCCTAGTGGGGAGCCTGATCCACAGTAGGTGCTCAATAAAACATCTTTAATAAAATCTCATGAAGAGCCTGCTGTGTGCCAGCAATTGCATTGGAGAGCAGACATATTTAAAAGGATATAGCTCTAGTCTTGATGAGTCAATCTAACAAGAGAAATAGACATGATGCTTTCTCGAAGGAACTCTTTGAGTTTCTTTTGAAGGATGTGTAAGAGATCAGCGGGAAGCGATGGAGTGAAAAGACAGAGCTCAGTGGCATAAAATGCTGTAATGTGTTCGGAAAAGACTGTGACTTGAGTGTGACTTGGATCCCGGGTTCTAGGAGATAAGCTTGAAGAGAAAGATGAGTAGAAAGCAAAAGGTCTTGGGTGTCATAAAAAGGAGACTGAGCTTCATTTTCTGGGCAGTGAGGAACCTCAACGGTTCTTACACAGGAGCACAGATGGATTCAATGCGTTTTGCAGAAAGCTTACCCTGGCAGCAATATGCAGTATAATTTTGGCATAGAAAAAAAAAACTGAATCCTGAGGTCAGAGAGGGACTGTGACTTCAATCTGAGCAAGAAGAGTTGGGATCCTGAAATGTTCTGTGTTCCGTTTGCCCAGTACCTTCGGCATCAGACAGGAAGATGTGGAAGAAAAGCTGGGAAGAGTGGTGAAAAGAGGCGGGGTGGTGAAACTATTGAAAATGGGCAATGGGAAGAACAATCTGGAACCAACCAGGATGGAAAGTATTTTGCTGGTATTCAATAGGATGCCTTTTTCAGTAGCTGTGGCCTTCAGGGAGCCCAGGATCGCTTTCAAGGGAACCATGCCACAGATTCTGACTGTTCACAGTGCAGGTCTTAGCTCTGCCTCTTGACAACTGTGTGCACCTGAGCACTTTGTTGATCTCTTTAGGCCCCAGATAGAAAAAGGTATAACACCTGAGAGGCAAAGAAGCATTTCTTTATTAAGAGGTGAGTGGATACAAATGAAGCCCTAGAAGGCTGAGCTAAGGAAAGAAAGAAAACGGGTAGGTGTGGTTGACTGCGATTACTTCTTCCTGTCATCACTCCTAGTCAGCTTCTTCATTTTCAGGTGACATTCATCATCCTGCTTCTACAACTAGGAGCCAGCTCTGCTGGGGGTAGTTTAGAAGTGTGAAAGGAGAAGAGGAGGTCTTTTTTGAAACACTGGCTGCACTGCAGACGGACAAGCTTCCATTTATTTTCCAGTGGAAAACCATATTGTTTCCTCTCACTCTCTTCCAGCAAGAACTATCTAGGAAAGGACGAGGACCAAATTATCAAGCCTTTGGATCTAATCCATGTGGCATCCCATCTGTGAGCCTCAGGGAGATTCAAAGTTGGCCAGTGCTGGAGGCCAGTCGTATTTATACCGTTTCCATATGGCACCTTTTGATTGAGACTTGGCAAGCACATGAGTAAGTTTACTTTCCTTTTTTAAAAAGCTATATTTGTTCTCAACACTGTAATGTCTAATGTCTAAAAATGTCTCTTAATTATTATGCTTGTAACAAGGATAATAAGATTGGGCAAGCTTGAATAGCATTTAGTTTGGGACCTCTTAGAATGTCAGAGCTTTGGGGAATTGCTTTCCTGGGGTGGACCTTTTCCTGAAGGGAATGGATGGCCCCATTGCTGGTGAACTTGGACTATAAGTCACTCTTGGGGGAAGAGAGATTTCTTTTCACAGTCAGGCTGGAGGTGAGTCAAGCCAAGAGGCATTACAGGGTTCTATGGGAGGAATTGGATATCTGGCTGTGTCAGGGCCATAGTTGTGCATGGTATGTGACAGTATGATTCTCAGAGAATACGATGGGAATGGCGCCTCTTGGAATTGTACAGCAGGATGGCCCTGTGCCACACAGAGATAAGGAAGTGGCTCAGTGGGAGGAGCTAGAGTATGTCTGGGCTTATGCATAAATTGAGAGAGCCTGTAGCCATGCTTAGGTGATGTGGTAGAGGAAAGACCCCCACCCCCACCTCCATCCCCACTCCCACCCCCACCCCAACCCCTACCAGCCCTAATGCAGACTGAAGGAAGACAGAGAGCAAGACAGTGGAACAAGCAGCAGGAATCGAGCCTGGGATACAAGGTCAGCACAAAACAAGACCTTGGTTTGGGGCAGAGGTGGCCAGTTTCCAGAGCAGTGAGTATTTGAGACAGTAGTTGTGATCTTCTGCTTCACTAGGGCCAGTAACACCTGTGAGCAGCCAGGCATTGGTGTGAGTGATTAATACGCTTCTTTAGCATATGGGGTGAAGGAGGGACAGGGGCTCATTTGAGCAGTCAGGGACGAGGAGTCATGGTACTTTGGAACATCAGTGTGGAGTGATAATGTTTATACATCAAGCTTGTGAATAGACATTCTGGTTACATATGATTCTGTTGGCGTTGCCTACGAAGGACAAAAAAGTGATTAAGTGGTTGTGGATGTTGTTTGCTTTCTAGTCTAAAAAAAGGCTAATAACAAATTTTACAAAGATGTTGGATTCCAGCATGTTGGACGTTGTAGTGTGTTGAATTTTGATCCCCAAAAAGGTATGTCCCAAGTCTTAACCTCATAGTAGCTGTGAATGTGACCTTATATAGGATCTTTGCAGATGCATTAAGTTAAGCATCTCCAGATGAGATAAACCTGGATTCTGTGTGGGCCCTAAATCCAATGACTGGTGGTGGTGTAAGAGAAAGACAGACACAGAGACGCACAGAGGGGAAGGCCACGAGAAGACAAGGCGGCTATTGTACTTACGCAGCCACAGCCAAGGGATGTCAAAGCCAACAGAAGCTGGAGGAGTCAAGGAAGGATTCTCCCCTAGAGCCCAAAGGGACTGTGGCCCTGCTAACACTGATTCTGGACATCTGGTCTCCCAAATTGAGTGAGACTAAATTTCTGTTGTTTTAAGCCAGCCAGTTTATGATCATCTGTTCTAGCAGCCCTAGAAATGTAATACAAGCATATTTAGTGTTTGCCGATATAAAAGTGAAGATTGATTTATGACTTCATGCCCCTATTTCTAATGCAAAGTCCTAAAAACCTGGCTGAAATCATGTGATAGATTTATTTAATGTTCTAGGCAGAAATTCTCAAACTTCAGTATGCATCAGAATCACCTGGGGGTCTCACTAAACTGGATTACTAGGCTCCACCCCACCGAGTTTGTGTTTCAAAGAGTCCAGGGTAGGGTCTGATAATGTAAATTTCCGAGAAGTTCCCAGGTGATGATGCTGTTAGTTTCGGACCACACTTTGAGAACCATTGAGCTAAATTTGCAACCACCTCGAGCAAATGAGTGCTTCTAATTTTAGAAATGAAGCAGAAATTCTGGGAAAGGAATCCCTCCTGGGATAAGTGGATAATGAAAAGAATAAAATTTATTTTTGTTTAATTTGCTGTGGTTTGCAGGAATTGAAGTTATAAATGAAACAAACAAAAACTATCCTCTTATGAGCAGTATTTCCTCTTCTCCCAGTCAAACTCGTTTTTTTCCCGAGTGTAGACATGTCTGTACACTGATCTGGAGCTTCGTGGGCAGTCCTTTGGAGGTCCCTGGGAAGAGCCTGGATCCATGCAGCAGTGCCACACTTGCTTAGAATTGCAGGATTATTTCTTACTACATTGCACCCCTCTTGTATACCACTTCACATCATCTTGGCCCTGCCTCTTACTGCACTTGCTGCTATGCCCCTGCGGTCAACCTAGGCTTCCGTTTCATGTAGGTGCAGCCTGACAATTCATTCTCTTGAGTCTTGGCCCTGGACTACTTCCTTCTTGCTTCCTGTCTTGAGTCAGCTCTGACTCCTTTCACACTCAAGCCAAAACATGGAATGCCCACAAAGCGATTCCTACCAGTAAGGAACTGAACTGATGGACAAATATTTCCCCTATTCAATTCCTAGGTGAATCATTCTGGATTCTTAGCTATAGAGCTTCTCAAAATGTCCTACGGGGTTATTTATTGCCCACTGAGATGTCCAACTAAGTAACAACTCTTAGTATACCTAGTCTTTTCTCCTTCCCTGTTAACCTCATCTCCATCCCCCTCCCCAACTTCTCCTCCCTAGAATCACTTCCCAAATAAACCTACTGGCACTCAAGCCTTTGTCTAATTCTCTGCTTCTTAGAGAACTCAGGATAGGACACTGAGTACACCGATCTGTACCTACCTTCCTCTTTTCTCACTTTTGGGAGATGGGTGCAAATCTGAAGATTCAAGGTGCATATATGCATATGAAATTTGGAGTATCTGCTGAAGGGAATGCTGGCATGTGTTGGCTTCTATCTGACCCTAATAAATGAAATTCCCCATAAGCACTCCATGGAAGTGGGCAACAGGAGCTGAATTATACCTTCGTCTGCCACCCGCCCTGCAGAAAGACCATGGATTTCACTGTTTTTTGTCAGAGGGAAGCCTCTTATTGGCTCAGGCAGATATCAAAAAGGCTTGGAGCTTATCTGTGCCCACAAGTAGTTATATCCTGAAAGTATATCCTACAGTGTCTTTTTGTTTAAGATGCAGATATTTATACAACACAGCTCAGGTTCTTCCTGGTTGACATCAACTGCACCTGGCTGTGCTCTGTACAGGAGAAACCATGCAAACACTTTGGCTTTTTTAGCCTGTGAAACATCTACAGCTGCATGATAAGCTAGTCCAGAGGTTCCCCAAAACTGCCCTGTGGGAATAGATACTTCTCAAAAGAAGACATACAAATGGCAAACAGGTATATGACAAGTACTCAACATTGTTGATGATCAGAGATATGCAAATCAAAAGTACAATGAGGTCTCATCTCACCCCAGTTAAAATGACTTTTATTCAAAAGTCAGGTAATAAGAAATGCTGATAAAGATATGAAGAAACAAGAACCCTCGTACACTGTTGGTAGGAATGTAAATTAATACAACCATCATGGAGAACAGTTTGGAAGTTCCTCAAAAAGCAGAAACAGAGCTGCCATATGATTCAGCATTCCTGCTGCTGGTACATACCCAAAGAAAGGAAATCAGCCTATCAGGGAGCTATATGCACTCCCATGTTTATTGCAGCACTGTTCACAATAGCCAAGAATTGAAAGCAACTCCAGTGTCTAACAACAGATAAATGGATAAAGAAAATGTGGTACAATGGAGTACTATTCAGCCATAAAAATGAGATTCTGTCATTTGTAATGACATGGATGGAACTGGAGGTCATTATACTATGTGAAATAATCCAGGCACAGAAAGACAAACATCACATGTTCTCACGTATTTGTGGGGTCTAAAAATCAAAACATTTAAATTCATGGAGATAGAGAATAGAAGGATGGTTACCAGAAGCTGGGAAGGGTAGAGGGGAGAGAGGTGGCGATGGTTAACAGGAACAAAAATATAGAAAGACTCAATAAGATCTAGTATTTGATAGCACAGTGGGGGGACTATAGTCAACAATAATTTAATTACACATCTTAAAATAACTAAAAGAGTATAACTGGATTGTTTGCTACACAAAAGATAAATGCCTGGGGATGGATACCTCATTTTCCATGATGTGATTATTACCCATTTCATGCCTGTACCAAAATACCTTCTGTACCCCATAAATATATATACCTACAATGTATCCACAAAAAAATAAAAAATAAAAAATTCTTTACCTGCTCTGTGGACTGACTGCTTTAAGATCAGTGAGAGCTTTTTGCCTTCTAAAAAAAATTGTGTTCAAATATATATAACATAAAAGTTACCATTTTTAACCATTGTTAAGTGTGCCATTAAGTGACATTAAGTACATTCACATTATTGTATTACCACTGTCTTTTTCCAACCCTATTTCTTACCCCAACAGAAGCTCTGGAACCATTAAGCAACTATTCCCCACCTCTAGCCCCTCGTGACCTCTAATCCACTTTCTATTGCCTTTCCTGATGCCATATATAAGTGGAATCACATAGTTGTCCTTTTGTGACTTTGTTTCGTTTAATAGAATGTCTGCAAGGTTCATCCATGTCATCACATATATCAGAACTTCATTCTTTTTTATGTCTGACTCATTTTCCATTGTATGGATATACCACCTTATTTATTCATCTGTTGATGGAATTGTGGATTTTTTTCCCCTTTTGGGTATATGAATAATACTGCTATGAACATGGATGTACAAATATATGTTTGAATTTCCGCTTTCAATACCTTCGGGTATATACCTAGAAATGGAATGGTTAGATCATTTGGTAATTCTGTTTCACTTTTATGGAAGTACCACACAGTTCCCACAGCAGCAATACCATTTTGCATTTCCATCAGCAATACACAAATGTTCCAATTTCTCTGCATCCTCACCAATATTTGTTTTCCCTTTTTTAAAAAAATAACCATCTTAATGGCTTCTCCTACCTAATGGTATTGAACTGGTATCTTATTGTAATTTTGATTTGCCTGATGACTAACTTGAAAGCTTTTAAACAAATGCACATTTCTGAACCCTACCTTTGGAAATTTGGCTTGGCTCTGAGGTTGAGACTATGGACCCAGCTGGTATGGCCTCCCACCCAGGACAGAAATCTATTTTTTCAATTTCCCAAACTGTTAATCTAGTCTCTGCGCAACTCTAATAATATGGAACTTGCTGCTTTGTCAGGAAGCCCATTTCATTTTTACAGTTTTAGTTATTTATCTTCTAATAAGAACTTGTGTAATTTATAGCCACTGATATAGTCTTGCATGGCATGTTTCATGACTTAAGTGATCCATTCCCTCACCTCTACTTCATCCAGCCCCTTCGGCCTGTTCCCCCTCAAGCCTTCTCAGCCATCCCCATAGCAAGGCTGCATCTGGCAAGCTTCCTCTGTGCTCCCATAGCATCTTAAGCTTTCTCCATCATGGTGTTTCCACGTGTGTCGTAATTTCCTGTTTACTTGTCTGCCTCCCCTATGACACTATGAGCTCCTTGAAAGCTCACAGCTGTCTACAACACTGTTCACTGATGTCTTCTCACTGGCCAGTGCCTAAAGTGGGCCCTCAACAAAAGGTGGTTGATGCATTTGTTGAAAAACACAAGCTCTGTACTAAATACATAAGAAGACACTTTGGATATTCTTCAGTAGGTAATAAATTATTCTTGTTAACATTAGGAGCTCCTCAATCAGCAGGAAGAAAGAGAATTTACTAAAGCATAGTTTTCAAATTGCATGATAGAATCCTAAACCATTAAGAATGTATCTGTAAGCACAGGGAGCTGAAGAGGCTGCCTACTTCCTTTCTCTCTCCACTTTACTCTCTTCAACAGGCTTCTTGCAAGCACATATATTTGTTCAGCCTGGGTTTTCTGTGAGCTAAAGAAAAATAAAGCACCTTAGGGTGTATTTAAACAACCACAGAGTTATATTTTTACTTGTGCATTTTACCTACAGCATTGGAAAAAGTAATTTTGTCTCAATTAGGGTAGGTCTTTTCAACTGCTGACATATGTTTATAGAGCATCTGGATATAATCTGATTAGCATCTGGTGTAAGCCTGTGAGATACTATCTATCTCCTGAGGTCTCCCTTGGAGAAGGAAAGGCATAAACGTGCACTCAGCTGGACCATCCGAGTGTTGACAGCTGCTGTTGGGTCACACATCTGGGCCTCCCATCCTCCAACTTTGCCAAAGTTCATCAGGACAAAGAGTATCACCCTCATACTCTCAAGGTTCCATTTTAATTGGAGCAGAAAACCAGTGTCAGCACTTTGGCCAAAAAGAAAATCTTAATATTTTTCTCTCTTCTTCTCCCCTGCGTATGTTAGAGCCAGCATGGAATGAATCACACACATCTAGAGACAGAAAAGTATCAATAATTGATATGCCTCTCCCTGTTCAAGCTGCAAACATTGCCAGCTCTTTGGTTTATGTATTCCCCATTCACCTTCAGTTTGCATTCTCAGATAAAGTTGCATGATACATCTCTTGAGAAGAATTCCCTTCCTGTTTTTTTTTATTTTTTATTTTTATTTTTTTTAATGTTTTTTGTCCTGCATTTTAGAGGCAAAGATTTAAAGGAAAATACTTTCATGAGGTTGTATTTGTTTATTTTTGTTTTTTAGAGCAATACAGCTGCTTCCCAAGATGTAAACAAATGGGCACCCTCTCCCCCCCCCATGCTCAATTATTTATGCTTAATTAACGCACATAACTGAATTGAGAATAAAGGAGCAGACACCTCACATTCATCAGCCAGCATAGAACAACTGAACTAGGAAGGCCTAGAAAGTTTATTCTGTATAAAAATGGAGGAGGAAAAAAAGGGAGGGGTGGCTTTAGTCATTGATAAGTTGTTAGTTGTGCAGGATCTGATATAATCCTAGCTTCATAACTCTTTGTGCTGGGTTTGGTGAGAGAGGGTGGCACATGATGAGTTTTGAAAAGCAGAAGAGTAGGAACTATGTTAAGTCTTAGGGTTAAAAAGGACTAGTTGCCAGGTATTTATTTATTATCATTGTAAATAGAAAAGTAAATCATCACAATTTTATGTGACTTTCCATGGGATACAAATATGTAGCATTCATCATAAAAGATGTCATCTGGATATCTTGTTCAAATATAATTTAAACTTAGTATGTTCTAATATTGTTAAAGATATAGGGATATAAACCACTCACATTTTAGTAAGAAAGGCAAGAAAATGACTAATAATGATATGATAGAGCATATACGTTTATTGTCCCGCACTGTCGTACGCCCAGCTGGGCAACGTTTGCACTGCCAGACGCGGAGCAGTCGTGGCTAGCGACTGTGGTCATAAAGTTGAATGGTCGTAAGTTGCATAGGTCGTAAGTCGATCAATATCTGTATTTTAAAAATTTATATGATGAAACAGTCCCATTCCATCATCCTGAAATCTACCTTTCGTCCTTCCTTCTCTATTAAATCAAATGTCACTGCAATCATCTTGATGGCTTTCATTTATCTTTTGCTTGACTGTCTATGTGTAATGCTCTGTAAAAATCCTCCCTTTGGTTATCTCTGCTTCTCTCTCCCCTCTCTCTTTGCTTCTCTTTTTTTTTTCTCTTTTATTCTGGTGAGAAGTGATGTATACCCAAATATCTAAGTTTCTCTGGAAATCCTTACGTACTCATTGAAGCTACCAGTCCATCATAGTTTGATGTTACTGGCCCCATGTCTTCCCCACCCCTAAGAAGCCCACACAGTGGGTTGGACTTCTGTGAGTTGGGGCACACCTTCAGAGATCACTCAGGATGTCTGGACTAGCTGAGTCGGGCAAAAGCATTGGAACCACCCAGGCAGCTCTGAACTCCAGGAAAAGTCATCCTGCAGCTGCCCTCAGCAGCCTGTTCCAAGATCTGTCCACACCGGCAGTCAGGAATTTTTCTTAACAACTCACCTAAGTCATACCATGCAGATTTGGCAAGGACAGTGGCCATTCATGCCGGCCTCTCCCAGTCTTCTTTTCCAGTTATGAAAAGCTTGGACTTCCCCATGCACACACACCCTCCACTCTGCTCCTCCAGGGAGTGAGAAATTTGGATCAGAAATTGACTCAGGACTCCCAGCTTCAGCTGGCCATCTGGCATGACTGCTGCCTCCAGATTATATTCACGTCCGCAGATAACCAAGTGGATTATCTCCAGGAATCATCTTCTCAGTGAGAAGAGAGGAGGCCGAGAAAAATACCACGTTCATTTCTTGCCTAGAAAAGACCGCTGACATCAGCTATTTGCCCTTTCTGGCAATAATATTTGATTGCTGCTCCATAATACAAAGCCCGAATCAGGCTTATTAGTGTCAAATTAAAAGGCCCCGAGGGCAGCCAGGGTTTCCAGGACTGGCATTCCTTGCAGTCTGGCACAGTGATAGAGCTGACAGGCCCCAGCTTGGGAGAAGTCAGCAAGGGTTTAGAATACCCGGAATGCCTCACTGGCACATTAACCACTGCAGGTATAATTAAGATGCATGTCCCTCTGTTTCTGGATGCCATCCCTTTGTTGACAAGTTGCTCAGAGAATGAAAGCTAATGTTTACCAATTAGCCCAAGCAAAACATTGTTAGGGAGGCAAATCTGGGACAAACACAATGTCTTACTGGTCTGCCTTAGCACATAATAAAATTGAAGTCAGTACATCTGGCTGGTAAGAATCTCTGTTCATAAACTCAAGACACATAACCTTTCTTTACATTCCTTAAGTCAGTGGTTCTCAGTCAAGTGCAATTTTACCCTCCATGGGACATTTGTCAATGTCCGGAGACATTTTTGGTTGTCACAACTGGGAAGGGGATGCCACTAGCATCTAGTGAGCAGAGTCCAGGGATGCTGCTAAACATCCTGCAAGTGCACAGGCCAATGAACCAAACAAAGAATTATCCATACCAAAATGTCAATTGTGCTAAGGTTGAAAAACCCTGCCTTAAATCAACATGATTTCTGCTTCTAGCTTCCCATTCTTCTGGCAAAATGATTAATGTCTGTTATTATTGCTGGTTTTGTTTGGACCCAGAGCTGTGCCACAGTTCTGTGGTCTTAGGCCGAGCCAAGGTTAGATGAGGGGTGCTATGCTTAGAAAACATGGAATTTTAGGCAGACGTGGTGGCTCACACCTGTAATCCCATCACTTTGGGAGACTGAGGCGGGCAGACCACTTGAAATCAGGAGTTCAAGACCAGCCTGGCCAACGTGAAACCCCGTCTCTACTAAAAATATACAAATTAGCTGGGTGTGGGGGTGCATGCCTATAATTCTAGCTACTCAGGAGGGTGAGGCAGGAGAATCATTTGAACCCTAGAAGGCAGAGGTTGCGGTGAGCTGAGACTGTGCCACTCCACTCCAGCCTGGGTGATGGAGTGAGACTGTCTCAAAAAGAAAGAGAGAGAGAGAGAGAGAGAGAAAAGAAAAAAAGCATGGAATCTTCTGGGGGGTGGTCAGGGCCTCATCTGCCTGAGACCCTTTGTCCTTCCTTTTCCATTCTGCAGAGGAGTTCCATAGCCCTTTCTCCTCTTCTGTCCTAGCCTGGGAGAATCCCTTTATCTAGTCTCTTTTCCCTGCTTTCTGCCACTCTGCCTCTTCTCAACCTCTTCTTCCTCTCAGTACTTAGGAAATCTCCTGAGAAAAGAAATTTCTCAAGCCACCTCTACTGTCATTTTTGCCATGTAGCTCCCGAGACCCTTGCTTGACTAAAGAATAGGGAAAGTAGGACAGAGTAGGGAGGGAAAAAAAACACATAAATTAATATACAAATATTATTCAGTGGTTACAAAGGCAACAGTGAAGTCAGGTGAAGGAGTTTGTGCCATCCTTGCCCTGGGCCGTTCAGGAGTCCCCAAGCCTTCTTCCCACAGCTCTGCCTTTCATGCCTATGGGTGGTGGGAAGTTATTAACATTGGTTATCAGATATGTTCACCTAAGTTATCATCATACTCCAGTGAGAAAGATTTTAAGGTCTCAGCCCTAGAGAAGGTTTCATGTCAACACTTTCACATTGGCATAAGAATAAAAAGTTTCAACTGGGCGTGATGGCTCTTGCTTGTAATCCCACCATTTTGGGAGGCCGAGATGGGCAGATCACTTGAGGTCAGAAGTTCAAGACCAGCTTGGCCAACATGGTGAAACCCCATCTCTATTAAAATAAAAAAAAAATTAGCCGGACACGGTGGCAGACACCTGTAATCCCAGCTACTTGGGAAGCTGAGGCAGGAGAATCACTTGAACCCAGGAGGTGGAGGTTGCAGTGAGCTGAGATCATGCCATTGCACTCCAGCTTGGGCAACAAGAATGAAACTCCATCTCAAAAAATAAAGAGAATAAAAAGTTTCATATTTATACTCTTAATAATTAGACCTGACCCATCTGTGCCAGAGTCACCCTAAGAATAAAAACTCCTTTCTGAAGTGATCCCACAGCATCATTAAAATTACAAATAACCATTCTGCTGAACCCCTAAATCTCTTTTCCTTAGATTCTATGCAGTGGAAATAAAAAGATTTTGATACGTGAACATTGTTTATAGAAGAAAAAATACAGGAAAAAAGAAAACCTAAAAGTTCATTAATAGAGAAATCAATTGGGAAATGAATGAATTGGGGCACGTCCCTACGATATGTGACAGTTAATGTTATATGTCAGCTTGGCAGGACCACATGTCCGGATATTTGGTCAAATATTATTCTGGCTATTTCTGTAAAGGCATTTTTAGATGTGATTAATATTTAAATTCATAGACTGAGAACAGCAGATTACCATCCATAACGTCTGTGGGCCTCATTCAATCACAGGAAGGCCTTAATAGAATAAATACCGACCTCTCCTGAGCAAGAAGAAACTCTGCCAGCCAACCATCTTTGGACTCTGACTGCAACTCTTCCCTAGGTCTCTAGCCTGCGGCAGTCCTGTAGATTTTAGACTTAATAAGCCTTGATAGTTGCATGAGTCAATTCCTTCATAAATCCATCTCTCTATCTATTTATCTGCACTTCCTGTTGGTTCTGTTTCTCTGGAGAACCCTGACTAATACACCATGGGCGATTATGCACCTATGAGTTGGCTCTACACCTAGGAACCTGGAGGGATTTATATGATGCATTATTAAGTGGAAAAAGCAAGATATAAAGATACATGTTGTAAGAGAAGCAGTGGCCAAAAATGTGCATGTGTATATTGGCACAGAGAAAGATAGGAAAGAAAACATGACAAGTTTTAACAGTGGTTATCTGGAAGGGGCCTAGGGAGGTAAAAAGAAACAACTGAAATATGAAAATATTCATCAGATAATGTTGATGAAAATTATAGAATATTAAATATTCCAATATTATTAAAAGTAGGAAAAGTACTAAATGTGCCTATAGGCTGAGATTAGAAGTTAAAATAGAAAAATTTTTTAATTGTTTGGATTGTTTTTGGATTGGGATATGGAGACACTCTTTTTCTTGGATATCTGATACTTCAATATTACAATAATTTAAAAATATACATTCCTGGGTGTGAGCCCCAACAATTCAAATTTTTAAGGTGAGCAGGGAGCTGGGAGTGTGAGAATCCATACTTTTAAAATAAAGGCTCCAGGCTTCTTGATGCATCACTGAGTTTGTGAACTACTACTGCTAATTCAATAATTATTATTTCAAGCTAGGACACACTTGATTTTTCCCTGGAAACAATTAGTGAAGGGGGGCTACCAGTGTGAACAGTAGAGAAGTCCCAGAGCCTTGCTTAGCCCCATAGCTGAGTGGCCTGCCCCTAAGTACCCTCTACACCCCGTGAGAAGGGCTGATGATCTGGCCTTCCTGAAGGACAGGGAAACAGGGGAGATCAAACTGGAGGTGCAGGCCATTCTCTGCTCCCACAACTCTGCGGTCATATCCACTCACTTGCCATTGCTCTTTCCACTGACAACTTTTTGTTTTAGAAATGCAGACATTTATGGCTGGGCACGATGGCTCACGCCTGTAATCCCAGCACTTTGGGAGGCCAAAGTGGGCAGAACACCTGAGGTCAGGAGTTCTAGAGCAGCCTGGCCAACATGGTGAAGCCTTGTCTCTACTAAAAATACAAAAATTAGCCGGGCGTGGTAGCAAGTGCCTATAATCCCAGCTACTCAGGAGGCTAAGGCAGGAGAATCCCTTGAACCTGGGAGGCAGGGGTTGCAGCGAGCTGAGATCACACCACTGCACTCCAGCCTGGGGGACAGGAGCGAGAATCTGCCTCAAAAACAAAAACAAAAAAAGTAGACATTTATTTGGCACTGTATAGGGACTTCATGTACCTTATCTCATTGGATTCTCTCTCATCCCTGACAAGGTAGGGATGAGAGTTGTTGTTGCTATTGTCTCCTTCTACAGATGGTGACAATGAGTCTTGGCAACTAGTTAGATAACTTCTCCTGACCCAACTATTTCATAGAAGAGGTGGAACCCCAAGTCTGCCTTTCAATTTCGTTTTCCTGTTCCACCCACCACATGGCCTTCTCACCTTATTTAAATTGTTTGTTGAAGGACATCCACTTTTGCATTTCTTAAATATTCAGCCTTTAATCTTCGATGATTAGATGTGAAAAACATTTTCTTATGATTGACATGGGATTTGACCCATGCTGTTATCTCTTCATGTTGGCGTGCCTTGTTAGCCGTTTCGCATCTTGCTTTTGTTAGTCATTCCATGTGGGGGTTTAACTTTATACTGTATGCATCACAGATTATTCAGCGTAGAGTTTTACAAACTTGTTTGGGACAATGCAAACTGAAATTGGCAAGATGTACTTTCCCCTAAGTAGAAACTATTGTTCCCTTGATGGGATGGTTTGTCTTCTTCATTCCAAGGGAACTTGAACAATGAGTTTGAAAGCTGCTTCCCAGGAGGCAGAGCAAACAATACCACACCTGAGAATTAAAGCAGAGAAACATCTTGAAATTTGTGATAAGAATGTAGTCCTCCAGTTAAGGAAAACTTTCCTGGTTTAAAAAAACACACAACATGGAGTAGAGCCAGGTCCATTGGCAGAAGCAGGAGCATATCATCACTGCTAGCAGAACACTGGTAACTGGATTTTTGTTCCTGACAAAATGAGAAGGTCTGCTTTTTTCCTCATGAAAACATTTTTCCAAAAGAAACCCAAATATATTTCCAAAAATATTTCCCAAGTGTCAGCAACTATTAAGTAGAAAACACTTATTAGTCAACAGAGTAGAGGAAAAAAAAGGGGCTTTGAGTTAAGGCAATCAGTTGGTTAATTTTGAAGATCCACAGTGTTTTGATTATGAGCCAATGAATTATGCAATATGGTTTATTATCCAAGGTAGAATAAAAGAAGTTGAAAAATTTCTGAATGAACTGCAAGGACAACTGATTTACTGAGCGATCTGTCTGAGAACCAAATTCCTTCTGCTCTGCAAAAAGTACACTTGACTCTGACCTTTAGTTTATGGAGGGTGGTTGTGGAGACTCATGTTGGGTTTCATTAATGCATCATTCTCAGCTAGTCTCAGTAAATATCCTTTCTTATCGTCCTGGATCTTTAGCATCCTGGTGGGATATGTTTCCTTAGTAACTTGGGGAACTAACGCCCACCCCACTTCCATTCCTCTCTCCTAAAAATCAAAGGCCTTGATTTTCTGTCTTGATCTTTTTTTTTAATGCCACATCCAAGAAAAAAAGTTGAAGGAAACATCAGCATGGCATAAGCTGGTGTCATTTGCAAAAGAGCTGGTGACCTAGAGATAGGGTTGCAGGCCATTCTAGAGGCGAAGTCAAGACTATTTTATTGTCAAGAGGATGGAATAGACTCATCTTAAGAAGAAGCGAGATGTCACAGTATGAGAGAGAGAGAGGAGAGAGAGCGAGAGAGAGGAGAGAGAGAGAGCGCACAGAAAGGGCTTTTATTCATCTGACCCATAGTGATGGTTCCTTCAGCCTCTTATCTTCCCACTGCTTAGCGGCATCAACCACTTTAATTAGTAATCCAGATGCCTAGCCAGCCCACCTTTAGGAAGGGCACTGAAAAAGAGCCCAGCTTCATTTCTGTATTATTTTCATAAGGCAGACAGGAAAATACCCTCTTGCTGTTTCCTTTAAATTAGTAAAAAGAGCCCTCTGAATCCAATAGTTTCTGCCTAAGTGAACAATGGACCACCCTAAAAAGGAAGAGAACAAAGGTCTTTGGAGTTGTAGCAATATAGAACTGACTAAAATTAAAATTCCAAGGCAAGCAGTTTTGCTGTCAAACAAGTTGTCATAAATGTTTCATCACGGACTTTCCCAAAGCTCTGGCATTAAACATTAATACATAAACAGCTGAAATGTGGCTGCTTTTACCATGGGCTC
Organism: Sapajus apella; assembly: GCF_009761245.1. NCBI lineage: Eukaryota > Metazoa > Chordata > Mammalia > Primates > Cebidae > Sapajus > Sapajus apella. The sequence continues at coordinate 15,322,414 of NW_022436963.1, read as the reverse complement.
CAGTCTTCCTCTTTCCTCCGCCAATCAGGAATAAATAAAAGGCAGCATCAGGTTTTGCTTTATAGTTTGTCAAACCCTTTGAGATGTGTGATAATGCCACAATAACCCCATGGGTGGCAATGCTATTCTTTTGCCCATTATGCAGATGAAGTTAGCGAGCCTCAGTAAAGCTTAAGGTATTTGTTCAAAGTTGCTCCAACAGTATGCAAAGAACCGGCATTTACACCTCTTCCTCTTCCCAGGCTGGTCAGTTACATTGCGTTCCATCCAAGTTTTGGGAAACTGTTGCAGCTGTTTTTAAAAAACGAGATGCCTCCCGGTGCACTAACGCGAGGAAATTGCCACAATACTGAGCGAATACTGTGAAACCACAAGTATGTGTGTTCATGTACATGTGATGAATAGAAAGAGTTCTGGAAGTGTGCACATACAATTGGTGGCAGTGGTTACTTCCATGGTGGTGTGTACAATGGGGGTGGAGTGCCTTCATTATTTACTTCATATACTCATGCATTTAACTTTTTAATGACAAGGATATGCGATGTTTGTCATAAACTTTCCTTTTACTCAAGATACATAACTGAAAGATCCTTCGTATCTCAAATCTTTTTTGCTGTCTCTGATTCTGCAGGCCTGCAAAAAGCAAAAAAATATTGTTATTCTCCATGTTCAAATGAATCCATGACAATAAACAGTGATGCACATAACCAGTGCTCCATAATATAACAACCATACTTGCTGTCATGAGAGGCAGTCCATGAACTTAAAACAAGGAACTAACAAACACTGTCTCCTTTGTAGGTGCAAGACACTTTCCCATGATAGCCAATTTGAGCCACTCACTACCTATGTAGAGGAGGCAATAGTTAGCTCTGGTTCTATAGGTGATAAATCCAGAACTCAGAGTAACAGTAATGTGCCCACGTTCACACACAAATATGTGGCAGGGCTACATTAGTGCCTGTTCCATACCACCATGCCTCCTGGAAGCCTGCTTGATAAAATCATTTTTCAGTGAAACATAAGATTCAAGATAATGATTTTTTTTGTGTTTTTACTTCTGTTTTTATGAGACCATTGAGTTTCATTCCTCTTGGCAATAATCTATATGATCCTAGTTTATCACAATAAAGAAGTCCCCTAGGAAGAAAAGAGGGGCCATTGGTTTGTATGATTTTGTTCAATATAAATTTTATGAGCTAAATATAATTTTTGGTAGCAGAGACGTTTTGAGGTAGAGTTGATGATTGAGGCTTTCACAGCATCTCAAACTGCCTCTTAACCCCAAAATGTTCATTCATACATTCTTGTTCCCCATGGTTTTTTCCCTTGGCCCAGCCCACCCCTAAATGCAGGGAGGCTGAAGGCTCTCATCTTGGGAGGATCAGATAGGTTGCAACTCATGAAGCATCTTTGTTCCCAGATAGTACTACAATTTCCCTCCACCCTCAAGGGTCATAGTAAAAAACGTCAACTGGGAAAAGAAATCCACTTAATTTTTATTAAGCTACTTGACTTCTCCAGGGGTCTTTAACTTATATCTTGGTTAAATGGTAATTGGACACTCAAGAAATGGCCTCAACTCTCTCAAGTAAGTCTACAGGTTTGTTAAGGACCAGAAAAAATACAAATCTGAGAATGGAAGGTCACCAAAATATTAACAGTGCTTTTGTGAAGTGACAAGGTTGCCGTGCTTTTTTTAGTTCTTGCTTTACACATTTCTGGTTTTTTTCCAGATTTTCTACAACAAACATGTATTCACTTTTCATCACAAACAAAATGTGATTTGTTTTTTAATTCTGAAAAGCATGATGCAAGAAGCTTTACATGCAGTATATCCTAGTTCTCTAACCATGTGCTTACAAAATTACTGGGAAGAGATAAGACAAAATGTTTACAATGTCTGTCCCTAAATAAGGGCATTATGGTGGCCATATATATATATATATATATATAATGTGTATTTCAAATTCTTTCTGAAGAGTCAACAGAGGATTTATAACCTTAATTAATGAACATATTTTTAAAAGCTTGAAATTCGAGGAGGAGCGTGAGAAGGGGAGAATCTGTGAAATTCCACATTGTTGTTACTATTCCTGTAGTAACGACATATGCCCTTAATTCCTGGAATAGTTGAGATTTCTCCAAAATGGCTAATTTATACTTGGAGAACAATATATCCATCTTTCAAGATCTGGGTCCCAAATACTCTAATTTCTCCTAAATTGACCTAAGTTATTTCGAAATATTGAATGACTCTCTAGTTATCTAATGAGCCTCATAAAATATCTCAGGAGCCTCTACACTGCACCAGGTATCCTGCTCAAGGCTGCATGAAGCATGCTGTCATCTTCAGGTCATCTCCTTTTACTGGTGTCCCCCAAGCACTCTTACTTCCCCTGCGGATGCTCGTCTCAGGGGCAGTTCACTAAAGGGATCCAGACAGATACCACAAGTCCTTTGCTCTTTCCTTTAATTTTTCTTTCTTTTTCTATGATCCAGAGTTATTTTTACTGGTCAGTCCCTATTATCATAAATGAGATTTCACATCTGTGACAACATGATGATCTTTTGACTTAGCAAGTCACCATCGAACTCCATTGTAAGATGGCGTTAAATGCAGTACTTGGAGAGGAAAGAGGAGACCTAAAAGAGGAATTGGAATACAGGTATTAGCTTCCCAATTCTGTTAGTCATTTGTTCTGTTCATCATCAGAATTATGACTGAATTCAGTAGCCATTACTTAAAAAGAATACTCCTCTGGCCAGCTGCATGTAATTTGAGACATTGTTACACTAGATAAAGGTCTTTGGCAAAACTATGAATTAATCAATTATGCCAGACCAGTTTTTTAGACATATAAAGAGTTCTGAATTTAGGACTTCGTTTAAAACTGGAATTGTTTGCCTTAAGTGAAAACTTTAATTTAAAAAGGGGAGAGGAGTATCTTTTCTAGGAGGTGAAAACCATGACTAGGAGTTGCAGATGTAAATCAGAGCAGTTAAGCAGCATCAAAAAAAGAAATCTGTTTGTGGAGTTAAAAATTCCTCCATTGACACAATACAGTAAATGCAATATGGTGACAAACCATTTAAGTAAATACCAGCTCTAATAATAGTGTATCAATTGGAAACTATTTTTATCATGTGTATGCTAGCTCCCCAGCTATAGCTTTTAAAAAGCAGAACAAAATGTGTAATCACTGTGTCCCCGTTTCAGAGAAAGAAATGATTGATTGTTTGATCCCAGGAAACATTGGTGCTATGTAATGGGTCCTTAGTGCTAAGAATAATGGAGGAAAAAACTCTGTATGTCATTTGATAACTTCCCTGGCTGAGGATAAGAGTTCGGGAAGGAAAGGCATAGAATAAGGAAAGAGGAAACTTAATTCCCCAATTAATCTCACTCTGCTTCTGACATAATTCTGGATGGCATCGAATATTAAAAATTGGCATGCTCCACATTCATATTCTTCCGCTCCATGCTGCCTCCCATCCATCTCTGTCAGATTTTCTCTGCAGAATGGAAAGAGGACTCCCCAAGGACTTGTGGAGAGAGCGGAAAAGAGTAGGAGTCCTCCCTAAAGTTTCCAACAGTTGATTCAGTTTTCACCTGAAGTTCAAAACCATTCCACCTGAGGTGGTCCATAGAGATTAAATTGTTCTCACAGTGATGGTTTAAATAGGCCCATGCTCCTTGACACTCCCTTTCAAACCTGGAGCCTAGTTCCCATTGCCTTACGTGTGAGTTGGAGGTATGGACTCATTTCTAACTAATAAAGTATGGCAGAAATGGCTGTGTGAGACTTCTGAAACTAAGCCATATAAGGCATCATGCTTTCCTCTTTGCTCTTTCTTGGATTGCTCAGTCTCAGGGAAGCCACCTGCCATGATGTGAGAACACTCAAGCAGTTTTGTGGACAAACCTGTGTAGCTAGGAACTGCCAGTAGCCAGGAACTGAAGCCCCCTGCAAATAGCCACACAAGTGAGCTGTTTTGGGAGCACATCCTCTAGCCTCAGTCAGTCTTAGTCCTCATAAGCAGGTCATCAGTTGGAGGTAAGAGAACATCCTGTTATGCAGAAATGTTTGTTGTAACTATGGGCCTTCCTAAGGCAACATTTTCCCTTCTTAACCTCAAAGGTGAAATATAGGTTGGAGAGAGGTGGCAGGGGAAAAATAATATGAGCACTGTTTAAAATATTACGGATGGTTTGTTTGTTTTGTAAAGTCCATTGGAACCTTCTTGGGCAAACTGGGGGAGCCTTTATTGTGTGCCCAGGTGTCATGAATTCCTAAAAGGAAATATTATGATAGGGCAAGACAAATTCAACCCCTCTTCTTTTCTATTTGGTTAATGGGATCTCCTGGAGGCCCAAGTTGACATCCTCAGTTACTTCTGATGTCAAGCCCAGTCAGCAGCTTTGCTGCAACCTTAAAGACTATGAGCTAAAGCCTCTCAGCTCAGCCACTCCCATCTTTCCAACTATACAAAACTCGGGCCTAATAAATGTTCATTGATCTAACTGTTAAATTTTTAGTGTTAAATTTTTAGGTAGTGTGTTATACACAGTGAGAGACAACAACACATCCACCTTTCCTCTTGAGCAACTTGATAACTAATATTTAAACCTTGAATTTGTGTTCTGAGCTAACATCATATTCCCTAACTGCTTTCAGACAGATTTAATGAGTTTTACATCTTTCAGCTATGCGGTTGTTACATATGGTTTGGCAGTTGAAATCATCTTGTTCATCTCCTCATTCTGTAGATCTAAAGTGGCCTAGCTGTGCCCATAGTCAGTGGCAGAGATGCCAGTGTTCCAGTTAGGATGAATAATTGTAATAATTTTAATGTGGTAGAGTTTTAAAATGTATTAATAGCACAGACCGGAATTCCTCTTAGGAAGACACAACTGCCTTGGAAAAACACCTTAATGAGATTCCAAGAAATAAGATAAGGTCATAAGAGCATAGATTTGGCAGAGGCTGGTGTATTGGAAAGAATTACATCATAACAGTGAAAGTGGTGGTGGGAAAAAGTGAGAGAAGGACTAGGTGACTGAGAAGGAAATGGCTGGGGTTGTTTAAGAAACAGAAATTTTCAGCATTAAATTTTGAGCAGTTTACATTTCTGCAACAGAACTCCCAAGACTTTCAGGAAAATGCTCTGCTTGTGTGAGTCATTCATTTAATGGAAATTGGGAAGAAAGGGCTGGCAAGGTGTGGGAACTGAGACCACAGAGGAGTTACTTGGCAGAATAAAAAGCTCAGGACCATGAGAAATTCACAAACACCTAAAGACTGCAAGAAATTTAAAGAGGTCTTGGAGACAACATTAGGCTTCTCAAATATCTATGAAACGCAGGTCTGGGTCAAGCAAGGTAACCCAGCTGACATCTGAATTACGTACATTGCTCCTTTGTTTTTATGTTCAGAGTTCTCTCTCTCAAGATTATGATGTTACCTAGACTTTATCTTTGTTCTATTTCTCTAGATTGTGATGTTAACTAGACTTCACCTGAAACATATACATAGTAAATACAGCTCATCATAGATGACTCCCTGGTTGTGTGGTGTGTTTGTGTGTGTGTGTGTATGTTTGTGTGTTTCTTGTTTTTTTCTAAAGTGTTATAATCTTTAGTATGTATAACAACTCTATGAGGTAGACAGTATGTTTTAGTTAGTTCCAGCCGATATATCAGAATACCATAGACTGAGTGGCTTAAACAACATTTATTTCTCACAGTTCTGCAGGCTGGAAGTGTGAGATCAGTGTGCCAGCATGGCCAGGTTCTTGGTGAAAACCCTATTCCTATTACAGATAACCATCTCCACACTTAGTGGAGAGCAGACAGAGAGAGGAAGCAAACTTTCTCATGTCTCTTCTAAAAATGGCACTAAGCTCAGCGTGCGTGCTCTACACTCATGACCTAATTACCTCCCAAAGGCCTCACCTCTAAGTACCATCACATTGGAGATTTCAAGATATGAATTTTGGAGGGACACAAACATAACATACTACTACTGCCATTATTTTACAGAGGAAGAAACCAAGACTTAGCTGTGTGTCTTGAGACATTTATGTAACAAACAGGAGCATCAGGATTCAAACTGTGCTTCTTCAGCTGACAGGCAAAATTGTTGAGCATTGTGCCATACCATCTTCCTACTGAAAAGGAGGGAAATGTTGCAAAGGATCCCAAGAGGAGAAAAAGGGTCATGATAATAAACCAGTGGGCTGGGAGTGGAACAAAATCACAAGAAGAAAAAGCAATCCAAATAGACAAGGTGTTACGTAAACGCATGAGCAGAAGAAATCATTGTCTCTGGGGGGCATCTGGGAAGCCTTCCTTGAGCAGGTGGGACTTCAGATGCATGCTGAAGAATAGATAGGACTGAGGGAGGCAGAAAACATTCTAATCAGGTAAACATTGGGAGTGATTATGGCCAGAGGGTAGGAATGATCTGGCATGTTTGCAGAGAAAACCCGGGCTGAGTAGGGAGGAAGAGAGAGGAGAAACAGGATGGATGAAGGTGGGTAGAAGAGGGCAAGTTATGGAGGATCCTGGATGTTAGTTGAAGAGCAATGAGGAGCTTTAAAATCTTGAGCTGGGCCATGGTTGGTGCAGAGCACTCTGCATTGGGTCTGCCTTTGCTCCTGAAATGCTATCGCCACATACTGCATGCTTCTGTTTCTTTTTAAAAGCAGGGATCATTTCCTATTATTCCTGATACCCGCCTTCATTCTTAGAACAGTACCTAGCACACAAAAGGCATTCATTCAAAGATGAATGAGTAAGTGAATAAATGAATGACTGGGCAAAGGGAGGCAGTGTAGAGCGGTAGTAGACTCAGACCCTTATGATTGAATACTCAACTTTCCATTTTATGGCCTGGGTGTCTGCAGACATGTGTCCCCCTAAACCTCGGTTTCCTTATCCAGCAAATAGAATTAATAATAGTGTCAGCCTTCTTGGGCTGTTGTGAGGGTTAAATGAAATAATATATGTAAGACATTTACCATAATGCCACCCATAAAATAAGCATAGAATATGTTACATCTCTACAGAATACACCAGGGTCATAATCAACTTAGTAAGCTAGACCAAGAGACATAAACTCTAGGAATTAAGAAAAATTTTGGGGAGAATCTTAGACCTTCCTCAGAATTCAAGTGTGAGCTAAATTTTGGTTAAGTCTCAAAGGGCATACTGACCTCAGCTGGCCTCAGGATTTTAATGGGAGAAATTCCTGGGAATGTGATTATGGCCTTGAATGCTCTGCTGGAGCAGGGTGGGGGGCATAGGTATTGATGAAACGGTAACAAAACTACAACCATTTTAGAAAGATCTTTCTGGTGGTCACGTGGGTGGTGGCTTAGGGAACATCAGGGCTGGAGAGTGTCACTCAGAGGCTACTGCAGTAGTCTTAGTAAAGATGCTGAGGGCTTGAAATAATGCTGAGATTGTGAGGAGAGAGGAAAGAGCTTAGATTTAAGAGGCTACGAGATAGATTTAGAGGCTGAGTGTTGGGAACAAGAGAAAAGACAAAGACACGGGTAAGTGAGGATGTCAACTTGGGCCCCCAGGAGATACCATTAGCCAAATGCAAAGTACGAGCGGTTGAATTTGTCTTACTATGTCACAATAGTGCCTTTTAGGAATTCATGATACCTACATACACCATAAATGCTGCCCCTGATTTGCCCAAGAAGGTTCCAACAGACTTTACAAAAAAAAAGAAGAAGAAAATTATTAAGACCGTCTCCATATTTACCTTTCCTCTGGCACCTCTCTCCAAACTGTATTTTACCTTTGGTCTTGAGAAAGGAAAATTTTGCCTCAGGAAGGTTCATAGCTAGAATGATCATTTCTGTATAACAGCATGTCCCCCTAACTCTGATGACCTACTTATGAGGACTAAGATTCCAAATAAGTAAATATTGGCATCAAATTCCCACCCAACAAAAGAATCAGAATTAGATTTGACTTGTGTGTGTGTGTGTGTGTGTGTGTGTGTGTGTGTGTGTGTGTCTGTTACCCCTAGCATACGCACATATAGGAATACATGTTCCGGGAACCACACTGCCTCAGAGAACTCCCTTTAATCGGTCTTGGTATCACCATGGTAACGTGAGCAGAAGCAGTACTCCTAATCATGGAGGGAAAACCTGCAGCTTTATGATACACGCCCCTGGGGAGAATTTTAGCCACCATGTGTACCACAGCAGCACAGGATGCTCAGAATAATCTCATGGGTTCTGTTTATCTTTGGCTGCTTCTAATCTTCCTCCTATCTGCTCTTTCAATCAGCCTTCCCTCAGGATCACAAAGCTTCAGTTCTCATCCCTATCCTTGCTACTGAAAAATGCTTCCCCGCAAGCTTTCTTTGGCTATTGTGAATGGAGGCTTTCCCTACTTAGGGGACACTGGTGCAGAAATAAACAATTTTGCTCTACCTTAAAGTTATTTGAAATTGTATATTTTAAAAATGATAATTAAAAAAACCAGGCTTCAAATGTCAGCATCATCTATTTCTAGGCTTACATATGTAAACATGCATGAAAATGACCTATCTGTGACCTGCAGATTCAAAATACCAAGTCAGAGATCAGCTACCTGTGAGTGAGATTTAAGAAATGCCTATTCAGCCTCTCCAAGAGAAAATCAATCTGGCCTTTATTATTTTTCTTAGGAGAATTGGAAGCAGCACTCATTAGAGAAATCCACTTCCCTCCAACTCCAAGGGGATTTAGAATTTTCCAATTGTACTTAAGTATTATATCTCTGGTAACAGTTCTAAGAGAGAGCCCTTTCTTCTGTGTAGCGTTCAAGTAATCTTCAAAGGTTTTATCTGCTAAAACTAATATGAAAATGGCATTTTATTTACCAATTCATCTCCAAGTATCAAGTATCTGTTTCATTTGTGTACAGTACCATCTACAAATGTTCTGAACATTTAAACAGTTGATAGTTCTTCTATTCTGTGTTTCAGTTGAAACAGAACTTTACATCATGAAGAATTTACCAATTTTAGAGTATCTTAAAGATATATGCCTATGTACATTCACACAAACATATGTCCATATATACCTATATGAATGTGTACATATCTATGTAAGGCTACTTATTATATGGTATAGAGATTGAGAGTTTGGGTTCTGGAGTCAAACTATTATGATGTGAACTCTCCCTCCTGTAACACCTTGTGTAAGCTACTTAACCTCTCTGCCTTTCAGCTTCGTCTGTAAAATGGGAGCAATAATAATAACCACCTCACAGAGTTGTGATGACTACATGAATTAATACATATTTGGTGGTTGAAACAGACCTTGCAGGTAGTAAGTGCTCAGCTTAGCAAATATTAGCTATTTTATTAATATTAGGAAATAATAGTCCAAGTAATTCATATTTTAAAAAACTGAATTACTGGTGAACAAGAAATTTCTAAGTTATTGTTGTGTTTTTTATGTGTTTTGCATAGTTAGCAACGGTAATAGCGTTATTGCTACTGTTTGCTCTTCTTGGAGAGAGTGAATTCTTGGTGGCACCCTGCTGCCACACTCTCAGCTTTTCTAACTCTCCAGGAAACTTCCAGGTCCAAGGCTTTTTTTTTTTTTTTTTTTTTTTTTTTTTTTTTTTGTCTGAGATGGAGTTTTGCTCTTGTTGCCCAGGCTGGAGTGCAATGGCGTCATCTCGGCTCATGGCAACCTCCGCCTCCCAGGTTCAGGCAATCCTCCTGCCTCAGCCTCCAGAGTAGCTGGGATTACATTCTTGTGCCACCACACCCGGATTATTTTGTATTTTTAGTAGAGACGGGGTTTCTCCATGTTGGTCATGCTGGTCTCGAACCCCCGACCTCGGGTGATCTGCCCGCCTCAGCCTCCCAAAGTGCTGGGATTACAGGAGTGAGCCACCATACCCGGCCAGGTCCAAGGCTTTCTCCAGCAGAGTTAGTCATGCAGGTGGACTTTCTATCCTATGAAACTTTCAGCTTGTCTGAGAGTAAATTAAATAGATGCGGACAAAGCTGTTGCAGGTGTATCGTTTCTTGATATGATTGGTGGTGGCGGTGTTTCACTCGATTTTGAGAATTCTTCTTCTTGCTGTTGTTAGTGTTGCTGGAGTTAAAGAACGTGTGGCTTCTAGGATGGGTACACATGTTCCAACAGGAAGAAATAATGAGGGTGGCTCCTCCACATGGAGCTCACCATCTGGCTGGAGACTGCACTCTGCTCTGTGGACCATCTCCACACCCACCCTCACCAGTCAGGAGAGGCCCAGACTAGGCCTGACTTCAGTAGCCTCAAGTCCAGTGCATATGTCTACAGTCGGGCATTCAGACAGCACTGAGCAAACAGTGGACTCTACCCACGTTTAGGATGCTCTTATCCTCATTTTTAATAGACTAATTTTAGAGTAGTTGTAGATTCACAGAGAAATCAAACTGATAGTGCAGAGGGTTCTAATATACCCAATACCAAGTTTCCTTGATATTAATATCTGAGAGGGATATTAATGTCGCATTACATGCTAGTATGGTGCGTGTGTTACCATCAATGAACCAATATTGATACACTGTTACTCACTAGAGTACCTACTTTATTCTGATTGCCTTAGTTTTTACCTGCTGTTCCTTTTCTGTTCCAGGATTCCATCCAGATACCACGTTACAGTGAGTTGATCATGTCTCCTTTGCTCCTTTTGGCTGTGATAGTTTCTCAGACTTCCCTTGTTTTAATGACTTGGACAGTTTAGAAGAGTATTAGTTAGATGTTTTGTAGGACGTCCTTTTAAAATGCTGTCTGGTGTTTCTCTCATGATAAGACTGTTGTTTTGGGTTGCTGGGGGTGGGGGGCACGGTGAGGGGGAAGGCCACAGAAGAAAAGTGTCATTTTCATCACATCTTACCAGGAGTACATAACATCAACATGATTTATGGCTGTTGATGTTGACCTTGATCGCCTGGATGAGGTGGTGTTGTCATGTTGCTCCTCTGTAAAGTTACTTTTCTTTTGTTCCACCTTTTATGCCATACTCCTTGGAAGGAAATCACTATGCATAGCGCACATTTGAGGAGTAGGAATGTTTGTCCCCCCTCCTTGAAGACAGAGTATCTACATAAATTATGTGGAATTCTTTGCCATGAAAGATTTGTGTAGTCATTTTTCAAGTGAAACTATATAAAAGGAAATTGACCAAAGAGAAAATTATGGTCAACAGATGTGTAAGGAAGCAGAGAAAATATTGAAAACAACAAAGGAGAAAGTCTAAGAAGTAACATTTCTCATCTATTTTTGAGAATTACCTGTATGGTCAGTCAAGTACTTAGAAGTAATATCCAAAAATATTTAGTGCTACATTATGTATAATACTTAAAAAAAAGAAAGCAAGTAAAATATTCAAATAAATCATGGCACTTTCATGTAACTGTTAGGTCAAAAACGTATAGATACATAATTTTTATATGTGTGTGTATATATATGTATAATCATTTTTAAGATATGGGGTCTTGCTGTGTTGCCCAGGCTGGACTAAAACCCCTGAACTTAAGCAATCCTCCAGCCTCAGCCTCCCAAGAAACTGAGACTACAAGCTCATGCCACTGTGCCCAGCTCTCTCTATATAAAATTACTGTCGTGGAAATACAGTAATGGTATGCTATGAATGAATTAAAGCAAGTTTTACAGCCATATGCCTGGTTTCGATTGTTTCCTTATAAAAAAATTGTATTATGTAAACGCACACATTTGTATATATAACATTTATAATGTCTGACAGGTTAATTAATACAAAAAAAGTACTTTTATTATCTCCAGCTGGTAGGATTACATGTAATTTAGAATATTCCTTTTTAATATCTAAAATTTCTGTTTTCTTTAATAACTTTCTACTTACCTAAAAATTAAAAGAAAATGACCTAAAGCAAAAGATTTACTAACAATTATAACACTAGCATGTTGTGTTAGAAATCCAAGTTGTTAGAAATCCACTATATGCCAGCTTTTTGTTTTTGTTTTTGTTATTATACTTTAAGTGCTGGGATACGTGTTCCAAACGTGCAGGTTTGTTACCTAGGTATACACATGCCATGGTGGTTTGCTGAACCCATCAACCAGTCATCTACATTAGGGATTTCTCCTAATGCTATCCCTCCCCTAGCCCCACTAACCCCTTATAGGCCCCAGTGTGTGATGTTCCCCTCCCTGTGTCCATGTGTTCTCATTCTTCAACTCCCACTTACGAGTGAGAACATATGGTGTTTGGTAGTTCTATTCCTGTGTCAGTTTGCTGAGAATAATGGTTTCCAGCTTCATCTATGTCCTTGCAAAGGACATGATCCTTATTAAGGGCTGCATAGTATTCCATGGTGTATATGTGCCACATTTTCTTCATTCAATCTATCATTGATGGGCATTTGGGTTAGTTCCAAGTCCTTGCTACTGTGAATAGTGCTGCAATGAACATATGTGTGCATATGTCTTTATAGTAGAACAATTTGTAATCCTTTGGGTATATACCCAGTAATGGGATTGCTGGGTCAGATGGTATTTCTGGTTCTAGATCCTTAAGGAATTATCACATTGTCTTCCACAATGGTTGAACTAATTTACACTCCCACCAACAGTGTAAAAGCGTTCCTATTTCTTCACATCCTCTCCAGCATCTGTTGTTTTCTGGCTTTTTAATGATCGCTATTCTAACTGGCATGAGATGGTATCTCATTTTGGTTTTGATTTGCATTTCTCTAATGACCAGTGATGATGAGCTTTTTTTTCATATGTTTGTTGGGCGCATAAATGTCTTCTTTTGAGAAATGTCTGTTCATATCCTCAAGATGACAGGCACAGAGACAACTGCATTTGAAAGTATTACTCACAGTTCCAAGAGGAGGGGGCACACAGTGCCATGCAGGGGCCACAAGGAGAACAGCCAGGATTAGTCAAGAGTCAGAGGAACAATAAGAAAGCATGGGCAATGCCATTTATTACTACAGTGGTGGAAAGTTGTTAGGTGAGGATGTCCCTCACAGGGCAAAATGCAAAACACAGATGTTGGAGTTTGTCACCAGAGAATTTGTAATACAATTTCCAAGTGCTTGCAAAAGACAGAGAAATATGAATGCAAATGACTTTGGCCATTAGTTTGGCCCATGATTTCAAGATGCCAAATCATCCATTACATATCAAAAATGATTATTACACTAGCCAAAGCCAATTCCTCACCACAACTGCTCTTGCCTGCAGTTTTCAGTGGCCATCCTTTCTTTTCCAGCAATGTTTGTATTTCTTGCTGCCTTCTTGAAGTGCCCTCCCTAGGCCCTGGGTTTTATTTCGATCCCCTATTGTTTGGCTTATTTTGGTTGATCTCTCTCCTCATCTTGGACTCAGCTGCCGTTACACCGGAGGAAGGGTTTGCTCCATTTTGCACTCTTTTCTCTGTGTACAGGGGCTGCTCCTTTTCACAGACAAGCAGAGAAACTTGGAAACAGAAGGAAGCTGAGGCTGTATTGTTAGGTCAACCAAGGACCAAGGCAGAGCCAACGTTTCAGCATGACATGTTTTATGGACTGGTAGGGTCCTGGAAAACTGTTTTGCCCATCCAAAAGCCTTTTGGCAATCCCTGAGGATGTCTTAATATCTTCGAATTTTTCTTTGAAAACAAACTTGGAATTCTGAGGCCAGTTCATGCCGTGGCTTGGGTGAGCTGCCGATTGAGGTCTGCTGAAATTATCTCACTGTCAAGACAGGACTCAGTTATGGCCCAACACCCTTCTCTTTTTCTCCTTTTTCTAAAGAGAAGCCTTGCTTATATCCATGCCAGCCATATGATTGGATAATTACAGGAAACCATGGCTCCACTCAGCTGAAAAGAAAGAATTCTTGAAGAAGAATTTCAGGCTCTTTTACTATTTCCCCCTTTTCACAGTCTGGCTCTGAGCTGTCGTCCTGTCACCTTCTTTTCTCTGTGCTATTTCTGCAATGCTTTCCTCCCCCGGCAACCCCTCACTGCACCATCCTCTATTTGGATAAATGTGAGGGCCCTAATACACAACCTTCCACTCTGAACTCATTGAACTTCTTTTCTCTCTCTTTTTCGTTAGGCTGTGTGTGTGTGGGGGGGGGGGGTGTGGGTGTGTGTGTCTGTGTGTCTGTGTGTGTGTGTGTGTATTTCACTCTATAGCCCTTGCTTTTCTATTTTTTACTATTATTTTTTAAGGTGGAATACATTATTGGTAGGTAGCAATCTGTCTGGTTTTGATTTCTGCTCCCTTTTACAGAGGCTGTCACCTGATTATACCCTTAAATGATGGTGGTAGCAAACAGGAGGGGACTCAGAGCTCTAAGAGGGACCGCTTGATATAAATATGTATTTATGGGAATCAAGGCAGATTCAACAGGAACTCTGAAATTTACCTCACAGTGACTGTCTTTCTTTGACTCTGGCTTTTACTTTCCCAAATTGGGCATCCTGGTATCTGCATGTCTCTTTGCTTGGAATGTCAAGCTTGGAAGGTCTTAGTGCCTGGGACAGACAGAGCATGCCACAAATACATTTAAAGGAGAGCTCAGAATTGACCAGACAAACCCCTCCAAGTTCCATTGGCAGCACAGATTCCAGACTGAAACGCTGCTGCATCTTGCTTCATTTGACTGAAGCAAATGCAGTCAGTTTGCATTTCCTCTGACATTTACTATTTTAAGGAGGGGCTGCCAGGGGAAGGGGCATTAACCACAAATATGACAAGGTTAAAGAACAACGGGTCTGGTCTGAAGCATTGTACCGAGACGGTTGACATCCTGAGCTCATCAATCAATATTATTGATTTGGCCAAGCTTCAGGTTGGAGTAATTTCTATAATGAGATTTAGCCTGCACCACAAAATGGTATGTTGGGGATAAAATGTCTGAAGCCAATCTTTTATGAGATACATTTTAGGAAAATGTTCTTAATCTTAAAAATAGAACTTGTAGTGTTTGCAGCCAGGAAGATGCTTAATTAGATTCACATAGGAGTCACCAGCTGTTCACAAGACAAACAGAAATGTCTGAGGTCTCCCCAGTTCTATAGAGACAGGGGAAATGGCTCCTTCTTTTCATGCCAAGTCTGAGAGACCCTTCAGCTGAAAGCCCTCCAGCCTGAGTGGCCAGGCTTGGCACACAGACGCTCACTTTTTCCTTTTCCTCCGTCCTTTTGGTTTGCTCTTTAAACCTGAGAAGTTCTTAGTCACAAGAATAAAGTGGCCTCAAAGCCATACTGCCATAGGAAAGGCAATGTCCGACCAACCGTCTCCCCGCCTGCTTCCTCCCTGGGCATCTCCTCTGCACGCTCTCAGAGGTAAATGCTATCTTTGCTGGATGAATTTCTGGACCTGGTAATGTAGTTACAGGGAGGGGAACAGGGAGAGAAAACAGATGAAGGAAGCTGAGAGGCAGGAGGGGAGGATGGAAAGGCATTTGCAGAAAGGCTGGGCCAACTTATATAACCAAGAATTGGGAGAGAGCAGGAAGAGCGTGTGGAGGGAAAATTGTGCAGCTAGGACTGAGAGAGGGTTTCATGGCTTGAGTGGGAGAAGGAAGAAAGGAGACTGGAAGACATGTGATTATGAGTTGTGAGTTATGAACCTTAAAAGTATGAAGACAATTTGAATTAAGTTACCAGTCTCACAGGGTCAAAGGAGAAAGGGGCCTTAGAAGTGATATGGCTCAGACTTCCATTCAATGTGGGAAGCCCTTTTAAGGCATTCTTATCAAAGGGCCACCCAACCTTTACTGGGATGCCTTCAGTGATAGGAAATGTGCTAGTCCATTGGCAGTGCAGAAGGGTAGTTAAGAACACAAATACTAGAGCCAGACTGCCAAGGTTCAAATCCAGGGGCCACCAACTGCTGATTGCATCTTGGACATCTTACCTGATACCTTGGTTTCTGTACCTATAAGTTAGGAATAATAGTAGCAGGGTGCTGTTATGAGTATTAATTGTATATTTATATATATACACATAGACATATATAAAAATTATATAAAGTATACATTTATATATTTATTCACAAAGTGCATTTATGACTTAGTACTTGGCATGTAATAAGTGGCATATAAGTACTGGCTAGTATTATCACTATCATTCAGGTTGTTCCATCAATAAGAAAGTTCTTTTTCAGACTGAGTAAATTTGGCCTTTTTCCTACCTGTTTTTCCCATTTCTCAGCCCTGAAATAATTCAGACCAAGCCTTAAGTGCCTTCCATTGGGTCCCCTCCAAGTATCTGAAGCTAATAACTGTGACCCTCTGTGCCTTTCTCCCTTATATTCTGAAGAAGAGTTCTTGCAAATGTTGTTTCTTCTGCTTGCAACATCTTTCCCTCCCATGTTCTTCATGTTCTGACTCAGACTCCAACTCCTTCAATACACCTTCTCTCTGAGTACCTGACATATTACTTGCCTATTGTATTAGGTGGTTTTTGCTTGCTATAAAGAAATATCTGACACTGGGTAACTTATCAAGAAAAGAGGTTCAATTGGCTCACCGTTCTGGAGGCTGTATAGGAACTATGGCACCACCATCTGCTTGGCTTCTGGGGAGACTTCAGGGAGCCTTTACTCATGGCAGAAGTTGAAAAGGGAGCAAGCACTCACATGGCCAGAGAAGGTGAGAGAGTGAGTGTGTGTGTGGGAAATGCCACACAGTTTTATACAACCAGATATCATGTGAACTCACTAGTCACCAAGGGCATGGCAGTAAGTCATTCATGAGAGATCTGCCCCTATGATCCAAACAACTCTCACCCCACCCAGCCCCACCTCCAACCACAGAAATTACATTTGAACATGAAATTAGTGGGAGTCCCCAGATCCACACCATATCACCCATATTCTCTGAATATAATTATAAAATAAAGGACATAGTATAGGTTCTCAAGGCTATGTGTGCATGTGTCACCATTTTGGCATATTACTTATACATCTTGTAACATATGTTTCATTCACATGAAGTCCAGCATAGCACTGTGTTTTGAAAATTTGTGTTGAATGAATTAGGTAGAAATCAGGAGAAGATGGGTAGGCATAAAGCAAAGGTCTTTTTCAAAGGCATTTAAAATTTCCCTTGGGGAATAGGATCTTTGGAGCAAAGATGTGGGTGGGAAGAAATTTGGCTTTCTCACACACACACAAAAAGCAAATAATCAAAAATTGTAGGCATGCTCTTGGGAAACAGGTATACCTATAATTCCATTAGCTGATCATATTTGTCCTGTTAATGCCATCAAAAACGGAAAGTTTCTTGAATTCTTACTTTTTGATTGCTTGGTCAACTCTTAGACTTTGTTGCACAGAATCCTGTTAGTGGAAGAAATCAAAAGCAAAAGACAAAGAAGCAGGCAAAAGTGAATCAATCCATACAATAAAGAACAAGGAAGAGAGTGAAGATGGGGGCAGAGGTGGACGGGCCCTTTGGGTCTGGATGTGGGTAGAAGGTCTTTGAAGAGTAGAGAGAGAAGATGGTGTTTTGGTAGAAGTCACTCTTAAGAGTGTGAAAGAGTTTGAAAGTGGAGAGTCACCTTGGGAGGCTTTGTAAAGGAAATTTACTTTGCACTAAAAATGATCTCTTCTTAATAGGGTTTTCTTATGAGACCAAGTAAAGATTTAAATGGCTTTTGATGTTCATTTTCTATCAGACTGCTATTTCTTTGAATGTGGCATAGCCCCAAGCTCCAGCCATGTGGGATCCCAGTTGTATATGGGTCATGTTCTGCTGCAGTTGGTGGATTTTGTGATATAATCCATGGATGCTCTTGTTCTGCAGGATGGTGAGGGAGGTATTACCATAGCCATGTAGCCCTAAGTAAGAGCACAGCCATTACATAGAGGCCGCAAAATCTATAAATATGTGAAATAAACATGGGTGCAGGTCAAAGAAACCCATAAGTCTCTTAAAACTTTCTCTTTGGATAAACACAGACTATTTTCTCCTAGCTTCCCAAACTTAACCAATACTTAGTCACAATCTCTACCTAGACACTGATCTAAAGAGCAAATTATTTTAGGGAAAGAGAAAATTATTCAGAGGAATATTATTCCTTGCCTTTATTTTTTTCTATAGACCAATGGTATAAATGTTACCTGGGATACAACATTTATATAAAATGTCAGCATTCTTTTCCAGACTGGGCTAATGATTCCCATTAAAAAGATATTTGATTTGCAAACTATGCATCTGACAAACAACTAATATCCAGAATATACAAGTAACTCAAACAAATCAGTAACAAACAAATAAAATAAACCCATCAAAAATGGGCAAAGGACATGAATAGACTATTCTCAGAAGAAGATAGACAAATAGCTAACAAACATATGAAAAAATGCGCAACCTCAGTAATTATCAGGGAAATGCAAGTTAAAACCACAATGAGACACTACCTTACTCCTGCAAGAATGGTCATAATTAATAGATGTTGGTGTGGATGTGGTGTAAAGGGAACACTTCTACACTGCTGGTGGGAATGCAAACTGGTACAACCACTATGGAAAACAGGGTGGAGATTCCTTAAAGAACTAAAAATAGGACTACCATTCAATCCAGCATCCCACTATTGGGTATCTACCCAAAGGAAGAGACATCATTTTGTGAAAAAGACACTTGCACACACTGTTATAGCAGCACAATTTGCAATTGCAAAAATATTACCAACCTGGCCAGGCAAGGTGGCTCATGCCTGTAATCCCAGCACTTTCAGAGGCTGAGGCAGGTGGATCACCTGAGGTCAGGAGTTTGAGACCAGCCTGGCCAACATGGTGAAACCCTGTCTCTACTAAAACACAAAAATTTAGCTGGGTGTGGTGACAGGTGCCTGTAATCTGAGCTACTTGGGAGGCTGAGGCAGGAGAATTGCTTGAACCCAGGAGGCAGAGGTTGCAGTGAGCCAAGATCGCGGCCATTGCACTCCAGCTTGGGCAACAAAAGTGAAACTCCGTCTCAAAAAATATATATATTACCAACCTAAATGCCTATCAACCAGCAAGTGGATAAAGAAAATGTGGTATATATACACCATTGAATACTACTCAGCCCTAAAACAGAATGAAATAATGACCTTTGCAACAACTTGGCTAGAGCTAGAGGCCATTATTCTAAGTAACACAGGAATGGAAAACCTAATATCAAATGTTCTCACTTATAAGTGCGGGCTAAGCTATGAGGATGCAAAGGCATAAGAATAATATAACAGACTTTGGGGACTCAGGAGGAAAGATGGGAGGGGGGTGAGGGATAAAATACTACATATTGAGTACAGTGTACGCTGCTTGGGTGACAGGTGCACCAAAATCTCAGAAATCGCCACTAAAGAACTTATCCATGTAACCAAAAACTACCTGTACCCTCAAAATTATTGAAATTAAAATTATTTTAAGAAATATATTTGGGGGCCAGGTGCGGTGGCTCACGTCTGTAATCCCAGCACTTTGGGAGGTCAAGGTGGGTGGATCATAAGGTCAGGAGTTAGAGACGAGCCTGGCCAACATGGTGAAACCCTGTCTCTACTAAAAATACAAAAACTAGCTGGGTGTGATGGCTGGCACCTGTAGTTCCAGCTGCTTGGGAGGCTGAGGCAGGAGAATCACTTGAACCCAGGAGGTGGAGATTGTAGTGAGTGGAGATTGTACCACTGCACTCCAGCCTGGGTGACAGAGCTAGACTCTGTCAAAAAAAAAAAATAATACACACACACACACACACACACACACACACACACACATATATATATATATATATATATATATATATACAAAGTGCTTTGTCAGTGAACCTCTGCTGAAACCTTTGCCTGTCCTTGGAAAAGCCCCCAGTTGTAAAGAAATATATATCATTCTCCGGCTCCTCCAAATGCAAAAACAAAAAAAGGAATCAGCCATTCCTATCTAATTTTGGCCACGTGTTCATATTTCAAGTTGTTGCTTTAATTATAGCGAGAAAGGAAAGTTGACATTCTCTAGTTTTTAAAGGAAAGGTGATGTATACATGCGTCCCAATAGAAAAATCATAACCACTTTTAAAAACACATCAGCCAAAACTATGGAAAAAATTGCTTTATGGTAATACAAGGAAGAAGGGTCTTCAAAAATAATTCCCCAGTGGGACATTTTTTAGAGGACACAAATTTCTCCTTCTGGTGTACAAATCCAATTTCCTCGCAGGTTTCTGGGCTCCCTGCCCTTTTGTGACTAAGCTTTTTACCTTTGTTAAAAAACATTTACCACACATACCATAATTAGAAGTTTAAAGTTGTATATTTGGGGTAATCTCAGGCAGCTCCATTAGACTGGCCTCAGCTTTTCAGGAAAAAGTTCATTTTGAGTTAATTTATTATTGGACATTGAGGCTATTTCAATTTGTGACCAAATCTTCACTTCATTTGACCATTAAATGTGACTTTTAAAATGTGCAGAAAGTATTTACCATGTTTTCTCTCTTTATAAAAGACTAGGTGGCTCTACATGTTGTCAACAGTAATTATTTATATCAGAGAAGTAGAACTACAGACCATTTTAATTTTCTCATCTTGTACAACAGCAAGAAGTGTAATGAGGAAAACGTTAAATGTTATTTTTAAAATATCTCTTTAATAAAAAATACAAAGAAACTATTTTCTTAGTATTCCTAGGCTTTCAGAGGAGGTGGAGTACATATTTCTCTGGCATCAATTACATATGTTCTAGATTGTTTATTAAAGGATTAGAAGAGAAAATTCAACAAAAAGAGAAAAGGATGAGGATGAAAAGAAATTGTGAATGGTGGCTGGGCACAGTGGCAACAGGATTTTTTTTTTTTTTTTTGGAGACTGAGATGGGAGATCACTTGAAGTCAGGAGTTTGAGATCAGCACGGTCAACTTGGTGAAATCCTGTCTTTACTAAAAATACAAAAATTAGCTAAGCATGGTGGCACACGCCTGTAATTCTAGCTACTCAGGAGGGTGAGGCAGGATAATCACTTGAACCTGGGAGGTGGAGGTTGCAGTGAGCTGAGATTGTGCCACTGCACTCCAGCCTGGGTAACAGAATGAGACTCCATTTCAAAAAAAAAAAAATTAAAATTAAATTTTGTATGGAGATGTACAAAAAGTCATTATATAAGCAGGTCTGAAAATATTGAGAGCATCTTAAGCTGGTTTTATACAATCATTTGAACAATTTGGGTCAAAAGCCACACTTGAAAATAAAAGCAACACCTGTCAATTCAAACCAAAACTATCTTATTTGTATCAGTTTCTACTCTCCATGAATGTAAAATTGGTCCAAAGGGTTAGAAAATAAAAAACAGAAGTGTTCTCATCCTCTCAGTCTCTTGCTCAGAATGTGCACACATCAGAGATTAAAATAACATAGAATAAGGTTGGAGTTTCAATAGGCATTATCCTGAGAAATCAAGGAAAGGCTGAGAGTGGGTGGGCAGTGAATAGACACTAAGAATTAAATCTCCTCTTCTTGGTTGTATGACTTGTGTGTGGAACTGTGCCCACCCTTTGCTTTGCTTTGGTGGGGAAGCAGAATTCCGACTTGGCTCTGTGACATTCCATGACATACGCCTCAGAGCTGTGAGACATCGCAGGGAAAATGTCACCGTGTAAGGGCAGTCTGTCTCAGGGCAATGCAACATGGCCATCTGAGGCACTGCTCGGCAGTCGAGTGATTCATCAGAATACAGACACTGAGCGCTATTGATTTGAGGATGCGGCATGGCAGAGATCAGTGAGATTCTGAACAAGAATGGGGAATTACAGTGCATACACAGACGACAAAGGAAAATCTAGGACAACAGTCTATGTGCTGGCAATGGAGGTGATGACAGTGTGTTGATAGCAATATTTTATTAATATCTGGCAGTTGTTAATAAAGTATGCTCCCTGGAGCAACCAGAACAAGTACCTGCCTAAATGAAGTCAACTAATATCCTTACTAAAAGGTTTTCGAGCTAAATGGCAAATTGCTTCAGAGCAGGCAAACTGCTCCATTTAAGATTCATAATTGGAAGGCACTTTATCTACCTAATGATCAGGAGGATGCTGATTATTAGAAACGCCTGCATTAAAGACAGGGAAGCACATTTACATTCAGTTCAGATTTGGGGTAGAAGGAAAATAATAAGAATTCTTTTAAGATACAGATCTTAAGTTCTTTACTGCATTTGTGTTAATGCCTCTCCTGGAGTCCAGACTCACATAAAGTGAGTGGAAAATAATAACCGCAAATATGTGCTGGACACTGCATCCTACTGCACAGAGAACCAAATGATTCCAGCAGCAGCAGATTATCACATGCAAGCCTTCTCTCACCAGCAAACCCATACACAGGTGAACACCCAGCATAGCAACGTGGCCAGCTGTTGTAGGCACAGTGCCACTGTGGAGGGTTTGCAAATCAGAATGGGAAGGATTAAAAGAGAGCCAGTGTCAAGACTTTATGTCTGTAGGTAAGCAAAAAACAAGATGAATCTTTCATCAAGCTCATGATAGTGTCTGAACAGAAGAATAACGTGAGATACAGAAATGGAAAAAGGAAAACCAAACCTTGTGCTATCCAAAGTGAAGAATCAAGGGATACTCCATGACACACCCTCACCCCTTAGCTTCCTTCAATTATCTGTACAGTTGGATGAAGAAGGGGAGGTAAGGAAGAAGTGAGGCAGGTATTCGTGATCTGAATTATTGAGCTATCACTTCACTTTCTCTAATTCATTCTGAATACATACACTTAGTCTTATTTCTAAAATAACTTAAAATAGCAGCTTTTAATAGTCTTAATGGCACATGTCAAAAGGTGCTGTTTTTTTTATTTGAACAGAGCAATGCGTATTATTACTTTACACACGGTAGACACTCAGCAACCCTTATTGTGTGTCTCTAGCTTCCATCCTTGCCATGATTATACTTTCCGTAGACAGTGAGACTTGAGGTAGGAAGACCAGGTAGAGTTCCCTTATACAACTGTCCATCAGGCAGTACTAGAGAGTTCATAGCAGAGTGTTGGAAAATGTGTGTTGAGAGTTCAGGCACCGCAACCTCCAGATACATTTAAGAGTGAATTCGTAGCACTTGGTGACTTAAATTTAAGGAGGAAAGAGAAGTATCTGAAGACGAGGCTGATTTCTCTAGGTCGGGCGGCCAAGTGGTTGGAGGGACCATTACTGGCTGGGGACACAGGTCTGTAGGTCATCCTGAAGAGCATCAATCATGTGCCTGGCTGGGAGGCCCTCGGGGGGAACTGGACCACGTGGGACTGTTTGCTTTGCTTTTTAATTTTCTCTCTTCTTCCTTGGCTGTCAAGCTGTCAGCTGTCACTTCTTGCTACTGTCAGTGTGCCTGCTTCTAAGCACCTTTCTGCTTTACTTCCTAATTTGCTGCTTCTGGAAAGCCTGAGAGGCAAGGCTGCTAGAAATGTAGGTAAAGCAGGAGTCTATGGAAGCTAAGTAATGGTCCAAGGACCATTGACTATTATAAAGTACAGGGCTTCCTGATTGCTGTTTCAACTGCTCAATTTAAATGGATTAGGTCTTCAGAGATCTGGCACTCAGATAGCTGGGGAGGTATTGATTGCTATTTGTGTAGTGACTTTGAGGATAAAATTGTTCTTCAAGTCATCTGAAAATTCTTAATTTTTAAGGCAAGATTTTAAATTGGCTGCTACATAATAAATAATAGCTATCACTTATTGGGCCCTTGGTAATTGTCAGACCCTGTTCTAAGAACTTTTCATGTAATGTCACCTGTAACCAGCACAGGAACCCTGAGGATTGGGCAGTATTATAATTACCCACTTTATAGATAGGAAATCTGAGGCATAGAAAGGTTCATTTTTCCAAGACCACGGAGTGGCCATAAGCAGCAGAGCCAGATTCAAAAGCAGGGCTGGGCGTGGGGGCTCATGCTTGTAATTCCAGCACTTGGGGAGGCCGAAGTGTGGGATCACTTGAAGTCAGAAGTTCGAGACCAGCCTTGGCAACATGGCAAAACTCCTTTGCTACTAAAAATACAAAAAGTAGCCAGACGTGGTTGTGCATGCCTGTAATCCTAGCTACTCAGGTTGAGGCAGGAGGATTGCTTGAATTCTGGAGGTGGAGGTTGTAGTGAGCTGAGATCATGCCCTGCACTCAAGCCTTGTGATAGAGTGAGACTCTGTCTCACTGAAAAAAGAAAATGAAGGAAGGAAGGAACAGAGTGAGGGAGGGGAGGAGGGAGGGAGGGGAGGAGGGAGGGAGGGGAGGAGGGAGGGAGGGAGGGAGGGAGATAAAAAGCAGACATTCTAACCCCACAGCCTGTGTTCCTAACACTTGGCTATGTTGTTCGCCCATAGGTGGAGGGCTGCCAAGGCAAGTTTCTCTGGCTCAGTAACTGAGTGGGGCAAAGAACTAACTTGCACATTATTTCTGTGAGTTCTTAGGGCATAGAGATTGTTATTGGTTAGTAACACCCTCCAAGCTGACTTCCCCCAACCCCACCTACCCCTAAGGTCAAGATATATACACATCCACCACACCAGGCACACTCTCAGTTCCCTAACTTGGCTAAAGCTTCAGAAAAAGACCACCAGGATAAAGCAGCGTTCAAAAGCTGGGGGGCAGGAGGCTGGTGACTGCTGACTCACTCACAGAATACACTCAAGTTAGTTAATTCATAAAGACATATAAATTTGTGTGGTTCTTGCCATATTTCTTCCTTTCCTTCTCCAGTAAAGCTCTCATGGTATGTTCCTATTGTGTTTCGGGCTGAACTGTGTCTCCCCCAACTCCAAATTCATATGCTAAAGTCCTGACCCCCAGTTACCTCGGAATGTGACTATATTTAATAATAAACCCTTTAAAGAGGCAATTGGTAGGGGGCGCAGTGGCTCACACCTATAATCCCAGCATTTTGGGAGGCCAAGGTGGGTGGATCACTTGTGGTCAGGAGTTCAAGACCAGCCTGGTTAACATGCTGAACCCTGTCTCAGCTAAAAATACAAAAATTAGCCGACTGTGGTGGCATGCACCTATAGTCCCAGCTACTTGGGAGTCTGAGGCAGAAGAACTGCTTGAACCTGGGAGGCAGAGGTTGCAGTGAGTCCAGATCGTGCCACTGCACTCCAGCCTGGGCGACAGAGTCTCAAAAAAATAAGTAAATAACTCTGTCTCAAAATAAATAAATAGGCAGTTAGGGTAAAATGAAGTCATGGGCTGGCACTCTTCCAATAGGACTAGTGTCCTTGTAAGAAGAAGAGATTAGGACACAGACACACACACAAGAGGGACCCTGTAAAACCAGGGGGAAAAGGTGACCATCTGCAAGTGAAGGAGAGAGGCCTCAGAAGGAAATCCTGCTGACACCTTCATCTTGGACTTCCAGTCTCAGAACTGGGAAGAAATGCATTTCTGTTGTCTAAGCCACTTAACCTGTGGTGTTTTGTTAGGCAGTCTGAGCAGACCCATATACACTGATTGAAGAGACTGGTGTTCAGGGCTTTACGTAGAAGCCACCTGCAAACAACCTCCCTCCTTGACTTTTCTCCCAAATCTTAAGTTCACTGAAAGGATTAGTTCAAGGAGAGGGAAGGAAGTTTAGTTTCTTTGAGGATGGGAGGAGGCAGAAATGAAGAAGGCAGAGGAGTGGAGAAGATTCTTCAAGACCAGAAGGACTGTTGGGCCTCAGTGAGTGCAGGCTTCTCACTGTTTCTTCTCAGTGCTCTGAAAGAGTGTTGTTGCAGGCATGAGAAGGGCCAGTCCTGGACATGGGGCTCCAGCCTTGTCACCTCCTGAACCCTGGGTGCAATAATGACTCAGCTGAGTTCCTGCCAGGTCAATGAGATGGAGATTCCAAGAAAGATATTTTATAATTTGACTATTATTAATAATTCACAAAATAATGTGAATTAATAATACTTTAATACTACCTTCACACCCAAGCTTGTTCAATGGAACTCAAGTAGGATCACACCCTCTATGGAAGAATTAATCACTCAGTTGTGAAAAGACTCCAAGCAGAACACTGACAGTGGTGATCATATTTGTTCTTCCCTGCCCAGAACAATCCCTTCTTTTCCTGGCAACACAGCCTGATGCCTTTTGGCGCAATGACTTTCCTCCCTAAAGTGCATGCTCTTGGAGGATTGCCACTCAGGGGGCTTGCATTGCCAGGGACAAGCATGGGAACCAACTGGACCAATTGGATTCTCTCTCCCCACTCTGTATGTTGAAAGAGGTGGTATAAGGAAGAACAAATGCTAGAATTAATTCATCTCAGCTTTGGCTCCCTGAAGGAAGTGGCCAAAATGCTGGAGTTCCTTGGAGATACCATAATAAAACTGGTTCTCGAGGCTTGACTTGCATCCTGTAAACATCCATATCTCCCTTGAATAAATTTCCTTTTGGCTTAGCCTGCCAGAGTCCATTTCTGTGGCTTTCAACCACAGAAGAGCCCTAGTTAATATAATGCCTGTGGAATCAGGCTCTGAAAACTACAGTAGAAGTAGCAAATATGGTACATTGATCCTCACTCTTTTGGAAAGGCAATAGCCTATTGTTTGTTGAGATTTTGAGTCACTCATTTTGACATCCGTTTGTTCCAGTACCATTTATTGAAAAGTGATTCATCCTTCATTTGTTGCCTTTGCACCCTTGTCAAAAACCAGTTGTCTATATCTGTTTTGGTTTCTTTCTGGATTCTCTAGTCTGTTTCACTGAATGCTTTGTCTTTACACCAATATTACGCTGTTTTGATCACTACAGTTTTATAATGATATTGTGATATTTGGGTGTGTGTGTGTATATGTGGGTGTGTGGGAGGAGAAAGTTGCAGTCATCAGGACATTTTTTCTTTAAATACTTTAGATGCAAGTTTTAAAAACAAGGGCTTTGTCATAATTAATGTGTCACAGCAAAGAAAATTAGTAATAATCCCCAAATATGTAAAATATCATTTAATATACAGTCCATATTCATATCGCTGTCTCAAAACATCTATGGCTGTTTTTAAATATATATATGAGAGATCTTTTATTAATATCTCTAGCTTGTCTTTGAAGATTTAGAATTTTAAACTTTTTCTCCTTGAGTCAATTTTCATAATTTATAATTGCTAGGAATTCATCGTTTCAAGTTTTGAAGACTGTTACATAGAATTGCTTATTATATTCTTTTAATTATTTTAATCACTCTCATATCCGTGGTTATTTCTCGTTTCACATTTCTAACCTAACCTGTTTGGTTTGTACACACTGTCTTTATCTCTCTTGCTCACTCTTTCCTTAATCAGGATTTGAAGGGACTTATCTGTAGAGGTCACTGGTCTTCGCCAAGAAGCAATATTTGGGTTTATCTCTCTGTAAATATGCTATTTTATTATTTTTGCATTTTATTTTTATTTCATCCCTCTTCTTAGTTTATTTGGGTTCATTACGTTGTTCTTTCTAGAAAACTATAAAAGTGGGTCTTTAGCACCTTTTTGGTTGTTCTTTGGCAGTGAAGGCATTCAAAGATGTAAGCTCTCTCGAGGCTGGGTCTCATTGTGTTTTATGGGCTTTGTATACTGTGTACACCTTTTCATTGCTTTCTAGAAAGCTGGTGATTTTTTCCTTTCAATTTTCTCTTTAATCCAAAGGTTATCAATAGCTGCCTTTTAGTTTCCAAATGGGTAAAATTTTTGGCCTTTTTCAAATTGCTGTGTCTTATTTTGTTAGATTGTGTATTGGAAAATCATGTCTTACAAAATCTCAATGTTTTTGAATTTTTAATTATGGATTTGTATCACTTCCTATGATCACTTTTTATAGATATTCCTGGACATTTGAAATAATGTATATTTATCCTATTTAATGGATGTAAGTTTTTATAGTACAAGTTACATTTAGTTTACTGATTATATTTTTAAATCCTCTATATTCTTGCTTACATTTTTTCTGGTTGATATGCTAAGGAAAATATATAGCCTGATTACAAGAGTAATTTTATCAAGTTATCCTTGGATGTGTAATATTTTTGCTTGAGGCATTGGGCTTCTACAGTTTGGTGCATAAATATTTTGTCAGTGCCGTGACTCCAAAATGGCCTCTACATCCTGTTGAGTGCTTTTCCCTCCCCTGTTCATCTTCTTCCATCTTCAGATGCCTCTTCCTGTTCAGCTGCGATTGGTTTTTAGTCTTAATTACCCCCTCAGAAAGGGGTTTTGATTGCTGTGATTTCTATTTGCTTATCTTCAAATATCTTTCTTTCAGCCTGACAGATAGAAGATATCTTAGCTGGGTATAGGATTCCTAGATTGCTGTCCTTCTCTCTTTGATGTGACTCCACCATGTTTTAACTGCCAGTGTTACAGCTGAGAAGTCTTAGGTCACTCTGATGAGTTTTTCACTGTATGGATACGTGTTAGGGATGAGAGGAGTGGTTTGAAGGAGAGGAAAACAATGTCAACCAGGTGTCACCACGCACAATTCCAGAAGGCACGATGCACATCAACTTTTATCATAAGAGTCACGGATGACTGCAGGTCAAATTCTTTCCAGTATCTGCCACTGTCTTGTCCTCATCCTAGGCTATCTGAAACCTAGTCTCCAGGTACTTGACCAGCCTATAGGGAAAAATACTTCCACTAATTTTCTCCTCCTGGGCTTCCAGAAAGCTAAAGGTCTCCCCTGCACATCACTTCTCTTGAGCCTCAGTAGGAAGACTTCATGAGATGCAGAGACAAAACTGAGCATGGAAACAAAGAGGGTTGCTTTTGGGTAGCCATGGCCCCAGGATGCCCCTCATCCCCCTCTTAGAATAGAATTCTTTAAGCAAGGCTTGCTTATGACTTTTCCTCTGGAGAGGTGAGCTCTTCAAATTGAGAGATCTGTCGGTGACAATGAAGTTGTTGTACAATAACTGTAGCATCATTTTAAACAGATTAGGTGCTAAATTAGGCTGGACACTGTGGCTCACACCTGTAATCCCAGCACTGGGTGAAGCTGAGGTGGGTGGATCACTTGAGGTCAGGCATTCAAGACCAACCTAGCCTACATGGTGATACTCTGTCTCTACTACAAATGCAAAAACTAGCCATGCATGGTGGTGTGTGCCTGTAATCCCTGCTACTTGGGAAGCTGAGGCAGGAGAATCACTTGAACCTGGAGGCAGAGGTTGCAGTGAGCCAAGATTGCACCACTGCACTCCAGCCTGGGCCACAGAGCAAGGCTCTGGCTCTAAATAAATAAGTAAATAAATAAAATATCAGGCTAGGCACTAAATTATTTCCTCCTGAAGTAAAGCTGAAAGTGTGGGAATCAGTGTTCTCTATTAACAAAAAGGATTATTAAAAATTTCAAACAAAAATGTGGCTTGTGGATGGTCTAGGAAACCTACCAGGCAGCCTGCTTTTGGGAAGGAGAAGATAAGCCTCCACAGTGCATGGCATGACAACTGTTTATGACCTCCCCAGAGACAATATTCCACAAGAGACCATCTGATTAGAAAGCAGAGTCCATGAAATAGACTTGTCTTGCTATTTCTGTATGCTTTTAGGAAGCCTATGCTCACAGAGAAGAAAGAAAAGAATGTTCCTATAAACCTGTGATGGAAAAGCAATAAAAGCCACCAGAGATGTTCTGAAATTTTTATTCTAATATTTCACTGACCAGAAGAAAGAAGCAGGAAGCCTTGCAAGGTTCGAGAAATAGTTGTCAGCAATAAGGAGAGACCATATTTGTCTGCTTCATATAAAGCAGGGCAGTGGGGTTCAGAGAGAAAGGAGCAATTGATCTAATTGTGCTACAATAAAGTATATATTTTAAATTTTTTATTATGGTAAAATATGCATACAATTTGGCATTTTAACCATTTGCAAATTTCTCAGCTTTTAGAGACAGTGTCTTGCTCTGTCACCCAGGCTGGAGTGTAGTGGTGCAATCATGCCTCACTGTACCGTCAACCTTCTGGGTTCAAGCCATCCTCCTGCCTCCTGCCTTGCCTCCAATGTAGCTAGGACTACAGGTGCATGCCACCACACCTGGCTAATTTTATCTTTACCATTTTCAAGTGTATAATTCACAGGGATTAAT
This sequence comes from Sapajus apella, assembly GCF_009761245.1. Lineage (NCBI taxonomy): Eukaryota > Metazoa > Chordata > Mammalia > Primates > Cebidae > Sapajus > Sapajus apella. The sequence goes on along the minus strand of NW_022436963.1, from coordinate 15,292,350 downwards.
TGCAGCCATCACTACTGTCTGTTTCCAAAACATTTTCATCACTCCCAACAGAAACTCTATCCATTAATCACTAACTCCTCGTCCTCCTTTCCCCAGCCCCTGGTAACTTCTGTTCTACTTTTTTGTGTGTCTTTATGAATTTATCTATAGAAGGAAGTATTTTTGTGTACCAGGGAGCAGTAAAGCTAAGTCAGTGAAAAGACTACCTCTTAACTGATTCAGTACTGAATTCCGTAGACAAGTGAAGCTACACAAAGTTACAGAGCAAGAAATACAACCCAGTCAGAGCATTGCTTTCAGAAGCTTCATCTGGCAGTGGTTTGTGGGATGGATCGGGGTCTGGAGACCAGTTGGAGGTTGTTATAAAAGCCCAGGCTGGGGGTAAGGAGCACTTGGAGGTGCTACTGAAATGGAAAAGAAGATTTAGGAGACATTTTAGGGAATATACAGGAGGAGGCAGCCACAGGACCTGGGAAAATTACCTTGGGGGAAAAAGGGAGGGAGGATGACAGATGTTTTGAGTCTGGGTAACTTGGATGATTAATTTTTAAACTATGCATTTTTAATTAGGCTTCTATAAAAAGTCACAAAACAGTCATTTAAGTTATCAACAAAGAGTTCCAAAAAAAGATCAGAATCAAGAGTGATGTTCTTTTAGGAAAAAAAAACCTGAATCAAACAAAAGAATTCTATCTTCTAAATGTCAAGGTTCATGTGGCATGGCATGGCATTTCATAGGAAAGGGAGGAGGTAGGGAAGACCAGGGCATTCAATCAATCTAGAATGCTCAAGGTAGGAATTCAAGGGAGGGAGCATGAACTCACTCTATATGGAAGACCATTATTCCTGGAGAGTATCTTGTGGTTAATATTTAATAATAAGAAGTATGATAGCGTGGCTGGAAGCATGGAGTTTGAATCCAGGATTTTTGTGTTCAAATCCTACTCTGTCATGAACTAGCTGTGTGACCTTGGTCAAATTGTTTAACCTCTCTGAACCTCTGTAATATGGAGTAATATAATATCTATCTGATAGAGATGTTGACTTGATTAAATGACTTAATATATGTGGAATGCTTAAGTACATGGCACATTACAAGTGCTATACAATATTTTGGCATCATTATTATTATTAGGCTAATTTAAAATAGCAAAGTAAAATTTAAAAAGTTTCCCTTTAAGGTTGAATAACTTACTAAGGAAATCAGAAATAAAGGAATCACAAAGTGCTGCATACAGCCACAGCTGGAAAGTCTGCTTTCTGGGGTTTAAGAAATTCACCTACTTATTAAACATTACTTTAAAAATACTTAAATTGCTATGATGCTAACTCACTTTTTAAAATTCATTGACTTGGAATTTTTCCAACCCAGTTTAAATGTGTTTCTTTCAATGGTCGGGGTCCATTCACTTTTTTTGCCCATGGCAAGGGATGCTGAGTTGAGCAGGAAGTAGGGGTTAAATCAATAGGTAGTTGACTAAATGAAGGAAATAATGATTTGTAAGTTTTCCGAGGCGATCATCGAGGTCAATGTCTAAATTTAGGAATATCGGTCTTTAAGGATTTTTTGCTTCATTTGTAACTAAAATCAGGGCAGGAGTTCAAAGGACAGACAGCTTTTACACCAGCGATTTTTTTCTGAGTTTTTTCTCCTGTGAGATTTAGAAAATGCTGTGCTTACCATCCAGTGCCTCCGTCGTGCACCCCTGCCCTCTGCTAGGGCTGCGCGCCGCCGCGCCCACCTAGTCTAGAATTCTCGATCCGCTCGGTGGGCATGAGAGCCCGTCTACACCCGCTCGCCTTGCTTTGCGGAAAGCGGTGGTCACTGCTGCCCTCTGCTGGTCAGCGCTTGAAACACTTGTGGCCTTTTCCAAGGAAAGGGGCTGTGAACACGCAAAGATCGCAGCGCGAGGAAAGGGATGAATTCGAAACTTCCGTAACCTGAAACCCTGGAGCTCACCCACCCACCAACCTCCTGCGCGCCTTGAAAAAAAAATTTTTTTTTTTTTTTTTTTTTTCAAAATAAACATAGGCCAGATGCAGTGTTTCACACCTGTAATCCCAGAATGTTGGGAGGCAGAGGCAGGTGGATTGCTTGGGCCTGGGAGCTCCAGACCAGCCTAGGCAATTTAGTCTCTACAAAAACTACGGGAAAAAAAAAAGCCAGGTGTGGTGGCGGCGCCTGTAATCTCAGTTACCAGGGAGCTGAGGTGGAAAAATCACTTGAGCCCAGGAGGTCTAGGCTGCAGTGAGCCAAGATCACACCGCTGCACTCCAGCCTCGGTAACAGAGCAAGACTCTATCTCCAAAAAAGTATTAATTATTTAATTAATTAAAATTAAAACAGTAGTAAGTAGTACAGATTAATGATAGGAAGTCCAATACAGTTCTGATTTGTCCCATGATTAGACCACACCTCTTGTTTAAATGTTTACTAGTTAATTCTTTCCCAGTGTTCACCTCCTTGCTCGTGTGCTTTGCTGCATCAGCAGGTGGCACAGAGAATGCTGTTTCAACGTGTCCAGGTAGTTTCTTCAAGTTTATTTTAAGAAATTGCAATGTACTTGCTTCCTGTGTTGCCATAGTGCTCTGTGTCTGTGTCTTCTTTTCACTTGTTTGCTTACTTAAATCAGAGATTCAATTTTCTTTCTTTTTTCCTTTGATATTCCATATTCCAGTGGTCAATTTTGAATTTATATCTTTTATAGTGTCTCTTCTCTCGTCCCCTTTATCATTATTTGTTGTTAAATAATTGCATTTGATTTCTGGAAATTGCTCATCAGCTCATAAAGATTTTTGTTCTTTTCCTTTTTTTTTTTTTTTTTTACAGCTGTATAATACTCCATTGTGTGTTATGTACCATCATCTATACACCATTTGCCTGTATTTGGGCATTTAAGCTGTTTCGAGTATTTTACAGTTTGAAATAATGATGCAATGAATAACCCTGTGCATGTGTATTTTTGTATTTTTGGAGGCGTAGCCTTTTTGGAGGATAAGTTCCCAGAAGTAGGATTGCTGGCTCGAAGGGTGAACGCCTGGGTACTGTTGTTAAGTTGCAGCAAATTGCTCCTCTTAGGAGCAGAGACTCCCAATGAGACTGTAAGTGACTAGTATTGATTGTGAGGATAATTTAAAAGCGATTAAAAATAGTGGAATATTAGGACTCAAGAAAATAGGGCAGTCAGCGAAGGCGAGAGGTGTAAATTCAAAGCATTGGGAAGAGCAGGAATAGAAGCACGAATGGGTGTTGTAAAGATGGTTTCACTGTGAGATTTGACTCTAAGGTTGACCTAAGTCCCTTTGCCGCATAGGCTGATGATGATCCACCCATGTGCCATCATTTTCTGGGACTAGGCGCTTTTCTGTCTGTCTACTTCTCCCCAGTTCCCCTCTGAGCTCCTTTGCTCAGTAGGATGTAACTGTGTTTCTCCTGCCTGGCCTTGCCCGTGATTTCAGCCTGCTATCCCTCCCTGGTTTATCCCGGCTGCTCTCCTCCAGCGTCCTCCCCTCTATTTCACAACCCTATAGTGTCTACACCCACTACTAGCTGGTGTTTCTAACCACAGTTTCTAATTCAAATTCTGAAAAGTAAAAGTCTGAGTGTCCCAGATCTTCCGTTTGGGACAAAACTTTTCATGCCAGACCCTTCGTAGGCTTCAGGTGTTGTCACTTGCCGTTCACACTGCTTCCATGGGTGTCGTGTGTCTACCCAGGATCAGCCCTGCAGAAGGACTATGGGTGGAACTAGAGGTATGACAGGTTAACATGATTGATATGTAAATTTTAGGCAATTTACCAGAAATGGAAGCATGGCCACTTCTCAATGGCTGCACTGGTTCAGTTGCCAGTTCTTGACTTTTCACATCATGTTTCCTTCTAGGGTTTATCCTTAGCGCCCTACAGATGGCTGTGTGCTTATTTTCAAACCGCAAGAGGAAAAGAAGCTAAAAAAAAAAACACTTATTTTGTACACAAAGGAGGGTAATTATTAAAGGAACTAAGGAAATTAGTGCAAAGTATCTTTAAAGATGACCCTAACCCAAGCCTATCATTTTAATCTAACCTCAAATATTACCTCATCAAAAAAAAAAAAGAAGAAGAAAAACCTTTCCTATTCCATTCCATTTGTGTGTTCATGCCTTCACTAATTTTGCCAGTATCTGAATAATTTATTTAGTGGCGTATTGTTTCTCTGGCTCTTTCTACCCTTTCCCCACCATGAAACCCATGAATTTCATGACCACTGCTCTGTCTGGTACCTGCAGCACATAGAGCTCTATGCTAACAGTGGGGTTCTCAAGTGTGTTATCCTGGGGGACACATTTCATTCCCCCTGCCATGTGCAAGTGTCTTCTCATCATGGAAAAAGAAAACTGATACTGCTCACAGCAATTAACCAACCTGCTCCAGGAACAACAGCGTTTCCTAAGCACTCTTTTTCCTTCAAAATACTCCTTTGGAAAGGAATAATTTAGTGAGGAAGAAATAAGCATGCTACATCAATTGATCATCATGCTACAATAACCCTGAAATTTCTGCGTGTTCCAAGCAGATGCTCTATGTAAAGTTTCCATCCTATGTGGTGTAATCAATAACTGCCTAACAGGAAGGATGCTGGCAGGAGCAGAGATAACTCCGCCTACACAAACCCATCTTGGACATATGCAGGAAAGCTATAATCAGGGCCATGCACATGAAGTATGTGAAATTCAATGAAAAAGCTGAAAGTTCATGTAATTAAAAGTGAGCAAAGCAGATAAAGTTAATTATATACTCAGAGGAACATTTTTTTTAATGCAGTGGGCATGGTAGCCATCACCATCAATGCCCGTGGGGCCTGTACAGAGAGCTGACGACGCTCTGCTCAGAATGAAGGAATCCAGTGCCCTAAATCAGAGCAGCCTTTTCAGAGCCACATAATCTCACAGAAAGGAAAAGTACAAAGGCTGAAAAGGAGGCAGGCCCTGCTTAGTGCGATCTCGGAATGAAACCAGGTTCTAATAGCAAAGGGCTTGTAACACAGATTTTTAAAAAAATGAGTGATTTAAAAAATAAACCCTAGAACCAGAGAAAATGAAGAAAAGATATGTATGCCCTTAGCTCACCATAGCCAGTTTCCATCAAACATTTTCGTTTCCATGGGGCAAGATATGTATCTGCCAAAAAGACACATATTTATTTTTCCTCCCTGAGACCACAAAAACCTCAGACTTCAGGCTTAAAGAAGGGCCTTTGTGAAACTAGTTAATCCAGTCAAATTGAGTTAATGGCTACAAAGAGATTGATGGGATGGGTAATTTACTGTTCAATAATGAGTTGTCGATATGGGGCAAAGAGCTGCTTTGATCAACCATGCAACCAAATCACAGCAACAGCTCAGGGTTCAATTGATTCCTCAGCAATTAATGGTTACGATGGTTAAAAAAAAAAAGAAGAAGACAGATCTGACTGGAAATTGGTCTCCTCTGTGCTGAGTGGAGAGGCTGACAGCATGGCGTGTGCGTGGCCTCGAAGCTCATTTGCACCTGGAATCATGATGAGGTGCAGTATCCCCTGCAATGTGGATCTTCTGGCAGTTGCAACCTTAATTTGATTACGCATGTCTATTAGGACAAACTGGAAACCTGGATATACCGGTCGCATACAGTTTAAACTGCAAGACTGTTTATACATGTTTTCCCGTAAACTTCAACATGAGTTTTGGATCATACAGCCAATTCTTGTCACAAATATAAACAAACTGATATACTTAACTATTTAAACGTTGAAAGCTTTTATGTTGAAGAGAAACCCCTAAAATGTAGAAAAATAAATGAGGGGGCAAAGTCGTGACACTTGACAAAGTTAGTTTCATTGAAATATGAAGATTGCTCACTAGTCAATGAGGAAAGACTCCATAGAGAATTGACAAAGCAAAACAAGAACTTCCTAAAACAGGAAATATATCTAGTCAGTAAAATGTGAAAAAAAAAATTAACCTCATCAATCATAAAGGAAATGAAAAGGAAAAGCAACTGTTGGCAAAGCTCAAAACGCTTGATGAAAGTACACTGAGAGGCCGGGCGCGGTGGCTCACGCTGGTAATCATAGCATTTTGGGAGCCCGAGGCAGGCAGATCACCTGAGGTCGGGAATTCGAGACCATGATGAACATGGTGAAACCCCATCTCTACTAAAAATACAAAAAATAGCTGGACGTAGTGGCTGGCGCCTGTAATCCCAGCTACTCGGGAGGTTGAGGCAGGAGAATGGCTTGAACCCCGGAGGCAGAAGTTGCAGTGAGCTGAGATGATGCCACTGCACTCCAGCCTGGGCTACAGAGTGAGACTCCATCTAAAAAAAAAAAAAAAAAAAAAAAAATACATTGGGAGATGCATCTGATGGGGTTCGGGACATGCGACCTCAAAATTTGGCATCTTGTGCTTTGAGGAAGTGGTAGATGCAGGAAGGTTACTCTCACCTTCTCTGTGCCCTTCTCGCTTGAAGCCAGTTATGAAAGAATTCCCTGAACTTCTTATAAGGTAGGTCATAAGACTCTCCTTCCAAAGATATTATCCCTATACCCAAAGGAAAGAAATGCCCTTATATATGAAGTTACAGGAACACAGTAAGAATCTGAACAAACAGACCTTGCCAAGATGCTCCCAGTTTATTACCATTACATCACGCCCCTTTTGCCCAATCAACCTTCTACACAACTGTCTACTCTCCATCAAATTTACCTTACAAATATGTAGATTTCTTCACTTCTTCGGGTCTTCATTTCCTAAGGCTCTCGTGTCACCTAAAATAAATATGTTTTTGTGTGGTTTTCTCCTGTTAGTCCTTTTTTTTTTTTTTGAGACGGAGTCTCACTCTGTCACCCAGGCTGGAGTGCAGCGGCATGACCTCGGCTCACTGCAACCTCTGCCTGCTGGATTCAAGCAATTCTCCTTCCTCAGCCTCCCAAGTAGCTAGGACTACAGGCACTGGCCATCGTACCCAGCTAATTTTCTGTATTTTCTTTTTTTTTAGTAGAGACGAAGTTTCACCATGCTGGCCAGGCTGGTCTTGAATTCCTGATTTCGTGATCCTCCTGACTTGGCCTTGCAAGGTGCTGGGATTACAAACGTGAGCCACCGTGCCCGGCCCTGTTATTCTACTTTTATTACAGGTGCCTCAGCCATGAACCTTGCAATGGGTGAGGAAAAGATAGTACTTTTTCCCCGCTGCAGGCTCTCTGTTCAATATTTGTGAAAATGTACCTTGATAGATCATTTGCGGAAAAATAATTCATAAAATCTTTACAGGATATATCAAAATATAAAATATTCATGCCCTGTTATTCAACAATTGCACATCTGGAGATTTAGATTGAGAAATAACTATGTCAGTGTGAAAATATATATGCTCATGCATAACTGACCCTGTAATATTAATACGAGTGAAAAAACAAAACAAAAATGACCCAAATCAATTAGCAGTTAAAGACTGTCCATGAAAAAGTTGCTATATAAATATAATGGGCCCAGGGTGGTGGCTCGCACCTGTAATCTCAGCACTTTAGGAGGCTGAGGCAGGAGGATCACCTGAGGTCAGGAGTTTGAGACCAGCCTGCACAACATGGCAAAACCTCGTCTTTACTAAAAATACAAAAATTAGCCTGGCATGGTGGTACATGCCTGTAATTCCAGCTACTCAGAAGGCCAAGGCAGGAGGTATGCTTGAACTCAGGAGTTGGAGGTTGCAGTGAGCCAAGATCGTACCACTGTGCTCCAGCCTGGGCAACAGAGAGCGATCCATCTCAAAAATAAACAAAACGAAATAAATATAATGGAATTCTATGTGGCAAATCCATATTGTTATCATCCAAGATATCCACAATACATGGTAGAATGAACAAAGCACAGTTTAAAATGTATGAGTATAGAATGATTGTTAATATACCCAGGTAAGTTTTAATGAAACTAAGCTTCTCTAGAATCTTCACTGCTGTGTCCTTGAGACCTAAGACAGTGCCTGGTACTTTGTAACCATGCAGTCATGTTTGTTGAATGACTAAATGAAAGATGTTTAGAAAGTTTTTAACCAAAAGTTTAGCAGTGGTGGAGAGCTACTTATTAGTAATTTTTCTTTGCTCTTCATATTTTCGCTATGATTTCAGTTGTCTTCAAAATGCTGCTTTTTTGAGACTGAGTCTCTGCTCTTTCACCCAGGCTGGAGTGCAGTGGCATGATCTCAGCTAACTGCAACCTCTGCTTCCCAGGTTCAAGTGATTCTTCCGCCTCAGCCTCCTGAGCAGCTGGGACAACAGGCACGCACCACCGCGCCCAGCTAATTTTTCTAATTTTTTTTAGTAGATACGAGGTTTCACCATATTGGCCAGGCTGGTCTCAAACTCCTGACCTCATGATACACCCACCTTGGCCTCCCAAAGTACTGGGATTACAGGCGTGAGGCACTGTCCCAGCCCTTGTTTCATTTTTATATTTTTATAGAAATAAATAATATATTTAAATTATGTGACGATGCCTACTGCCTGTGAGACTTGGCAGTCTCACCTGTTTCAGCAGCTGTGTAAACTGGGTCAACTCTTTTGGAAAACGATTTAACATTAAATATCCCCAAGTTACAAAACACTTCCTTCCTTTTTCTGTTATTCGTTCTTGGGAATTTATGCTAAGGAAAAAGATGCAAAACATGAAGTGATCTAGACAGCCAACTCCTTCATTTAAGTTTTTATATTGGGTAAGTAGAAACTGGTCAACCTAAAGACACCTCTAACAGAAGGAAGAGTGAAAGTAAATTATGATAAATCCATTAGATGGAATTTAGGCCGGGAACGGTGGCTCACGCCTGTAATCCCAGGACATTTGGAGGCTGAGGCAGGCAGATCACTCGAGGTCAGAAGGTCAGGACTAGCCTGGCCAACATGGTGAAACCTCCTCTCTACTAAAAATACAAAAATTAGCTGGGCTTCTTGGTGTAGGCCTGTAATCCCAGCTACTCGGGAGGCTGAGGCAGGAGAATCACTTGAACCTGGAGGCAGAGGTTGCAGTGAGCCAAGACTGTGCCACTGCACTACAGCCTGGGTGACAGAGCAAGATTCTGTTTCAAAAAAAAAAAAAAAAAAAGGAATTTAATGTAACCATTACCAACTCTGTAGTAGTATGAACAAATGGAGGCTGAAAATGCAGACATGTAATGATTTAATTTATGTGTAAACAAAACGACGATGCTGTTGTACTATGATGCAGAATCCTTAGTGCAGTTTTTTTCTTCTTAAAATTTCCGAAAGAATGTGGATTGTAGAGTTGTAGATAGGGGTTTTCATTTAGGCCTTGCAACGTGGCTGTTAAATGACCTTGCTTGGTCAGTTTCCCTAACCTCTTTTTGCCTCAGCTGTCTTACCCACTAAATAGGCTAATAGTACTACCTCGCAGTATGAAGATGATTAAAACGAGTAAGAGTAATGACTGACAAACTATGGTGATCGTTTTTATTGATGCTTTATTACATTTTCACTTTTCAGAAATTTTTCAATTCCCATCAGTTACAAACGGAATGTAAATATGGCTAAAAAGGGAGTAAGAAAGAGTCAAGAAATGGAGTTGTGGAGTTGGGCCCCACCCACTCTGGGACTCCGCGGGAAGCCTTCCGCGTGGAAAAGGCCCCCCCCGCGTGACCACACTGGGGCGCAGGCGCTCAGGTTGGACGAGGCGTTCCCGGCGGTGTCCAGCAGGGGACGCTGCCGGCAGAGGCGGGACCGGAAACCAGGCCGGAGGCGGCCGGGCGTATTCGCCGACTCCTCCTGTTTCCGCTGCCGCAGCCGTTCGGAACGGAGTTGTCTCCTGTCGACCGCCTTCTCCGTCGCCGCGATGCCGCTGGAGAACCTGGAGGAGGAGGGTCTGCCGAAGAACCCCGACTTGCGTATCGCGCAGCTGCGCTTCCTGCTCAGCCTGCCGGAGCACCGCGGGGACACTGCCGTGCACGAAGAGCTGATGGCGGCCGTCCGCGATAACAGTGAGGCCCGCACGAGCGCCGAGTCAGCGGCCTAGGCTTGGGCCGGCCCTGCGCTTCGGAGCCTGCAGGGACTTTTTTTTATGGAGCTCCTTCTGACGGAGTCTCTGAGACTAGGCGTGGTTTCTCTGGCCCTTGGGGTTTTGCTTTGGTTGGGGTCCCCTGGGGGACCTCGCCTTATCTCAGAGGGCATCTCTGTGCGGCCTTCCCCTGTAAGGGCTGCTTGGAGGAGAGTCGTGAGGCATTAGTATTTAGCCCTGTGCTCGGCACAGAGCAAAGGCCCCGTGACTTACTGTCATTCGGGACTGCTCGGGGTATTCCTGCAGGAGGGTTCAGCTTGCCGTGGAGGGGAAATTTGGGTTCGGCTCTTTTTGTTCTTGCTGGTAGCGAATATGAACGTTTGAACATATGTATGTGAGTACGTGTGTATAAAAAGTCTTAACCTGTTTGAAGACTTTTGGAACAGAATCTGGCAGGAGCAAACCGAGGATTGCTTTCCCTCCAGCCCTAGTTGGAAGAGGTTGGCAGTGCTGGGATTGGCCCTCACGCAAACCTCCCACCAGCATACGTTTACGTTTTGCCAAGGCGATTATTAAGTGCCATCCCATGCCTTCCTGTTAGTGGGGAAGAGACTGGTGGATGACCTGTGTGTCGGGGGGTGAAAGACGTGGGCAGACATTGACCTGAGGGTACAGTAGCCCCACTCATACATCCTTCTTTTTGCGTGTCAGACATGGCTCCTTACTATGAAGCCTTGTGCAAATCTCTCGACTGGCAGATAGACATGGACCTACTCAATAAAATGAAGAAGGCAAATGAAGACGAATTGAAGCGTTTGGATGAGGAGCTGGAAGATGCAGAGAAGAATTTAGGAGAGAGTGAAATTCGCGATGCAATGATGGCAAAAGCCGAGTACCTCTGCCGGATAGGTGACAAAGTGAGTGGAGATGGTTTCCCCTCTCTGTAGTTAGTATAGGCTAAAATTGGGGACTATTCCAGATTAAGCGTTTTTCATTTAAAAAATTAACTTCGTTGTAGAAAAAGTATACAAGTAATCATGCTTACTTGTACTCGTGAATCAGTGTACAGATGAAAAAGTCGTCTCCTTGAAATGCCTTATCCTTTCCCCAGACAGCAGCTAGAGCTGTATTCTTCCCCGTCACATTCCATGCCAATAAAAACTAAGTGTACATCTAGAGAATTTTATTTACTGCTTTTACGCAGTTGGGATCATTTTCAGCACTTTTCTCACTTAGTTGGGAGGCATTAGTTGTGGTGTCTTTAGTACTTTACACAAGTAATACATTCCTTAGGAGAAACTAAGAAACAGTATAAACGTTGGAGTTCTGTTGATCCTTCTTTACTCTGTACCTGCCCAGAGATAGCCTTTTTAGTTCTTTTATTGTGCATTTATACAAATTTTTAATAAACATTTTTTACGAGATTTTATATACAAAAATACATAAATGCTCAATAAAAGAACTTTTTTTTTAACAATACTACCTACAGAAATTTTTAATTCTTCGGGTTTTTTTTTTTTGTTTTTACATGGGATCCTAGTGTACTCATGTAGTCCCGTTTACCCTTTTCATTCAACATTTAAGAGGTCTTTTGCCTGCTATTATACGTAAATCTGGCTCATCCTGGTTAACTGCTGCCTGATGTTCCACTGTAGAGCTAGTTCTGCCATAGTTTGTTCAGCTGTTGGTAGACGTGTTGTTTTCATCTGTTTGTGCTTTAGCAAATCGCTGCTTTAAAAACATGCTCGTGTGTGTCTCTGTGTATATATGCTAGTGTTTCTCCAGGGTATAGTCTATGAAACAAAATTGCTGGGACAGTGAACAAGTATTTTTTGTTTTTTTAATATGTGTGGCCAGTTCTGTGTAACAGCCAGCTTAATTTTACTCCACCATCAGGGCACCAGAGGGTTACCCACCATTACTGGATCTTTGAAATTTAATTGAGTAACTCTAATAGTGGTTAAGAGGATGGGCTTTGAATGATCTTAATTTTAAATTATTTACCTGGAAGTACTTAGGTGTAGAATGACATGGTGCCAGTAAAACAAAAATAAAAATAGTGTGAGCTCTTGAATCAGATTTCCTGGGTTCTGTTTTCAACTTTGGTAATTATGACTTATGAAATCCTCAGTTTCCTCATGCGTAAAATAGGGGTACTGATAGTTTCTACTTAATGCAGATTAAAGATAGGAAAAAGCTTAGACTGGTACCTGGCACATAGTGCCTGAATGTTGTTTTGTAATGTGTATCTAAAACGAGTTTTTTTTTTTCCCCCCCCTTTTCTGGTTGTAAACTTATAACTCAGTCATTGTGAACATTTGGAAAATACAGAAAAGTTTAAAATTAGCTAGAAGTTTCAATTTACTTTTAAGCTGTGTTTGTGGTTTGGTTTTAAAGACATATATTACATATGAATGAGAAACTTAAAACTTTTGATTCAGGGTTTGAAGAATTTCAACAAGGACATGCTTGAATCAGTATCAGGAAGTTATAAAATGATGTTCAATATTATATTTCCTCTGTATTTATTAAATGTCATTCTTCCAAAAAGTACAACTTTTTCCCTACTCTCTTTTTTTATATTATATTTTATTTAGTATTACTGAATACTTAATGGACTTAGTGGGTTTTTATTCTTCACTGTTACCACTGATGAGTCTTTATTCCTTATGGTGCTAAGTTTGTTGCAAATTTGTTAGTGGAAGCTCCTTCGAGACATTGTCTTTGTCTTTTTGACAGATCTCATTAGTCTTATTTTCTGATAAAACAAAATGTCACAGGTTCACCTGTTATTTTCACTCTAATAAATCTAAAATTACCCTTTTCTCCTAGGATCCCTGGTTCCTTTTAGTGGGGGATAGCATTTAGAAACCAAGGTCTGAGGACTGTGTGTACCCATTGCTCTCCTGCCAGTCCCTGATAAATTTATGAAATATAACTAACAATTACATAAACCAGGCACACATACTGAAAACTAACAAGTGCAAACAAATTATTTTATTCATATATTTGTCTTTAAAGCAAAGGAAACATTCCACAGTGCTTTGAGAGAGAATTACATATTTACAAATTGAGTTTCAAATTATACTAAGATATAATTTCCAAAACCCTTCAGATGATATGATTAAGTTATTTTGAAATAGTGTATTGTAATTATTAAAGAGAAAAAACATTGAATATACAGAACAAAGAAAAATAGTTAACAATTCTGAATGTATTTTTCTTATATTGTTTTCCAGAATATAATGCTTGGGCATTTCTTATGTATTTTTTATATTTTATACGGGTAGAGAAAATAGAATAATAAACCGTTTTGTACTTATCACCCAGCTTCAACAAAAATCAGTTAATGGCCATCTTGTTGTACCTCTACTCTTACCTGTTCCCCCAACCTTTCAAGAAAATCCCAGACAGCTGATAGCTTTTTTTTTTGGAAACTTGGAACCTTTTCTCACCTATTGCCTTGGCTTTCTTGACAGGAGGGAGCTCTGACAGCTTTTCGCAAGACATATGACAAAACTGTGGCCCTGGGTCACCGGTTGGATATTGTATTCTATCTCCTTAGGATTGGCTTATTTTATATGGATAATGATCTCATCACACGAAACACAGAAAAGGCCAAAAGGTACTTTGTAACAGTGGGATTATATTCTCTAAATTATGATGCCACAAATGAGAAGCTGATATAAGTAACTGCCTGTTTTGTTTACAGGTAGTAAGTTTGGTCAAATAATTGATGTACTTATTTAGTAAAATATTTTCTTTAAATATTACCTTTTGGTTCAAGTTGTTAAAAGTTGTTTTCTCATTTCAAATAACAGAAAATTTTTTAAAACCTTTCCTTGTCTGTTGCCAGACTATGATCTCTTACTGTTTTTATTTCATAGCTTAATAGAAGAAGGAGGAGACTGGGACAGGAGAAACCGCCTAAAAGTATATCAGGGTCTTTATTGTGTGGCCATTCGTGATTTCAAACAGGCAGCCGAACTCTTCCTTGATACTGTTTCAACATTTACATCCTATGAACTCATGGATTATAAAACATTTGTAACTTATACGGTCTATGTCAGTATGATTGCCTTAGAAAGACCAGATCTCAGGGAAAAGGTAATGACTAAACTTTTTAATACTCATATTTAAAATTCGTTTTTCTGTTTAAATACACAAAATCATTAAAGTATACATTTTTTTTGCATATATGTTTTTTAAATACCTAGGTCATTAAAGGAGCAGAGATTCTTGAAGTGTTGCACAGTCTTCCAGCAGTTCGACAGTATCTGTTTTCACTCTATGAATGCCGTTACTCTGTTTTCTTCCAATCATTAGGTAAGGATAGAGTTGCTATTTTTGACTGTCTTCATCTTACTCCTGATCCCACGTGCCTAAAGCGATTTTTCACCTATCTGAGAAATGTATTGTGTAGATAGCTGCAGGTCTCTGATCAGTATTCCTAATGTGCTCAGTTTTGTTTAGAAGAAGGGTCATCAAATTGTGGCCCACTGTATGGCCCAGGAGGTAAGAATGATTTTTACATTTTTAAAGTGATGTTTAAAAAAAGAGGATGTGACAGAGAGCTATGTAGCTTGCAAACCTTAAAAGTATTTACTCCCTGGCCCTTTGCTGAGGATGTTTGCCAGATTCCTGGTTTATAGTCTTAATGGGGTATAAGGCAGAAGTGAGCAAATGTTTATAACTATTGAGCTTCATGGGGAAAGAAGTGAGGGAATTCTGAATGTGATTTGGGGTAGAGATTAATTGAACCTTGAATTCAGCAATGGTTATTCTGTGTGCAGTAGCTCAATAGCTAAATCTTTGTGCTGATTTGCAAATCATTTTCAAGGGCTATGGGTTAAGAAAATAATCTGTTGAACATAATTTTATTGCTTCAAATCTAGTTTATAGTCATCCTGCCTACACACATTTGCTTGTTTTCCTACTAATGACCACAAACTATTAAGATGATAGAAGAATTAGCTTGCATCAAGTTGACCCAGGGGTCTTTCCCAAAACTTAAAATTTAGTATTGATATATTCTCTTGTTTATGCTGCAAATTTCAGAAGGTGTTTGGTTAAATAAGATAGCATTGGTGAAAATGGGAATGAAGGACTCCAAATGATTATTGTTAATGTTTTTGCAGTGGGTTTTGGCCCAGTGTTTATGGATACTTTCTCCAAGCATACAAATCAGGCTGCTTTATGAGAATTCATAGTACTTACCTCAGGTAATATAGGAACAGGTTTCTCCAGCACCATCAGTTACGTACTAGGCCTTATCATCTCATACATACATGCAAAGTTATGTTGCTTTTGCACATGTTACTATATTGTAGAATTGCTCTTTTCCCTTTTTATGCTTGGGGTCTTTTGGTCATCATTCAACTCAAATACAGAGCCCTTCCCTGCTTCCCTCAGTCAAAACAAATCTCTTCTCTGCATTCCTGGGGTTCTCATTGTATGCCCCTGCCTTTTAAAAAAAAAAATTGAGGTATAAATCACATACCACAAAATTGCCTCAAGTGTACTATTCAGTGGTTTTTAATATATTGACAAGGTTTTGCAAATACTAGTAATTCCAGAACACCTTGATTACCCCAAAAGGAAACCCATACCCATTAGCAGTCACTCCCTATTCCTCCTTTCCCCCAGCCCCTGCCAACCACTAATCTACTTATGTCTGTACAAATTTGCCTGTTCTGGACATTTCATATAAGTGCAGTCATAAAATACGTGGTTTTTTGTGCCTGGCTTCTTTCACTTTATAATGATCTCACATTCATCCATGTTGTAGCATGTATCAGTACCTCATTTTGTTTTATAGTAAAAGGATAGTCTTATATGTATATACTATACCCATTCATTAGTTCATAGATTTTTGGGTTGATTGTACTTTCTGGCTATTATTGATAATGCTGTAATGAAGATATGTGTACAGCTTTTTGTGTGGACATGTGGAGTGGAATGGCTGCATCTTATGGTAACTCTCTGATTAACTTTTCGAGGAACTGCCAGTTTTCCAAAACGACTACATGTACCATTTGACATTCCCATCAGCAGTGTGTGAGGGTTCCAGTGTTCCCACATCTAGTACTTATTCTTTTGTGTCTTTTTTATTATAGGTATTTTGTGAGTGTGAAATGATATCTCATTGTAGTTTTGATTTGTGTTTCTCTAATGACTAGTTTCGTTGAGCATCTTTTCATGTACTTACTGGCCATGTGCCCCATTTGCTAAAACTTAGCACACTGTTTTGTGATAATTTCTTAGTTTGCCTCCTTTGCTAACTAGAATTTCTGGGAGCAGACCTTATGCTTTTTTTTTTTTTAATCTTCATAATGACCCTGACAACAGGACAGTGCCTGATACTTATGTGCTCTAAAATAATTTCCTTGGAAAAGCAGTATCCTTTTCTAGGTAATACTTGACTGTATTTAGAAATTAAAAACAAGTTGAGAAAGGCCAACTCCATACACACATTCATTCACATATAAAATTTTTTCAGAGATAATGATTTTAATAATTTTGTTATGTATCCTTCTAGACCTTTTATTCATTTATTATATGTACTTTAAATAAGAAAAAACATTTAAAAACCAAGGTTATATGTACACGTGGAACAGTTCTAAACAGTATCATATAAAGAAGGAAAAGGCTTTCTCTAATCTATAATCACCAGTATCCTTTCTCTAGAGGCAACTGCTGTTAATCAGGTTTTCAAGTGTGTCTTTCAAGAGCACTGTTATTGACAGATACAAGCATGTAACACCTTTATGTATTGTGGATGTATTTGATATGCTGTTTTTTAAGTACCTTTTTTTCTCTTCACAAGTAACGTGTTTATCTTTTCATGTCACTATACATATAGTTGGTAAAATATTTTGTCAGTGTTTATGAGTGGCTATTGTGTACTAACATTGAGAATAGCAGCAGATTGAACAGGTAGCATTCCTATGGAGCTTCAAGTTATCCTTTCATAAGTATTTCCTTGTATTTCAGTGTATTGGCTATGCCATAATTGATCCTCTACTGATAGAAAACTAGGTTGTTTCCAATTTTGCCCTATTATAAGCAACCCTGCTTTGAATACTTCAACAGTGCATCTGTCTCACTTGTTATTTCCTTGGGAAAAAAAGTCTAAGAAATTGAACTTTCCAAAGGTTAAGTATTTTGTGTCATGACCACTGTTGCCCTCCAGAAATGCCAGTGTACCTTTCGACAATTTATCTTCTCTCAATCTATAGCATTTGAGATAACCTGTCCCACCCTCTCCGTACTCTTTGCTAGTCTGAGAGGACAGAAATAAATTTGACGTTTTATGCATTTCTATTGTAAATGAGAATATGCACCATCTCATGTTTAGTAGCCATTGATCTCCATATTGCTAAATCATATGTTCCCTTGCTCATCCTTATGTGCCTTGTTGTTGACCATGGTTTGCTTCTCACCACAGCTTTCTCTTGGTTCTGCAGTAACAGGCTGTTGTTTTTCTCTGGACCTACCTCCTCACCTATTGTTAGACCTCTCAGTAACTACCTTAGACTGAGTTATTGCCCTTGTCTCTTATCTTCATTTTGTGCCATTAAATATATCTGGATGGCAGTGACGACAAATTCATGTCTCTAACCCCAAACTGGAGCACCAGACTCATGCTTTAATGCCTCCTTAGTGTCCTCATTTGACTGTTTAAAAGGCATATCCACTTGAACACCGCTAAAGTATGCTTGAATCCCACCCTCACCCCCAACACTAAAAACAAGTATTCTCCTTCTCCAGGGATTTCCATCTTGTTCAATCCGCAAACATAAGTATACTCTAGAGTCTCTTCTCTTGCCCACCTTCTATATCCCTGTAACTGTCTTCCTGCTTCCATTCTGAGTCTGGCATCCTTTCTGTTCCTGGGCTTAACCGTGCTTTTCTGGCCTTCAGATTTTTGTATCATTTACATTGTTCTGTGCTTAGCCAGCCCCTTAGACTGGTCTTCTTCCCGGTCCACCCCAATCCAGTGGAAGGCTTCCTAGTAACTCTATCATGTTACTTTTATTTTCTTCACAGTAGTTACCTTGTATATTTGTTCATCTATCTCTGCCCTTTGAAAATTTAGTTTTTGTGGCAGCAAGGGTCTTTTGGTTCACTGCCATATAACTAACTAGAGCAGGAGTTATTCAGTGAAATAATTTATATTTGTGTGGATTGCTTATTAATATTCTACATACATTTTACTGTTTAATTGACTTCTAAAGACCTCTTTCTGGATCAAGGTCATTAACTCATAAATACATTTTCTAGTTTAGCATTTGTCTTCAAATCTTGTTCATAGTTTTTTGGTTTGTAGACTATTTACATGAACAAATAGGAAATAGGAGTCATCAGTCTTTGTTTCTTTGCTTCTGAGTTTTGTTCCTTTTTGAAAGTGTATGATTATATCTTTTTTCTGGTCTGTGTAAGTCATTTGTTACTGTACCTGCTGTTGCTGTTAGAATTATTTTAAAAGTGAATTTTATTTTACTTAAGGCATAAGGAGTTCTCTGTGGTTAAAATAGTACATAGCCGGGCACGGTGGCTCACGCCTGTAATCCTAGCACTTTGAGAGGCTGAGGTGGGCAGATCACCTGAGGTCGGGAGTTCGAGACTAGCCTGACCAACATGGAGAAATCCCATCTGTACTGAAAATACAAAATTAGCTGGGTGTGGTGGCTACTAGGGAGGCTGAGGCAGGAGAATCACTTGAACCCAGGAGGCAGAGGTTGCAGTGAGCCGAGATCATGCCATCACACTCCAGCCTGGGCAACAAGAGTGAAACTCTTTCTTAATATATATATTGTACATGTACGTGAACTTTGTCATATGTGAACAAGTTCCTTTAGAAGCTGTGCTCTTTCTGATGGTGACGTCAAATAGCTACCTGCTACTTAAGGGCAATGTTTGCATACCTGGCTCTTCCTTTATCACTGCTGTTGCCGCCATTGTTGATGTCATGATGTGGAAGGGCAGTGAGAAATTTGGTACTTGTTGATCTATCTGTTGGACTCAACTAGTGTTGCTTAAAGTTTTTAATCTTTTTATCTGAAAAGGAGATTCTTATAATTTGTCATTTTATTCATTGCAGCGGTTGTGGAACAGGAAATGAAAAAGGACTGGCTTTTTGCCCCTCATTATCGATACTACGTAAGAGAAATGAGAATTCATGCATACAGTCAGCTGCTGGAATCATACAGGTCATTAACCCTTGGCTATATGGCAGAAGCATTTGGTGTTGGTGTGGAATTCATTGATCAGTAAGTGTAAATAATGTCATGTTAATTGAAGTTTTAAAATTGCTTTTAATATGTGACCTTGTGCAGTTTTTTACTCGTTTACATTGGTTCCCTCAATCTTAAGGTGGAGTGGAAGGTTTTTTCCCTTAATATCAAAACAGTCATTCATGTCTATCACCTGCCTTTCTCATGTCTGCCCCTTGCATTAACAGATGGGAAAACTGAGTTGTAGTGAGGTTGATTTGTTAAAGGTCATTAGACAAGTTATCAAAAGTTGTCTTCTGTTACTTCTTTGTAGCCCACACTGCAGCTACAGTAATGACTGTTAGATTTGCTTATATTTTACAGTTGGTCATATTCCCTCTGATAATTTCTTCCAATTTTTAGGTTGTTGCTGCAATTCTGGTCAAATTGTTTGTTCAATGTGGGACTTTTAGTACTGCCATCAGTGATTGAACAAATACTTAATGAGCCATTACTCTATGTTTGGTATCGTGTTATAGCTCCCTCTTAGCAGACTTTGAATGTAGTAGTAGGGAAGAGATGGCAAGTAAGCAAATAAATATACAAGGTAATTCCACATAGAAATGAACCTATGGAGATGAGAAAATGCTGTCCTTACATATGGCATACTTGAGGAGGTGAGGCTTGTTCCGAGACTTGAATTGAGAGGAGTCAGCTATATGGAGTCCTTCTGCATGCAGAAAACGGAATAGAAAAGGCTGAGGCTTTGAGCCAGGAACAAGCTTGGATGTTGTAGGAACAGAAAATGTCAGTGTGGCTGCAGCATAGTGGGGGGAGCAGTTGGAGAATGTGAGCATAATATATGGAGAGTTATGCAGGTGATGATTTGTGTAGGGCCTTGTAGGTCATGGAATGGAGGTTGGGTTTTAATTCAGGTTTGATGGGGAGCCATTGGAAGATTTTTGAGCCCAAGTTACATCATCTGTCTTATGCTGTGTCTTATATAGAGTAAGGTGACAGAGAGACCAGTTGTGCTGTTTAGTAGCTCATGGAGGGGATGTTAATGTGGCTTGCACGAGGGTGGTGAGAGTAGACTTGGGGAGAAGAGACATTCACAGTAATAGGATGTCCAGATGGTATCGAGATCAGTGGTTTCCACATGGAGGTGTTTTTAAATGTTGATGTTGTTTTCAGTGGTCCACAGTGGAAACCTTAAATGAAGATGCATTTCATTAAATAAGACCATTCTCTTTTTAATATTTTTAAAATTTCAAACATCCATAAAATTCTAAAGAATTGTACAGTACATTTTAACATTTTGTTATACTTGTCACAGTCTACCCATTTTATGTTTTTAACCACTTCAAATTAAGTGTTAGACACCAACACATTTTTTAAATGATGTTTACCAAAATAGAAGGCAGATATCCCGAGGTTTTGTTCCATGTCTGAACTTCTAGTCTGTGAAATTGAAGTCTGATGACCACTATCCAAGAGGGTTGTTCATGAGGGTACGGGTTGGGCATTATGGATGTTTTTCCTGAGTCGGTAAAATGAGTGGCTTGTGAGCAGTCCATGAGAAAAAGAGCTTGGCCTTGCTGCTTTTTCCAGCTCTGTGGCCTTGGTCAGATTGTCTCCTCTTCAGTTTCTTAACTATGATGTGGAGATGTGATAAAGCCTTCACTAGTTAAGGAATACTGTGGTGTGTGCCCCTAAGACATCTTGATGACAGGTGAATGCAAGGCAGCTGGTACCTTTCAGGTAGTAGTTGAATTCACGAAGTATTTGAATTGTTTGGTTTTTTTTCCTTCATGGTCTAAGACCAGCTCGAGAGGCAAAGGCTGTACCATTGAGCTTTAGTTGTTCCCTAAAAAGGCCTTGTTTTAAATTTCTGTGATACCTGAGTTTTCATGGATTCCTTATTCTTTTTTTTTCCCCTAAAAAGTTAGTTTAGATGAAATCCTCTTTTTTAAAATGGGCAAGGCAATAATCATTTCTTCCCAACCCCCAACTTATTTAGACTAAGATATGTTGGAGAGGGAAGGGGTCATTGTTTTAAATATTACTGCTGTTGACATGTTTACCCATGGGCTGTATTCTGTAATTTTGTTTTAGGTCTTTTGTTTGAAAGAGTTTATTAGTTTTGTCCGTTTTATTCTGTAATTTTTCCTATAACCTAGTTTTCCTTTGAGTATATATAAATGGTATCATTGTTTGACCTACTTTCCATCTGAATATGAACTTCTAGGATCATGTTTATTCTGGTAGGTGACTTAAAGGGACAACCTCAACTACTGCATATGCAGTACCAAGCTTGAAGGGAAAGTAAATGTTAAAAATTTAAGACAGTATTTTAGTGCAGTATTTATTTTTCTAAGAATTCTCTGTAAAGCTAATGCTTTTATTTTTTTTCTCTGAATTAGGGAGCTGTCCAGATTTATTGCTGCTGGGAGACTACACTGCAAAATAGATAAAGTGAATGAAATAGTAGAAACCAACAGGTACTTTCATTTTGTGTATCATTTGTTACACTGATGAAAGGAAGGGGCATTCCTAAATTTTTGAAGGTGGTCAACTATCGTTATGGAGTAATGTGACTGTTAAATAATTCATTATTTTTTTCTTGAATTTATTTATAGACCTGATAGCAAGAACTGGCAGTACCAAGAAACAATCAAGAAAGGAGATCTGCTACTAAACAGAGTTCAAAAACTTTCCAGGGTAATCAATATGTAAAGCCATGTAACAAATGATTTCCTTTAGAGATAATTGTTTGAATTTTTATAGTTTACTTCACTATGTGCCCAGGTCAGCTGTATAAAATAAATACTGCATTGTTGTTTCTTTCCATTTATTTTTTCTTAAACACATATGCATTCTACAACGGGGTCCACTTATGTTAAAATAAGGTCACTTGCCTTATTCATTAATGAAAATCTGGTTTGTCAGGTTGCAGCCAGGTT
This sequence comes from Sapajus apella, assembly GCF_009761245.1. NCBI lineage: Eukaryota > Metazoa > Chordata > Mammalia > Primates > Cebidae > Sapajus > Sapajus apella. The sequence continues at coordinate 15,270,151 of NW_022436963.1, read as the reverse complement.
CAGATCCTCACTGCCTCATCAGTAAAAAACAGATGTTCACACAGCCCATTATCTCTTACCTTTAAATCTGTTAACCTGTAAGCTTCCTGATTTTACGAAGAATACATACCATATAGTGGGGTCTACAATTAAACAGTGTCTCCCACTTAGTATACAAAAGAAGATGATAAAAAAAAAATGTGTAATAAGCTTTCCCTCATCAACAAGTAACCATATAGGACAGAAAGTTACCCTTTTTTAGGAAGCTGACATAACCTAGATTAATAACCTGGATTACAGAATCTACCAAGGCCAGTCTCAATTTTCTAAAACCTTATGTGTAAATATTAGCAAAATGGTAATCCAGAAGTAGGACTATAGTAATAATAGCAGTGAGGAAAACAAAGTTGTTCCTGTTTGTCTCATAATTAAACACTTAGTATATCAGATAGGGATAAGTGCTTTTAAGAAATATAAAACCAGGTAGAGAGACAGGGTATAGGCTCTCTCCTATAAGGGGTTGTGGAAGACTTCTTTGGTAAGATGACATTTACATGAAAAGGAGGGAAAGCCCATGCCCATATGGAGGGAAGAAAAACAGGGAAAGTCACTGGCAATTTTAAGTGCAGACTTGGCTTACCTTTTAAGTCTCACCATGGCATTCAGCGGCATGGGTTGTAGAGGCAGTTGGATTTGCTAAAAGATTAGAATGGGGTGAGGAGGATGGTGGGGGAGAAAATTTTTCAAAGGAGATCCTCGGCTTTTTGGCTTACTTGAAAGAGAGCTGGTGACCCTGGTGAGCAGTTTTGGTACAGGTGAGTTCAGAAGAGAATGGGAGATGGCATCGTACTGTACAAGACAGAGGAAGGAAAGAAGAGTTTTGAGGTTAAAATGATCTCATTTGCTTGAAAATAATTTGATACAATTCACCATTTCTTCATGATAAAAATTCTTCGTTAGACATGAATAACATGTTGGGAAATCAAAGCCCTACCAAAACAAGGTAACTAATGGCAAAATATTAGAAGCATTATCTTAAATGAAGACAGTGGCTCTCATCACTGGAAGAAGAGCTATTGGTTATAGACCAAGGAAAGCAATGTGGTCAGAGCTCTGTTTTGAAATGGGTTTCCAGTAAGGCACTGTATGGTGGAGGGGAGGCTTTTAAAATGCTCAGTATGCCTAAAGTATTTGAGAATATCCACCTGTGCATTTCTAAAAATGGTTACCTAGAAAACATATTTCTTGAAAAAAACCTCAGCTTTTTGGTCTTCTACAGAAAACCAAAGCTAGTCAGGAAAGCAAAGGTGGCTTCTGTATGCTACACTGTTGCAGTTTGGTCACCCACAGGCTGCAACTGGCACACCCTGAATACTTTCTCAAGAAAAACATTTATAGTCACCACGTACAAGTTGACAATTGAAAAACCACGTATTTAGCTTCTCTGGAAAAAGGATAGATTAGGCTAACTCTGGACTCATGTTCCAATAAGGTAAGCGGCAAGCATAGCTTGTTTGTTCCAGTGTGCTCCAGTCCACCCAGTCTGTTCATGTACACTGCCTGTCTCCTGGCCCATGCTGGCATTTGAGTTTGTTAGCCTTACAATACCTCCAATAGTGTCCATGTGAGGTTGATGGTTAACAGCCTCCTGTGTTAACTAGGATGGGGGTGTCCAATCTTTTGGCTTCCCCGGGCCACATTGGAAGAATTGCCTTGGGCGACACAGAAAATACACTAAGGATAGTTGAGCTAAAAAAAAAAAAAAAAAAAAAAATCAGAATGTTTTAAGAAAATTTACAAATGTATGTTGGGCTACATTCAAAGCCGTCACGGGCTATAGGATGGACAAGCTTCAGCTAGAAGAAACCATCCAAAGAATTCTTAACCTTCATCCTATTTCCAGTAGCTTTAATTTATACAGCTTGTTTTTTGAAAGTCTTAATTTTCTGCTTTTATTCAAGAAGGGTACTTCACAATATGAAAATAAGATTATCAAATGATAGCTAAAACAATTATGTATAGTTTCTTTTTCATATCAGTAAATGTTTTCTTTTGAATTTGGAAACTTAACCTTATTGTTAACAACCCTGATTTCAGTCAAAATTAACTATCCTAGTGTGAAATAACACCAGGATAAACTATCTTTTGTGATTATTTTTAAAGCAACAATGCCAGTTTCTCTTCAACAAAATTTGATTTTATAGCAAATCTATCCAGTAAGAGATAAATATTTTAAAGCTATGTCAAATTATGGTAATCTATTTCCTGTATTTGAAATAACAGCTTTATGTCAATTTTTAGCTAGCAGTATCTCTTAGGACAGAAACAGTGTAAAAACCACTTTTGTTACGCAACCAAATTTACCCGCCCTAGATGGCTAAAAGAATACCTACAACTTGATGACTGTGCCTGCAATACTCCAATATACTTAGGATTTTATGACTGAACACATTTGGTCTTTAATTGATAGAAGGCTACTAATCATTAGCAAATCATTTCTATAATTTCATATTCTTTTTTTTTTTTGGACAATGTCTTGCACTGTTGCCTGGGCTGGAGTGCAGTGGCGCAGTCTCGGCTCACTGCAACCTCTGCCTCCTGGGTTCAAGCAATTCTGCCTCAGCCTCCCAAGTAGCTGGGATTACAGGCATATGCTACCACACCCAGCTAATTTTTTGTATTTTTAGTAGAGACAGGGTTTCACTATGTGGGCCAGACTGGTCGCAAACTCCTGACTTTGTGATCCAGCCACGTTGGCCTCCCAAAGTGCTGAGATTACGGGCATGAGCCACCGTGCCCAGCTGTAATTTCATATTCTGAATTAGTCCTTGGTGCTGCTGTTAACCTAATGTTTTTAAGAGGATGAACAGCTGACAGTTAAAATATCTGCCCTGGTGATTATGGGGGAAAAGGGTGGAGGGAACTGATAATCCCTGGCCTTCCCAATGCCACATAAACTCGTAGTTGGTAACAAACCTGTGCCTCCACAATGGTAATGGGGGAGTGAGGTAAAGTCCCTATCGGGAAAACATGAAAAGCTCTGATAATCGCTAGTTTTGGTTTCAAAGCTTTAGAGCCACAGATTTGCATTATGCTTGTGTTTCTGAAGGAATACAAAGGCTATCAGGAATTTGTAGCAGTCTGGTCCAACATGGTCAAAGCATAATCACTTATAGTGCAATAATTTTCCCTGTACAGACACGAGTTTAAGAAACAAAACACAATTTGCTAATCGATGAGCCTTTAATCCAACCATTATATATCCCCTTTCCATCCTGAGATCCCTTGTAGAGACCATTTAGTTAAGACCACCAGCAGGTGGCAACCTGACACCCTTACCAACCTTACCTTTTAGAGGTGACCAGAGACCTGTGCTTTTCCAAAGTAGTGTTATACATGTAATTAGTATAATATCAATGTGGGGAAGCTCTACCTTTGGTTTTTGAGGACTCTTTTCTTGAACTCCTCTTGGTTAGAGACTAGTTTATTCATATACACCTCAAAAACTTGGGGCCAAGATGAAGTTCACTTTTTATAGTCCTCTGCTGGCTCTCCTGGCCATTCTGTTTACAACTTCATTCAAAACGCCTTCTCTTTGAAGCTGCTTACAACCCAGCAACACCATCAATTCACTGTGCATGCTGTCCTCAATCACACTTCAAGTCACTCTCCCCTCTTCCATGCAGTTCATCCCGGAACCAAGCAGCTGGTTCAGTCTTCCTCCCAACCCTAACTATTCTGAAATGGACAACACAGACAACGCCCTTGCTTCACAGTTCCTCAGCCTGAATTCCAGTGCTCTTTTCCTCCGTGGAGCTTCTGTCTACTGCTATGATTTCCACCCAGGAATCACAAGCACCTCTGGCCAGTTCTGCATTTGAAAATAATACTGGAATTCCAATTCCTCCATTCCCTGACCTGTTCCTAAATATTATCACTTTGATCACTCTGGCCCCTGGATCCTGCCTTGTGGCCCCTCACTTTTATTGGCCATATGGAATTGAATGTGGACTCTGCTCTGTGACCCTGAAGAAATAAATTGTCTAATCATAGAAAAACTTACATGGAAGGAGATTCCTAAGAGCTAACAAGAAGGTAATTCCAATCAAACCAATGTCTTAGAGTACCTGCGTAGATTCTACACAGTAGATTTCTAGTTCTCTTCCCTGAATACCCAATTCAGACCATTATCAATCACTCAGGCACATCTTCACTCATACTCTTAATTCTTTGGCAGTCTCCCTGCCTAAGTTCCAACTTTTCCACCCAACCAATACATGCTGTTCCAGTTATCCTGGAGAAAACAGCAGAACAGAACATTACCTAAATGGATAGATGGCATTGGTAATTATAATGCATCGACTCTAAACTTCTAACAGTCAACCATCTCAGTCTCACCCTTCTCTGCCTTCCCTTACCTCTTTTTACTCTAGTGCTCTTCTCCATTCGTCTTCACGAAAATAGTCTTCTCCAAGGTTTTGTCCTGGGTTTTCTCTCTGGGCCATGGAGGATGGGCTTCAGGTTTGTGATATCCTGGAAGCAGAATATGAGGTGTGACTATGCCTCTGTCGGACAGGATCCATAACTTCTTTCATGTGATTCCTGGAGCCTGAGGAGGGGCAAAATTAAGAATCACTGATCTGACAGGCCTGAATTACCCTGGATCCGCCACCTGTTTGTTGTGGGACCTTAAGCAAAATACCTTCTTAGGAGTTCCTCATCAGTATGACTGGAATCAAAATACCTGTCCTATAAGGGCTTAGTATAAGAGAGGATGGATATGAAATGCTTGGAATAGTATCTGGCATATGAAGTACTTAACTAGGTAAGTATTATGTTAACATCATAAGCCAAATCTAATAGCTACCTAATTTTCCCAGATAAACTCATCTACTCTCATGACCTCATTGATCATCTAAAAATAAAAGACAATTCTCCATTCCTATTTTCCAGCTCAAACCTCTCTCCCAAGGTCCATCTAGCCTGTACAGCCAGCTAGCTGGGCACTAAACTAGAATTTCCCAACAGCAGCTCAAATCTATCGTTAGGTACTTTTCCTTCTGTTACCATATCGCACATTTCACTTAAAGCTCAATTGGTTTGGCCAAGCTAGAAATCTGAAGTCTTAGATTCACTCTTCCCTTTAATGTTGAACAGAATTAGGCCTCAACGCCTGATGGTTCTACTTTTAAAAGATTTCTGAAATCAGTATCAGTTATCCTCATGATTAGCCTGAGTTTGGAAACTTAATAGTTCTTACCTGGATTACAACAGCTTTGTAACTTTTGTCCCGAGGTTCTCACCTGTCGATTCTGTTTTCCACTGTTATTGTGGGGCCATAGGTGGCAGATTTTTTTTTTTTTTTTTTTGACAAAGTATTAAAGTGTAAGTATTTGACTCTCCCCTTCTCCCTGGAGAATTTTTATTTTTCTTCTGCTGATAGCCTCACCCTCTCTTACCTCCTAAGAGATATTCTGGTTCATAGGTTTTGGATGTAGAAAAGGAGGATAACAAGTGCCAAGAATTACAAGGTGAAAGACTACTTTAATTAACTTCCATTAACAAAAGGAGCAAGAACTTAATGAGAAAGAGGACACCAAGAAAGGAATGAGAAGGGAGAGGAACTTAGACTTGATTTAGGAGAGTGCTTTGAGTTAGGATTGGGGACAGGAGCAGGTAAAGACAAACGTTTGAGGGAAAATAGAGTGAGAATGCAACAGATGGGGAAAGAGACTTTAGTGCTCCTTTGATTTTCCAGTCTTCAGTACAGATTTGAATGGCTTTGACTTTTGGCAGCTGCATGGTGCTGGACCGTGAAGTATCTCTGTGCTCTGACAGTTACATTCGGGTTAATCTAAATCTAATCTCATGTGTTCCTGGATGAAAAGTCCCAAGACATTCAAGGTCCTTGACAGTCTGACACCAGCTTCTCTAACCCTATCCATTCAGCAAACTTCCCGCAGAATTATTCTCTATGCCTCACATCTTCATATCCATGCTCGACACATTTGCTCGCTCTGCCTAAAATCTTACTCTGCCTGCCTTTCTACCTGGTGAAATCCCACATATGCCAAGATCCAACACTGGTAAACCCTTTTCCTTGAGTTGGGATCATCTTGTTATGCAGGGCCAGGATACCTGCAAGGGAATGGAATTAAAAAGAGTAAGAGATTGAGCAGCAGAACCTTTTCTTGGGAGGATTGAGGACACCCATGGTGAAAGATTTGCCTACAGAGAGCACTTCAAGATTAGATTTGTGGAGAGTGCTGAGTGGGTGGTTGACTTAAGTAAGGAGGGAATGGGAAGTCCACAGGGCAGCAGGAACTGAAGCCAACCTGACTCTTTCATATCAGGTATGGGCAGTTTTTCTAACGCCCAAAGCAGTTACTCCTTTTATTTTAAGCCACAAAAATAATTTATCAGAATGATTTATTTGCAAACAGTAAAACTGACCGGATTTCTAGAGGTAAACAATTACACTGTGTTCCAAATAATACTAAAATGTACTTGTATTGCCATTAAGGGAGGTACGTAAAAAAAAGGAATAGATTAGACCAGGTCTGTATAAAAAGCTTATCTTAAACCAAAACTACATGTCATCAAATTTACACATAAGCAAGTACAAATAGAATGTGTTTCTCAATCCATCAACTCCCTCGTTTCCTTCACAAACATGCAAGGCCAGAATACAGTAGTGTTCACTGTTTACACAGTTACTAATTTATCCTTGGCAAAGCTTTGTGCCCCCAAATGGAAACATCTCTAAGCCTCAGAATCGACTTAGAAGTATTTAGCCTGTATTAAGAGGGAGCCTAAAGTGAAGGGGCTTCACAAACAAGGGTGTTCAATGCCAAAAGTGATGAGAAGGCAGTTGACTGAAAATGCTTAGTATCACAACGAGGCAGAAACATGTAAAATATTTCATGCAGCCAACCTTATTTATTGAGAAGTCCTAATTTTATTGCCCGTTTAGTAACATGTTTGTTCCACAAGCTAATTTCTTATAAAGCAAAGCACAACCTTTTCTTATAAATAGTATAAATTATTTTATTTACAGAAACTTGTTACAAAACAAATAGACTATATATTTCTTCTCTTTTAAATATCCAAAGTAATTTTCTATCCCTTGACATTTGTTCATGTTCTATACAGCAGCCAACACAAAGTCCAGCTGAGATGCTCTTGATTATGTGTACAAATTATCAAACTATTCACACGTTTTTAACACAGGAGATTGCTTTTATAACCAAGCTCAAAAAAAAAAAAAAAAAAAGCAAAATGCTTTCAAGGCCCTACATTCACACTGACAGTATGTAGTGCTCATTTAAATGATCTGAAAATGTAAAATGTTTGCACAAAATGTAAAAATGATTATTTTCTGCTAAACAATGAAACTTTTAACAATAATTTTTCAAAGCCCAATCCCCCCGACCCCCCTGGACAGAATGAAAGACATTAAGAAATTCCTTGGCAACAGAACTCTTGCAGGAAGACAGCTGCCTTTACAAGTTACATTTTTCAAATTATACATTTTTTGAACATTCTCAGAGGTACTTCTTTGTATTATATTTTTGGAATACAAAATATTTTAAATATTTTAAATTGTATTTCATGAGTGAATAACAAAATGGACACATCGTGTAAGTTGCTGGCTGACAAAAAGATTTGTAACTCTTGGTGTCACCAGGCAATCCATCACCAATTGAAAACTGAATTACTATGAACCAAAAGGTCTTAATTTTAAAATACCTTATAAAATTACCAGCATTGGTGGTTTTCAACTCCTCCTCTAAAATTTTAGAAACAATATTTAGGTGGAAAAAGCAAACTCCAAAAAGTTCAACTGAACATTCAAGTCTTTTTAAAGAGATTCTGTCTAAGCTTAAAACTAGGTTCAGGCACTTTCAGTTTTTTCCATTAGTTTTAAACCACATCACATACTAACACTCATGTGCTCAGAGTGTACACACATGCGCACACACACACAATCACACACTCACTCTCACACATAAAATACTAACAAAAGAAAAGCAGTGTGTCACTTAGTTACATGTAGTCTACCGGGAAACCAGGGAAACCAGGCAACTAGGGAGAAGCAATGCCCACTTCATCTGTATGAATCCACTCCCAAGACATTAAAAGAGACAAAGACTTTCACAGAACAGAGGCATCCCTTAAACTGTAAAGGAGGCAGGTTCTAGAACTATTGGCTTGGCAGTGAACCACTTCAAATTATAAAAAGGTATTTACTTTTATTAATTAATAAATAAATACTAGATGATCTCAATTGTACCAAAACAGGGTATCAGAAAAAAAGACCTGTGCAAAAATACATATTTAAATATGTACAATTCATTTTTAACAAAATATGTCTTCTGAAATAGGGATACTTCCATATTTATAATAGAACAGGAAATTCCAAAATAAAGATACAAAAGTAGGTTTTGTATAATTCTTTGTTCATCATTGCAGCACTTTTTTTTTTTTTTTGTAGGTTAAGAAAACTGCAGGAGTTGTCATGAAATTCTATTGGAAAGAATATAAAAATTATCTTGGTTTTAAATTGATACCAAAGTCTGTCTAGAAACAACCCAACCACTGCAAATTTGGTTTTTGCAAGTTAATTTAATTCAAAAAAATACTTCAGTGTTTTAAATGGTCTTAATTGTTCATAATAAAAAGTAGTTGTAGGAGAAAATAAAATATTTGAACAACAGTCTAAAATTTAATAGCACTGTTTAGAATAGGTCTGTTTGTGGCAGGCAGAATCCAAAATGGCTAATTTCCTACTCCCGATGCTCTGTGTGTTACCGGGAGGCAAAATGAAATTCAATTAAAACCTCAGTCTAAGAAATCAAATGTTCAATACTTGCTAATCTAAATATCTACATTATTCTGAATCAACTTATCGTGGATCTTATTCACATCTTTCGGAACAACGTGATCTGTCTATAAATTCCATTGCTAAAGGCAACTTTATTTATAACCATCAAGTCCCCTTGGCTCTGAAAATAAATTCTACCCATACCCCATTGCACTTGTCACAAAGGAATCAACTAGGTACGTTCTGATCCCCTCTCACCTCTTCTCTCTTTCCCCACTGGGATGGAAACCAGATTGATTTCTCCTAAGTATGCCAAACTGGCCCATCTATGCTCTCTCCTTACTAAGCTCTCCTGTAGTATCATTTTAAAAACATTTACTGATTGATTGCATAATAATTGAACAAGATACTGTTCTCTCGTTCCTTTAAAAAAAAATCAGTATTTTACATCAATTTATAGTTAAAGTATCTGCATAAAGATTTTGTTTTCTTACACAATAAATTCTGTAGCAATTCACATTATTAGGCTGGTAACCAAGTTTATTCATTCTACCTGTTGTTGACTTGAAATTCCCTGAAACTGAAGTTTGAAACCCAAGAATTGTAGGAAAAAAAGGATGTACTGACTGGCTCTCATCAAGCCCTGGCCAGAGCAATGATCAGCGCCTTGGAAATTTTACCCTGTGTTCGGCAACTTTGTGTGTTCTTCTAAGCAAAAGTGCCTTATTCTCTTGTCAGGAGCCTGCAGTGGTTGAATCACCCATTTAAAGGCTCCAGCTCATCCTCTAATTCAGTGACACCTTCTCCAAGCAATGCTGTTTTAACATATTAAGCTCTTTCTTTAGGGGTGAGGTACTAGAAAAAATATCTTAGAGGGCTCCAAAACTCTCAGGAAGATGGCTGGTATAATCCAAAGAAAGGAGGGTGTGTATCAGGGCAATCCTATACACAGATTACAATTCCGTGATATAGGATTTGGTCGGACGCACACATTCTCCAATTCCCTTCCCTTGGTGCCTGCTCTCGTCCCCAGCCACATCCAAATAAACATCTGGAGTGGCATGAGGGAAGCGCATACACACCCAATCCAAATGCGTTTGAAGCAGAAATCTACACTTAGTCCCAGGACAGCATCCAAAGAGGAAAAGGGTAATGCAGAGAGTGCCTTCAAAACATTTAAGTGTATCTAATAATGTCACTTTAAAAGGTGACTTTTAAAAATAGACTAGGTAGGACGACCAACCCAATCTGACATAATGTTTACCATGAAAACTTAAAGGATTAAGAAAATTTCATCTCTTTGGAAATCTTGCAAAAAGTTTTGTTCTCCCTATGGTGATTTTAACTTCCTTTCTCCCACCCTCCCCCAACCCAATTTGGCCTTCATTTCTCAAAACTAGCTTGCATTTTCTTTCTTCTTTTTTTTTTTTATAATCACACAGAATTGCTTTTGTATCACGAAAAGTAAGCCTCCAAACCAGTTTATACTTGCTGTCTGGGCATCAAAAATTTCAAACCAGTTTGTAAGTTAGAAACTTCTGACAGCTTCTGTTCCCAAATTACTTTAAGGCTGGGCTATTTTGTCATGGTGCCTTAGGCTAATGTCCATTCATTCCTGGAACACTGCTGACAAAATCTAAAGCCTAATTCCCTTCTTCAGAGGGTTGGTCAGGATGCAGCCCTCTCTCCTCTGGAAGGTTTCTGGTCTCCAGTTAAGGTGCCTAACTGCTGGAGAGTGACCTATAGATGACAGTGTTTAAAACAATGGTAGTAAAAGGAAGGAGGGAGAAAGGTCTACAGTAACGCTCTTTCCAAAACATTCTTTTGCCCAGCCAATCTACTTGAAGAGTGGCTCCATGATATACTACAAGTTAAAAAACAAAACAAAAACTTCTCACAGATTGGTAGCAAGCAGTCCAGACCACTTTAACACTGATAAAAGCAATTCCGTGGCTGAACTTGATCCAGTGTCCTTTATGAGTACTCACTGCTACAGACATAGCTTCAGGGTAATCCTCGTTAAAACAGCCCGGCAGGTTTCTACCCTTGAGACCCACAGGAGGTTAGGAAAACAGACTCAAAGGCATCGTGGAGTCCAGAGTGCTGAGTGGAGGTGTAACTTGTCCTCAAAAGTGTCCGCATTATTCCTCCCCGTGCTGTTTTCAGCTGTCAGGGACGTGCCTTTGGCTTTCAAAAAAGAGGGGGTGGGGAAATAATGAAAAGGTAAGTAAGTGTTTGTATACTGCACTCCTGATTCTAAACAAGAATATTCCAAAGGCTGCATGCTATTAAAGTCTCCATGAACTGAGTGATGCCAGAACGGTCAGCTACAAAATTTGGCCTTAGCTTTCAATAGCCTTCACTACCACTGGGCACAATCATTGCAGACTCACAACTGGCTAGAAGAGATGCAGGCCTGGGTTTCTAAGCTTAGAGAAAAGGCTCTTATGTTTGCCTTTTGGTTTTATTTACTGATTTTGTGTCCTTGAAGGTATTCCAGGTTGTTAGCTGAGAAAAGAACAAGGTCAAGGGCTAGCACACACAGGTGTGACAGTTCGCACTCAAGGCAGTGCCCCTGCTGGGGGATAGGAAACTCTGGCCTTCACAGTGGGCCGTTTTTACATCTGTGGTGGCAGAGCCCATGAACACACTCTCAGGGGTGCCTGCTCAACCCCGTCATCTTCTAGGCTTCCCTCCATGTCCCATACTTCATGCCCTTGTTCAGAAAACTTCAACTAGCTCAGTTATTTTTGTTTTAAAGGCAGCTCCCAGGAAACAGTGAGTAGAGGTCCCTACTTTTGTAACAGCAGCATTCTTTAAAGCATTTTGGGGTCATGAGTCCCTTTGAGATTCTTATGAAACCTAAACGATAAATGAACAAAGACATAAAAATGTACAACACTTCTTGGGGTTCTGAAGATCCTTTGATCTCTAAGCAAGCACCCCTCTTCCTGCCCCAGGATTTGTGTAGCATAGTAAAAAGTATTCCTCTGCACAGAGAAAAATTTCTCTCAAGCACAAACTTAAGTGGAAACTGATTTTAAGGAAAAAGCCCAAAGTTAGGCTGTTTGGTTTGTTCCTGTAAGACACAGTGCCACTACATGGTAAAAATCAAAGGTGGCAAAATGGCAGGTAATGCGCCAAAGATGGCCCACAGATATGTAGGTTATACCAGGTTTAAGAGAAAAAAAGTGTGTGTGTGTGTGTGTGTGTGTGTGTGTGTGTGTGTGTGTGTGTAGACTAAATTTCACATCCAAGTCCAGATCTGAAGCCTCTCCTTAAAATAGGTAACAAACGTCTGGAAGCAGCTGCTCCGTGTCTCCGCATTTCTCGCAGGCACTGCCAATCTCTGCTGTGCCCCACCTGGCCCCTTCTGTCCTTTCTGTTACTTGTGGGCATTGAGATCAACACTCCTGTCTAAATGAAGACAGTGTGCTCACTAATACAGATATGAGATGGGCATTACAGCACAATGGAATGCCCTTCCCATGGGGATCACATCTCCTGGGGACTCTACTTTCAAAGACAGTGTGTTGAAGAATGGGTACACCATGTCTTCTCTGTTTATACTGGATTAATGCTTATAAACTGTAATGAGTAGCTACAAACCAAGAAGGGAAAGCACACTTCTCATTTGTCTAGGAATCCCCTGATCAGAATGCTAAACAACACATAATAACTCATAATGTATGCAGCTACTTAAGTTCACAAATATTTTCCCCATACCTTTGGCACTGGGTGTTAATTCAACCACATGTTAGAGGAAAATTATATATCACACTAAGAAATTTCTTGGTATTTTCTGATAAAGTCCTAACCTGGCTAGCATTTGAGTTAAGTTCTGAAGAAGAGGAAGGGGGGAAAAAAAAAACATAAAAAAGAGCCTCACATTTTAAATCAGGGCTCTGGGGTGATGTTGCTGAAATTCCTGTTCGTAAGCAACGTGAGGAGATATCCTGATGAATAAAATAACAAGATGAGAGATGAGCTGGAAGTTAGAGCAAAGGAAGCTGGAAGAAACAGCTACAGGTGAGGTCAGCAACAGGCAGAAGAGCAGGGAAGAGACAAAAATACAGCCTAAGACAGAAAGTCATAGTTAATTATGAGTCTCACATCCATCAGCCACTTCTCTACTGATGGGGTTCATATGCAGACTTTTTAAACTATGAGCTTGGAATGAGATTTCAGTCTTCTGCTATGTCCATACTGAATCCTGTTTTCCTGCCTCTCTCAAAAATGGGAAGAGAAAATATGGAGTGAGATTTAACCAGAATATCTGAAATTCTTCGAGGGGGAAAATAATAAATGCTCTTTCTCTTCCCCCCTTTTTTTTTTTGAGACATAGTCTTGTTCTGTTGCTAGATGGAGTCCAGTGGTGCAATCTCGGCTCACTACAACCTTAACCTCCCTGGTTCAGGCAATTCTCCTGCCTCAGCTTCCCAAGTAGCGGGATTATAGGCATGTTCCATCATACCCAGCTAATTTTTTTATTTTTAGTAGAGACGGGGTTTCACCACGTTGGCCAGGCTGATCTCAAACTCCTGACCTCAGGTCATCTGCCTGCCTTGGTCTCCCAAAGTGCTGGGTTTACAGGCATGAGCCACCGCACCTGGCCTCATTTTAAACCTTAAATCACCCCTTTCTAGATCAGTCTGATCTTATCCCAGCTTTCTTCAGAGGAACGTTAACAGAGAACCACTATCCAGGAAAAACTGCCTGTTTCCTTCCTTAAAGCCTTGAATGGTACACACTTCAGAGTATCGGGACAACACATTATTGGCTATTTTAGAGAGGGACTCCCCTTCAATTCTGATTTTGCTGTCATGCCTGATGCTTTCTGCAGCTTTATCTACCAAAAACACATTACTGTAGTTTCTTTACCCAAGAGCATCTTCCAAAGGCACCAGATATTCTGGCAGAAGAGGCCTGTGTTTCCTTCATATGGCCGTGAACTCTCTCTCTCTTTTTAAAAATACATCATGAAGCTGAGTATCTGTTTACAAACCAACCAACCCAACCAAACACATTTCTGAGCTGACAAAAGATCCTAAGGGAGAGGAAATGGGCATTCCCATGGGGTTCACAGTCCATTTCCTACCTGATGAAGAAGGGAATTGTTCATCAGTCCTTGTGCCCCTGGGATGGTGCCTGTGTGTTTCATATGGACGTTGTTCATGGCTGGCACTTTGGCAACCTTTGTGGGTTTGCTGCTGCTGTTGCTGATGCTGCTCGAGCTGGGTGAGCACTTTCTTTTCTTTCCTATGAGTTTGTCTAGAGGAGTGTGTGAGTGGGAAAAACTGCCATGGGAGTTGACAGGCAGTTCACTGGATTGGTGAATGAATGGCCCAAGAGAAAGAGTGGAATCACTGCTGTTCACCATCACACTCATCCTCTTGATGGATTCAGCAGGGCTCCCGCTGGTGGGGCCTCTCCCTGACTGGTCATGCCGGGCGTTCACTGCGTTTGTTTTATTTGTCACACAGTTGAGGCCGATGCTCTGGGAAGATGTTACCATTGAAGGGTAAGAAGGCCCAGAGTGAGCCACACAGTTTTTCCTAAAAGACTCCATGGAATGAGAAGAAGAGGAGGAGGAAGAAGAGGAAGAGGAGGAGGAAGAGTGAACCAACAGTGGGGAACTGTTTTTGCGTTTCTTTCCTGAGCCGCCACTGGTACTGCTACTGGCATTTTGACAGTTAGTGCTGTTACCAGAAGACTCCTTGGGCCTCATAGACTTGCTGGATTTCAATTTCTGAGGTTTCCTGGACATAGGAGAGGAGGGAACCGAGGAAAGGCCAGAGGGCGTGGAAGGGGATGAGGATGAAGAGGACACTTGTCTGGATTGCATACTGCACACAGGATCCATCGCCCCTGAAGCAGCAGGCTGTGCATTTAGTGTGGTTCCATGAGCTGGTACCGATTTGCTATTTGGGGAGATGCAGGTGGATGAGAGCAGGACTGGGGATGTAGAGACAGTGGCTGCTGCCAAATAGCTGACTCCACATTGTGATGTCGGCACAGAGTTTGTCCGGTGAGGAATACGTGTGGAGATGGGTGAGGTGGTACTGGGCACTGGTGGGATTTTCCTGAAAAAATGAGAGGACAGTGAGTGACAATGACCACAGCCATTCATGGAGACTTTCGGATGGCACCCTCTTTGCTTATGACCCAGAGAAACCATCCACATCAAAGCGATGACTCTGAACCACAAAGCCAATCCTGTTACCTCTCTCATTCAAATTCTTTAATGCCTTCCTGGGGCTCTTAGAGTAATTGTGTGTGTGCAGCTCCCTGCTGCTACCGCCCCAGCCTCTACCTCTACCTCCACCTCCCACCCCCAACACCCCCTTCCCTGCTTCCAGCTGCTTATCTTCCTTATATTCTGAGAAAATGTCATGACCCAATACCCCAACTTCTGCTCATCCTTTAAGTGTTGGATTGCTAACCACCAACTCCTCTGCAGAGAGAGCCATCCCACACTGATTTACCATTGTAGTCCTAGTGCTCAGCAGTGCAGGAAACACAGAAGGTACTCAGTAAATGTTGAGAGAATTCAGAAACGAATGAGAGAAAAGGAAGGGTGCAGCTAATTAATAGCAACTGCAAGGTCATAACTACTGGCCTGAACAAGGGAAAAAAGCCCCACGGTTTCAAGGGATATTCAGCATGGTGTTATAACAATGGATTCTGTTAAAAATGTCTGGGCAAGGTATTTTTCAGGGGATGAGGAAATCATCTACATTCAAACCAGGGAGTATCTCCTTTTATTTTAGCCCTTAATCTTAAATGTGACAGTGCCACAATTTCAAAAACTTCTTTGGCAGAATTTAAACTGAGGTGGCAGAAAAGAAAAAGGCCTGACTAGAAGGCAAGTGCCAAGACTGCCTAGATCCTGACTTATGGGGTAGCCCTGGCAGACCCGGCCACTACCCCAGTGAGAGAACTGGCCTAGACTGCTGCCCAGTGCTTTCCAGATGCTTTTAAAGACTACTGTTATTAATAAAATAAATTAATGACTAAAAGTATTTGCCCATGCTTTAAAAATCCCATTCGGCCAGGCATGGTGGCTTACACCTGTAATCCCAGCACTTTGGGAGGCCAAGACAAGCAGATCACTTGAGGTCGGGAGTTCAAGACCAACCTGGCCAACATGGTGAAACCTCATCTCTACTAAAAATGCAAAAATTAGCCGGGCATGGTGGTGCGCGTCTGTAATTTCAGCTACACAGAAGGCTGAGGCAGAAGAATTGCTTGAGCCTGGGAGGCGGAGGTTACAGCGAGCCCAGATCATGCCAACACACTCCAGCCTAGGCAACAGAGTGAGACACTGTCTCAAAACAAAAAACCCCAAAACCCCATTTAAGGGTGCAGCTCTGGCCTGACGTCAGTGCTTCTCAACTCCAGCTGTTGCACATTACAATCACCTGTGGAGCTTAAGCCACATCCATACCAATTACACCAGAGTCTCTGCAGGGAGTGGGGACAGACATCAGTAATTTATAAATCTTTCCAGGGGACTAACGTGGAGCCAAGGTTGAGAGGCTAGGCGCTCTCTGCACTACTCATAGAGGAAGGCGGCAGGCATTGTCATTAATAACCTGAAAGGTTGGTTAGGAAAGCTGAGTTTCTGGGCCCCATCCCAGAATGAATGCATCAGAATCTGCACGGCAACAAGGCCCCTGGGTGATTCGGGGGCATACAGAATCCTGACTCTAAAGTCCAAGTGCTACTGCTCACTGGGAGCAGCGGCTTCTCATGATCACCAGGTGGCTCAGGAAGCCAGAGACTAAAGACCAGACTGCCTGGAACCAAATCCTGAGGAAAGGAAAAGCCTTCCGGAGCAAGGAAGGATGTGGCTCTCTCAGAGAGGCAATTACAAATTTCTCTTAGAAAAGCTCTTTTAAGTAGTTAATTACCCATTTTGTGTATTAAGAGGCAAAGTAACAATACGTACTCACACTGACTTGTGTTTGCATAAATAAACTCTGTAGGGATACATCAAAAAATAATAAAAATGTCTATGAGGACTGAGTAGAAAACCTGCAGGTAGGGGACAGGAGGACTGAGCATTTTCAGTGTATGCCTTTTAATACTTGTATTTCCTTTTTTAAGCCAAATGACTGTATTACCATTTCAAAAAATTAAAAAAAAAAAAAAAAAAAAACCACCAACAAAAACCCTTTGAAAACCATCCCAGCCCCTTTTCTGGGGTATGGGATAGTGGTCCCCAATCAACAGAGGACAAGCAGTTCACAGAAATCGTAGGAGCTGGGCAGTGGCCTTTTGGGTTATGGCCATGCTGCAGAGAAAGTGCTAGCCTAATTTCACTGTTGGCCGAACTCTAGAAACTGGAGATTACTCTTTCATGCTCAATTCCCACTTTACTTACCTCCAATTTTACCACACAAACCCTGTAAGGAAGAATTTTGGGCTGAGCCAGTAGGATGGGACTTGGACCTCTTTGAAAGTTTCCTTGAGTGCTTCAAAGATGTCGGGTGAGAACAGTTCTCTGGGTGAGAAGTGCTGAGCTCCCCGCAGCAAATCTCAAGGGCTGCCTGAAAAGGCCGCCAGCACTCCTATGTGGGGTGGCATCATGCAGGAAGTTCCCATCTGCCCCAAACCTACGTGCCAACTTATTACTGGGCAACACGTCTCTTGTTGCTGTATTGACTTTTTAAAAACCAGTGGTTGTGCTCATGGAAAGGGTCGGTTTCCTTCTCCCTGGAAGTAAGGGGTAAGACAGGCAGCCTTCAGACAGAACAGAGTAGACAGCAGAGTCGACCCTATGACCCTGCTTTTTAAAAAGTTCACAACATCAAGAGGGAAGTCTCACCATCCAAGCCACTGGGAACTGAAACTATCTGGCCCAAACTGTTGGCCATGAGGCACATACCATCATAATGGGGATAAAACATTCAGAAGTCCTTTCTAAACTTTTAGGAGTACACTAAACCCATAGTTTCATGAGCTCAGTGTGCTTTCCAAGTTCCAGTGGGTAGTCTGAAGAAATATAAAGTTGAGATTTCAGGTATCTTAGGGAGTTCTGATGTGGAAAAAACCCTGCAGAACCCCCAAAACCACTCCCCTGATTCTGTGTCTAAGCAGGGACAACGTTCCTTCATAAAGAAGAATCTCTTATCCAGTAAGAACCAGGAAAAAACATGAAAAAGAAAAGTAGAGTAACAGTGCTCTGGACCTGGTCCTCTAAGGAAACAAATGTTAAGTCCTACTAATGATCATGGAGATAGTTCTTCGGTTTGTGGACAATCCAAGGCCTCCCAACAGTTGTCTGACTTTAGAAAACCAAGGCAGGGAGGCAAATGAATGTACTGGCAGAGTCCATTTAAAGAGGCACTAATAAATGATGCCCAAACAGAGGATCTGGGATGAGCTGATTACTGGACAGTCACCTTAGCAAAGCTTACTATTCACCAAAGTCAATCCCATCAAACACTAGTTCTCCAAGATGTTCCTCTAAAAAAAGGTTCCAAGGTCAAAAGAGCTTGGGACATGTTCCACATTATACATGACATTCCCTGCTTCAAGAGTTACAAAGCACAGTGCCAATTAAAGGCTCTGAGAAGTGCTGCAGTAAAAAACAAAACAAAACAATTTTTTCTTTTTTTTTCAGGAAAGGCTTTAAAGTTAAACCTTTTTAGCCATGGAACTCTTCTTCCACTTAAAATCCTGTTTGGGAAGTACTAGCTACACAGTACCACACAAGGTGTCTTAAATTGCAAACTGGAGCACATGGCTCCTCTAACTTTTAAAACCTTCAACTGAAGCAATTTCTGTGTTACCTGGCCCATGCTGGTTTCTTGGACCTCATCTTGTGCTATGCTCACTTTCTTGCTGTCTCTCAAACAAGCTGTCTCTTCTGACTCAAGACCTTGACACAGCTGCTTCCTTCTGCCTGGAACCCACTGCTGTGCACAACCCAGTGACTGCTCTTTCTCATCCATCCTCAGTTCAAAGACTGCCTCTTCTGACAGGTGTTCCATGAATCCCCCTGGCCTGTATATTTTCAGCTCTGTACTTGAAAATAAGTTACTTCTAAGTTCAATTCCTGGCCCTACCACTAACTTGCTGCATGACACTGTATCTCAGTTTTGTTACCTATAAAAAAAAGCAAAACAAGAGTCGGGGGGAGGCTATAATCACGGTCACCTGACAGAGAATTGTGAATGTTAAATACATTTAAGTTGTTTGGTACATAGTTGGCTCTCAGTAAGTCTTGGTGATTGTTATTGTTTCCATTCTCTCCCTTAGGACAAGCTATCATCTCCTTACTCTTCTGTAGACCATTTTTTTCTCCCCTCACTGACTTCCAACTAGACAGTGACCTCCACACATGTGACAGTCCTTCTGCTTTGAACCCCAGCACCCAAAACAATACGTAGTTGTGGAACGAATGAATGAATGACAAAGCACCTTCTTCTCAGGGCCAAAGGCCAGCTTCATTTAGATAAGCCTATCTTCATAACATCAGTTTCACAGGAAATAAGATGACAATGCAGCACTGTGTAAAGTCAGCTCCTCTCCCAAAGAACAACAGGCACTCACTTCCATAGCTGTGCATTCAGATGCTTCTCCACCATGAGGTTGAGGGCACAGCGAAGCCGGTTCCACCTGGAGTCAAACACGTAATAGCCTCTTCCAATCTGCCGACTCCCAAATGTGCAAAACTGCAAAAGAGAACATAGCCGCGTGCTTGCTGACTCCCACACTGGCATGCCCCGTCAGGGTTCTCTCTCCTTCAGCAAAGGAGCTAACCAGGAAAGACAGAACTGCCTCTGAGTACCAGAGGCTGTGAAGCATGAGAGTGACAATGCCTAGCCCTGAGTGTCATGGAAGAGAAAGGGAAAAAATCATGAGACGTCCCCAGTACCGACTGTGTGCTGCCTCCGGGGCACCCTGTTCTGAGCTGCTCTCACATCATGACCGAGTCCCACACATATGGGCATGTCAAGGTCCCTGGCGCGCCCCCCTGCAGTGCCCTGTCCATGCTGCGTGGGGAGGGTCAACGCGGGGGTGGACGTGGAACTTACAGATGCTGGCTGAGGATGATGACCTGAATAATGACAGTCCAGTTTTTCAACAGACTCTTCTTTGTCATCGCCTTCGCCCTCCTCACTGGATAACCGAGAAGCTGGCTCAGTGGCAGGCAGGGGAGGGTGTGGAGATTCATGGACTGGAGGAGGGTCAATGGGGGCACTCCCACCTTGCTGAGCAGGGCAGCCTGGAGGCCTTGGTGAGTAGAAAGTGCAGCACGGATCAGATCACACACCTGGCAATCAGCCACCTTAACTGAGATACAACAATGTATCCAAAACAGCCTAGGGGAGGCCTGGGTACCACCACCAGCACTGGGGTAAAACAGATGCTGATCCAGGTGGCTTGGGAGTAAAGTTCTCTCCTGAATTGCAGGATGTTAAGTTCAGCTGTTTGCCAGATATAATCAAGGTAACTTAGAATAAATCCTTTCTATTGCCATTTGGGTGGTTCAGATCCCTCTTCTATTCTCCCCGAAAGAAGGGGAAATACATGTGGAATTTAACAGAATTCTCTGATTTCTCTTCAAATTTCAACTGGATTTGGTTTACAAGGACAATAAATGAAACAGAGTCATCCTTCAGTATCCACTGGGTCCAGGACCTCCCGGGGATAGCAAAATCAGCAAATCCACAAATGTACAAAGTGACCTGATATAAAAGGGTATAGTATTTGCATATAACCTATGCACATCCTCCCATGTATTTGAAATAATCTCTGGATTACTTTTAGTACCCAATATAATGTAAATGCTATGTAATGTATTGTTTACAGAATACTAACAAGAAAAGAAAAGCCTATACATGTTCAGTACAGACACAATTTTTCTTTCCCCAAATAGTTTCAATCTGCAATTAGTTTAATCCACAGATGCAAAATCCATGGATACAGAGGGCCAACTATAATTCTCAAAGTGCTCTAAGATAACCTAGGAGAGACAGGAGGTGACAGAAGAATAAGGTGGTATTGCCACTTTATGTGGATAGCTTACAGCCTCTTACTCAAGGGCAGTAATGTGTTTTTCCTACACCCTTAATGGCCTCATGGTTCTGGAATTAAGCTTACATTTTTCTAAATGCAAAAACTTCAACAAGGAGATGACCAAAGAAAGGACTTGGGAAGGAATCTCTGGCCAGAACCTAACCACACTCTGGGGAGCCTACTCTGATCCAGCATACTGCACAGAAACCACAAGGCTCATGCTGGGATACGCTCAAACAGACACCTGTGTTTCTATGAGGGAGGTGCTTCCACCTTTATGCAACCATTTTAAGGATGAGACATGTGAGGCTGAAACAGTAAGTATTAGCAACCAAGGGCTGGCACATTCCTCAGCAGACGCTCTTGCTGCCAATAAATGCCAACACTGAAGCCCCTCTTTCTCTACGTCTTTCTCTTTCCCTTCCCTCTGGAAGCTAGGTAGTCTTTACTTCAACTTGGTTCAACATGTAAGCCCAAACACACATTCCACCATCACTGTCTCTGAGGTATAAGTTCTCATTAAAAAACTCTGATCCACTGTTTATTCTGCCACTAAAATGCTAATACATGCTCGGACCAAAGCCCCAAATGAATGAATGAAAAAACGCATTGATAAATGGATGCTGTAAAAACCCAGGCTGAATGCCTGTCCCCAGCAAGAATTCCCACTGCTATATAAAGAAAAATGAGAGAAACTGCTGCCAAAGCCATGTGAAGTGTTCCCATCACTAACCCATAAGAAGGACCCAATTTCTGCCTGCTCAACAGGGTTGAGGCACTTGATGTTGAGCAAGTATAGACCAGGTAACTCTTAATTATATTCCACTGCTTGCATTTACAACCAAGAGGAGCCCTGGTTGAAACTTAGTGATGCAGTCAATCTCTTCTTTTTTTTTTAAAGCAAAACTCCCTTAAAAAAAAACTATCTCCACAATGAGCCTGGGGTATGTTTCTCAACATCATGATGATACTGAGGTTTTACGATATTTGCAAGTCTCATCTCTGAGGGAGGGAGAAAGAGTTGGAGGGCTTGGCTTACCTTGGAAGACTGGGGGTGTGAGGTTTAGGTTTACTAGCTACAAAAGGCTTTGATTCGGAAGGAATCACTCCGTGAGGGTTTTGGTGCGGCTCCTGTGACGTTCTAGGAGGGGCAGGATGCGGGTCCCTGAGAGGCTGCGGTGGTTGCTGAGAGTCCGGATGGCGAATCAATTCCTTTTCCCTGGTTTTGTTTTTGTGCTCGGCTAATAACACATCAAATCGTTTTCTTCTACCCTGGACAGCCCTGCGCTGGGTTAAGGAATGTGTCTGCGGACCAAAGACATACAAAAATTGAAGAATCTCATTAATAATTTTTGGTCTGCCTTATATCCCAAAACACCATTCCCAATTAAAAAGCAATCTAGACCATAAGCAAAGTGAAAGGTTATTCAGCACTTGATAAGCTAAAAAACTTAAGGGCCCAATCTTTTTTCCCTAGCTGGACCAAAAGCACACATTCTAGGCTCTAAATGCAAAAGAATATGGAAATGTTATTTCCATCAGAAGAAAAAAGAAATGTGAGCTGTGACACCTGGTATGAACTAAGTGTAACCATTAGTGACATATGACAAGTACTCATATTTTGTGACATAATAACAATTTGGTTTTGGGGGCTCTTATCAACTCCATTAGAAAAACCCTCTTCAGACCATTTAAAAATCTGGATGTTAATTTAAAGAAACAATTATTCCATAAAACATGTATCACAAAGTGTTATTTTAGTAACTTCCAAAAAAGCAATTGCGTCTCTCTATTCCAAATGAAAATGCCATGTGTAAAGGCAAAGTGGCCCAAAGCATTCTGCAGACTGCCACAGCCAAGGAACACTGGATAGAAGATGAGGCTGGGAAGAAATGCTATGAACAGGAAGGGAGGCAAAGTAATCGCTACAGATACTGGCTATGGAAATCAAGGAAATGGGATGGACAACACCCCTGGGTCTTCAGACAATGTCTAATTTCAGAATTAAGAAACGAACACATAGAGAAAAAGAAAAGTCAAATTATGGCAGTGTTTGTCTAAAGAAGACAATCAATACAAACCTGTGGTTGAAGCAAACCTTATTAAAACAAATGTGTCTGCAGTCCAAACACATTTCACAGTTACTGGCATTAAAACAAAACAAAAACAAATAAGCCTATTCCATTGCTAACAGAAGATAAAAGTTGAATGTACAGGTGTGAACTGGTCAGAGTTGGGCAAACCTTATTGATAATCAAGTCCCATCACGTGAAATGACTTTTCAGGTCAAGTTAAACCTGACCATTCCATACTGCTGAGTTCTCAGTCTGTACAAATGCAAGGAGACACTAATCCTGAGGAGTAGACTAGTTTACATGAGCTACAGTGGCCCTAACCACATATCCATAAACGTACATGAATTCACCCACATTTCCTTCTTTTATATTACAAAATACTGTAAAAGTGTGTGTCTGGCCCTACACACAATAAAAATGTATTGGCATATTTGCTACAACTTTAGGGACTTAAAGGGGGAATTATGCTTCTAACTTCCATTTTCGGTTGACTAACACAACCCACCTCCTTACGACACACTGCAAACTATGTCTACTTAAATAATCTAACCTGGCACACATAAATGTGTTTAGCTTTTTACATTTTTACTTGGTTTTCTTTAATATGGAAAATATTCATAAGAAAGTAACCTAAATGAAGACAAGGAACTTTGTTTTGTTTGTGTTATACCAACATCTAGAAGAACACCTGACACTGAATAAATGCTTCGAACAAAAAGTTTATAAAAATAATGGCCCTCCAACATGTGTTGAAAGAACGAATGAACATAAAACATTACTGGTACACCTGCGTGTCTCTCCAAGCAGATGTATAAACCTCTCCTCAGCTTGAATGTCCCCAGTGCCTAGCATAATAAAGCCAAATAAAGAAAGCAGGCAGACACAACATTTTCCCAGCTCATTTTGAAGAGGAAGTAGGGTTTCCACTGAGCTGTGAAGAACATTCCAAACAGAAATCCAATGGAGGTTGCCCAAGGCTCACAGGATGAAGACTGACTTAGTAACTAGACTCAGTGGCCCTGCACACTCTTAAGACCCTTGCTAACTGCTCCCTGCTCTTATGGTCCCACTTAACTCTCCCTCCCTCTTTCTGTTCAACCACCTGGCTGGCTTTAAGGTTTTAAGGAATTTGCTCTGCTCCTGTCACAGAGCCTTCACACATATTGTTTCCTCCACCTCTCCTGCCTCTCTCATCCCTCTCTGAGCAGATAAATTATCATATTGATTTCAGCCCAATGTTCCTATGGCAGGAAAGGCTTCCCTGGCCAAACTTCCCTGTTGCAGGCTTTCATAACGTAGTCCTCTCATATTTTTATAACTCATCAGTGGTAATTTTATACTTATTTTGGTGATTATTAATCTCCATCTCTTTCATTAGGCTATATACTCCACAAGCAGAGGGAACACGTGGTGACTGTGCTAAAACCTTTATCCCCTGGGACCTAGAATAAGCGAGGCCTATGCTCACAGATGTATGTAATAAAAAGTTCTACAATGAGTGAGTGGACAAAGGCTACAGGAGTCACAAATCTCTTTGCATGGAAGGCACAGAGGACGTTCAACAGCATATTAGACAGATGAAAAAGTGAGGAAGAGGCAGTCAGGGTGGCAGACAGATAATAGAGAATGAGTAACAGGAACAAATACAGGCAAATTCCCTGATGGTGAAGAGAGCAGAGAATGTTCTAAGTTTAAGGACAGAGAGACCTGGCAGCAATTTGGGAAACACTCAGGGTAGGGACACTCAGGGTAGGGACACAAAGGAATCTTTAGCCCTACCAAGCTTAATAGATTCAGACCAACGTTAAGGCAAGGAAAGGAAAAAGAACTGACAAAACAATAAAAAAAAAAAAAAAAAAGTCAAGGTATCCTGTAAAAGGGCAGGCCTGGTGGATGCTGCATTTTCTGCCAGTTCTATGCTGATCTCATGACAAGGTGGGGCTGAAGACATATTAATGAGATGACAGGCTTCACCCCATGCCACAGAGAGTAATATACCCTTAAAGAAGGATAATGGGAACACATATCATTTAAAAAGGAAGATGGGAGGAAAAGTGCAGACCCATTCAAAGTCAGTCCACCTAGCAAAAAAGGCACAAGAAGAATGCTAATCAAGCTCCTGAAGATTTTGAGTTCAAAAAAAAAAAAAAACACACTTTTGGCAACCTCACTTTTGGGTATTCATCCAAAATAACTGAAATCAGAATCTCAAAGAGGTATCAGCACTCTTATGTTCACTGAAGTACTATTTACAAAAGACAAGATGTAGACACAATATAAATGTCTGTCAGCAGATGGCTGAAGACAAGGTGGTATATACATACACTGGAATATTATTCAGCCCTTAAATAGAAGGAAATTCTGCAATATGCTACAACAAGTATGAACCCAGAGAACATTATGCTAAGATAAGTAACCCAGTCACAGAAAGATAAATACTGCATGATTCCACTTATATGAGATCTACAATCAAACTCATAGAATTAAAGACTAGAACTGTGGTTTCTAGGGGGCTGAAGGGAGAGGGAAATAGGGAGTTACTAATCAATGAGCATAATCCTCCAGTTAAGCAAGATGAACAAGTTCTAGACATCTGCTGTATAATATTCTATCACAGTCAAAAATACTGTATTGCACACTTGAAAAGTTGTTAAGAGAGGAGATCTCAAGTTGAGTGTTCTCATCACAATAAAATTCGGGGGAAAAAAAAAAAAAAGAAAGAAAGAAAAAAGGTGTGGTTCCTTGCCACACTCTATAAATGATTTAAAAAGAGCATCTTGGGTTTTAAAAAAGCACACCTCATTGCCCGTAGGTACTATACTATTGAGAAATCCATGTTACTGAGAGCCGGGTAGAGGCAGGAAGAGGGCAGAAAGAGAATGATAAGTACTAATCATGATGTTGCAGGGCTGAGGCATGCTTTCACACATTCTCTTAAGGGCAAGCTAAAACTGACATAATTCTACAGAGCTCAGATGGCTATCTTCATAGACCACCACCACTACACCACTGTGTGTTCAATTAGTACCCTATACAAAACAAAAGAAGTTTGTTCTAACAGAGTTTTTAACCTAGAAATCCAAGGATGGGCTTAGAGTGGGGTGTCCAATAATCCAAGACAGAAAATTTCAGAATGTATATGTGTATGCACTATTTTATTCTGGGAATATGGACCATGGTTTGTTGTTTTTTTTTTTTTTTAAATGAGATAAAGGCACTCTTGACCAACCCTCTTCCCAAAAAAGCTCTGAACCACTGTTGTGAAACAAAATCTATACATTAAAATTAAATTAGAAGCTTAAATTAAAATAAGAACCACTTAAAAATTCCCCACTCCAGAAGATTGTAACATGCCTCCACTGGTTCGGGGGTGGGGCAGGGCCCAAAGTCCTTTATACAAATACACTTTAATAAAATGTAAAATAAAACACTAATAATTTTATTAATTTTTAGAAGGAAATGCTAACTTTTATCATTTTCACTCTCTATCCCTCCAATGTTTTAAAATTACATACTTCAAAGCAATGACTTTTAATACTTCTTGAATCTTTCTGGAGGATAGCTGGGGACACCCTCCAGAGAAATGCACATATGCTCATTTATGTAGAGGTGTTTACCGATGAACTGAAGCCACACCCAAATCAATAATCCTTACTTTTCAGCAAATATACCACCTTCTTATTAGCATACTGCCATTTTAAAGAAAATAAGGAAGATCCCAGAGCAAAAAGGAAGACCATTACATTTTCTTAAGACTGTACATAAATTATTAATATATTTTATCTATTTTTTTCTCTCTCTCTCTTAAAAGAGATAGGTATCATATTGTCATCCAGGCCAGACTCGAACTCCCAGACTCAAGTAATCCTTCTGCCTCAGCCTCCCCACAAGCTGGGACTTATAGGTATTCCTGACTTGCAGTATTTTTTTTTTTAAACTAGAAAATAGGGCTATCTTAAAGACACAGACTTTTCAAAAAGTCGTCCTTTAAAATTTAAGAACCATGGGTTACACATTTTTTAAATGTTCATACACGTGCAAAGGAAATTTCTGGACTTCCTTTAAGTCAGTATTAGTTAAACGACAGTCAAGGGTAGCCTCTCATATTAAATTTCTGTGTGGAAATATTCAAAGTCTTTAAAAATAACAGACTGGGAAAGAACACTGTTCCCCTGGATTCAACACTGCTCATCAGAAACAAAACCTCTGTCAAGATTTTAATTTATAACACACTTCACATTTTGTCAATTTGAGGCTTTCTTCAACAAAACCAAGTTATTCCCTCACCTACACAATTCAGAACAATCCCCAGAGCATCCTCTCTGGGTTAGAGAGACTTTGGGAATAGTGTGGTACATCCCAGTCTTCCGTTTTTAACAGGACAGTCGGCTTGACTTTTAGAAGTCCACCTACCTTGCATGTCAAAGACCGGGTGCAGGGCTTCTTGGTGTCGAGATCAATAACCCCACAATGGATGTCAGGATCAAACTCTCTTTCTGTCAAAAGAACACAGGCATTACGTGTGGACTGCCAAAGTCTCCTCCATGTATTTTGTAAGTAAGAAAATAGAAGAAATCAAGTTAAATTATAGCTGGAATAAAATCCACATTATCAATAAATAAAGAATATACAACATGTGAGCACTGCAACAAAGCAGCAACATGACTAAGACGCTGGGTGACTACTGCCATCAGATGATAGGAAAGATATTGTTTAAGTCTGTATTATTTCCTTCAGAAATACACCACTAGAAAGCTACTTTTATATGATCTACATACACACACACATTCTCATGCTCTTTAAAAACCAAGAGTGAAGAGAACAAGCATATTAACTAAGGAACTTCCTCTTAAAGGTAAAATTGACCAGTTTTAAAAATAGGAATTCTAGATTGCAGTTGATTTGCTCCCCATAAATGCCCATTTAATATGTAGAAAAGCATTATGAAGAAAGAAAATTTGAACTTACCTGATAATCTCTTATTTAAAAATTTCCTATTATTGGAACTGTCTTCAGATTTCTTTTCCAGAGCGGGCGGTGCAGGAAGCCCTTTGCCATTCAGAATCTGTCCAGGTGAAGGCAAGGTTGGCTTTGGTATTGAGGGGCAGTTAAGGCCAGGCTTGACTAAGGAACTCACAGTAGCAGGACAGGTTGGCCCCACCGCAGATTTCAGTAGTGTGCCATCCATTTTCGGATGAATCTTTTCCACTTTCACAGAGGGCGTCATGCTGTCATAGAAGGAAGTGAGAAAACCAGTGCCTGAGTGCCCCAGCAGCCCCCAGGTGAATGGTGAGCCAGAGGGATGAGGTAGAGCCTGGGTCTATCCAAGTGCTGAAGAGGGCCAGCCTCTTGGAGGCTCCTTATGAATTTTGTTAGTAAGGTTCACACTTATTAAGTCTATAGCCCTTCTGGTGAGGTAAAACCCTCAGTGGACCATCAAATTTACCTGGTCTTTTATCATTTCAGAAAAATTTTACACATGAGCCTATGGGAGCCTTAGACCTGGTACCCAATGCAATGCAATTTCTGTAAGAAGCGCAACATGAGAAGGAGGGTCTAAAAGAACCAAACACTATCTAGAGAACCCTTGGAGAATCTTTCTAGGACTGCCATTTTTAAGAAAGAATTCATCAAAACAAAGTAAACTTCTAAGTGAGCAAGTATTTCCAACAAATGTCACTAAAGACTTAGGAGAATTCAAACATGCTTAAAAACATATCTCAAAGAGGTTCTTTGCTTCTGTCAATAAGGGAGACCAGTGTTTAATAATCATATGTTGTGTTACTAAAGTGGTAATTCTCCAGTCCTTGAAAAATGTTTCTATGACAGAAGCTTGGGAATGCCTGTGTCACTAACAAAGAAAAGAATCTTGGAACTTTATTGACACTATCATTTTGCTTGGTAAAACTGAAAATACTGGTAGGAAGCTAACAACTGTCCTGGTTCCTATCTAAAGCCCTAGCTCTAAGTTAAGACGATCTGAATCAATGAGGTTGTGTAAACTTTGTTCAGTGGAGTCAGTGTTCAAACAGCTGTTAAGCTGGCCAGTGACTTACACACAACACTGGCAGTTTTTCTGGCTTTGAGACAGCTCCTGGAACAAAAACCAAACTTGCTGTACTATACTTCTGACGGAATAAAAGGGGGTGGGGGCTTAGCCACCAGAACAAACAGCCCCAAACAGCTGTAAGCCTGAGAACAGCAGAGACACTGCAAGATGTCACATCCTCTCCCAGCTGGCAAGCTCTTTATGCAGCAGCAGGTGCTGGACCTCGCCCTGAGATTAACCAGGTTACCAGACCTTGGACCTATGACCTCCAAAGGCAGGCGGGCCCGGGAAAAGCCACCCGCCACCAGGCTAAAGGACACCAAGACAAGGCGAGGTATGTTATCATGGGAATGCATGGTCACTCCCTCACGTGACCTCAAGAAGCCTGCCAATCTACTGAGCAACCATGGAAACTTGCCAAAGCCATACTTGGCAGGTGTGAACCCCCTTCAGTCTTCCCTCATCACTGCTGTGATGTGAACCTAAGGCTGAGGGGAGGAAGCACTGCTTCCCTATTTGCTCTGCAGACCCCAGAAAATTATATAGCAGCATCTGGGAATCTCTGCAGCTTTTTGTCATTACTATCATCAACAGCAGCAGTAGAAGGAGTGCCAATATCCATTCATTAACTGTCTCCTATGGCCAGACACTTAGGTGCTGGACATATATTAACTAGAATATTCCTAATAACCCAACACAGTTGCTGTTATTCTTAGACTCAGAAAGAAACGGTGCCTTGCCCAAATCCCTACAGCTAAAAAGTGACAAAAGTGGGACATAAATCCAGACCTATGTGTCTTGAGGCCTTCTTGTACAAAACTCCCCCATCTCACTAGGCTTCCTTTTCCTCATCTGGAAAACGAGGATAATAACAGTATTTATTCCATAGGGTTGTTGTGATAAGTGATACAGTATACACATAAAGTTAGGTTTCAGTAGCTAGCCCCCAAGAATGGATCAATAAATATTATTAACCTTATAATCATTGCTATTACTACTCTGAAAAGTTTTCTATGACATGATAGGGAAAAATCGAGAAATAATATAACCCACATTTGAATTCTTCCCCAAGTGGGCTCTCTTTTATATTATTCACAGGCACTCTCAGATGCCACTGGTGTACACAGTTCCATTTCCAGCAGGAAGGCTTTAAAAACCCTCCTGGCCATACTCACATTCTACCATGGGGGATTCTACTTTGCTGGATGGGATGCATTGGCCTGGTGTTCCCCCTGAGCTGCAGTTTCTCTTTGGGCGATTTCAACAACTTGGAACTTGATGAGGATGCGCTAAGAACACCTCCACTGGAAGAACGGTTGCTTCCACTTGCACTGCCTCCTTTGCTTTTGGACAGAGAAGGGAAGAAGGAAAATACTGAAGTGGGAGGAACAGCCAAAGGCTTGCTGGATGAGCTATGTCTTCTTTCTGAAAATGAAAACGAAGAAAAAAAGATATGTTTCAGACAAATCTCAAATGTAATTCTGGAAGAATTCCCTGAAACCAATATAATCAATATATATAATTAATGTATCATCAAGTGAAGATATGTTAAACCCAGCAGCTTTCAGAAATGGCTTATCCAGGCCCCACAGACTTACTTAACATTCTAGGAACTGGTCCTCCTGTTTCTGAAGTATCACAGCATAAAGAGTTGTATCACGTATACCCATCAGGAAATTAAACAACCATCCTAAATATGAGAATATTGCCTTTTGGGTTTTGCATGCTAGAAATGAACCTCACTGGCTCCAACTCACACTAAGAGAGGAAAATTATTCATTCAACTGCAGAGCTCTGCTAATTGACACTGCATGCAGTTCTTTCTTCCTTTCTAACACAGCACCTCTCTGATTTTCAAAATAGCAAAATCTTAAGAAACAAGTTGTACCTTCTTTTTTTTTCCCCTATCACTACCAGCATATGACACCAAATAAGAATGTTTCTAGGGTTATCTTACCGTTCCTTAAGAATCTGTGCTGAAATTTTCCAGTGAATCATTTTACTCCCCACCCCCCACCCCTTTTTAAAATAATCTCACTTGACTACAGATGGCATAGCTCCGGTTCACACCACTAAGATGCCAAAGGCGCAAGGCAAAAATACCACAAATAGCTACGCCTGTTTTTTAAACCAGGAAGTAATTCATGGTTAAGTATAGACTACAAAGGTTTAGCTGAAAATAAATCTATCCACTGGAGAATCAGGTTTTCTCAGAGTAAGGTAATCCACACTAACATAAATCAAGAGCTGCTGAAGAATGTTACCATCAGAAACAAGTAAATTATTTGGTAATTTTATCCACTTGAATGCCTCAATGGCTGCCTTTAATTAATTAATTTAAAATTACACATTTGCTTAACTCTAAATTTTAAAATGCATGTGATCCAACAATGATTTATCACAATACAGGAGCTATATGAGTACTTAAAACATTAGGTACATGAGACTCAATACCGCCAAGTAAGACTTCAACAGTTTATTTCCAAAGGTCTTCTTATAGCAGTCCTGAGCTTCTTGGTAAACCTATGGTGACTTATTCCTGAAAGGGCAGTACTTCAATGATGCTTTATGAAGTACTTTAGAGTGTGTTCCACACCAGGACAAAATTATTATCCTAGCTATCATGTACAGACAAAATTCAAATACCTATTCTCCAACTCAGCTACACAAAGGCTACAATCAAGCTAAGATGGTTAAATTGACAGTGATTTATAAGTGCCTTTTGTTTTTTGTTCACTCCAATATGAAAGTTGTGTATAAGGAAGAAAAATCTAAAATAAATTCAGTTTAACAGTTTTCTAAATTTGTCATCTGATGATTTTTTTAAATTTTAGTTTTACTCTCTTTTATGATCCCAAAACACTCTGAACATACTTTCAAGCATCAGCACTTGTCAGCCAGGACTGTAAACATGTGTTTGCCGTTTTGTCACCTGCTTCAGACGATAGAGCTTCTGTGAGCCATGTCTCTATCACCTTTCTCTGTAAGGCATGGGACAGAGGTCTTCAATTAACTTCTGCATGACTGGTAAAGCTTTTCTTGTGAAAAGGAGTGATTTTTGGAAGGCCCTAGACCAGTGGTTGTCAACCTTGGCTATCCACTGCAATAATATAAGGAGCTTTAAAAACACTAATGCATAGGTCCCTCCCTCAGAGACTGTGATTTAATTCATTTGGAGTGTAGACTAGGCATCCAGATTTTGACAAGTTTCCCTGTTTGATTCTACTGTGCAGCCATAGTTGAGACACTACCCTAGACTAGGCTAATGCCTCAAGAACCACTAACCACAGCTGAGTAAGTTAGCATCTGCATTGCACTGAGAATACTACCTGGTATAAGGCACTACAGGGTTTGTCAAATAAAGTTCACTGCTACTACTTGTCCTCAACTAGTGTTTTCCAAACTTCCATCAACTGCAAACTATTTTCGTTGTTCTTACCAAAGCTACATAAAACACTAACTTTTACTTAACATTTTAATTTACATTATCAATTCCATCATTTCCTCCTCCTCTTTAATATTAGCCAGTCTCTCATGGGGGCATCACTGGTATTTTGGACGGGACAATTCTTCATACAGGATTTCAAGAATGTTAGTATTCCTAGTCTCTTACTGCTTAATCACCAGTAGTGCTCCTCTGCCAAAGACAACCTGAAACCTCCCCCCCAATCCATTTCCAGATGGGCCCCAGGGTGAAGCAGGGCACCTCTATCTTCAGATGAGATAGATTTTTCCAAAACAAGAGCATCTGTTAAACAGTAAGTTCAAGTTCAATAAGCTTATCATATAAACATAACTAAACATTAAAATATTCATCCATGTTTATCTACAAAAATCGTCATGTACCCCCTGAAACAATGCACTAAAGGAATAGCATGTCTATGGTATGCAGATGACAGAGGTAACGCTCAACTAGAACCTCTGACTTTTAAGAAGTACACTCTAGTTATCAATTCCCAAGCAGGTGTCTCAGAGCAAATACGTGATGTATTTTCTTTGAAGATCAAATGATTAGATAAAATTCTTGATCAAATTAAATACCCTCAGTTCTGTTACAAAGCTTGTTTTGAGAATGCAAATGTATTCAAAGCCACTGATATACTATGAAACAATGTGAATATATTGAAATTTTGTATTTGCTTTTTCATAAGTTTTGTCTGTAAGAAATACTAGGTGAACCCAGAAAACTATACCTTGTTGAAATGAGCCACATGGGAAAACACAAAATGCACACTCCTCAAACTTCCACCAACCACCCTCAATTCACCGCCATGGGTATTATTAACCACATCCAAACACATCTGATGCTACAATTTTTCATCCAATTTCAGAAAACTTCCTTCCACCACTTCACGGTCAAGCTGCAACCCTTCCCAAGCCTTCCACAAGCAAATGCCAAATCTTTTCAAGGTAACTGCCATGTTTATTCTAGTATTTATGTATTTTTTTTTTGACCATTTAACATTTGTTAAGACTGTGCTACCATTATCATTAGGTTCCTATGTTTTTCTGTGTGTGTCACTGATGAGGTCTTTGAATGTTGTGCCATAACCCTGTTTTCCCAATAAGCCTCATGTGGTTTTTGTTGCATAATTTTGCATTGTGCAGTAATTTTTTAGGAATGCATGTTGTGTTATAGCAGAACTGACTGTAACTTTAAGTTTGTACTTTCAATTTTATATTCCCATCACTGCCATCCTCCCTATTTTCTTTAGTTAGCATCTTCTTTTCTTGCCAATTAACTCTTAATATGGGATTCAGCACTAGAAAATCAAGGTTCAAAGCTTCCTAACATTAAAAGTCTGCTGATGTATCAATGATATTTCCAAAAAATTCTATTTTCTACTTCAATAACAGTAAAAACTATTTAAAAACTAAGAATGACAATCTATCATGTGAATTTTTCATTCACTAAAACTTGAAACAGATTGTGTGTGTGTAGTGTGTGGAAGTAACTAAGATTCTGGCTGAAAAGTGCCAGCTCGAATTCTTGTCATACTACTGAACTAAGCTGTTCCTTAACATCATGGACTGGAAACTTGTTCTGTGAAAAGTACAGCATCTGGCGTCCCCGTCCCCCCACAAGAAAGCAAGGAACAAAACCAAATTTAATTATAGTTAAGTTGGACTCCCCTCATCCTTTCACTGTGAGTTCTTATTTTTCATAAAATTTTACCTGGCTTTAAAAAAGTGTTTGTTCCCAGATCAGAAGAGAAATAGGCAAACTACAGGTAGGGTTAGGGACCCTAAATCAAATGGACAAAGTGGTGGCCAGATGCTGAGCATAACTGCAATGTGGTCTGCTGGGGAGTGCAAGTTGAGTTTTCAAAGCGCTCCTCTCTCCAGGATCTGGCATCATCCCAGAGAAAGCACACTGTGTCCCTGAATGAGGAGGGCATGATGAATGGCTCCAGCAAGGGAGAGACAGGCCAACTGACAGGCAAGTACAGACACAAGGAAAGAGCACAGACAAAGAAAGACAAACACGCCTAAGTGTGTATGTGTGTATTGTGCTGAGGAGAAGAGAGGGAGACGGAGCTTCATGGGGCTCCTTCCCCTTGTGGCTTCAATATGTCTCTTGCTTGGCAAGGGCAAGATATTAGTGGTCTAAGAGAATGGACAACTCTCTATAGGTCTTCCAAAATAGAATGTAACCCAGAATACTGAGCTTTTAATTCTGAATTCATGCTGAGATTTTTTTCTTTATAATAAGTATTAACACCCAGGTACACAGCAAAAAGGAGTTCAAAGCAAATAATCAGATCTTTTTATATCATTAAATAGTGCTCTGAAAACAACTAAAAATAATTTATAATGAGCAAGTGTCAAAATTGGGGCATAAATCTAAAAAGCAATCAAAACAAATTATAACTCCAAATACTAACATTCATTCTTGAAAATAATCTAGGATATATGTCAAGCTTTTTAAAAAGTGGTTATTTCTTGGATTATAGCTCTATTTTTTAAAACGTTTGTGTATTGTTTTTCTGTAAGGAATACAGTTTACTTGGTTATCAAATACATACTTCTAAAGAAAAAAAATCTGGTGCTCTGGTCTCAATTTCACACATGCCAAAATAAAGCAAGGCATACTATCATTCCTGAGCATAGTATCAATTTGTCCCATTCTCAATGGGTATCATACAAATGGCTAACTACTAAGAAACCCTCACAGAACTTTAATAACCTCAGTTCTACTATAAAGCTTGTTTTGAGAATGGAAATACACTTCAAAGTCACCAAATTTGTCAAATTCAATGTGTTCAAAGAAACAATTTGAACATACTGAAATTTTGTATTTGCTTTGTCATGATTTTTGTCTATAAGAAAGACTAGGTGAACACAGAAAACTGCACCTGGTTAAAATGAGCCATGTGGGAAAACACAAAATGGACACCCCTCAAACTTCTACTATCTACCTCAGTTCACCACCATAGGTGTTATTAACCACATCCAAACACATATGATGCTACAATTTTTCATCCAATTTCAGATAACCTCTTCCCACCACTTCATGGTAACTCACAAGCTGCAAATCTTCCCATACCCTTTACTTAGGGCTCTTTTTCTGTATCTTAATAAAAACCTTTTACTAATCTTTTATAATCCAAACTGGCTGATAAGAAATCTCACCATCAACAACAACAACAACATCATCAACAACAGCTGCTACTGTATATTGTGTAGAAACCACATGCCAGGCACCATGCTATGGGATTTACATGGATTATCTCACTCAATCCTAACCATCTTTCTACCAAAGCAGATACTATCATTATCCCCACTTTCCAGATGAGGAAGCCAAGGCTTTAAAGGACTCAAGTCAGTTGTCCAACATCAAATGGTTACCAAAGAGGCGAAGATGGATGCAATCCCAGGCAGACTGACTCTAACACTTGGGTGAAAGCACAAGGCAACTTGCCTGCTCTTAAATGGCATTATTAGCAAATCATATAATACATGATCCGAAAGCAGGGGTAAAGGTGAGGGTTGGGGCATAAAACAGTAAGAAGCCTATCTTCCCCAAGTGCTCAGCAAAAGCAGGTTGTCAGCATACAAGTTTTTATAGGCTGAATATCTGTCATCGATGATAGTTTTTTGGTATATTCAGGTTGAGATACAGAATATGTTTAAGGGAAATTCAGATTGTTTTAGATTTCATCTTTCCATTTTGGAAGTTGCTATCCTAAAAATCAGCTATGGGTATGTTAGCCAGTGTAGCAGTTTTTTGCTTGGAGGACCTTAAGGCATCCAATGTGGTTTTGATAGAGGTAGACAAATGCCTAGATAGACAGGGGAAGGTCTCTGATGAAATCCCACCTCCAAGTCGAAGACAATTTAAAACCTGAAAGCCAAGCTACAAGTTAAATCCTTGGACTTGATTGAGAATTTGTATGCCTGTTTGGCACGCTTTTCTCTGATTGGTCCCCAGCCTTCACCTATTTTATATATACCTACCCTTTCCAAATTGGTTTTTCTACACTCTCATACCCACCTTTGAGTTGTGCCTTCAGTTTAAACATTTTTGCATACTCACAAACCAATCAGCATGCATGCCCCATTCTGAGTCCATAAAGGGCCCCTGACCCAGCCACCACATGGGCGAATCATTCCCTTCTCCCCTAGTCCCCTCTCTGCTGAAAGCAGTTTTCATCACTCAATAAAATTCTTCTCCACCCTTCTCACCCTCCAATGTTCTACATATCCTTATTCTTCCTGGGTGCAATACAAGAGCTCAGGAACCACCAAACACAGGTAGAACCTATAACACAGGCAAGCTGTGGCACACCCAGCGTGGCCAAGGGAGGCCCAGGCAGGGCATCGCTGGCCGGGCATCCCTGGCTTGCAGAGTGACCAAGAAGAAAAATCCTCCATCAGTTTGAAGACTGAATTGTGACAGAATGTGCCAATCGGGGCTGTGTTTATAGCTTGGCTAAAAACAATCAACTTACACAGTTTCCAGATGAGTGTGCTCTACAAAAGACTATCAGCAAACACCTGTTGAGTAAGGTAAGGCTGGACCCACCAACCAATACACAATACAACATGCATGCTTCTAGTCACTCTCAGGTTGTTTATGGTCACCTTGTCAGCAGAGGCTCACGGCTGTTGGGTACAGTCTTGGTATGTATGGGCTGAGTAATCAGCCTGAATAGAATCCAAATCAAGTAGAATAATTTCTCAAAAGATTACCTGAAAAGGGCAAGAACTTTAGAGTCAGGGGTATGTGGGTTCATATCCTTGCTCTGCCAGTTACTAGTTGGGTGACCCTGGGCAACCAGCTCACTCCATCCTCGTTGGCAGCATCTTCAACTGCCAAGCCTACTTTGCAGGGCTGCTGGGGATTAAACGATAAAAAGTTGCAAAGCCTGCAGCACAAAGCCTCCTATGGACCAGGTAGTGGGAATTCAATAGCGCATAAGACAGATACCCTTGTTAGCTTAGTTGATGCCAGCTACAGGCTTATTTCTTTAGACAGAGAAGTACTCGCAAATAACAGTTCCTGACTTCTAAAGCAGGTAGAAATCACTTAAGAACAAACCAAACCCTCTTTCCTATCCAGTTATCTTCTCTAGTGTGGTAAGGATTTAGTTTACATATTTTTATATGCCATTTCAGGAAGATAATCAATCTCTTCTAATTTAAGAGCTCAGGGGAACAATTTTAAGAATTCATTTAAACATTAGCATATTCATACCAAACAGAATATTCATTCAAGTTAAACTTATTTACAAATAAAAGGATGGCTCATTTTCCTCACAGAACTCAGGAGACACTCAGGAAGAACTGCAGGTAGAATAAAATGAAGATCAAGTCTCAAATTCAGTTTACAGAGTCAAAGGTGGAAATTTGGGGCAGATTTTCTAAGTAAAACCCACATATTTTTCTTTAAATGAAACTCACACTTTTGGATAGACTCAGTCAGTAAACGTTAAACAGTGTGCACTTTACATGGACAGATCTTATGAAAAATACCAACGCATGCTTCAAGGAATGCACAATTTCATGCTTTCTGACAGCTCCATTCCACAAACATCCCATGATAATGTCCATTTAAAGCAAGGACTTTCAATAATCAAGGTTATACATGGCTATAAAATGTAAAACATAGGTAAACACACACAGTCTTTGGTCAGTCACAGTAAGTAACAAAAGCTCAGTTTAAAAACTTTAGGTCATTCATTACGCTGTCCCTTCACAAAATTATTTACAGTTTATTTTTACGTCCAGGTTGAAAAATAACTGGAGCTTGTTATTATACAGATCCCAATTAATCCAAACTGTCATACTCCATTTCCAGGCCACCAAACACAATTCGTGAGATGTCAATTGGTATCATGTGTCTTCCACAAGGATTATTACTCCTTAAGAAAACACCCAAGAGTGGGACCTGAGGCAGACTAGAAATTAAGACTGCATTAAAAAAAAAAAAAAAAAATCTCAGCACTTCTTTCTTACACATCTACTTTGCTGCACACTAGTGCTTTCCCTAAACTTTCATTATTCACAACTAAAACATATTTTGGATCCTTTTCCAAATCTGCACAGTATCTAGACTATTATTTACTTAATATATTTTAAAAAGTCAGTGGCTGAGTAGGCACTAATTTAGCATTATCCCAAGTAATAATATCTCAAAAAGAATGACTTTGCATTTGATGTAGAAGTTTTATATATACAGTACATATATTTTTTCTCATATTAAAAAATACTTAGTATACCCTTAAAAAAAATCACACCATGGACTACATATGAACATTAAGCATTTAATATTTCCTTACTACTTTCGTTATTGTCAACTTTTTCCTCTAAATTTTCTTATTCTTCTTAAAAGCACTCACATGTGGCCTGAAAAGCAAACACGATCCTACTCCATCCACTCTGTTGTCACAGGTTCTTTTTAATCCTAAATCTGCTTTATCTTTGATCCAATTTCTTTAGGTTCCCCAAGGCACTTGATGAAACTATTCCAGAGAGAGCTGAGTGTAGTCTAATTGCTGAAAAGGAAGCAAGTTGGTGGGACTGTTCCTGGAATATTCAAATCTCAAGTTAGGGAATTCAGAACTGACCTCTGACATGCAGTGTCTCAAAGGACAATTAGCCAAAATTGGGGCTGGGAGGCAACTTCAGAGCATGCTTAGGTGGGTTACAAATGGCACTGCAAAACACTGAGAAAGAAAAAGTCCTTACCACAAAGCACTCGGCATCATTTCCACTAGAGAGATTTAACTGAAAAGGATGATTTCAACACTGGCTGCCCTAACAAATTAGTCTCCAACTGCTACCTCTGCCAAATTCATCTCTCCTCCCTGTAATGCGGAGGTGCTTTTAAATTAAAACGTAAGGGGAAAGTGCAGAAAAGAGAGTCATTTATAGCACTTGGGCCACTTGAAACAACTTTTCACCAAAGGTCCTAATCAAATTATCAAGCTCTTCAAGTCAGTGCTTTATGACAGAAATAAAGGCCCCACTAAAGTATTCGGGTCTCTTGGCATTTCCACGTCTCTGGGCAGAGCGTGCACTACAGCATACCCATTCACACTGGCTGCATGAAAGAGAACAGATCACAAAGGGCAGATTACAAGGGAGAACGACTCCACTCTGGTGGGGGAAGGGACAGGCGTGAATGGATTGTAAATAATGTTGCTAAGAAAGGAGCAGAAATATGGCAACCTCAAACAATCCTCTTGCCAGGAATTCTTCCCAAGAGGACTCTTCTTTCTGAACTCTGCTTTCAAGTATGTGAGAAATATGAAAAACTTATTGACTATCTGGGGGATACTCCTTCCCTGCCTGCTTAACTTGTAGCTCTTTGCAAACATTTGTAAAAGGGCTTTTAAAAAATTAATACAAATGTTTTATTGAAAAAGATGGAATGATAGCGAAAAAGAGAATGTACAGAATGTTAAAATAGGTGATCGCCTCAGCTGTGAATGTAACATTCCTTTTTTTTTTCCC
This sequence comes from Sapajus apella, assembly GCF_009761245.1. Taxonomy (NCBI): domain Eukaryota; kingdom Metazoa; phylum Chordata; class Mammalia; order Primates; family Cebidae; genus Sapajus; species Sapajus apella. The sequence continues at coordinate 15,230,235 of NW_022436963.1, read as the reverse complement.
CCCCCCCATAAAACAGCTTGTCTTAAATAAAACAGAGTGGTCGGAGTGATCAGTTAAGTTCCTGAAGGGTGCCCTTCCTGTGCTCCTGCAATCCTGGTTCAAGGTGCAGACTTTTGACCCAAGGGTTATCATCCTCTCTAACACAGGCATACACACACTTAGGGAAAGTACCTTTTGGGAAAAGGTTGCTGTTGCTGTTGAGCATAACACGACCAACCGTTTATGCCACCTCTGTAATCTTGCTGTCACCGTTTCTGACTATAGACACCACACAATGAATGACATGCTGGCTGACACTTCTACTTTGCTAACAGCCATAAGGACTTCTCTCTGTTATCCTCAGCACAGTGTTACCCAAATGATGCTGACAGGGTAGAGCAATAAATCACCCTGCCTGAAACAAACATGACTTCACTGAGTAATAGACATGATTTTGTAAAATTTCACTCCCCTTTCTTTCTCTCACACCATCATTCATTTGAACTGTTTCTATTCCTCAGATACCAACATGTGAGAAGAAAAAAAGAGAGTCCGAATGAAAATCCACTAGCCTATCTACTTCTGATTTATTCCTCTATGTGTTAGGGAAAAAAAACACCTTAGAATTTCAGCAATTTACCTTTACAAGTTTAGCCTTCCAAAATGTTATATTATGTGTAGTTTAGCATCAAACATACTCAGTCCTTACACAAGTATCTCTATAGTTGCATTTTGCTCTAAGTCGCCATTTTTCCCAAATGAAACATATGGGCTATTATCAAATGCAAAAAGACAAGTAAAGAAAAAAAACACAGTCATTACCACTTCAATCCAATTTTTACATACACATGAAAAGAGAGAGACTAAACGGTACAGGGTAAAACTCGAATTAGAGGAGTTGTCTTGTTTTTGTTTGGTTGTTTGTGTTTTGTCTTTTAAGACATGAATTTCTGTGTAGGAATCCCAACAGGGATCACCAACTTCCCAGTCCAACAAACAAGAGCAACTCTTTAAGGTGCAACAAAATGACAAAACCATCTGCTGAAACGTGCTTCACTGAGCCTGTCACAATCCTTATTTCCACTAGTTTTATATCCTTTTTATATCACTTTATTCTAGGTGAGGAGGGCAGAAGACCTGAAGACCAGAATATGGAAATAAGAAAAACCTAACATTTTGAACACAGCCTAAAAGCTTCCTTCATTCTACCTTCTGTTAATAAGGAATGAGTGATTAATTGCTCAGGAATGCCAATGTTTTCAACGGGTCTACCACACACGTTTTTTTTTTTTTTTTTTTTTTTTTTTTCCTGAAGACAGAAACACTATCTGCTGCACCTACAGCCCAGGGTTGTCAACTAATAAAACATCAGAAGTGACATGCAGAAACAATGAACCTAAACTGTCCGACAAGAGTTTTAAGAAAAACCAACTATAGAGAATCCACAGCAATTTGATTTAAAGGGTTAAGATCTATTTGTATTTAAAGTCCTACAATGGGGAAGCTAAATTTCAATCTCAATTAAAACCATCCGGTCAAGCTCATTATTGCAGAAGGCATGAAATTTGAATCCCCTGAAAACTAAAGAACTCAACTGACACCTCACTTCCTGCATGAAGACAGAAGGTCTGAAGACAGGTAAGGTTAACATTGACAGCAGCCTTCCCGTCCACCCAAGAAGAATCAGCTTAGCTCTGTTGGCTACCTTAATAACACAACTGAAAAAAAAAAATAATCTTTTCTGGCAGTCGGTCCATAATTAAATTTTTATACACTCAATTTAAGTTATTGAATGACTTCCCAGGGTTACTGTTTGTATTTTGAAGTTGTTCTTCCTCTTGACACAGTGTTCTGTTTGAAACTTTGCTGTGGGATTGAAGTATCTGACAAAACAGCTTTCAAACACATTCTACAGGAAACACTGCAAACTGCCTGTCATGAAACCTCACTTACCACAAGTAAGATAAAAAATAGTTAAAGCGTGTTACAACGCTCCTCCATTTTTAGAGAGCGACGTAACCAATGCTCTCTCTGTTTTGAGATATGGGAACTGTTTGGTGCAAACCTCAGCATTTTGTTGGAGTTAATAACAAACTCGACTCCTGTCTGTGTCTGAACTTTGGCCAGATCACTCAAATGACATTTCAGAATGGCTCCTGTGGACAGCTTGCAGCAGCTAATCCCTGTGGTTGCAATTACCCACTCTGATCCCCTAGCTCTGCAGGCTCCCTCCCTCCACTACTTGAGCAGCACAGCCCTCCTGGCCTGCTGGCAGGGCAAGACAAACACCAGGAGGAAAGAGGCCTGCACAAACTCTTCCAAACTCTCCTTGCTTCTATGTAAGGTTAGCAAAGACCTACCCCACCGTCCACAGGCTCATCCAGAGCTGGGCCCTGAGCCAAGCCCAGCCTCTGAAAACTGCCTCAGAAAACTTACCCAGTGGAGCTTTCAGCTCCTGCGCAGAAGGGCTGCTTTGGAGAGGCGTCTCGCTTCCTTCCATTCACAGAATTTGGTTGTGCTTCATTGCACACTTGCTACTGCAGGCTTGCATCATGATTTGGGTCTGCCCACCAACTCCAAATATGCTCCATGTTTGGGCTTATGTAACATTTGCTACTACTGTAAAAAGCACTTGAACTACAAAGGTCCTGGCAGATCAACAGAAAACAGGGGGTGGAGTCTAATTTCATCTAATATGGTCATACAAGGCGTCCTGGCCGTTGTATATTAATCTTTCTATTTGAAAGGCAACTTGTCAAAACTGGGGAAGATGGAATTTTAAATTTAACCTGCTAAAATGCAAATGACTATACTTTCTGATTTTTTTTCTGAATGCCCTTAAACAGACACAGCTACTACTACCAGGTATATTACAAAACTTACATGATTTATTTAAAAATTTACATTTCACATCTTCGTAGACCTAAAGGTCTTAAACATTTCTATAAAATACCTGCAGCATTTTTCCACATTTTATTTCTCCTATACTATGTATACTTGCTAAAATTTTTTAACAAGTTTATTATTCCTAAGCATACTCTTTCCTAAATCTAGTAACACAAAATCTTAACCTACTTTCTATGCATATTTCTAAAATATGTATACTTTCATATCCACCTGATTCTCCAGTTTGGTGTTCAATCATTGGAGGGCTGACTAAAGCTTTCATACTTTTAAATCCAAGAATTTCTTTCACTGAGTGCCCCCATGAATACAGTGTCTTTCTGGCCTGTTTCACTACCTCATCCCTATCACGTTCCTTCTCTCTGCCCAATCAACAAATCTTACCGTAAAATAGACATGGAATGAATGGGGTGTAACAGCTAATGCCTGTAATCCCAACTACCTGGGAGGCTGAGGCAAGAGTCCAGGAGTTTGAGGCTGCAGTGAGCTACGACTGCACACAGCACTCTAGCCCAGCTGACAGAGTTCTAATAAAACAACAACAACAACAACGCCAAAAAAATCCCCACACGTGACATGCAAAAACTGCCCAGTGATCTGAGTTTTATGATGATAATGATCTAGATACCTGATAGTTCAGAATGAACTCTTCTAAGTGTCAAAGGAAGTGGGAAAAGATTCTTCTACAGAATCCCATCACCCCACACAGAATGTTTGGCAAAAGTCCTGAATTATATGTGTGGAAATGATTTAGCCTGAAAGGGGTGGGGAAGAGTTCTGAGGGATGAAAATGTCTATTAGACCAAATTCTAAACTGACTAAAACAAAAGAACAGTAGCTGCACTGCTCTATTTTCCCAAGCACTCAGATCCCAACCATGTCAGCAATACTAAGATCCAGGGGTTTTCTAAAACCCACATTTTTTTTTCCAGATTCTTTACAGTCACATTCATATAATCCAAAACTATGGTAGTCCTGAAAAGATGCTAGAAGAACAGAAGCGAAGAGCCATTGGCAAACCTTAGAAGCACAGGATGAGGATACATCTTCCAAATCTTTTCAAAAGCTCATTATTGAAAATAAGACTTTTAAGTTAATTCACAGAAGCTTTTCGTAAGCTAGAAAAAAAAATTCTATGGCTGTGCAACCTGATTTCCACAGTTCTTAGTATTATTCACTCCACTTCACCTGCCCTCTCTGCAAGGGTAGATGAGGAGTCCTCCTTAATGCCATCAATGGCAGAAAAGAAAGAGGTAGGACGATCTTTCTTCAGCTAAACCTCACTTCCCTATCACTGCACCTGTACGACAGGGGATACCAGAGTCCTTGCTGACCTCCTAGTACAAATGCTTGCCTTTCTAACATTCCCTTTCATACATAGTGATTGTACCAGTGGGGAAAAGTATCATTATGAGAGTCAGCCAATCCAAGACAGTTCTAAGAATCAAGGTTTTCTGCAACCCTGAAGAAAACCCGGGTGAATTTTAGCAAATGTTCTTAAATGCTACAAACACACATCTACATTTAAGTTCATGTATAAATAAGAGAAAAATTATTTTAACTTATCTTTAAGGCCTACATCAAAAAACAGATGAATAGTCATATAAGCCAGGAAAATATAATTTTGTACACCAATAATATAGACAAATACATAGAAACTGAGAATAAAGCTCAGATTAAAGTTTTAACACTCACATGTACCCCTCGTAATGCCCTCAATAAAATGTTTAAACAAATACTGCTTTTTCTGCTTATAAAGCATAATCATAATTTTCTTTTGCCTTTTGTATTATCATGATTTTCTTCAAAACATTTCCCAATATCCTATCCAAATAAAATTTATTTTGATATGATGGCTCAGATATAAATGTCTAGGTCTGGGGACATGGTCGTATCTCTTTTTTTCCTAAGAAAAAACTTACGACTGAAGACTTAAAAAAGACTAGACTAAAATATCATCTTAATAGAATAACATCCGTGCCTCACTGACCAAAAATTATATGTATCAGTTGTGGTTTGGATGGTGTACACATGTCAATTTCATCCTAGTACACAAAGGGGAGTTTTGAACTGACAAAAATTCTTCTGTGCATTAGGCTATTCGCAGCAAAGAAGCAAACCTGCAGGATGCTAGGCGGAGCACTCAAGGTTTGGGTTCAGGGGGCAGCCAGCCTGCAGTCTGAGCACTTCCAGTTGTACAGCCTTGGGCGAGAGACTCTGGAGAGCTGAGGGCTGATATTGTCGCTTCCAACAAGCCTGGCACAGTGAGTAGTAAATGAGATAACACAGGTAATGCAATGCCCAGCACTTGTTAAATGTTCAGCAAATGTTAGCTATTATGATTACAACCAAGGAGAAACTGAATAGATGACAGGAAAGAAGAGTTAGAGTAAAAGAGAAAAACTGAGGTTTCTATTAAAGAAAGTAGTCAAGTCCCCTACAAATTTTGGGATTTCCTAAACTGAATCCTTGAGAAGCAGCAGAGGTGTCATTCAGTGTTTTGGAGGGCAACAAACAAGTTGCTAGCAGTTCTGAAATACTGTGCTCCTGTCACTGGTGAAAGCCAGTTCTCCATTTTACAGGAATACAAGTCTCCACTAACTCCACCTCACTGTCTCAGCAGGCCAGGCGAGTTATAATTGGTCTTAATTGGCACTTACAGGAGCTTTAACATTCCTTACCTGCTGCCAAGGAGCACTTGAAAGGAGAAAAAAGTATTTTCAAACTTGGAAATACCGGGCAATTCATTCAGTTGTAGGCCTGGAAGCCTGCTATCCAGAATCAGATTAGCTTCACCTAGAAATGTTGCTATGTTATTATCCAGCGCTCATTAGGTACTCACACTGGATTAGGAGAGGTGGGGGATGAAATTTAAAAGGGGATAATTCATCTTGGGGGCTAAAACCATGCAGCAGCCTTCCTCTAGCTGATCTTTTGGTGGATGGCTCTTCAGGGCTCAGCCACACTTCATGTTTGTAAGGCAGGCAAATAAAATATATCTTCATGGCTTGATTTACACAGGCTTTGAGTTAACCCCAGTTTGACCTCAGCCCAGTCATTATTTGAAACACACAATGAACACTGTTAAAAGGTGACCAATCATACCAAAAGCAAAGAGGATAGCAAGATCAGAAATAAAACTGGCTGTAGTTTTTCCTTGGACTTGCATTAATCACACTCAAAACTGTTACCATCCAGGAGGCCTCACATTTTGCAGAGAAGAATCCTAGCATGTAAGATTTCATACAGAATGAAATTTCCCACAGATACCAGGAAAACTGCCTGTAATTATTTAAATGAATATTTTTAGAAATAATCACTCATTTTGAAAGATCGTCTCATATTAGTAAATATTACCCAGACTCGTGCTTGTTTGAGAAATTTACTTCAAATTAAAATTAATCATGTTTGTGTGTGTATGTGTGTGTGTGTTTAAGGAACATTGTAAAAAGCTTTAGAAAAATAAATGGAAGCTTAGAAAAATAAATACAACACCTACTCCTTTGGAGATACTCTCATAGTGGCTGGTAGAGATATAAAGTATTACAGTCTTTTTGGAAACCAATCCAGCAGCAGCAGCTATTAGCACTGCAAATAACTACCTTTTATGACCCAGGAATCCCTTCCTGAGACTATACCCCATAGAAACTAAACCACCAGTAATTAGGTATGTATGTACCACAGTGGTTACTGCTGTTTGGTTCACAGAGGCAAAAGGCAAGAAACAAAATCAGTGTCCACAAAGTGCCTGGCGGAGGAAGCTACAGCACAGTGACACCTTAGAGTAGTATGCAACCATTAAAAAGAGGGGATTAGTGTTATCCAGGGCTGTCCATGAATTTACATCAGGTATTGTTGAGTAAAAAAGAAGCAGAAGTGCGAATAGGATCCATTTTTTTTTTTTTTGTAAAACTATCACCAAAAGCCCCTACTCATAAAATACATAATTCTATGTGCCAGTATAGTTAGAAGCATGAGAAAAATATAGATGGATGCATACTGAGTTACATACTAAAAATGAGTATGTATGGTTTATAGCACACAGAGGACTGCTAGTTAGAGAAGGCAGGGAAGTTGAAAGAGCCAAAGAAATAAGAAAAAGTAGGCTGCACTGAAAATAGTACGCTGGAGATGATTACATTTGTATATTTATATAAAAATGTAAGTGTATATATTTAATATATTCATATGCCATTCAAAAATCTATAAAGAAACAGGTCTAACAAATTTTTGCTATAAAAATGCACTGTGAAGGTAGCTGAAGAAAATTAAAGAAATACAAAATTCTGGCTGAGTGCGGTGGTTCACACCTGTAATCCCAGCACTTCAGGAGGCCGAGGCAGGTGGACTGCTTGAGCTCAGGAGTTTGAGACCAGCCTGGGCAACACAGTGAAATCCCACCTCTACAAAAAATACAAAAATTAGCTAGCTGTGGTGGTGCATGCCTGTGCTTCCAGCTACTGGAAGGGCCAAGGTGGGAGGACTGCTTGAGCCCAGGAGGTAGGGGTTACAGTGAGCCACGACTGCGCCACTACACTCTAGACTAGGCAATAGAGTGAGACCCTTTCTCAAAAAAAAAAAAAAAAAAAAAAAAGAAAAGAAAAGAAATTCTAGTATTACAGAAACAAGTATAACTTGACTGTTATTACTCTCTTCATTTGCTTGGCTAAGCAGACTGAGACACAAGTAGCGCAACGGACCACCATTCAGTAACACTGAAAAAGGCCTATTAGGTACTTTGGCAAAATAACATCTTAACCCTCTAAAGCTCACTACAAATCTTCAGTATCAGAAGTTGTAGGCCAGGCACAGTGGTTCACACCTATAATCCAAGCACTTCGGGAGGCTGAGGCAGGAGGATGACTTGAGGTCGAGTTCAAGACCAGCCTGGCCAACATGGCAAAACTCTGTCTCTACTAAAAATGCAAAAATTAGCTGGGTGTGGTGGCGTAAGCCTGTAATCACAGTTACTCAGGAGGCTGAGGCACGAGAATCACTTTGCAGTGAGCCAAGATCACACCACTGCACTCCATCCTGAGCGACAGAACAGGACTCTGTCTCAATAAAAATAAAGGAAGTTCTAACAACCTTTTAAAAATGTATCTATCAAGCACAAAAGGCAATGAAACAAATTTCATTCCAAAGTTTATTTTGGACCTGAAAAGAATACAAATCAAGAACTCTATCTTGTGTGAACTCTATCTTAGGGGCTTACTGTTTGTATTTTAATTTTTTTTAAATGGAAATGATTATCTTTTCTTTTTTGTTTTTAACATTCAAATGCACAAGATGAAAAGGTATAAAATTACTTTGAAGTAAACCTCATGACTGGGATTTTCACACACACAATGTGGGATGAGGGAAATAGCTAAATTTAGCTATTGGGCCCCTTCCAAACCAGTTTGTTTTATGGATTTGGACTAGTACATACATCAGAGGAATTATTTCAGTCAGGTAGTAGGTACCACAGCCTCAAGAAGTGATAAAAACTCCCTCTTCTGGTCATATGTAAGACCACAGCTTAGTAGGGTTGCAATCACAGGTGTGTTTATCTTAAATAGTCAATGTACAAATTTGTCTTGTGAAATGACTGTCAGGAGTAATACTTTTTAGAAGACATAAATAAAATACGGATTTACATCCTGAAATGTCTCCTTTAAAGCTGAAGCATGGCCATCCTATAATAGCTAATGATTTCTGTATGTAGCAGGCACTTCAAGTGTGACACTGGTGAATATTAAATAAATATATATATATACATATATATATATGTGTATATATATATATATGTATATATATAAAAAACAATGTCTTGCTTAATTTTTATCGTCTTTTTTTTAAAAAAAAGAAAATCCCTACTGTTTTTCCCTAGTTCTATATATATAGTACAATGTAATGTTCTGATACATATATACACTGTAAATAATTCATATATATAAATATATCTTTAGATAGACAGTCAGACAGATAGATGGATGTTGCCAGAAACTCACATTTTCACTACCTTATTATTCTGGCAACCCAAATCAGAACTGTTGAAGTAGTTCATCAAATCACAGTAGTACAAACCTGGAGGGCACTGTGACCAGGGCTCCATGTGGCGAATCAATATGCTGAAATACTGACAGACATTCCCAAAGAAGGACAGCCCTTTGAGTACTGTATACAGTAATGCAACACTGAAAATCTAAATGTCCATCAATAGGAGTCAGGTTAAATGAATTAAAATACATTAATAAAGTGGAATAAAAGGCAATCCTTAAAAAGACTACAGCAGAACAATATTTATTAACATGAAAAAATAGTTTAGATTATTAAGTTAAAAAATGTAAATTCACAATGAATCTACTGTTTTGCATGTGAGGGGAAAATATGCTGGTAAATATTACTTTGTCTAGGGTCTAGGAACCCTCTAAGATTATGTCCAACTGTACCCCTGAAAGGTAAGATGAAGGACCTTTGTTCATTCTGACTGCATACTTATTCTCTTGTTGGTTAATTTCTTTCTTTTACAATGTATTTTATTTTAAAAATTAAAAACAAACTGAAAGGTAGTGCTTTTTGTTAGTCAATAAATTTTCACAATTAACCAATGAATACTTGACAAGTCCCAGGAAAGTGCACACATTTTCTTTTGTTTCCTGGCTTATATGACTAGATTATAGTAACATTAAAAAACTGCAAAGAAAAAATGACCCCCAAACTTGGCATCACTGCAATAATTATTTTCTTCTCCTATAATCTTTAGAAAATGCCTGAAGACTTAATATAATACATCAACACTTTTCATTCAGGTCAGTGCACTTCATTAAAAACAAATGCCCATATACAAACTGAAAGAACAACCTCCTGATCCATAAGCTCAAGTACATTCATCCAGTTGCTTGAGCCAAGAACCCCATGTCATTCCTCCTCCCTTCCTTTCCCAGTCCATCAGCAAGCCCTGCTGGCTTTACACTTCCGATGCAGATTTTAATTCTGTTCATACTTCTCTGCTCCTGCTGCTACAATCCTAATCTAAGCTTTCTCTCCTGATCCAGCTCTCACCTTAACTAGTACGAAACAGCTCACTAACTCGTCTCCCTGGTTCCACATTTGCCCCCTGTGTTCCATACAGCAAACATCTGATCATTAACACTTCTGGCACAAAATCCTCATGCGACCTTGTATTGCCTGTACCGTCCAATCCTGATTCTTCTCATGGCTTGCAGGGCTCAGTGTCATCTGGTCCTGGCCCCACTTTCTCCAACTTCAACTTGGACCCCTTTCCTCCAGCATCCTCACTGGCCTTTCTTCCAAGACCACTTCTACCTAAGGATCTTTGCACTTGCTATTTCCTCTATGTGAAGCACTTGTCCTCTACATCTTCAAATGGGCTGGCTCTCTTTCATCACTGAGTTTAAACATCACTCCAGGGAGAGGCTTTCTTTGACTAGCCTTACTTAAAGTTGCCAGTCCCAGTCATTTTCTCTCACATTATTCCTATCATTAATCACTACCTAAAATAATATGATTTCACTCAATTTCATTTTTCTCTCTCCACCTCAGCCAGTTGGAATATTAGGTGCATGAAATCATAGACACTGCTTTTCTACCTCAGTGGAGGGCAATGCCTAGCACATATTGGACACCCAATAAATTTTGTTAAATGCATGAATCACACCATTGCTAGTTTACTTCCTTTTTAAAGCAGTCCCAAAGGCACAGACATTCATAAAAGCACATATATCAGAAAGTGGAAAAACAAGTACATTTTATAACTAGAAATTAAAATGTTGTTCCTACAAATGATATAACTGTATTTTAAAGACACCTGCTTATAATACAACTAAGGAAAAAAGATAAAATTATATTAGCTGCGAAAGAATAACCCTTTATCTGATGCTATGAAAGGTATCTGAAAAATTTAATTAGCATTCTTTCATTTGTAGCAAAGAAAAAATGAATACACTGTATGTCATGCTATCACTCTCTAATATTAATAACATTAAATGATAAGCGGGGGAAAAAACCTTTTATTTCTTTATCCAAAAACAGTTACTTGGTGACAAGAAGTTTAGGGCAAAGGGTCAACCTGGAATTTCCTTCCAGAGTTAAACTAATGTCTACCTTTGATAGCATTCATGTTTTCACGTGCCTGTTCTGGTTAGCTCCCATCCCTGGCTCATTCTCCAACTGCTGGAGAAAGACCTGGTACATGTCTTCCAAGCAAAAGCATGAGGTAATTTTTCTGCTCTGCAACAAGTTTGTCTTTATACTGACTGCAGAAATAAACATGTCAGCCAATTCTCTAAAGAAGCTACAAAATGTTATGAGTCTCATACAAAAAGAAGAAGTTTGGCTTTAGATAGCTACTATGATTTAGAATTTAATAAAGTAGAACAGGCAGAAGAGAAATCCAATGACTATGCTAAATCAATAATCTACCTATCATCACTATATCTTTGAATTACTGAATGTTCTGAGGTAACAGGTTTACAATACTGATTCAACTTCTCCAAGCAAACTCAAAATTCTACTTCAGCTAGAACATCTGTCACTAATGATAGTTTTGTTACACATGAAATTCATATTGTCTGAATTTTCTTTTAGCTGTATACATCCTTATGACAACGCAAAATATATCGATGTTAGCAGGTAAAAAAGATGGCCTGGTTGGTATAATTTATCTGTGTCAATGAAATTTAATTTACAACTTTGATCTGTAAACTAAGCATAAAATCTATTCAGTGGATTGTTAAGAACAGGAAATGAGATAATACATGCAAAAATTATCTGTAAATCACCAGGTACTATTAAAAGTTATCATTAGGCCGGGCGCGGTGGCTCAAGCCTGTAATCCCAGCACTTTGGGAGGCCGAGGCGGGTGGATCACGAGGTCAAGAGATCGAGACCATCCTGGTCAACATGGTGAAACCCCGTCTCTACTAAAAATACAAAAAATTAGCTGGGCATGGTGGCGCGTGCCTGTAATCCCAGCGACTCAGGAGGCTGAGGCAGGAGAATTGCCTGAACCCGGGAGGCGGAGGTTGCGGTGAGCCGAGATCGCGCCATTGCACTCCAGCCTGGATAACAAGAGCGAAACTCCGTTTCATAAAAAAAAAAAAAAAAAAAAAAAAAAGTTATCATTAGTCAGCAGACTTAAATTTAGCATACTTAAGAGAAAAAAAAAAAAAAAACACATTTTCTTTCTTTATCCAAAAACAGTTACTTAATAACCAAATAAAATAATGCATTAAAAAATATCTGAACCCATTTCTTTCCAGGTCTAAGTTAATCAGAGAGCAAAAGGGGAGGGAAGTGTTCTATATTAACTGGTAAAACCTCTGTTTTGTGATGCAATGTCATTATATGATGGCAGTTGCTGGTTAGAACTATGTGAAATGTTGTCAACAATGAGAACCAGCATTTTTGCCAGGACCAGTCCATCAGATCTTACAGAGTAAAATTTCTTTTTCTCTTATACTACTAACATTGTTTGAAACCAATTACTTAGCTCAAAAAAGTAGGAGTAATTTCTCATATGAATATAAGTAATTTGCTCATCCTGATAAAATGACATTTTAGAAAATATAATTTACACTAGCATCTAAAAGAATCCAAATCACCTCAATGCATATCAAGGAACATTAAGTTCAAGCAATCTGTGTGGCTGTTAATTTCACAGGATTTGTAATATCTGCAAGTGGAGAAAGCTATAAGATCACAGGAGTGTTTCTACTAAAGCTACATTCATTAAGTCACGAAAAAGCCATATTTATGACACTCCTATCTGTGAACAGCCTGAGAGAAAGGCAGATGTTTTATACTGAAGCCTCACCAACAGACTCACATGCCATTCACAATGATCAACAGTGGCTCAATATATAACAGACCGATAGATGACAAAGGCTATTTGTTTTACGTGATCTTTTTACAGATCAACATGAGATTCTAAAATTCTATTTTCCAGGTCTGTTATTTCTTCGGGCTAAGGCTGGCCTCAGTAGATAGGTCTTTAAACATCTGATGTAACAAAATTCAAGAACTTGTCCTGGTATTTCCCAACAATATGGAGTAGGTAACACTCTCTAATATTAACATCATCAAACAATAAGTGAAAACTTACTCCCTTTCCAATCTCTTTTCATTTTGCTAATGATATCGCACTACTGTGTGGACAACATTTGCCTAAAATGTGCTAGTCTCCATTTTAACAAAGAGAGCAAGCCTCAGGCTCAGAGCCAGCACTGGCAAAAGCATCAACATAAAATTAAATAATCTTCTTTTCACAGCATTTACTTTCACATTTACCATTTCTCATAGCAGACAACACTAGTTTCCCCCTTTATTGTTCTAGTAAGATTTTCCTTGTAAATCGATTTATTTAAATATAAGTGGTCTGATTTAAAGAAAAATATTAAGTGGAGTTAAGTCAGCAGATGATAAAGCCAGAACTTGATTAAGGTTGGGAAAAGGTGGCTGCTCCTCCACAGGTCACTACTGAGGAGATGCTCAGAGACTGAAGCTGAGCCAAAAGATCAACAAGTGTATCAGCCTAACTAATCTGAGGCAAATACTTCAACAGCCAACATCTGAGCAGGGTTTCAACTAATCATAGAGATTCTAAATGTGGTACCTGTCCAAGCTGAATAAACATCATTCATCTATTTCCCCTAGGTAAGATCACCCATGGGTCTGCATTAAAGACAGAAACATTAAGGTATTCTTCATGAGCAAACTCAGTGAAAATGCAGAGCACAAAGCATGAATTCCTGGGAAGCTCTCTCAGTATACAGCCTCCAAAGCACCCCACAAGTCATCTGTTAACCGTATGCTAATCCCACCATTCAGATCCAGAATAAATGTAGGTAAGTAGTACTATACAGTTTACGCTATTCAGTAGCCAGTATAGGACCAACACATTTACCACTAAACTAACTGATGAACTTAAGATTCCACACCTCAAAAGAATGGTGCTTCTGACTCTAGAAATGTCACCATCTCAACGCTTTCTCCTACTCAAAGTTTTCTGGCAATTAATGTGACATTTCCAGCACATAATACAGAGATTTAAAAAAAAAAAACAGGGGCTTCCCTTCCTGCCATTCTGGTTGCTTCAACCAATCTCTAAGCGCCAATCTCAGTCAATCACTCTATGTCAGCCACTCTATGTACCAAAGCAACAGCTCCATCAGAGTGGACTGTATCTGCATTTGTGAAAGCAATGCATCCCAGCCAGCTAGTGTGTCAGAATCAGTCCAGAGAGCTGTTTAGAATGCAGATTCCTAGGTTCTGTCCCTGGAAATTCCCATTCAGGGCATCTGGAGTCAGCCTTGGGATGCTGCCCACTTTAATTTGAATTAAAGCTCCTCTTTAATTCAAATGCACAGCAAGTTTGGGATCCACTGATTCAATTTATATTTTTAAATCTGAAATTAGCAGTAAGCAACACCTTACTCTTAAAAATACTAAGTAACTGAAGAGAAATATGAGGCACGCTGGAGTATTTCAAAACATTAAAACCGAGAAATCATGGTATTACTATGTTAGTTTCCAAGAAAGCAAACTATACTATGAGGGCAATCAGACTGAAAAACTGGAAGTGCCAAAATGGCACCATAATCGTTCACCATCATTGCTCAAATGGAAATCCTCGTTAATCGTTAACTCCTATAACAGCAGCTTGGCTAGCAAAAAAGTACAGGGCTTCTTAACTACTCTGAATAATAAGTTGCTCACCAATTCATTATAATTTTACCACCAACATTGACTGATTTTACAAGCCTTGCTGCCACTGTAGCATGTTTTCTTGTCCTGGTAGCAGTGGTTTTAAAGGAACTGCCTGCTGGAGTTTGTAGCAACTATTCATTTGTTCATAAAAGTCACAGATGGATATCAGCAATACATGAATTCACATAAGACTGCCGACAAATTTTCACCAATTTCACTCGAAAAGAAAGTACCATCCCTCTTTTGGCAGGTAAACAGACTACAACAGTTACTTTAAAAGATTCTGAATTTGAAAACTGCTTTTGCTAACTGTGGAAAACAGGAATGCAAGAATTGGCCTTCTAAAAATTTCAACATAAAAGAAAATGTTCCAAAAGTAATCTTTCCTGACACAACCCCTGTTCCCAAAAGATAGAAGAAACTGTGGCAGTACTGAAAAAGGTTGTTTGTCCTGGGAATCCTGTCTACCTCTCCTTCCCTCCAAGTGAATAGGATGTCATTCCAGGGCCACCACATGGTGCCTTCCTCCACTTCATGCAGTAACTCTCCCAAACCCCCATCCATCTCTAAATCTCTTGTCAATTCCACCAGCAGATATCTCCTCCTCTGCTGATTCAAAGAGGGCACTCCTTCCACATTTCCCAGCAGAATCCCTCTCTCAGCGCTCTTGGCCCTCACCTTTCTGCCAGGAACTCTCCTCTCTATCTTTAATATTTCCCTTGTCACTAAAGGGATCTCGGCCCTCCTACCTAGTGACTTTGTCAGTCACATGTCCTTCCAAGCCACAGAAGACCTTGGAGTGTATGAATCTTGCATTCACACTTTCCCATTTACATGTTTGAAGTTACCTCCAATACTTTGTCATTCAACGACTATCGTATTATGAGATACTGTGCTAGGGACTGGAAGGCAGGAAAGGAGAAAGACAGAAAAACGTGATTTTAGATACTTTCTTGGCCAGGCATGGTGATTCATGCCTATAATCCCTGTACTTTAGGAAGCCGAAGCAGGCAAATCACTGGAAGTCAGGAGTTCCAGACCGGCCTGGCCAACATGGTGAAGCCCATCTCTACTAAAAATACAAAAATCAGTTGGGCATAGTGGCATGCACCTGTAATCCCAGCTACTCGGGAGGCTGAGGCAGGAGAAGCCCTTGAACCCAGGAGACGGAGGCTGCAGTGAGCCGAGATCACACCACTGCACTAGGTGACAGAGCAAGACTCAACCTCAAAAAAAAAGAAAAAAAAAAAAAAAAAAAAAAAGAAAGAAAAGAAAAAAAACTTCATAGAAATGTGCTGTAACCAGTGAGTAAAATGCTCCCAGAAGAGGGGACCAAGAGGTCCTCTTTCTGCCTAAGGAGTCCATTATACTCATCAATTCTCTTAGGCACCACTAAGTCACATCACTCTGGTTCTAAAAAATCTGCAACAGGTCCTCACAGGCACATCCAGAGCATGTGACTCTGACGGGCACTGAGGTCCTGCGAGCTAGTCCCAGCCTGCCTTTGCCCTCCACTCATCCACAGGTGGGTACAACAGTTCTGGCCAATGGTGACTTGTGCAGCACATCCCAGAGCGCCTGGAATTTCCTACCCCTGTGCTTGCTCACATCAACCTTCTTGCCAACCTGGGGCCACCAAATGTGGTTGTTCAGCGCACAAACTGTGCAGCCATATGTGGGAGCTCTGTCTATCCAACAAAATACCTCCCATTTTAGTGGATTACAAGTGATTTTTCCAAAATATTTTCTGTGTTTTCCACAAGTCAGAACCAGGAAATGACATCTTATCCACCTGTGTACCCACTCTAGTGCCTACCCCAGGGATTCTCCTAGAAGCAGGAACTCAAACAATCTTTTCATGGTTAAATAAAAGATGTATTCCTTGAAAAAAAAAAAATGGTGGAATGTTGCTTATGATGGTGTGCCTCTTAACCCAACAGCAGCAGTCTTAACAGCAAGACCTGTAAATTCTAACTTTAAAATGTTTCTCGGCCAGGCACAGTGGCTCACGCCTATAAACCCAGCACTATGGGAGGCGGAGGGGGGTAGGTCACTTGAGGTCAGGTGTTCGAGACCAGCCTGGCCAACCGGAAGAAACCCTGTCTCTATTAAAAATACAAAAATTAGGCAATCCCAGCTACTTGGGAGGCTGAGGCAAGGGAATCGCTTGAATCTGGGAGGCAGAGGTTGCAGTGGGCTGAGACTGCACCACTGTACTCCAATGTGGGTGACAGAGCCAAGACTCTGTCTCAAAAAAAAAAAAAAAAAAAAAAAAAAGGTATCTCAAAGCTATACAGTCTCCCTAGCTCTACTGCCAGATCTTACTCTCGGTATAGTTTCATCTCTTACCTCTGTACTATTCTCCCTGCTTCTGCCCTTCTCCCAGAATTTATTCTCAGCAAATCAGCCACGGAGATAGGATGGTTACTCTCTTACATAAATCCCCCAGTGTCCCTAAGGTGCTTGTTATCCTGGCCTGTGAATGATCAGGTTCCTGCTTATAATGCTGGGTTTCTCCAGTTTCTACCTACCTTCACTAAATACTAAATACTCTTCAGCCACACAGGCCTTCTTCAGGTCTGCGTGCTGACTGTTCCCTCTGCATCAAACGCTCTTATTCTAGATTGCTGCCCAAGTTGTTCCTTCTCATCATTTAGGACTCAGTCAGCTCCAGTGTCACCTCCTAAGATGCTTTCTTTAAACACACTATCTTTAAAAGAACCCCATTGTTACTCTCTATTGCAAGCTTGCATCTGTAGTAGTAAAAGCAATGAAGAAACAACCTGCAGTTATTTTTAAAGTGTGTCCAGTTAGTTTAGCCTGTCTCTCCAATTAGATTGTAAACTCTGTCAGTAAGAATCATACTACATACTCAATACTTGAAACAAGATAGGTATTCAAATACTTACAATTTGATATTGAGGCAAACCGGGCATAAAACCAAGTTTTAGAATCAGGATCATATCTTAAACACTTAGGGGCATTAGGACGATGCCAGACAAAGATATTTGGACTCTTCCACAATTAACACCCAACATTTAGAACTACTGAACTGAGAAGTTTCAAAATCACATTTCCTTTAAAAAAAAAAAAAAAAAAAAAGGCCTATTCATCCGTATTGTGAGTGTATATGTAATTTTAAAATCCAATGAATTCAAAACCAGGGGCTCTAGAAGGAAACAAACTAGTAACTATGCTGATACAACACTTTAAGAGAGATTTTATAAACTATACTTTCTCTAATTTCAATAAAAAACAGAAAATTCACACCATTTTTAGTAAAAACGTATAAATATCCAACATCTGTAGTTATTCACCCATTCAGTGAATTAAAAAGGCTATTTCCTGATGGGGGAGGATAGTATGACCTATGCATGCCATCACTGTTCCTTAGTTTAATCTTGCTTTACCTTTCACCTTCTAATAACGATTTTTTAAGTGCTTAAGAACTTACCATAATGTGATTGAAATGCCTGTGGTTTGACAACCTGATTACAGTCGTTACACACCACCAAGTAGAAATCATCATGGGCTGGACAGAAACCAAATATTGGCATGTCTGCAACACAGAAACAGAGCATCACTCACTCACCTGGTTCTGACTGATATAAAACCATTTTGGGAAACAATACCTTCTAAAGGAGTTGCCTTATTACAAAGTGTACCAGGACAAATAAACTGATGTGGTACACCATCATTATTAAATAGAAAGAAATCAAATCAGGCTTACAGAGACCCTTTAAAAAGGGTTAAAGTGCACCAAAAATCATTATGAGGTAAAACAGACAGTCTTTTAAGTGCGAACAATGAATACATTTACACAATACAGCAACATTAGATGAACGCTACCAAGAGTTATGGGAAAGAATCTGCAACCATATAAAATGCTTAGTAATTCACAAAGCTGTACCATCTAATGGTTTTATTTGTTTATGCATTCTATTCTGACTATCTAGTTACTGGGTTCCATGGAACAAGAAAGAAAGGGAGCAGAGATTTCACAGAGGAGTAAAATTGCTGGTCTGCCAGCATGTAACATAAAGAAAATTATTTTCATATATTTTTTCCAAGTCATAGCAACCTCTAGTCCTTTTGCTTACATACTGATGCCACCATAAAGACAGACTCAACCTTATCACAAACAGCATTTCATACATTAATCAGTTTGGTTACCAGATTAGGGTAGGATATGAGCTGTTTGTTTAACAGTAAAACTAAACTATCTGCATACACATGAAAACTAAAAGTAACTTGATACCTGGTAAATATGGTTAACTAAAACATCTCAACCATGAAAAATTAATTATGAACAACAATCTAGGGAACAGAGCTAAAAGTTCAGATCCAGAATCAAACTTTTTAAGTATTTCAAAATCAGTAGATTTTAAACAAGTATTTTATACTATATGCACTACTTAGAATATCTGCAATGAATGGATAATTAGCACACTTCAATTTAAAAAAATGTTTTAGTAGATCAAATACCAACTTTAAAGGGCAAGGAAGAAGATCTTAAAAAGCTGATTAGTGTCTGCTTTCTTCTCTATGAAGATTTAATTTCACACTCCCTCCAGCTAGGGACATACTGGTGGTTTTAAAGGGAGAAGAAAATTCCCTAAGGAGATGTCAAGTGATGATAATCTCTAAAATATCAAATTACTGATAAAATCTACACATGGCTATAGCTTGAATTTTCTTAGTTTCTACGACACTGAACTGCACAGATAGCCAGCTATAAATCTGAAATATACTAGAGTCCAGCACGATTTAGGGATATACTTGCAGCACTGAGTAGTTTCTATGTGCTATTATCTCATTTTATCCTCACAACTACTTAGGTAGATACCATTATAACCCCTCTCTAAAGAAGAGAAAACTGACTCACAGAGAGTTAAGGTACTTTGTCTAAGGTCAGTACCTGGAATTCAATTCTGACTTATAATGTGGCTTGGATTTCATAACTCTTGAAGACCAGAGGAATAATGATATCTAGAGATTCCTTCCAGATTTCAATGTCAATAAACTAGAATGTCAGGACTGACTATCTTTGACTATATAAACTGATTAGATAACATAAGAAGTTTCCAGTAGACTACAGACTTCTGTGCCTAGGCTTATTTAATAAAAAATAAGAGCCAAACAATATGCTATTTTCCTTGAAAGCCTGCCCACATTGAGTTAAATATAGTACATGTGGGAGAAGGGGAAAGGTTATATCCATGCAACGATATACATGTAATAAGTCATTTTCCCAGATTACAGTTTCTTGACATGACATTTCATTCTGAAAAATAAAAATTTAAAGTAGTTTACCATAAGTTCCATATGCTTCCGTGCTAAATGCCTCTGATACATCTAAATTACAGAAATGGCCTAACATTCATAATTTACTACTGAAAAGTCTGAGATAGATATCAAATAAACAATTTGTTTAATGAAATCAACTCAATTGGTTTTATTTTAGATAGCAGTTAAAATAGTACTAAATAAACAGTCTTAGTTTACTTTTAGGTCTCTGTAATGTGCTGCTGGTGGTCTCTGTGATTCCCTCAGTTCTGAATGTAAAGCAATGTTGGTTAACATAGATCACTTTGCCAGATACCAGATTATTCTGTGGACTTACCCCTTACCCCTTTAAAAATAAAGCAATTAAGAGAAATAAAAACCTAAACTGATCCTTTCAAATAATCAGGATTCAATTTGTCACATGATGCTTATCATGTACAAAACTATTCTTTTTTACTCTAGTTCCTTTGATCCTTTTCTGAGACTTATGACTAGTAAAACCTATAAGGAACCAGGAATGTACATGTCTGTAAAAAATTCTATTTCCTCAATAACTTAGGATCAATTGCAACTGATGATGACTATAATGATAAACAGCTAACATCACTATGTGCCAGGTCCTATGCCAAGCAGTTTTTATATGGTTTATCCCATTTAACCATGGGTTTATGGGTTTATCCCATCTAACAATAACCCTACAAAATAATCTCCATTTTACGTATGGAGAAACAAACTCATTTAACATTACCCAGCAAGAAAGTAGCATGACCAGGACTCTGTTTGTGTGACCAGGAAACTTGGTTCTTAATTTCTCAGGAGCACACTGAATCTCTCTAAAAAGCATGCACACACACACCCCCGCTCTGTGGAAAGAAACACGGTATACTTAAACCCAATTCATTCTACTCTATGAAACTGAGTTCCTTAGGCAGGGCATAGTGGCTCATGCCTGTAATACTAGCACTTTGGGAGGCTGAAGAGGGCAGATCTCGAGTTCAGGAGCTCGAGACCAGTCTGGCCAACATGGTGAAACTCCATCTCTACTAAAAATACAAAAATTAGCTGAGTATGGTGGCAGGAGTCTATAGCCCCAGCTACTCGGGAGGCTGAGGCAGGAGAATCACTTGAACCTGGGAGATGGAGGTTGCAGTGAGCCGAGACAGCACCACTGAATTCCAGCCTGGGTGACAGAGTAAAACTCTGAAAAAAAAAAAAAAAAAAAAAAAAGAAGAAGAAGAAAAGAAAAAAAGAAAAAGAAAAAGAAAAAGAAAAGAAAAGGAAGGAAGGAAGGAAGGAAACGAAAGGAAAGAAAGAAAAAGAAAAGAAAAGAAAAGAAAAGAAAAGAAAAGAAAAGAAAAGAGAGAGAAAGAAAGGAGAAGAGAAAGGAAAAGAAAGAGAAATTGAGTTCCTTTTATGAAAACTTAAAGCAACTTTAATTTTAGCTTTCTAAATGCTTTACTTTCAGATATCCATATTTGGAAGTAAACTAGAGGACACAAAATAATTTAAATAAAATGTCTTCTTCAGGAAGAAAAAAAAAAAAGGAGTTCTATATCCTTTTTCTGCACTGGGACATTCCAGAGGCCTTAGCAACAGGAACAGAGTGTGGAATGTTGTGGCAACATAAAGAAAAGAAATAATCTGTGTGTAAGAGACAATATTTATGTTCCTAAATATTTTAAATCATATATTCACAATCAACCCATCTGTAAATTAACATACAAATCTTGCTCAAATGCTGGGAAAAGCCTAATTGACAACAGAAAATAAAACTATGAAATTAACAAAAATAAGTTCATTATTCAATTAAAAAGTTTACAAAATACAGCAGGGCACAGTGGCTCACAGCTATAAACTTTGGGAGGCAAAGGAGGGCGGATCACGAGGTCAAGAGATGGAGACCATCCTGGCTAACATGGTGAAACCCCATCTCTACTAAAAATACAAAAATTAGCCAGGTGTGGCACTGCACACCTGTGGTCCCAGCTACTCAGGAAGCTAGGCATGAGAATCGCTTGAACCGGAAGATGGAGGCTGGAGTAAGCCAAGATCACGCCATTGCACTCCAGCCTGACGAAAGAGCAACACACAGTCTCAAAAAAAAAGGAAAAAAAAAAAAAAGGTTTACAAAAATACACTTGAAATATACAACTTAGGCCATTAATTATGTACTTGAACATAAAGTTTAAAAATTGTACTTGAATTAATGGATTCTAAACTAATTTGAAAGAATGGATTTTACTGTTGTGTAAGCCCTAAATCTTTCTCAGGATTTGGTTCACCCCTTTGTCTCAATTAGTGAGTGGGCCAGCACCCACATCTAGGCCATCGTGTACTTTGGAAACCCCAGGCCAGCAGACTAGGGAGGATTAGGTTTAAGCACAGGACACTTGAGCACATGTATGTAGGAACTTGTCACATATAGAATGAAGTCCTTCTGCTAGCGAACCATAGTGAATGTATTTACTCTGGTGTTGCTATCTCCCTTCTGAGGACTTTGTTCAATAACAAGAAAACTTGAATGGCGCCGCAAAGCATTTAACCTGCCCAGTACCCTGCATGTCTCCCTCCTCCCATGCATCCCAAATTCTAACATGCCACTCTAACATTTCTATCTCCAGCCCAGATTGCTCCCAAGCACTGTCTAGTTTCACCTACCAGTCTGCCTACTAGACAGTACCATCTAGATGTCTTACATACATTTCAAACAGAACAAACATGTCCAAAACTTCACTCTTGACTCTTCTCTGCTCCTCACTCAACAACCTTCCCCATTTTGGGTAAATGATACTATTCATCCCCCAACAGCTCAAACTAAAAGCCCAGGTGTCATCTCCAATTCTCTTGTCCTCATCACATCCAGACCACTAGCAGATGCAGTAAGTTATATTCTAAAATCTCCATCCACTTCTCTCCATTGCCATGGCCACAATTATTGTGCCTGCCACCAGCACCCTTTCAATGAACTCTGGAAGAAGTCCCCTGTAAGTCATTTACAATCCTTTCCACAAAGCTGCCAGAGGGATTCTTTAAAATTCCCCACCAGATCATATCACTCCTCTGTTTAAAATTCTCCAGAGGCTAGCCGGGCGCGGTGGCTCAAGCCTGTAATCCTAGCACTTTGGGAGGCCGAGGCGGGTGGATCACGAGGTCAAGAGATCAAGACCATCCTGGTCATCATATCGAGACCAGCCTGGTCAACATGATGAAACCCCGTCTCTACTAAAAATACAAAAAATCAGCTGGGCATGGTGGCGCATGCCTGTAATCCCAGCTACTCAGGAGGCTGAGGCAGGAGAATTGCCTGAACCCGGGAGGCGGAGGTTGCGGTGAGCCGAGATCGCGCCATTGCACTCCAGCCTGGGCAACAAGAGCGAAACTCCGTCTCAAAAAAAAAAAAAAAAAAAAAAAAAAAATTCTCCAGAGGCTTTCTACTCCTCTTGGAATAAAACTCCTGCCCTTACCCTGGCCTCCAAGGCCCTGCCAGATATGTGTGCACTTCCCTCTCGCCCTCTGTTCCCTTATTCCCCAATTCTCCCTCCTTGGCTCACTCTGCTCCAGGCACACTAACCTCCCTTCTCTCCTCAGAGCCAGAAATCTTTTCCCCACCCAGCACCTCTGCTTCTGCTTCACAAGATGCCTGGTGTATTCTCACACATCAGCTCTCAGCTCAGCTTTCACCTCTTCAAAAGGCTGTTCCCCTTCTCCCTTCCCAGTTAGTTACTCTCTATCACTGGTATTTTAAGCAGAATGGCTAAGAGCGTGGGTCAGTATCACTCTGAATCCTGTTTCCCTCAATCAAAGGAAATGTGACCTTGGGAAAGTTCTATAACCTCTTCAAATACCACTTTTTTTTTTTTTTTTTTTTTTTCTAGACACAAGGTCTCTGCCATTCAAGCTGGAGTGCAGTGGCACAATCACAGCTCACCGCAGCCTCGATCTCCCAGGCTCAAGTGATCCTTCCACCCTAGCCTCCTGAGTAGCTAGGAGTAATCACAGGTGTGCACCACCAGGCCCAGCTAGTTTTGTTTTATTTTTTGTACAGATGGGGTCTCAGTATGTTGCCCAGGCTGGTCTCAAACTCCTATGCTCAAGTGATCCTCCAGCCTCGCCTCCCAAAGTGCTGAGACTACAAGTGTGAGCAATGGCACCTGTCCAGCACTTTCATGTGTTGAATTGTGATGATCACAGCATCTACCTCACTCGGTACTTCAAAGGACAGAAAGACTAAGAGAGCTATTTCACGCCAAAGCCTTAGAAATGTATCTGGCCCTAGGAAATGCTCACTCAATCTCTGCCCACAACCTATGAGATAAAAGTCATAAGTGTATTGGTCAGGAAACTAAGGCACACAGGATTAAAATCTCACAAACTAGTATATAGCATAGCCAAGATTTGAACCCAGATCTGCTAGACTCATAAGCCAGGGCAATTTCCAGTATTCTCCTTGAATCACCTCCTCCATGCCACTCCCACTGCCGGTGCCCAAGGTCAAGATCTGGGGCCTCTACTCACCTGAACAGGTCTCTTAACAAGGCCAGAGTTTGTTCCTCTTCTAGCCTCCTTCTCCCAGCTGCCTAAGCCCACAAACCTGTAAAGCCATAATGTCCTCTCTATTTGAAGACCCCTGCTGGCTTCAAAGTGGGACTTGGACTCTGGACCTACTTCTCTGCAACAAGGCCCCTAGCATTCTGGTCCCTCTTATCTCTTCAGCCTCAGTCAATCTGCTACTGCCTCAAGTCGCCTGGCATTCTCACAACCTGTCTTGTTCTCCCACAATTCCTTTTTTTGGCCAGAACAGAAAGCTTTTCTCTCTGCTTTCTACAATTCCCACCATTCGACAAGAACTAGCCCCAATGCCTCTCTGCTTGGCTCCTACTCATACTCTTTATGCCTTCCATTTCAGCCCTTTACTCACCGATTTATGGTTTATCAACAAAAATTTACAAATGGAAACCCTGGTAGTCCTATCTGACAGCAGACTCTCTGTCTTGCCTAGCACAGAACCTGAGAAGTGCCCTATCACTGTGTGTTTATGAAGTAAATGACTGGCATATGAAACTTTTCTGTAGCTTTCACATGCTCTTAGGATAAAAACAACAATCCTTGACCTGGCCTACTAGACCTGAACACCTTGGCCCTGCCTCTCTGCACCTGGCTACTCTAGCCTTCATTTTGTTCCTAGAGCACACCACACTCTCCTGCGCCAGAACTCTGTGTGGCACTTGCTGCTCCTTTTGCCTAGAACTCAAGTTCCCCCAGACCATTACCTGGCTTCATTCAGTCTTAGCTTCAATGTCACTTCCCCAGAGATTTGGCTAGGCAGGACTCCTATTACATGGAGTAGCTTTGCTACATAGCATCATCCCCCATTTGTAACCATCAATCCAGGTGCATGAGCCTTAACCTCCTCCCACTAGACTACATTCCGTATCTGTCTTATTCACTGCTCTACTGGCAGTGTCTAATGGTGCGTAACCTGGCTGACAGAAAGCAGCAATGAGGATGTGCTAAATATTACTTGATGAATAATAATTGAAAGATTAAGTCCTGGTGATGCCACCATAAGTCAGAAGGTTATAATTGTGCCTCTATGTCATTTAGTGACACATGGTCATCATCTGCTGGAATTGGGTATGTCATTCAGTGAGACAGAAGTTTAAGTTCAGTAGTCTTCCCCGAACACGATTTTATAGCGGGAGGCAGTTTCTGGTAAAAATTTCTGTGTTTCAATGTCTGACTCTCCAATCTGTACACTGGCAAATTCTTTTGTGCTAGTGAATCCAGCACAGTGGCTCAGAGCAGTTCTGCAGTGAGACTATTTCTATTCAAATTTCTATTCTTCGTCTTACTAGCTATATGAGCATGGTTAGATTATCTAACCTCGCTGAATCTCAGTTGTCCTGTGTGTAAAATACAGTTAACAGGACCTGTGTTTCATAATGCTATTGTGAAGATTAAATGAACTAATCCATGGAGAGTGCTCAGTACTACTGATAGTGACCACTCAATAAATGTTAGCTCAAGAAAAAAAAAACAGAGACCGGGCGCAGTGGCTCACACCTTAATTCCAGCACTTTGGGAGGCCAAGGTAGGTGAATCACTTAAGGTCAGGAGTTTGAGACCATCCTAGCCAACATGGTGAAACTCTATCTCTACTAAAATTACAAAAATTAGGTGGGTGTGGTGGTACATACTTGTAATTGCAGCTACCTGGGAAGCTGAGGCAGGAGGATTGCTTGAACCTGGGAGGCAAAGGTTGCAGTGAGCTGAAATTGCACCACTGCACTTCAGCCTGGTGACAGAGTGAGATTCTGTCTCAAAAAAAAAAAAAACAACAACAACAACAAAATTGACCCACATTAGAAACGTTTGTCTTAAGGGCCCCAGCTCTTACTAATTCTCGGAAGTCTGGTCTATAGCAATCCCCTCTTAATCCTGGTTTTGCTTTCTAAGATGTCAGTTACCTGTGGTCTGAAAATATTAAAATGAAAATTCCAGAAATAACTCCTAAGTTTTAAACTGCAAGTCATTCTGAATAGCAGGATGAAATCTCACAGCATCCCACTCCATCCTGCCCAGGACAGGAATCATCCCTTTGTCCAGTATATCCACACTGCCTACACTACCTGTTTATTAGTCACTTAGTAGTTATCAGATCAACTCCTGCTATTGTAGTACCTGTATTCAAATAATACTTACTTAACAATGGGCCCAAAGCACAAGAATAATGATGCTGGCATATTGTTATAATTTTTTTTTTTTTTTTTTTTTTTTTGAGACAGAGTCTCACTCTGCCACCTAGGCTGGAGTGCAGTGCAGTGGTGGCAATCTCAGCTCACTGCAACCTCCGCCTCCCAGGTTCAAGCTATCCTTTGCCTCAGCCTACTGAGTAGCTGGGATTACAGGAACCTGCCACTATGCCAGGCTAATTTTTTTATTTGTAACAGAGACAGGATTTCATCATCTTGGCCAAACTGGTGTTGAACTCCTGACATTGTGATCCACCCACCTCAGCCTCCCAAAGTGCTGGGATTACAGGCATGAGCCACCATGCTTGGCCCAATTATCCTATTTGATTATTAATTATTGCTGTTAATCTCTTCTGTGCCTGATTTGTACGTTAAGCTTCATCATAGGTATGTACGTACAGGAAAAAACACAGTATATATAGGGTTCAGTACTCTTCTCATTTTCAGGCATCTACTGGGGATCTTGGAAAGTATTCCCCACGGTTAAGCGGGAACAATTATATACACCAATTAGCAACTATTTCACAATGTGAGCTTAACTCTCAAGTGGTCTTGTGCTCCTACAGCTGACTACACAGTCCTCCCTGCAGGCCATTCAAGGGAGAGGTAGGGGAGTCATGCTCATAGGGTCAATACTGCAAGCCAAGGGGAACCTATATGACTTTCAGCAACGAAACCACATGATCCAGAAGGTAACTATAGCATGAATATGTAATGACCTAGGTAAGGAAGGCGGTCCCCAAAGGCTGATGCAAAAGAATGAGACAGGAAGAGGCTGTACAATGAAGATGAGTGAAACCAGACTGAAGACACAGTCTAGAGGGCCCTGCAAAGAGCTCAGGAGAACATGGATGTGAGGTTGAGGCAGAAGGAGGAATCCAAAGATGAGTCTGTAGTTTCTTCCTTCTTTACTGCAGCTCATGAAGGGTTAGGCATAGAATGGAAGAACTTAAGTTTGCTATGGCACTAGAACACAAAGGTTAAAAAACAGCCTCTGGAACCAGACTGGCTGTGTTCGAATCCCAGCCCTGTCACTTAGTAGCCTGTACCTCAATCTTCTCATTTCTAAACAGGCACAGTCAAAGTACCTACCTCACAGTCCACTGGGAGGACTAAATGAATATACGTAAATGCTTCAAGTAGTGTTTCCTACAAGTACAGTAAGTACTTGGGAAATTCAAGCCATTTTTATCATCTTCTCCACTGTTGTCCTTTGGTCTTTGAGCTGGCTGTGCTTCCCAGGGCCTACTCTACACTCCACCTGCTCCTCAGTAACCACAGTGATACTTGTAAATCATAAATGTCATCTGGTCCAATTAGTCTCCTAATGGATCTACAATGTAGTCAGAATGGAAACAAATACTTAGAAGGCCCTGCCTAACATCGGCAACCTCAAGACACACTGCTCTCTTTAAATTCTCCACTTTGGCATTCTGAAATCCTTGACAATTATGCCAACCCCACTTCAGGCCCTTTGCTAATTCTATTCCCTTTGTATGGAATACTTTGCCTGCCTGGCTCTAGGCCTGAGCTCCCGTTTCACTGGAAAGACTTTCCCTGAACACCCAATTTAAAGCAGGCCCCTGGGGATTCAGACAATTCTCTCTTGTCACTCAGTTATGTCGTATTGTGTTTTGGCTATCATTTTCATTAAAATCTAAACTCCATGAAGTCAGGGGCCACACAGGCATAGCATAGTACCTGGCACACAGCAGGTTTTCAACAAAACAAAATTTGAGAATGGTCTCTGGAATAAGATTGAATTCAAATCCCAATCCTATCACTCATTACCAGTGTGATCCTTGGGCAAGTTACTCTGCTCAGTCTTTCACCTGTAAAATGCAGATTAATAGCAACTATAAGGGTAGTTATGAGGATAAAGAGAATTACCACAAATAAAGCCTTTATAACTATGTGTGGCATGGAGCACGTGCTATGTATGTAATACTATTACAATCATTTCTATTTTTACTGTCAGCGGGATACACTAGCCACTACTTCCAATCTCTGCTGGTCTGCAGCCACCACCTCTTGTAACACTATGTATTAAGTACTTAACGGGTGTCAGTTATTGTGGCAGGTATTCTAAATACATCATTCATTCATTCATTCATTCATCGGCACATTGAATAAATACATGAATGACTACTCTGGCTAGGCACTATTCTAGGTATTGGGTAAACATTAACAGTGAACAAAAATCACAACACTAGCCAAAAGAAAAAATGCCTGGTAAGTCTTAATACACATAACAAAAATAAAACAGTTTACAATTACTAAGTGTCTCCTGTGTTCCAGATACAATGCTAAGTATTAACTGATGACTTCTTAGGGTCAATACCCCTACTTTACAAAAAGCAAGTGAGGCAGCATAGGGAGGCTGTCTGCCTTATGCCAGAGTCAGTAAGCGGAAATGCTGGGATGTGAAGGTAGGCTACTCCAAAGTACATGCTCTTTACCACCTTACTTAGCTGAGCTTCTCCGCTGTTCACTGCCCTTCCTGAATTATTCTCCACCCCTCCCAGGAAAACCCTGCTCTTCTGTCTCATTCTCTTCCTGAATTATTCTCCACCTCTCCCAGGAAAACCCTGCTCTTCTGTCTCATTCTCTTCCTGAATTATTCTCCACCCCTCCCAGGAAAACCCTGCTCTTCTGTCTCATTCTCTTCCTGAATTATTCTTCACCTCTCCCAGGAAATCCCTGCTCTTCTGCCACATTTCATGAAAGTGGATCAAGATGTTCCTATCTGCCAGCAAACTCCTGTGGGTACCTCTGTACTGTCTGCTCTCACTGCTGCTCAAAGGTTTCCTGAGATGCTAGGACTCTTGGCTCAATTCATGTTGGATATATTTCTAAGAAACTAGAGAGAAGTGGAAGGCTGCTCTCCACTTAACAGGTTTTACTACAGTCAGTTCCAAATTTATCTCAACTGGTAACTCTCAATGGTAAGTAATCCAAAGTAGCATCAATTATATTTTTAAAGTTTTAAATTGCTGTTAAGTGGGCTTTAGACTCAACTAGGAAAGGAAAACAGAATTTTATTTCCATCTTCCATAAGCACATCGCCCAGATTTATATTCTCTACTCCAATAACTAAAGATAATTGGATTTCCCTTTGACCAAACTGAACCAACCAGAGACAGAAGAAGCCAATCAACAAACTGCCAAAATGCCTGAGTCTAGTCCTGTGTAAACCAAAGCAGTCAGTACTGGATTTAAAGAAAAAAGTGATGTTTCAAGTAAAAAGCAAGCAACAAAAACCACGGCAGCAGTCCCCAACCTTTTTGGCACCAGGGAACAGTTTTGTGGAAGACCATGTTTCCATGGGACTGGGGCAAAGGGAGGATGGTTTTGGGATAAAACTGTCTCACCCCAGATAATCAGGCATTGGTTAGATTCTAGGAGCACACAACCTAGATCCCTTGCACACGCAGTTCATGACAGAGTTCACACTCCTGTGAGAATCTAATGCCACCGCTGAGCTGACAAGAGGCAGAGTTCAAGTGGTAATGCTCACTCCCCTTCTTCCCTCGCCCCACAGCCTGGTTCCTAACAGGCCACTGACAGACCGGTGCTGGTCCATGGCCCAGGGATTGGAGACCCCTGCACCAGAGGACCAAGGAACTGGAAAGATAAAAATACTCCTAACATTAATTTCTCACTAATTACAAATAGCCAATATTATCATAATGACCCCTAACAGGTAAGAGTTACAAGTGTTTACATTGTCATTGTTTGTATTGAAATTGAGACAAAATGCTTGGGATAGAACAGAGTAGGCAAGTATCAAAATCCTGAGGAACCTGCATTAGGAATGGCAGGTGGGGCTACAACAGTGACCAACATGGCAGCACACATGACAGGTTGTCTCACGGGTTTCTTAAGCTACTCCTCAAAATACTGTCAGCAAATCCTGACCCTTCAAGTCAGAAAACAATCTTTCAATGCCATGTGTCCTAAATCTGGAAATATCTGCCAAAAACCTACAAATCTTGTCTGCATTCCTACCATTTGTTTAAGCGTGTAGTCCAGTATAGAATATGGGCTCTAAGAGTCTATCTCTGAGCTTGGTTTTGTAACCTCAAGCAATGTACTTAACCTCTAGGCACACCTAGGCACATAGTTTCTACATTTGAAAATGACAGTATCAACCTTAGTTGACTCTTGGACTGAATGAGATAATCCATATAAAAAGTTTAGCTCTATATCTGTCCAAACACAGCAAGCAGAGTGTACACATAAGGGCTCGATAAAGAACGGTGTTTGTTATTATTATTATTGTGGTTATGGTTATAATCTCACGACTCAGTTAAGAATACCATTCTTTCTTTTGTTCATTGCAATACCACATCTGGCAGTTATATTGTATAAATTCTGTGGGTCTCATTCAACTAAGAACAGAATTATGAAATGGCATCGGCTACTGACCTATGTTTTTAAATGGTTAATGTAGCATTTATGTCCGCCATCAGACTCCCAGCCTTGGCGGGGGGAGGGGGGGGGGGGGGGCAGTGTGGGGGGGGGGTTGGGGGGGGGGGGG